>NC_058372.1:57966000-58650000 GCF_018350175.1 Felis catus
ATTCTTCTCAAAGACTGTTCCCTGATAAAATTTCAGATATTCCCACTGGATAAATGGATTTTTAAAATATAATTTTGCATTTGTAATCGAGATTAAATATCAGTGAGATGGTTAATATCATATATTAATTATAGTGGTTCTAATTAAATTATATTTCAGGATCTGTAAAACAATACTCCATTGATATTAGATTATTGATATTATATATCTAATTGATATTAGATTATTAGATACTAAGATCACTGATTAAATTTAATTAGGAACAATATATCCAATTATTATCTTTATCATTATGAGCAATAAGCCACTTTTAGTCACAATTCCTTGAGATGAAATATCTACTTTAGGGAAGAACACTAACTGGGGTGCCTGGTGGCTCAGTTGGTTAGGCGACTGACTTCGGCCCAGGTCATGATCTCACAGTTTGTGAGTTCGAGTCCCGCGTTGGGCTCTGTGCTGACAGCTCAGAGCCTGGAGCCTACTTCAGATTCTGTGTCTCCCCCTGTCTCTACCCCCTCCCCTGCTCATGCTGTGTCTCTCTGTCTCTCAATAATAAATAAACATTAAAAA
Organism: Felis catus; assembly: GCF_018350175.1. Lineage (NCBI taxonomy): Eukaryota > Metazoa > Chordata > Mammalia > Carnivora > Felidae > Felis > Felis catus. Next base: position 57,966,571 of record NC_058372.1, read on the forward strand.
ATTGAAAAAAACACTAATAAAATCTCATAAATTAATTTAGTACATTTTAGACCTTATATTTGATAAAATTATATAAATATTTTAAACATGATATTCATAATTTCTGAATATTCACAGAATATATTTAAATTTTTATTTTTCTAAAGCATTAAAAGGATAAAGTAAACCAGCAGAATAATTGTGAAATACAATTTTTTAGTTTTTAAGAGATTCATATAGTAGTACCTTAATTTCTACCATGGGGAATCCCTCATTTGGTTGTTTTGTGACTTCCTTCAAAACAATTCAAGAAAATACCAGACATGGAAGTGATAGAGGAAGTCTAATTATTCAGAGAAATAAGGGGAGGATCAAAAAGCACACAGAAACATATAAAGTGATCTGGTGATGAAATCATCCTCAGAGAACCCCCTTTCATTCCTGAATTTAAAAATCTGCCCTTGGAGTTCCAAAGACATTAGGAGCTAATGGATAGCTTACAGTACAAGTGTTTATACTTAACATTCTCTGTTGGGGTTGGTCAGCACATCACAATTTCAGAGTGCTAACGATTTCGTAATGAGAATTTAGAGAGTATGTCCCTAGTCAGATTATTTACAGAATTAAGTTCCACAAAACTCAACATACTGATGAACACTTTCAGTTTAATCTAGCCGCAGTTCCACAATTACTAATAAAGCCTATTTGCCTTAGGAAATGTTACTGGGGATTCTGGATTATTCTGCTGTATCACACTTCTTTTATTTGGGAAGGGAGAGAGTAAATGAGGCACGGTAGCTACCTCATACCATATATGCTGTTTGCTCACTTGAATTTCATTTTAGAAATACCTACATTACTTCTGTTCCCTAATCCTTTTCTAAATTACTTAATGTATAAACATATGAATGTAATATCTACGCATACAAAATATGTATACACACACTTTTAAGAAAAAAAGAGGGAAAGCATGGACTCTGGAGACAAAGAATTCCTTTTCACTGTCAGCTTCGTCATTTATTATCTAGGAGATATTTAGTCTTAATTTATCATGCAGGTATCTTTCAACATTATTATGTGTCAGGCAAGACAGTCCATGGTAGGATACAAAATTGACAAAACAGCATTAGTGACATCTTTTGTAATTCAAATCTTGAGACGATAACATATAGTAAGCATCAAAATGCTTAAAAGAGTTGTGGGCTGATTTAAACTGAGATCTCAGGGAACACATTTTCAAGGAGGTAAGATTTGACATGGAATCTGAAAAATAAGTAGGAATCAGTAGACCAGCAGAATTAGGTAAGAATGTGCTGGGCAGAGGCAACATCATATGCAAAAGCCCCTGGAGGCAGGAGGGATTTGAGTAAATTGAAAGAAAACCTGGGGGGTGCTGGAGCACAATCATGTCCTGTGTGCTGGAATGTTTGCAGGAAAATGGGATGAGACAAATAGGCAAGACTACTAACTTTTTTGATACTCAATTTCCATATCCATAAATGCAACGTACAAGTATGGTAATGGTAAAAATTATGTCAATCCACTCATTTCTTGATTGTTGAATAGAAAACGAGCAATTAGCAAAAAAAGTCAGACACTCTATAAATGTTAGGTTTTTTTGTTTGGTTGACTGATTTTGTTTGGTGTCTTAGTCTCCTATGTCTAACCTAACAAAATATCACTGACTGGGGGACTTAACCAAAATTTATTTTCACACAGATCTGGGGTTGGGAATCTAAGATCAGGGTATTAGCCTATTTTGTTTACCCTGAGAGCCCAATCTTCTGCTTTTTCCTTGCATCCTCACATGGTCTTTCCTCTGTGCACACATACTTCTGGCTGTCTCTTCGCCTTCTAGTAAGGACATCAGTCATACTTGATTAGAGCCCATCCACATAACCACATTTAACCATAATCCAGATACAATCACATTCTAAGGTACTTGGGCTTAAGACTTCAACATAGATTTTGTAGGGACATAGTACATAAGTATGTTTATTCAGAGTGTTGTTAAACTGGATGTCTGTTTCTCTCTTTCATTCCAGGTTAGACAATCTTAAACTCACTCTTTCCCTGGAAGTGTTTAACCTGTAACTCTCTTGCTTTACCGCCCGCTTCCCATTTTATGCTCCATATGCAGTTGTGTACTTCTGTTTTCAAAGTATCAGGATTCTAGTTGCTCTAAATTTATTGTTTAAATCCAGGTCATAAAATGGATAATCCCATAATAATATTTGTATATCATATACACAAAAGAATTTTTGTTTTTCTCAAGTTAGATTTAAATTATACATAATTGAGAAAATAAGAAGTATATTTACCATACAACAACAGATTACATGAACTAAGGATAATACTGATAGAATAAGAATATTATAAACAATGGAGTAGGTAATTATAATAGAAGTGGTATTATTATCAACAGTTAGAAAACTACTGAGTCAAAGCAAAAAAAAACTAAAGGACACAAAACTGAGAAAAATAATGTTGAATGAACTACAGAAAATACAGTTTTCAATGGAAATCTGTTGAAATGCAGAGATCTAGCTCATCTAGACATTTATTACCACCATATATTTTAGGTGAAACGTAGTCATACTTTCTTTATTTACCCATATTAGATATACTAAGTGTTCTATATTGCATTATCTTGTTTACTCTAAACATTATTATTATCCCCATTCTACCTCTGAAATAATCAGGGTTCAGAGGCTTGAACAGAGCAAACAACTTGTCCAAATCCACTGCTAATGTTCCAGAGCTGGGATTTCTTAATCTCTGATTCCAAAACCCTACTGCTTTCTTTGATTTCCTCTGATATACCAAGGGGAGAAATAGACAGGCAAGCCATCATATAGATGTTAAGTTGTAATGGTTAACCTCTGCAATGTGTACGTCTGCCCAAGAGACTAGTTATAATGAATTATAGGAAATTCATGGAAATCAAAGGATAATATATTTGAGAATGGCTGATGAATGTTCACTTCTATCAAAAACACACATACATGCATGGCCACACACATACACACAGAACAATAAAGTTTCATGAGCAATTGGGTTCCATCATCCATCACTTGGAGTCAGACAAAAGCTGCTCTGGGAAGACTTGTTTAGGCAAACCCAGTACAGCATTAAATCCATCATCACTATGACATCTATATTTATAGGGTCTCAAATTGCAGCAACTTTAGACTCAGAAATCACACTTATGACCATTCTTTCAGATAGCTTGAAGATGGACAATAAAATTGAAATGGAAATTGATGATCTGAACCATAAAATTTTAGCTTTCAGTTATATCAGCTGCATATAGCCAAACTCACAAACACTGGTTTGTTCTTAAAGTGTTCTTTGAATTGACTCCTACAGAAAGGCTTCAACAGTTATCATAGAAGATAATATTTAAAATAGCAAAATGGAGATGCTGGAACATTCTGACATACTTGGTGCTGAAAGAGAGGTATAGGTTCTAATGCCTCATGTGAGATGTTAAGCCAAATTCAGTACTACAGAAATGTAAATTGTTTTCAATTTGTTCTTTATATGCTGTTTTAAAAAATTAGATAAAAACAACTTCAACTTTAAATATAACTATATGGTATAAACATATAAATACATTTGTACACACTCATCACATAATTTTTTAAAAAGTAATAGATAACAGAGTTTTAACATAAATTACCTTTGGAATATGATTTCTGCTCTAATCATTTGTATTAAGAAGTTTTATGGAAGAGCAAATAGAGAATACAGAATTAATAAAAATATTTTCTCATTATTGTGTATGGAACATAATGCTTTACAGTTCAAGAACTATAGGATCTAAAGATATAAAACATTAATCGTAACTGCTCTATAAGAGAAAAGAAATGGAGAAACTTACAACTATGTAGATTAGTCTACCTTTTCTATAAACTAAGTAATCTGGGTATTATAATCTGGATATAGCAGTAAGTATGTTTCTATAACTTTTGTAAGTGGAATGCTTAACGGAGGGGTGGTCTTTAGTATGTCTGAGGGTGTAATGATTCGAAGACTTGAGCCCAAGCATGGGCGCAGGGACAATGTAAATTCCAAGACAGAGTGTTCTTCTAATGGCAAGTTAGTCCCTTGCAGCATATATTCATTTCTTGTGACAGTAAATAGAATTTATAACACAAGAATTTGTGCTGTGAGGTACAGAGAATTGGGAAATTCTGAAACTTTAGTTGATGCCATCCTTCATAGCACAACACAAAGGGTTTCCCTGTTCCTTTCTCCTTTCAGAAAAAACCTGGAAGTTTAATCTGATAAAACATGGAATGAATTCTATCAGGAGGGAGATGGAGAGAGTTTGGGCAAAAAATAGAATCTTGGAAGGAAGTGGTCACAAACAGACTGCACCATTAGTTACTGGGCTTTGGTTGAATAAACTGCACTAATACCGTATTTTGAAAACTGAGATCTGAAAAAATACTCCCATTGTTATTTGTGACTGTGTTGGCCTATTATAGTAAAAAGAAAACAAAATGAGGTCTTAATAAAGGTAGAAGATACATGGTCCTTATTGAGAATAGCTGAAAAGATAACTGTCCACTATCATAGTTTTGTGCTGCTGGCTCTGTAGGGTCTTAAGTGCATTTATGTACATTCTGATAAGCTTGCATTTTTAAAAATGGCATGTACTATGCAACTGCTCTTGGTGAGCATTCATTTTGGGGACAAAAGAAGGAAACACAAGTTCATTCGTTTGGGTCTAAGATTTCATTTTAGATACCCTGGTATTTAGAAAATCCAGCACTGTCCTTTTAGAGTAACAAATGATTCCTCATTAAGGAGGGAGCCACAGATGCATCACTATTGGAACAATCACAAATTCCCAAACTAGGGCATTCATAAACTCTTAAGAATTTGTTAACCCGAATAAATGAAGATTCAGTGTATAACTTAACATGACAAGACCCACGAGTCTGTGAACTGGCAAAACACTCTGGGGTCCTGGCTAACATTTTCTCTTTGACTCGAAAAGTTATATTCTCTGTTTGGGAACATTCTATGATGGCTGATAGAAATTCAAGTATAAAAAAAAAATCTGATTCATCATGCTTTCTTACCATGGAATAAAAGTGAATTCCCAAAAATGTATCAAAGATTGAATGTAATTTGTACTATATCTCGTTTTAAAGGCTTTATTAATTGGAAATAAGAGTCTCATTGCTAACCTGTCACTATTGGAATTTCTATGTCCAATGAGCCTTTTACTTCAACTCAAGCAAGAACAGCAAGTGGTCTCTGAGGGGAAGAGGAAGCTAATAATCACTGTCATTGTAAGACAATTTTTTAGCTTGATTTAAATAGAAACAAAACTTTATATTATGTGGTTTTAAGCCATGGTCTGTCTCCTATCATCATATAGTATAATATTTAAACTTAAAAAGACAAAGCCTTTTGTGTGTGTTGATGGGGGGCAGGTTTCATATTATTTTTACGAAACATGGAAAATTCTTTGTCTTTTAGAATGATGTGACAAATAAAACACACTGAATTTCACCAGCACATAGAATAGACTGAAATATTATACACTCAGTGTGATGTAGGTATATTGGTACTTCTTCCTTGTCTGTCTACTCCCTGCAACTATGGTAATAAGCTTATTACTATGTTAATAAGCTTTCTGGCACTGTTCAGGGACATTTTATTCCCTCAGACAAAATCTATGACTTTTATTTTAATTGAAAAAACATTAGATTTTTAGAAACTCAAACTTTCAAGTGGGCAGTAATCTATTTTTAATCTTGATTCTATGCCAGCATAAAGACTGATGTGCTTTAAGAAAAATATTGACTATCTTAAGTCTTTAAAAGCTAAAGAATAATGAGTCTACATATTAGTGCACTCAATGGGGATAAGGAGGGAAGTAAATGAAATTTAATTTATTTTTAAATTATTTCTAAAAGAGCATCTTAGAGAAAAAATAATAGCACAATAAAGGTATGTCAAATAAGACATGAAAAAGTTCAACTTTGGGAGAATATAGGAAATAACTGTGAGACTATCTCACACCTCCTTTCCCTTCAAGTTTCTATTTAAAAGACCACTGGATGGGGGCACCTGGGTGGCTCAGTAGGTTAAGCGTCTGACTTCGGCTCAGGTCATGATCTCATGGTTCGTGGATTCGAACCCCGTGTTGGGCTCCGTGCTGACAGCTCAGAGCCTGGAGCCTGCTTCAGATTCGGTTTCTCACTCTCTCTCTGCCCTTCCCCGGCTCACACTCTCTCTCTCTCTCTCAAAAATAAATAAACATCAAATATATATGTAAATAATAAAAAAATAAAAGACCACCGAATTTTGGTGAGTGAGAGCCAGTGGGTCCCCTACAGCACCCCAAATGCAGGGCTACATTTTACTTTTCAACAGTATTATACTTGCTATTGTTTCCTGTTTCCCACTTCATCAACTATTTTTCTCTGTAGTATATTATTCTCAGCTGCTTACAAGCATGCTTTAGTATCTTTGATCTAAAAAAGAGAAAATATCTTCCTTGACCATTCTTCTCCTCCACACAGTTCTTTAGTTTGAGACTTCCCTCTATAACAAAATTCCCTAAGAACTGTTTATATTAGCTGTTTTTAATTGTTTCCTGCTCACTCTGTCTTTACCAACTCCATTAGGCTTTCATGAAATTACCTTTGTCAAGCTTATTTTTTTTCTCCCACACTGACAATCGAATGGACATTTCTGATTCCCCATCTTACTCAATAGCTGCAGCATATGCCTTAGATGACATCTTTCCTCCTTGAAATACTTTCTTTACTCTCTACACCCAATTTTCTCTTGTTTTGGATTCTACTTCCCTAGTAGCTCATTATCTCTCTCTCCTTTCTGGTTCTTCTTCATTTTCCTGACCTTGAAATGTTAGAGAGCTTTTAAAACAAAGCTGTCCAACTGAAATTCTCTTTCACCTGTGAGGATCAACATTTCAACCTGTGAAGATTCAGCGTTAGTCTTACAGGAGCTTACATTAGCTTTGTCTCTTGAAACACATGCCAGTCAAACTGAGAACCTGGCTATCCAGGATGGTGAGGGATGTTCTTGGTGCTAGCATGAGTATCAACCATATACTTTGTCCCAGTGAAGCACAGGAAAAAAAAAAATCAGCAGTGGGTACCAATGACAGCAGCTCTCAGCATGTTGGGCAAGGCTGCTATTTCTGCTATTTGTGCTTCTTGTTTTCTCTCTTGGTCTGGGTTTGGAATCTTCTCTACCCAATCACCTCCACGAAAGAAACTGTAAGTTAAAGCAAGAACAAGTCCTCATCTCCTTCCACATCTGCTGTCTCTCCTCCGCCAAAACAGAGCACAACTTCTCTTTGATTACAAACCAAAACTGGTCAAACATAAACCTCCACCTACCAAGGATAGGACAACAAAACCAAAAATGTTTATGGTACCCATAAAGAAAGATTATAGTTCCCAATTTAAATTGAGGATATAAATTAGAACATCTAGTGCTTGAAGATACAAAAATAAAGTTTTTTTTAATAGAAGAAAATAATTATAAAAATGTTAACAGAGTTTACAAACACATTTATAAACTTGACCAAGTAGTCAAAGGAAACAGTTTCATATAAAGCAAGCTGAAGGAAAATGACATAATATGATGAGTAAAATAAAACTATGATGAAAATGTTTACAGAAGTATATCTATCTATAAAGCTATCCTTTGAGAACCTGTTCACAATGGGTGAAATATGATTCAGCAGACAGAAATTCAAAATGAGAAAATTATTGCTAATGAAAATTCAAGTTAGAAAAATATACAAAAATGTCTAAATAATTATATTAAATGTAGCTAAATATTGAATACATAATGTTACATTTTAAGGAGAAAATCTATGTTGTAAAATCAATAAGTGGGTTTCAATCTAATATTTAGAAAATAATGGAAAAACTAGTTGAGGGCATATAATACTAAACGCTGAATCTTGTTCAAAGAGAAGCTGAAAATCATAGTTATGTTGTTATTACAGCCAAAACAACAGATTTAAATAGTTATAAAAACATTAATATAACTTTTCACAAAATTAAAAGAAGAGGTCTATCTTCAAAATTAGTGACAAAACAATTATAACATAGCACAGTAGAGAAGGAAAATGTTATAAATCCATAAAGCATAAAATTGCAGCAATAAAAACATTGAAATTATTGAAATAAGGTTAAGGTTTTTCTAATAGTTTAAATTTGACATATGTGAGACCCAATGACTCAGAAGTGAGCAGACAAAGTTAGATCAGACAAATGTAAACCAAAAAATCAGATCAGGGACTAGCTAGTCTTCAATAGCAATATAAGTTCAAAACACAGAATACAATGACTTATAAAAGTCACAAAGCAATACATATACGTAAAATAATGAACATGTAAAATAAAATCCATTAGAAATCAAAGTAGGGAATTTAGCACATTGTTACTAAATTATAAAATAACCGGTTGGAAAAAAACAGATTTGAAAAATATGGTTACTAAAATGCAATGAAAAGATGTCAGAATTTTCCCTATATATGGAGCATATCTGATTTTCTAATGTCCACAGAATATTTTATATTTATTTTTATATTTTGCAAGCAAGATCATTTCAGTAAATTCTCCTAAGAGCACACAAAAGATACCATTATTTGACAATAAAATAGGTCTAGAATAAAAAAAGAAGTTTTAAAGAAAATGCTGAAGTAGCATATTAAAGTTAATAGGTGATGTGTATTTAGGAGGGCTCTTGTGATGAGCACCAGGTGTTGTATGTAAGTGATGAATCACTAAATTCTATACCTGAAACTAAAATAAAATAAAAACAAAAAAACATTAGTTTTTTTTTTAAATTAAAAAAAAATTTCCCTCAAAGAATTTATAAAGAGGGCTCAGACTTAGGCTTGGGGAACACTGAAAGGTATTTGTCAACATTCATTCATCCAATGTTGTGCCTACCAAATGGTGCTGGGTGGATGGTGAAGGTTGTTGGAGATGTGTGGTAGGGTGAAAAAATGGAAAAAAGAAGAGAAAGCATCAGAAAAGCTGATGGGGTTGAGGATGGGGACACTGATGTTCAAAGATGGTAGAAGTTGACATCTAGTAAGAACCTCATTTTGTTTTTTCTTTCTTGCCTGAAGAATCTCAAACATTTCAGCTGCTAAGCATGTGCTGTATTCTCCTGGTAGAAATTACCATTGTCCCTATATCACAACTGGATAGTCTCACAAAAGTAATTTTTATTACTAGTTCTGGTTAAAAATGAAAGACTAGCCTTATGCAATTCCTCCTATTGCCTCCCCTCAACAAGTCTTTTCTTTACCATGAATAAAACAAAGTATAAATTTACAAAGATACAAAAAATGGAGAGGATATATCAGTGGTGGGAATGTTCACAAATTTTTTGGAGACAGAAAGCAGATGGAAGATTGCTAGCTAACTTAGCAGAGTTCATGATACTTCAACCTAAAGTTCCTGTGGAGAAGGAGACTAGTATAAGTGAGCCAGTTTATTCCACAGAACTCCTAAAAGGGAAAGGATATAGGCTGTAAGGAAGGAAAGAACTAAAAGCATGGGTACTGGTTGACATTTGAGTTGAAGGCAAGAGAACACTCAGTTCCCCTTCTCCACCCTGTGCAGCCAAGCTTTCCCACTCTACCTCATCAGAAAGAGGAGATATTTATTCTTTGTACCTCACCATAGCCTTGGCAGTGGCTCTGATTCTCAGCCTCACACCTCCAAGCTCTCCCAAATTCTGGGAGACTTTTCCTTTTCCCTGCCCAAACACCTATAAATAGTCTTTCCATTAAACTCTCTTCAGTTAAACTCTTTGAGTTTAAACACATCTGTCTCCTGCTGGGACCCTGACTGATACATCAGAGAACAGGAGAAACTTGCAAAAACCTGTAATTAAGTAATATCCTCAGGGAGAAAACAGAAGGTTGTTCTCTCCATAAAACAACACCAGCGTGAGGGAAAAAAATCAGAGCATTTAGATGAAAAATAAGAAAGAGATCTTGAAGTATTAAAATACAAAGTAAAGAAAATATGCCAAATGTTAGGACAAAAGATAAAGAGATGGAAATCGGTGAAAGAATGTTAAGAGACTAAGACCAGTACTGAAGTGTCATGCCACAAAGGGTCCATGAAGCACCCAGCAGAGCGAATGATAAAAGAAAAACACCATCTTTGTGAAGTTTCAGAAGACTACTGGTAAAGAAAAGATCCTAAAGCTTCCCCAAAATGAAGGTAATGTTATGAAAAAGGAAAAATAATCAGAGCTCTGAAATGAAAAATAAGAGGTATTGAAAATGAAAAAAAAAATCTAAGATTTAAAAAATCAAATAACTGCAGCAATACAAAGCATAAAAATTACCTCAGAAATTATGATGAAAGATACAAGTGGATACAAGAAAGGAAATATGAGATTAAGACAGCCAGTACTTAAGTACCCTGCCACAGAGTGAAGGGTAAGTGCAACTTTGGAAATTTCAGAAGACTAAAAATACAAGACCCTAAAAGAGAGAAATTAAAAGATATCACATATAAAGAAATAAACATCTGAAGGGTATTAGATTTTTAACAGCAACACAGGATGCTAGAAATCACTGAAGTAATGCCTTCAAAATGCTAAGTGAAAACCATTTGTATTTTTGTATAATTCTAAGCATAAAAGTCAGTCTGAGGATGGAATAAAGATATATACAGATGTGGAAAGACTGTCAGTTTCCCTGCATCCTTTGATTTCAAAAAGCTAACATATAAGATGCTTCAGCAAAATGGAATAAAACAAGAAAGAGGAAATGAGAAATCCATAAATCATTTGACCAAACAAAGGAGAATGGCAAAGTGAAATCTCATCACTAAGTTATATGGTAGATCTGATGAAGCATTTAAAAAAGAAAAAAAAAAAAGGATGTATTGAAAACTATGCAAATTAAAAACAAGGAAATTATTGACTGAGGGGAAGATGATAAGGGTGTAGAAAAGAGGAAAGATAACTAAAGTGTAATATATGTGAAAAAACATCATGTGCCATTCATAATAGTTTTTATTATTATTATTTGCTTGTTGCTTTGCAAAAAAACATACTTCAGGATAAGCAGGCTGGACAGGCAGGCTGATGCAGGACAGGAACATCGTCATACGTACTGGATGCCAATTCTAATTTTGGAAATGAATACATAAAAATAGTAAAATGCATTTATTCTTTAGAAGTATGAAGGCAGAAATACAGAAGAAACTTCTAAAGATTTTAAAGTAATTTCCTCTGAAATAAAGTTGGATCTGAAGAGGGGAGGGATATCTTTTTCTTCCTATATAATTTTCTAATTAAATTTCTGATTGCTTTGGTATAAAAAAAATCAAACGCTCAAATGCAATATATGGAATAGTAGACTGGGCACAAACATAAGAATAGGGCACAAAAATAAGACACATGACAAGAAGAACCACACTGGTGAGGAAAAGATTCCAGGTGTTTGTTGACGGCTAGTAGCTATTCTGATATCCTTGGTGGTTGCTGGAGCCACTGAAGACCCATATTGTGTTTGTCAATGAAATTATATGTAAATTTATTTCAAGCAAGAACATGGACCATAGATCTTCTAAGACAGAAAGCACAGTTTCTATAAGGTCACACTGCTTCCCTGTATTTCCAATTCTGGTTTTCATGATGCTCCTAAAAATAATAAGCTTAGTATTCAAAATGCATCTGTGTAACTTCTCAAAGTTAGGGCATCACTGGCCATGTTTCAGACTAAATATCATCACAGTTTACTTTCTCTCTTGCCTAATATGGGATTATTCTTGGCAAGAACATGAGGCATGTTCTGCATGTGTCACATTGTTTTATGTATGAGTCTGAGGCCAATTCTGAGAATACAATGTCTGTCCACATGCATTAAAGGAAAATGCATTGGTTTACTGGGAGGAATTCATATGCATTATTCTAAATTGTTAAGTGCAGGATTTTTTTATTGGCCCATTTCAAAAGCATGTTTAACAACTAATAAAAATTGCTAGTGATACTGCAGTTGTATTCAAATCACAAGGCAGAAAACTAGATATTTTTAATTGTACTTTTAGTATTTCATAAGGAAATACCCTCAAGTAAGCCTCAGGCAAATAATGAGCTGTTGACAGTTCCTCTGGAAAAACTTCATTTGATTATAGTAGTATTTTTTTCCTAAATATTAAAATAAAGCAAGCTAAAGTTTCTAGGATTCATAGAAACTATCACAGGGAGTTTTTCTTTCCTTTTCAACATGTTAGTAAAAAATTGAGCTTAAAGCATAAAAGGCTACTTTCAGCAAAGCTGCTCATGTGCTAATCCAAAAGAAGTTGATCTCTCCTTGGAAAGGATCCTAGAAAACTGAATTAGAGGCAGATTTTTTGGCCACCTTCGCAATGAGTTTCTTCAGCACAGTGGCAGAAATCAATGGTTTCTTTAAATAAAACACTCCAGGGACAGAAGAAATCAGAGCTTGGCTCAGATCCTAGAATTTGTGTTTTTGCCTGTATGATCATTCCTTAGCAAGTACTTTCAAAGTCAAATCCTTTTTCTACATTTATAATCAAAAGGAATAAGAACCTAAACTCAGATATAAAATTCTGATTCTTAAGGTATTCTCATCTTGTTGCTATCAAACCTTCATTCTCTGACTCTGATCTATGACAACCAAACTTGTGCCAAATTAACAAGAGTAGCAGTAAACCACTCAACTTCTAGGCTTATTCAAATTATTTCATATTCTGGTGTATGTGGATGTATTTCAGTATAGGTTTTCTATAAGCTATTATGCCTGTTTTTCCTTATACTAATTCATTTATTCACGTACCCATCACTTCATTCATTCATTCATTCATTCCATTCATTCTATTCATTCAGCAAAGCTTTATATAGTACTTAACATTCATCAATTAACGTAGCTAAGTGCTAAGGAATTTGAGATCTACTTTTTTTTCTGACTTTATGCTGATCTTTTTTGAGACATTAATGATATATCTTAGTAATATCATCAAAATCCTATCCAGATGCATGAGTATATTTAACAAATTTTCCCAGCCCAAAATAGCTGCTACTAAATAAAAGATAATGGTAGGTAAGAAAAATTATTAATGTTGATTATAACATCATCATCATCGCTAATATATATAATGTATTTATTTGTTTATTTATTCATTAATTTATTATAACTCTTAGTGATTGCTAAATTGTTTTAACTGTTTTAGGTTTTTTAATACTCCAAATAAAAGTTTAGGAGTTCTAGGACTTGCCCCAAATTATACAAACAGTGATGATAGAACTCTGGCTGTCCAACTCAGGAACTCATGCTTTTCAAGACCATGTTAAATGTGATCACAATAATAATAACATAATGCTGACTAGACAGACTTGCTACTTCATGTTCCTGAACACTGTGGTATAACAATTAGAATGCAACCCATTACTATGAACATTTATATGCATGCATTTAAAATTTTTAAAATGGTCTGGGGCACCTGGGTGGCTCAGTTGGTTGAGCGTCCAACTTTGGCTCAGATCATGATCTCACAGTTCATGGGTTCGAGCTCCGTGTTGGGCTCTGTGTGGACAGCTCAGAGCCTGGAGCCTGCTTCTATCTCCCTCACTCTCTGCCCTACCCTGCTTGTGCTCTCTCTCTCTTTCTCTCAAAAATAAAAATACACTTTAAAAAAATAGAAATAAATTTTAATGGTCAATAGTAAACATATTGCAAACATTAGCTTAGCACGTACCACATGCAGGACAGATGAAATATATTTTGTGACATGCACAACAATCCTCTGTAGTGAGTACTACTATTCTTAAACTTGACAAGTAAGGGAGGTAAGGTTCTCAGTTGCTCAGAAACAAACACGGAATCTCATAACAATGGTAGCATTAGGATTTTCTTGTTTCGATAAACATGCTCTAATTGGCATGCTGTACTTTTTCTCTAGTACCAAGAAAAGTGAAAATATCCATGTCTCATTAAAATAGGCTAATTTTTGTTGCCATTGAATTAAATTGCACTGACTAATGACAATTTCCACACAATTAAAATGCAGTGGAGTTCATTAAAAATTGCTTTTTTTTTTTTTTAGGATTTAGTTGTATCCTAACTATTCTTTGAGGAAGATGAAAAATAATTCTTGTTTCAATGCTATCAAAGATACATATTTTTGTAATTATGTTGGTAATAATAGTATTCCAATTTAAGCAGTTATTATTATAGAGCAGTGTTTTTCAAAATGTTTTCCTATGATTATTTTGTTTCCGGAATATGACTTAGGAGCAGTTCCAGGGACACAGGGTAACTCAGGGCAGGCATAGTAATAACTCCCCACATACTTCTTCCCATTGCTCCCAATCCAAGTCTCAAACAAAGAAGCTCTACCTTAAATTATTTCATATCTTAGTTATTCATAGAAGATTCTATTTTTTTAAGTTTATTTATTTTGAGAGACAGAAACAGCATGAGTGGGGGAGGGGAAGAAAGAGAAGGAGAGAGAGAGAATCCATTCAGGCTCTGTACTGTCAGCACAGAGCCCAATGCAAGGCTCAAACCCATGAAGCTACAAGATCATGACCTGAGCCGAAACCAAGAGTCGGACACTTAACTGACTGAGCTACCCAGGTGCCCCATAGAAGATTTTACTTATAAAAAGATCTCTCGAGTTATAGCTATTCTAGTTCTTCATAACTGAGTACACAATGAATACATATTAAGGTGTGTGCTTTATGAAGCCTGAGGGTAATTTTTTGAAATTATAATCTCTTATTTTCTAACAACCTCCTCATGCTATCTCTGTCTTATAGGACAGAAAGCACTGAGTTTCTTCATGCCTCTGAGTCTAAAAAAGCTCTGGATTCTGCTGTGTGATCTAATTAGCAAGACCAGGCAAAACATGATCTGATGACATCAGTGTACCCGATCACCTGCGACACCTGTACCCTGGAACTGTGAAGAAGTCACAGGGATAGAGGGAGAAACCCTCACTGACTGGAACTATTTTTCTGTTACCTCATCAGAATGGAGAAAGGAAATGGAAATGAAGTTGTAGAAAAAATTATAGGTCTTCCATACATGTATTGTTGCCTGAGATTTGTATATGCCACATTTGGAAAAGATGCCTGGTGGTAATGGTAGTGTTATTATGGAAAAAGAAGAAAGCTTCACCAAATTCACATTCCACTACCAAATTCTACTTCTGGTCCCAAGTTAGATTTTATTTTGTGACTTGATTATGCAGCCCCTAAAGAAAAGGTGAAGCATCCGGTGCTGTTAAGAATGATCCATGGACCACGCATGGTTCAGACCCATGGCTGCCAGAGACTTTGTTCCAGAAATAACTGGAGAAGTAGTGTGGGGGTCCCAGGGTGTTACTTGAACAGGAAAAATGCACGATTAACCAGAGCAGCCCCGTCTGTGACTACAGTTTGAACCTTTTCTACTGCTCCCATCCCAGTTCTTAAAAATTAAATCCTATCTAGTTCTTTTCAAGTCTTTCTTTCTAGGCTATCATATCGTAGTGGCCATGGTTGAGGGGAAGGGCAAGTGGGGAGGTTGTTATTTCTCATCAGCTTATTTTAGAGACTCAGGTAGAAATATGAAGGTATTAGTTTTGATTTTTTTTTTTTTTTTTTTTTTTTAGCTAAGATCTTTCTTCTAGTCAGGTCATGCTGACAAGTAAAAATTTATCTTTGATCCATGAAGCATTTAATGGTAATCTATTTTCTTTTTTCTTATCATTATTTTTAATGTTTTTATTTACTTTTGAGAGAGAGACAGAACGTGAGTGGGGGAGGGGCAGAGAGAAAGACACAGGATCCAAGGCAGGCTCTAGGCTCTGAGCTGTCAGCACAGAGCCTGATGTGGGGCTCGAACTCAGGAACCATGATATCATGACCTGAGCCAAAGTTGGATGCTTAACCAGCTGAGCCACCCAGGTGTCCCTATTTTCTAAATCCTAAACACAATCAATGTGCTATTTTCTCTTCAAAAATTTTCAAAATACACAGCTATCAGTTTTCTCTCTTCCTCTTCTCTAAAGCTAATATAAAAAATAAAGAAGAAAAAATCACTTATTGTTTGTAATGATAATTTGGAATGATTAGAGTTTAGTGAGTGTATGAATATGTGGTTCTCAGTGGGGATGTATGATTTTGCTCCTCTTGCCCCCTGGAAACATTTAACAATTTCCAGAGACGTTTTGTCCTGACAACTGAGGGGACAGATAGAAGCCAGGAATGCTATCAAATATCCTCTCATGCACAGGATAGCATCGCACAACAACGAATTATCCAGCCCAAAATGTCAATAGTGCTAAGATTTAGAAATGTGAGTATAGATACAGATTTTTCTAGTTAAGACAATAAATGGAGTGCCTCTTGAAAGGAAGACTTCATTTTACCTAAAACATTTCTTTGTTTTTGGAACAGTCACTCAAATAGCTTCATTTAGTTAGATAAATATAGCATGAGACATATGTGTGGTGCTGACAGTGGTTTGGACAAGACAAGGGCCTATACCTCTCAGGGAATAAACATCTATTACTTGTTTGGTAGCAAGAAATAGGGGTGGTGGTGGACGGATCATACAGCTGTTCTCCACCTGCTGAGGAAGCAACACTACTGATCTCTTGTCTCTTATGGCCGCAGGGTATCTGGTCAAGTGGAAGGGTTAGAAAGCTTTAAGGAGGAAATATTATACTTTCTACTGTGAAGGTTCATCTAATTGAGGGCAAAATATTTTCTTAGCGTTGTTTTTGATTTCCACTTTGCTTTTTATCTAAAAAACATTTTTGTCTCAGGAACTACTCCTCATATGATTATCATCACATTAGTGTAATGGAAGCTTATTAATAATTTTTTTCTTAATTGTTCTTACAATAAAGGAGCAAGAGGTTAATTACTATGAACATAATATCTACCTTCATCTTGTGTTACTATTTGGTTTAACATTCCTGTCACCTCACAAGTAGATCTGAGAATACCCATTACTTTCATTTGTAGAGTAGATTTTTTCCTCCAGAATAGTGATGTGCATAATAAACAGTTCATCTTATATTTGGATAGAACAGGTAACATTTTGTAATTGCCTTCTAAAATGTTATACTTTGCAACTAAAACTATAGGCATATAACGTGCTTTCTTTTCTTTCATTCTTTTGTTTTTTGGTTTTTTTGTTTGTTTGATAATTTGGTTCTGACAATGTTCAGTGCCTATTTTGAAAATATTTTACTCATTCATCAATCAATCAATATTTCAGTAGATATTTATTGATTGTTCTGTAAAAGGAATGTGGTAGATCCTGAGAATACAAAAAATTAATAAGCAAAGTTCCCATTCTCAAGTTCTGAGCTTTTAATTTTAGAGTATTTTCTCTGCATGAATTAATCATTATTGATATGAAGGCTGACTACAAAGGAAGCTGATCCAACTGTATAACCACTTTCATTTCAAGTAGGCTGTCACATGCTATACATATCAATTGGAAGCCATCAAAACCAGAACATTAAGTGATTTCATTCCCTCATTGTGAAATCAATGCCCATTCCAAATTTAGACAGCTAAAAACAGTTTAACTGTAAGTTTATGGTTTGTGTGTGTATAAAACAATATTTCTAGTTAATCTTAAGTACTGAAATAAATGTAGGAAGGAATATTTCCTAACATAAAAGACTTGTCATGCCTTTTGTAGTGATATAATCCTAACAGACTGTCTTCAATAGATATGCTAAGAAATCAAGTTCTCTAAAGCCACCAGTGAAATCACTAATGACAAGCTTTGTGTAGTTTTGAATGGGTTGTGTTACTTATTTTCAAATATACTTAACATGAACATAATCACTTTTGATTATTTTAAGTGCTATAATTTTATGGAAGCAAATATTTTAGTACATGGCCTTCCATTCTATATTCTTTTAAAATGCTATCCTAAAATTTTTCAACCATTTGAATAAAATTAAATTTCTATTTCAGTGGGAGTTCAATAATTAATACACACTTCAACTATAAAATATTACAATAAAGTTTGAGTCAAACTTAAGACAAGTTAATGATTTCATCTATTTAAAATAACCACAGTATTGATAACTCAGCTAAATCAAGTCTGTCTCCATATTTTTGCAGTTTACAACCTAAATCAAATATGCACACAGACAGAAACACATCCAATAAACTTTGAATGCATTTGTTACAAAGCTTAAAAACAGGAAATATTTTAGGATATTTGGAGAAAAATAGAAGTTAATTAAAACACAATTAATTAGTGACATTTTACTAAATAATGTACATTATTCATGTGCCATATATGCCTATAATGTATCAGAATAGTTACCCAGATTAGTGAAAACCAGCCAACAAAGTCGTGTAACTCTAGAGAAAAAATTGACAGGTGGATCTGGGCAACTGGAAAGCCCAGAGATCCTACCCAACTAGGATAGGTTGCCAATGCCTGGCAACCTCTAAGATCTGAAATCAAATTTCATTCCTGCCTTTCATTCCTTATTTAATAGTTATTTATTAACCAGCTATTTATGGTCCAGTTACTGTGCTGAGTGCCAGGGAGATACTCAACAGGGAATAAGACAGACAAGTCTCTGAACCCATGAAGCTTACAGTCTAGTTAGGGATACAGAATATCAATACGTAAAACAACTATACAATAAAAATGGGTGCTATGGCAGATAACACTTGGGTGGAATTTCTTTAGATGATTCAGAAGTGTTTACTTAAAGAGATGACTATTCATCTGTGACTTGAGTAATGAGAAGGATGCATGGGCAAGGCAACATGGGGACAGTGGAGAAGGAACACTCTAAAGAGGAGGATACACTTCCAGTTAGAAGGAACAGTAAGATTAAAGGCCATAACATAGAAAAGCTTTTTTAGAAAGTTCCAGGAGTGATAGTGCATCAAAGAGAAAGTAACATTGAGAGGAAAGGAAGGCGGGTATTAGGTAAGATAGAGGAAAACAGGCAAGAGCCCAAACATGCAAGCCCATTGCTGGTTAACAGTGACAAGGAGTCTGTAGTTTATTCTCAGAGTAAAAGTAAGCCACTGAAGAACCTTTCTATAGAGAACTGATTTCATGCAGCACACTATAAATCACCCTGACCAAAGTGTGAAGAATATTTAGAAGGAGGCAATGGATAATTGCAACAGTGCAGATAAAAAAATGATGAAGACTTGGGGGTGCCTGGGTGGCTTAGTCAGTTAAGCGTCTGACTTTGGATCAGGTCATGATCTTGCAGTTTATGAGTTTGAGCCCTACATCAGGCTCTGTGCTGACAGCTCAGAGCCTGGAGTCTGCTTCGGATTCTGTATCCCCTTCCCTCTCTGCCCCTCTCCTGCTCATGCTCTGTCTCTCTCTCAAAAATAAACAAACATTAAAAAATATTATCAAGACTTGGACCAGGATAGTTTCAGAGGAGACAGAGAGAAACAGCAGATAGACGATGAAATTTTAGAAAGGACTTTCTGCTAGAGCTTGAAGGTAAAGGATAAAGAAATGGGAGTGGTCAACGATGACTCTCAGTATAGGTAGATAACAGTTAACACCTGAATTAGGAGAGACTATGGGAAGAGGTGTGTAGGAGAGGGGCATAGATAAATGAGGTGTTGTTGGTAGTAGTAGGAGACCAGAAAGTTTAACATATGCGTGAGGCTTACAAGAGAAGATAAAACTCCCTAATTCCACATGATATTAATAAAAACTGTGTTGGTTGTGGACCATGGAAACCAGACTGGATTGGATTGAAGGGTAAATGTCAGGTAACAAAACTGAAATCCCATGTACAGAAAAACTTAAAGATGTTTGGCTCTGAAGAGGAGCAGAATGAAACTAATATAAGACCTAAAGCCTGGGGGAAATGGTACAGAAGAGAGAGAGAGATGAATAATCTAAGAAAGGTAGGAGAGAAGGGTACAAGTAGAGCATCTGCCTTTGGATGGAGTGGGTCAAGTCCTCTAAGTAGCAAGAGGGATATACTATTCCTCTTGAACTCTTCCTTTCTGACTTGGGACATTCTCTCATAAACTTTCTCTACTTCCCCTATAAGCAACTTATCATTATCATGCCATGGCTATCCACAGTTAACAAACGGAAGTCTCCAGCTATGCTTAACTCTCACCTTTCTAGGATTTATTTATTTTGTTTTTGACAATCAGAGAGCTGCTATCATTAATTTGTTCTAATTTGATCAATTATATAAGAAATCATTTCATACTACATTTGCAATGTTTCAATTATTCTGTTACAATCTTGCAAAAGTTTAACCTTTTTCTAAAAAAACAAACTTTTTAACTTAATATTGGGAAAATGAATTAGCATCATATTTCTTCACAGAAGCATGATAATTAATCTTTAGTGATTTGTTCCCATAGAAATAAACATGTGGAAGAGGATTATCAAGGAATTAACATTTAAATGGTTTCTAGAACTTTTCTACTATTGAATCTATGGATGTGTCCATAATGTATTCATTTCTAATGGCATATGGTGATCAATGAGGCTTTAGCAATTAAAGCAACCTTCAAGGTCATACAGAGAGAAAGCCAAAGCTGCAGAAACTGACAACTTTAGAGAATTTCATGTGTACAATCTAAATGATATACATACCACCTATGAAGACCCTTTTGGAGGTATGCCACATTTCCCAGTTAGAATGCTTTGAAACTTAATTTTGCTACTGCTCTATCACTTTAACTTGAAGTTTGCTATCTTTTAATATCTTCTGGTTATAAAAAAGACCATGCTAGAAAAGATACTTAGCTATCTTTTTGGAGAAAGTTTGAGGTCAACAGAAAGATGTTACATATTTTAAAACTAGGAATACACAACATAAAAAGCAAATACAGACTTGGAATTTGATTCTGAATTCATTCCATTGAACATACAATGAGAATCAACATTAAACAATGCATTAGTTATGCTTTGGAATCCTTTTATACAAAATCACTTTCCACTAATGAAGGAACTTTAGAAATAATTCTTTTTTTTTTAATTTTTTTTCAACGTTTATTTATTTTTGGGACAGAGAGAGACAGAGCATGAACGGGGGAGGGGCAGAGAGAGAGGGAGACACAGAATTGGAAACAGGCTCCAGGCTCTGAGCCATCAGCCCAGAGCCCGACGCGGGGCTCAAACTCACGGACCGCGAGATCGTGACCTGGCTGAAGTCGGACGCTTAACCGACTACGCCACCCAGGCACCCCTAGAAATAATTCTTAATAAATCATTTTCAACTTATGAAAGGAATCCAAAAACATTTGTGAGAGTTGAATTTAGTGTTAATTTTCAGAAAGAAAATAATGATATTTTAAATATTTCTTACAACCCATCATACAACTGATTCCTAACATGTGACTTTCCTGACATTTTTATTTGATAAGTTAATTATACTGTTGTAGTGGTCTACTTCGAAAGAAAGAAAGAAAGAAAGAAAGAAAGAAAGAAAGAAAGAAAGAAAGAAAGAAAGAAAGAAAGAAAGAAAGAAAGAAAGAAAGAAAGAAAGAAAGAAAGAAAGAAAGAAAAGAAAGAAAAGAAAGAAAGAAAGAAAGAAAGAAAGAAAGAAAGAAAGAAAGAAAGAAAGAAAGAAAGAAAGAAAAAATGTTATAAAGATTTAAACTTAGAGTACCATATATTTAGCATTCCAAAATACACCAAAATGAATCATACTCCTTCAAGTTCATGAGTATTAAAATTTACCATTCAAACACTGTTTAATATTGCAAGTTTCTCTTGCAGTGACTGGTATAATCTTGTTTTATCTATTTTACCAAGACTTTTCTTTAGTCTCTGCTTTCTTATATGTAATACTAAAATTAAGAATTATCCACTTTCAGAGAAATCCTTTTGCACTGTTGGTGGGAATGCAAACTGATGTAGCCACTCCAGAAACAGTATGGACGTTCCTCAAAAAATTAAAAATAGAATTACCCTATGACCCAGCATTTGCACTACTAGGTATTTATCCAAAGGATATAAAAATGATGATTTGAAGGGGCACCTGCACTCTAATGTTTATAGCAGCACTATCAACAATAGCCAAATTATGGAAAGAGCCCAAATATCCACCTACAGATGATGGATAAAAAAGATGGATAAAAAAGATGTACACACACACACACACATACACACACACACACAGACAAATAATAATATTACTCAGAGATCAAAAAAGAATGAAATCTTCCCATTTGCAACAATGTGGATGTAACTAGAGCGCATTATGCTAAGCAAAATAAGTCTGTCAGAGAAAGACAAATACCATATTAATTTCACTCAAATTTTAAATTTAAGAAACAAAGCAGATGAACATAGGGAAGGGAAGCAAAAATAAGATAAAAACAGAGAGGGAGACAAACCAAAAGAGACTCTTAAATACAGAGAACAAACTGAGGGTTGATGGGGGGGGTGCGATGGGGGATGGGCTAAATGGGGGATGGGCATTAAGGAGGATACTTGTTGGGATGAGCACTACGTGTTATATATATATATATATATATATATATATATATATATAATTTATATATAAATATATATATAATTTAGTAATTCATCACTTATATATAAGTGATGAACTACTAAATTCTACTCCTGATATCATTATCACACTATATGTTAACTAACTAGGATTTACATTTTAAAAAAATGTAAAAAAAAAAAAGAATTATCCACTTTCAACTTGTTTTCAGTATGTTTATAATAGTATCAGAGACAGAGTTCACCTTTTGGCAAAGAGGAAAATGAAGAAGCCAAACAGGATGTGAGTCAAGCTATATATTAAGCAGCAGAAAGATTCAAATATAAGGAATTTTTAACTCGAAGGCATTTATATCAGAGTCTCTCTCTTATTAGGGGAAAGCACAAATCAGCATCTAAAATAAGGCAGATTTCAGATCAAATTCAAGAACATGGGTAATCAACAGCTACCCATTAAAATCTTCATTTATGCTGTGCTAGCCTTTATTTCCATAAGTAGTTGGACCTCTGTAGGACATACATTTGGTTGGCTCAGAGCTGCCACTGAATGGTCATGATTCCAGCCATTACTTCTTACTTCCTAAGAGCGTGCGTTTGGAAGAATGAAGCCAACTCTACTTTATGATCTCGTTTATTTCTAGCCTATGATATTTTCTTGGTTAAAAAAGTATATATATTTTTATCTAAAAAGAGAATGGCTCAGGCTTCTGTTTTTTGTGTACTTAGAATTTTTATACCCTGGATGTGTGGTAAAATACCTAGATTTAGTACTTTCCTATAAATGCACATGCGCGTAGCTGCTAAATGCTATTTACGGTACTTTCTGCAAACTTCTGCTGATGATCCTACCTAAAATATCCCCCAAACTCTGAAGGTTCACATGACCGCAGGCTGAACGTCAGTGGCCTAATTTCAGCTTTGATTTCTGTAATGACTAATGCCTTGTTTAAGGGAAAAGCAAAAACTCTGGTGTTTAATATATACATTAAGTACGATTGGAACCAGCTGTGTGTTCCTCTGAATGTATAACAGCAGTAATATTTTCTGAGATTAATTTCAGTAATTTTGTAATAGGTAATGCATTTTTAGATGTTCAAATAAAATGATGGAAAATGCCCTACTTTTAAAAGTATTATTAACTTGTGCTTTAAAATTATTTCTAAAAGGTAGTCAGGACAGAACTTATTGGAGTATTTGTATAAATGAAGTTAACAACCTGTAACTTTAAAAATGCTTAATTCCAAATTGGATTAACTGGGCTTTGTAGATTACACTTTAAAATTCTCTTTTCCAAAGTGATCCAATTTCACTCCTATTCTCTATAGTTTGCTTTGAACGAATATATGCCATCGGGGAAAAAGAAAAGTAGGTTTGTGTTAGAGGAACATTTCGCTGATTGTATAAATATAGTTTTAGAATCAAAATCAATTGTTCATTGTTTATTTTGTTCAACTTTAAATAAAATCATTATTCCATTGGCATGTTTTTCTTGACACTACTGACAGTGGTTAATGAAAAGATTAATGAAATAATGTACACATTTCATTAGAGAAAAAAATGTTTACTTTTGAAAAGTGGTTAAATGGTTTCTTTCTTTTCTTTTCCACCTCACTGATCTTCCAGCATTCTGTGCCAAAGCAATCCTGCCCTGGTTGACACATGTCAAGTCCTTGGTGTTATTATTAGTGTCTTAAAAAGAAGTACAAAACTTTGATGATTACTGTGTTAACAATGTTCCAATTGTCCTGGTTCATATATATATATATATATATATATATATATATATATATATATATATATATATATGAATGATGTCTCTGTTTATACACACACACACGTATGTTATTTCTTTCTGTTTTAAATGCACAATATGCTGCATTTTTATGTTTTCTATCAGTTAGACAACAAGTCTAAGGTTTACAGTGTGAAGACCAAATAATTTATCATTCATAGGCATTGTGTACCCATACTTTAGGTAAGACATTATCTGTTGGGATACGTTCAGTTATAAAAACACAATGGAATGAAATAATTATAGTCTGTAGTAAGATATTGTATATATTTCAAGCAAGTTATAATTACTGAATAAACAGTATAAATATATTAATTTCTATTTTCTTCTTAAAAGCAGTCCAGTAACTCCCTCATATCCAAGATAAAAGAAATATAATTACTGTGATTCAAATTACAGACGTTTTCTGATTACTTTTGTCTTTATCTGAAAAGGTAAAGAGTTATCTTACTTTCCCTTATAGAAATAGTTCTCATCCTGTCTATTCCACATTGTTTCAATTAATTTCTTCCCAGATGCAAAGCTAGAAAATCTTATGCAGTTCCCTTTGCCATTAGGTGTGTTCACATGACTAAGTTCTAGCCAACAGAAGGCCAACAGAAGTGAGACATGCTACTTCTAGGACTTTCTCCATTAAACCATCCAACCATTTTCTGCCATGTTAACTGGAGAGTCATGTTTTCAGCCAAAACCATATGCCACATTGAAACTAAAAAACTTGAATAAAGTTGGATAAATGAACTCTACAAAGATGTGATCAGGATGTAGGAAAGCCACATGGGATAGTTTTGTTTTCCAGGACCACAACATAGTTAGTCTGATATCACTTCTGTCTCTAAAGGGTACCAAGAAGAAAAGAGCAGAACCTAGAGGAGAAGGACAGCTGCCAGGAGCTGAGACCTTCACTAGAGAGAATGAGCCGGTCCCTGGGACACCACACAAGGCCAAGGGAACATATAGCTTGACATCAATTGCTTGCTTTTCGAATTTCCTGTCAGTGTTCCCCATTGACTATCTAATAGGAAGCCAGAGGACAAGGGAACTTATATTAGTTTGCTAGACCTGCCTCAACAAAGATGCACAAACCAGGTGGCTTAAATAAATGGAATGTATTGTTTCACAAATTTGCGGTCCTGAAGTCCAAGATCAAGGTGCCAGCAGGGTTGGTTCCTTCTGAGGGCTGTGAGAGAAGACTCTGTTCCAGCTCTCTCTCCCTCACTTGTAGATAGCAATCTTCTCCTTGTGACTTTACATTGTCTTCCAACTGTGTGTGTCTCTCTGTGTCCTAATTTCCTTTTTTCATAAGGATACTCGTCATATTGGATCAGGGCTCAATCTAATGACCTCAGTTCAACTTCATTATCTCTTTAAAGACTCTATCCCCAAATAGGTCCACATTCTGAGATACTGGAAGTTAGGACACCTAAATTCTATAGGAACACAATTCAACTTGTTACAGAGCCCATAATGTAATTTACACAGGTCAATTTTGAAAGACCTTCAGAGAAGAGACTGTAGAGTAGATCTGGAGAGGTGTAGAAATTTAGAGTCTATTGTATACTGTAGCTTAGCATAGCCTATTAAGAAAAGTGAATACTTCTTTGATCACATTACCTGTTCCCTTACTTAAAAATTCTCCAATCAGTCTCTATTGCATATGATGTAGTTCACAGTTCTTACTGCAGCATTTGATGACCTACACGGTCTGACTACTATTGCATCTGCAGACCTTATCCTCACTCTTTCCCACCTAACTGGTCTCAACTACACATTATTCCTTTTCTCTTTTGATACTATTCCCTAAGGAGCATCCTCCTATCATCATCTAATAGAAACAATGTCAGTATGGTGCAGGCTTTGTATCCAGTTGAAAAACATATTTGTTACATCATTTGAAAAAATACTTGTTAATGTGTGAGTTTCATTGGCATGTGTCCATCTTCTTAAGTCCCATTTACTATTCTTATATCCACTATGGTCTTTCTCAAAACTCACTATAATTTATTGTATATCCACATGACTAACCACTAACAGTAACTGGTAAATGATTCTCTTAAGTGTAACTGAATATGTTCTCATTTGCTGTTTTATTTGATCTGTACAGCTCTCGGTGTAGGAGGTGCTTATGGCAAATCAAAGTTCCAAACCAACAAATTCTCCATGAGGTAGCTCCAGCACAACTGGTAGAGTTACAAATCAGGATGTAGACTAAGAGTGTAAGACTGAGACAGGAAATGAATGATCTTTTTAAAGGCAGGGATGTATTTTTAATTGATAGGCATGTAAAAAAAAAAACTTTTGGGGCGCCTGGGTGGCTCAGTCGGTTAAGCTTCAGCTCAGGTCGTGATCTCGCAGTTCGTGAGTTCAAGCCCCGCGTCTGGCTCTGTGCTGATGGCTCAGAGCCTGGAGCCTGCTTCAGATTCTGTGTCTCCTCCTTTCTCTCTGCCCCTCCCCTGCTCATGCTCTGTCTCTCTCTCTCAAGAATAATAAATAAACTTAAAAAAAAAAAAAACTTTTAAGGCCCATAACTGAGGAGGTCAGAAGAGGCTAATTTATTCCTATCTTTGAATTCCAAATCCTATCTCTCTCCAAGAACAAAGGTAAATATTAAGTAGGGCTTTAAAGGAAAAGTCCCATAAAATATATACATATATACATATATATATTAAATACAAATCCTATAATACTATAATGTATTAATATACAATTATATCATGATATATAATAATAGATGCAATCATGTGATATATGCAATGATGTTTGCAACACAAGTAATGTGAGGTATGTAATATAAAACATATATAATTATGGTAAATATACGAATAGGCATGGATAAAGTGCTACATCACACTCTCAGATTTGGGTTTGCCTGAAAATATATGCACCACTATCTTAGATTATCTCAGCTCCTTATGTTTCAATACATCTACAGTATTCAGGAGTGGAGTAACAAATGTACACCTATTTGTATTTCTTTTTCTTCTTGATATACTATATGCTGTTGTTCACTAGCCTAATATCACTGCACGGTCCCGTTTTCACTTTCCCTTCTTTCATTAAAAGATGAGCAACAGCTATAGCTAATTTCCTACTAAAAACTAAAATAGTTTTTAGTATATGTGCTCCTTAGTATCTTTATTATGCCAGTGTATATTTCACCTGATTTAAAAATTCCATATTTTCCTTCCTGCTTTTGTTAAGTTAAGCAATCCACACTCCTTTTTTTAAAAGGGCCATGCTGCTCTGCAGAACATCTTGTCTTTCCTTGTTCTACAAAATAATGAGCTCAGTTACTTTTTCTTGGAGGATATTTGTTTCACTCTTTGTAAGAGTACTTCATCATGGTCTGAGTGAAACCTTGCTATTCTTTTTCTTATATTTCCATAAGAGCATTTGAGGAAAGATGCTTCTCCTATATTCATATTCAAGGGTAATGTCATTCAAGAGAAACAACATAAAAGAGTGTAGAGCTGGGAGTGAAATGTGCAACTACCATTTATCTTTACTTTAAAGAGTATATTAATGGTTAAAAAAAATTATTGGCGACAGCATTCTTGAACTGAGTTAAACTTAAAGATAGATTTTCCCCTTTTACCTCTAGAAGTATATTTTAAAGGTATAGGAAAATAAAATTAATGGAACCCCACTCTTGTTCTTTATAGATGATAATTGCAGACAAAAGCATATTTGTATAAATTTCCCATTACTTCAAATAAATCAAAAACTTGTGAAGAGATATTTCTGAATTTAGAGAACTTAGACCAGATACAGACAGATTATCAACTACTTCTTGATAAAAATTAAAAGCAACAAATTGTAGGTAAGTTGCAAAAAAGTCATAGAACATAGAAAGTGATTTTTTAGTTGTTAAATACCTTTAAAAGTTACTTGTGACGAGGAGAGTGAAAAGTATATGTTCTTGGGATTTTTAAATGTTTTACATTTAATGTTTCTTTTATTTAAAATTTTTTTTAATTTTTTTTTTTTTTTTTGACAGAGAGTGAGTGAGTCAGGCACAGAAAGCGAGGGCGACACAGAACCCAAAGCAGGCTCCAGGCTCTGAGCAGTCAGCACAGAGCCCAAGCGGGGCCTGAATTCATGAACTGTGAAATCACGACCTGAGCTGAAGTCAGGCGCTTAGCCTACTGAGTCACCCAGGTACCCCTTAATGCTTCTTTTAAAGAAGATTTTAAATAGTATGTTGTCACTTTTAAAACACTGACTGGACATATTATAGTAGAAAATAATGATCAGGTTAGAAGGCAGAGGGTCATGGTTCTAATCTTGCCCTCCGTTAAAAAGAAAACCACAGGCTAAAAATAGTGTCACTTAGGCCAAGTCAGCAAAGAGTTACTACCTAAACTAACTGCAGTTTTAACCCCCTGGAATATAACCTTTAACCAGTCAACATGTAATTCTTGATCAATACTAGGAAATTTACTGATAGACCCTTTCTATTCCTCTTTGGAGGGTAACCTTGCCTAAACAATGTATTCCTTGTTAATAAATTCCTCTTTTTAATGCCCTCTCTCTGCCTTTAAAAATCTTTCTTTTGTTTGGGGCTCCTGGGTGACTAGCAGGTTGAGTATTCGACTCTTGATTTCAGCACGGGTCATGATCCCAGGATCATGGGATTGGGACCCGTGTCAGGCTCAGTGCTGAGTGTGAAGCCTGCTTAAGATTCTCTCTCTCTCCCTCTCTAGCGCTCTCACCAGCTCACAGGTGCACTTGATCTCTCTAAAAGAAAAAATAATTATTTTGTTTACCTCAGCAGAAATCCTCTCTACTTGCTAGAGGGGATGCTGCTCAACTCAAGAATCATTTAATAAGGCCAAACAGATCTTCAAATTTACTCAGCTGAATATTTTTTAACACTTCCTACTGTCTAACAATGTGATCTAGAGGAAGATGTCTACCTTCTCTGAGCCTCAGTTTTCAAATATGCAAAATGAGTGTTATGGACTGAATTATGTCCCCTGCAAAATGCATATGTTGAAGTCCTAACCCCCCAGTGCTTCAGAATGTGACTATATTTGAATATGGGGTTTTTAAAGAGGTAGGAAATTAAAATGAGATGATTGATGTCTTTATACGAAGAGGAATTTAGGATACAGATATACACCAAGGAAAATGATGTGAAGACACAGAGAGAAGACAGCCATCTACAAGACAAGGAGAGAGCCCTCCAAAGAACCAAACCTGCTGACACCTTGATCTCAGCCTTCCAGCCTCCAAAATTGTGAGAAAATCAATTTCTGTTGCTTAAGCAGCCAATCTGTGGTACCTGTTATGGCAGCCTGACCAAACCAATATAATGGGCTTTACCAATCTCACTATGATTACATACAGTTATATGCTGTTTAATGTGTGTGAATTTTGTTCTTACATTAATCCTTCATTGGGCAGGTTATTTAAAATTCTTATCTTCATCTTATCTTGAATATACAGCAGTTCTTTTAGGGTTAAGAGAACAAATTATTTATGTTTCTACAGCATGGATCATAGGGTCTATACCTTAAAATTTATTCATAGGTTTGGAATAAGAGCAGCCTTGGAATTGTGCCATTTTTTCAAAACTATGTCTTTTCCTGTATTTAATCTATCTCTCCATTTTACATCCGGAAAATGTACATAATAATTAGAATTGTTCTTAACAATAAATAAATTCATATATGTTACAAATTTACCACCTGACACATTATTGGTGTCTAATTAACTTTAAGTATGATTACTGTATCCTCAATGATTTTTGTAACTCTTTTGCAACATACCCCAGGCCAGAAATGGTTCTCACATCACTTCTTGTCTGTCTTTGTTTCGTCCAGGGGCTAAAATATGTCTTTTACAACTTATTTTTACTGCTGCCCTAATGCTCATATACCTGGGTAGTCTCTGCCCAGGAAAATTGTTATCTCGGCTAAGATGGAATTTACCAAAGTGCATTGCCCCCAGTGTTAACTATTCAAGAGGTTAAAATGCTAAAAAAAATACATTAAAGGATTCTGTGCTTATATTTTGAGTTAAGCAAAGAAAGTAAGACCTTACTAAATGTATCTTAGAGGTCTTAAAAAGCTCCTGTGTATTTTGAGCAGTCAAAGGTGGTATATGTCATGTAGCCTTTCCTCATTTTAGTTGACAATAGATTGTTTTTTGGTCAGTTTTCTAAAAGATATGAAATTCTTGGAGGACAGAATTTGGAAAGTTCTGGCTGAAAGAGGGTTCAACACCCTTAAAACTTTCCAAATAACTTCTTGCCTCATCCCTGTTTTAGCCTTTTTGCTTTCCTTTTTATTGGATTTAAATAGATAATTATTATTATTAAATAATCAGCTATTGTTGTAACCAAATAACGTATTTTAGTCTCCATAGTGAATTAGGCCTGTGGTATGTGTTTTAAAGTACCATTTAAGTAAAAAACAATAGTAGAGGGAGGCAAAACACATAACACAAAGGTATTAATTCTATATTAAAAAATAAGCTTTGCCGTAAGTCAAGGAAGGATAATTAAGGGAAAACATCATTTTCACTTATCCAGATAGGCAAAATTATACCTGATGTTGGTGAGAGTTTTGGCATAGAGTCACCTTCAAACACAGCTTTTGGGAATAGAGCAATAAATTTTCGTTATTCTATCTTGACTACGGTATAATGAATCATTTTAAATTTCTTCTTTATGTTTTTCTGGATGTTCCAAATTTTCCACAGTGAATATGTTTAACTTTGCTTATCAAAAGAAATACCACTTTATTTGCTTTTTATGATTTCTCTAATTTGAAAATAATATGAAGGTTTAATGACTTCTTTGTAAAGCTGCTTATATAATTTCATAGATAATATAACCCCTTTAACATTCTTTCCTCAGCACTATTTTAAGGACATAGAGAAAAGGCAAAATGGCTTGATAAACATTGATTCACATTCAAGTGCATGTGAATATCTCAGATATCAGGATACTCGGATAACCTCGACTTTAAAGGGCAAAAACAACATCCAGAGGAACAGTCTCTGTTACTTATAATAATGGTAAGTCTACAAGAAAATAGATATATATTACCTGATAAACAGTGTATACTTTTGTCCATCATCCACTTTAATGGTAGTGTTAATGCTTTTCAATTTTGCTTCACCAGCACAGAAAAAGTGGTACTATAAGAAAAAAAAAGTTTCCTTCAGCTTCTCACAACGAAATTGACACATATTTGCATTAGACTTAGAATTTACCAATAGTTTTTATATTGCTTTGGAGACAAAGTGTCTGAAACTTAAGAGAAGTGACAGTTCAGGGTATACAACTAATAAAGTGTAGAATTAAAATAAATAAATGTGTAAGTATTATATACATATACATGCATCATCTATTTGTACATGCACACATACACACAGACACTTCTAGTTTCTGTTCCAATATTCTGGGGAACATGGTTGAGAAAGGCAGCTTTTTCTGCTAGCAGAAAGTGAGTATTATTAGCAAGCTTCCTTACATACTACCAATTGAACAACGTGAAGATTAGTGAATACAGTGTAGAGGGTGATGTTAAAGTCCAAGGAAGGAAACATTGAAGATTATGGAGGTTAACCATTTATTCTAAGCTTCCTGAGGCTAGAGGGGGGGTCTTTGTAGGGTTACTACTAATTGAGCCAAGTTATATTTTAAAAGGGGGCAGATCACGTCTCTAACAGGTACATTTGATCAGGACTCCCTGAGAATTCCACAGGTAGGATTCAGTGACCTATTCACCCTCTTCACAGCATATGTCTGCATGTATATTAGTTATAGTACAGCTACACTTTCCCAGAAAGGGGCTTATCATATCAGCAAGAAATGAAAAACCCACAAATACATTAAAGAAACACAGCTGCATGGTCTTGCATAATTCCTGTGCATCTAGCTATATTTAAGTTGATATACCTAAAACCCACATTGGGTCCAAAGATAAATATTATGCTATATATTTTAATTTTATGATAGATTACAAAAGATTGCAAAAGATTCCTTAAAAAATTATCTACTACAAGTTGGCTTTAAGAAATATGTTAAATAGTATATTTAAATGTTAATGATAAAATGATAAAATGTTAATAATTCCCTTTTATCTCCAAAGCTGTCAAACGAATATAAAATATTTAATGGATCATTCTATTATTTTTACTTGAATCTTTTTATTATAAATAGCTCCTTTATGACATATACAGATATATATGTCACATATAGGTGACATATATAGACACATATATCTATATGACATATATAGACATATATAATATATATTATATATATAAAAGCTACTATTTATTGAGTGATTACTTGGGTGTCACAGAGTTTTAAAACATTTTATAAGTATCAACTGATTCCTTCCTTACAATACAAAGTAAAAAACAAAACTCTATGAAGTAGGAACTATTCTTTTATTAGCTCCATTATTCAGAGATGTAAACTAAAGTAAAGTGATTTGCTGCTAGCCAGGGAGGCACAGTGATTTGCAACACAGACAGTAAGCCTGGTGTCAGGTATTTGAGTCCCAACAATGGATATTATATATGTACTTAACTTCCTTGTTATTAGAGCCAGTAGTGTTTTTAAAAGCCATTTCAAAAAATAAAAATAAAAATTAAGTTTCATATTATTAAACTTTCCTAAAACTTGTGATTTCCTAAAAAGATGGACTAACAATTCTGCATTTCTAGAATAGGTCTTAAATTATGATCACTGCAAAAGTTCAACCATAAATATGTCTTTTTGTGAAAATTGTAATGTAAATGCATTCCCCATATGATTATACTTTTAAAATAGATGAAGAAATTGGAGCATAGTCTCACAAATCATAGTGGAACAAGGAAAATCTTAAAATCATGAAGACAGAGTAACACTGAAATTTCCTTTAAATCATTGCAAGGAAGCAGTGATGTGAGCAGAACGAACATGAATTTTGGATTTACACAACAAAGTAAAAATTCCTTATCTACCATTCTTAAAGGAGTCCTAAGAGCATGTGTAATACTGAACTCTGTGAGAAGCCTCGCTTGTCTGCATGATTTTTGCAAAATGCAGAGACATTTGATTCATGTCCCAGACATCCTTCTACATGTTTATATGCATTTACTTATTTACTCATTGTATTACATTTACTCCCCAACATTTATTCATTTATTAACTTGAGCTTCACAACAATCTTTATTACCTTCATTTTACAAGTGAGTAAATTTAAGCACAAAGTGCTTAAGTGACTTGCAAGTTCTCAAAGCTCCTAAGTAGCAGAGCTGGGCTCCAAACTCTGACTCCATAGATGACGATCTTAATACACTTCTTACGATGGAGCCTTATACATAATTTCAATTCAGTAAATGATAGTAATTATTATTACAGACATGAGTATATATCCTTTGTCATAAAACCTGAATTAAAGAAATTCTACAAGTCTTTTCTCTCATTATGATTTTATAATTTCTCAATGTCTTGATTCAACCTATTGTGAATTTATTTTTAGCCATCTGAAAGTGAAAGGAGTCTCCATCATTCATCATTTCATAAAATATTTCACCCACAATCCTGCAAGTCTCTGGTAGTTCCTCATAATGTCTATGGAGATGTCCACAGTGGTGAGAGGAACGAACTAGCTGAGATGGACACTCAGTTAATGGGAGTTTGCAGCAGAAAATTGTGCTGAGGGGAAACATTTTGAACATGACCAATGATCAATATTATGTGTGTCTTATTATTTTTTATATTTGGTCTCCATATTTTTATGCTTATTATAAGAATAATGGAAAACGTTGGTCTTAGTTGAGGAAAATGCTGTAGAGCAGGGATCAGCAAACTTGAAGATAAGACTGATGTCTGATGATTCATTACTGTGTTCTATTTGTTACAGAATTCTATTTTCTCACTCCTGTTTCGCCTGTTCCTATCATTATCTGTAATCAAGTGGAAGCAATATGAGGAAAATAAAGTGTGTTTTGTTTACCACTGAATCCTCAGAACCAATGACAAAGTGATTGATGATAGATAAATGTTTAACAAATGAGTGAACAAATACATGAATGAGTAAAAATATTACCACTACTAATGCCTACATCTGGCTGATATTTATTAATATCAGACCTTGTACTAAATTACGTATTATGTGTTGTATTACTTAAGAAAGATGAACATTTAAAGAAAGTCAAACTGGTATAACGTGACTTATTTAAATTATAACTATTTCATGGAAATTCACATATTTAATCACATCATAAAAGAAATGATAGATAAAAATACAGTGTTATATTGAATATTTTAGGCTATGTTGAGTTAATTACTTTATTGCAGTGATGATTTGGATGGCTTCCTTAATCTGGGTATTTACCACAGGAATAGGAGTTGATGGGTTATGATAGAACAGTACTGAAAAAAGAGCATACACTTTCAACTCAAAGTCAGCCTTATAATTTAGTGTTTATTAGTTGTGTGATCTTGGAATTTTAATTTTTTTTTAATGTTTATATTTGAGAGAGAGAGAGATGCAAGCAGGGAAGGGGAAGAGAGAGAGAGAGAAGGAGACACAGAATTTAAACCAAGCTCCAGGCTCCAAGCTGTCAGCAAAGAGCCCAATGCTGGACTTGAACTTGGGAATAGTGATATCAGAGCTGAAGTCAGATGCTTAACTGACTGAGCCACCCATGTGCCCCTGATCTTGGACTTTTAAAAGAAGTTGTTATAAAGACTACCAAGTGTTAAATCCATGATCTCAAACATTTTGATCTCAAAATCTCTTTGTGCTCTTAAAAATTATTGAGGACCCCAAAGAGTTTTTGTTTACTAGGTTATATTTATCAATATTTATAATATTAAAATTAAAACAAACATTTTTAAAATACAAAAATGTGGAAGTACACATTACATTAGTGATCAGAAAGATGACATCATCACATGCCATGCAGCCTCTGGAAAACTCCACTGTATATTTATGAGAATGAGAGTAAAAAAAGGCAAATAACAGTATCATTAAGATAGCTTTTCCTTAAGGATCCTCTGAAAAAATCTTTGGGCTCCCAAGATCACATATTCCACTAAAGCTACAAAAAATGGTAGCAGTTACTATCACTGGGATTTTGGGAAACATAATAACAGAAAAACGTTAAAAATAAAAAGAAAAGAAGAGAATGATAGCTATTCAAAGTATATACTATTTTGAAATATAAATACTGAATATGAAAGAATTACAAAAACAGAACACACAGCTTAGTGGTGATTATAAAAGACATATTTTAGATAAAATTTTATTTTGACAATAACCACTAAAAGAATCAGACTTTCTAAAATTCCTTTAAATGAAATAAATATAATGACTTACCTTTAAAGTACCATTTTCAATAAATAATTGAATAAAAAACTCATCAACTGAATTTGAGTCTTGCTTGATATAGAGCAGGAGTCCATAGGAGTTGAAGGTATGAAATTCTAGTGATACGTTACTTTGTGGACTTAACAACACATTCCGAAATTCTAGATAGGAATCTCCATAATAACAAATACATCTGAAATCTGTGGAGTCTGAAAGAAAATACAATTTAGATTGGAATTGAATGTTCAATAGTTGGGTTTCATATTAACATTAGCATATCTTCTAAAGTGGCTCATACATGACTATTTTCTGCCTGTTACAAGCCCAGGTACCTGTTTCCTTTGCCATAGTCACAGTGGTTTGTCATAATTTCTATGAATTGGGGGCTTTACGATCAAATCTCACTGGATGTCTAGATGATTAATCTTCAACAGGGCATTCACTTCCATTTTACGTTACAGGTCAACAGAAATAGGAACATTTTCTAATGATGTCCTTATTCATTGTATATACATGACGGTATCAAATTTTGATTTATGTCAGTCATTACTGTTAATTTGATTGTGTGGCTTTTGAGGGCCAACAGACTATTTAGAAGTAAAGGAACTGTCATCCTTCTGTAGCAACACTTTTACCCGAACTTCTTTTTTTATTATTTTTTTTAATTTTTTTTTAATTTTTTTTTCAACTTTTATTTATTTTTGGGAGAGAGAGAGAGAGCATGAACGGGGGAGGGGCAGAGAGAGAGGGAGACACAGAATCGGAAGCAGGCTCCAGGCTCTGAGCCATCAGCCCAGAGCCTGACGCGGGGCTTGAACTCACAGACCACGAGATCGTGACCTGGCTTAAGTCAGACGCTTAACCGACTGCGCCACCCAGGCGCCCCTACCCGAACTTCTTTAAAAATCATCACTTGCATGTTATCTTTCTTTTTCTCATCTTCTGAATATTTTAATTAGCCTCAATTTTATTTTTTATTAAAAATTTTTAATTTTAATTAGCCTCAATTTTTTTTATTAAAAAATGTTTAACGTTTATTTATTATTGAGCGACAGAGAAAGAGACAAAGCATGAACATGGGAGGGGCAGAGAGAGGAGACACAGAATACAAAGCAGGCTCCAGGCTCTGAGTTGCCAGCACAGAGCCTGACACAAGGCTCGAACTCACAAACTGCAAGATCATGACCTGAGTTGAAGTTGGACACTTAACCGACTGAGGCACCCAGGCGCCCCAATTAGCCTCAATCTTTTAAATGAAACATAGACATTTTGAACAAAATACTTTGACAATTCGCATTTCTTAAATTTATAAATATATGATTAATGAAACAGCTTTTTTCTCTGGATAAGATACTTTATATTATTAAAAGTTACTTTTGTTTGATAAAAACTTGACTGATTGATGATATTCTTGTAATAATGGATATGAGTTATCTGCTTTCACTTCTTTCCTTCTGCTCCTCCTTCTGTGATACACACACATATAAACTCCCTTTGAAACTTCTAAATTGGGGAGAAGGAGCCAAGATGGCAGAATAGCATGGAAGTTTTGTGTGTGTCTCACATCCATGAAATACAGCCAGACCAACATTAAACCATCCTACACACCTAGAAAACTGATTGGAAGATTAACACAACAATCTGCACAACCTGAACCACAGAATTCAGCAGGTATGCGACATGAAGAGCTGAATTTGGGAAGCCAGAAGCCGCAAAAGGAATTCACCCCAAAAGAAAGAGCACAAAGAAACGACAGCCAGGGATTTAACCAACACAGATACAAGCAAGATAACTGAACCAGAATTTAGAATCACGATAATATGAAGACTAGCTGGAGTCAAATATAGACTAGACTCCCTTTCTGCAAAGATTAAAGATGTAAAAAAACACCCAGAATGAAATTAAAAGTGCTATAACTAAGCTGCAATCATGGATGGATGCAGAGGCGGCAAGGATGGACAAAGCAGAACAGAGAATCAGCGATATAGAGGACAAACTTATAGAGAATAATGAAGAAGAAAAAAGAGAGATTAAGGCAAAAGAGCACAATTTAAGAATTACAGAAATCAGTGACTCATTAAAAAGGAACAACATCAGAATCATAGGGGTCCCAGAGGAGGAAGAGAGAGAAAGAGGGGTAGAAGGGTTATGTGAGCAAATCATAGCAGGAAACTTTCCTAACCTGGGGAAAGACACAGACATCAAAATCCAGGAAGCACAGAGGACTCCCATTAGAGTCAACAAAAACCGACCATCAACAAGGCATATCATAGTCAAATTCACAAAATACTCAGGCAAGGAGAGACTCATGAAAGCAGC
The DNA here is from genome assembly GCF_018350175.1 of Felis catus. Lineage (NCBI taxonomy): Eukaryota > Metazoa > Chordata > Mammalia > Carnivora > Felidae > Felis > Felis catus. Next base: position 58,004,477 of record NC_058372.1, read on the forward strand.
AAGGGAAAAAAAGTCCCTAACCTACAAGGGAAGACAGATCAGGTTTGCAGCAGACCTACCACAAACACTTGGCAGGCCAGGAAGGAGTGGCAGGATATATTCAGTGTGCTGAATCAGAAAAATATGCAGCCAAGAATTCTTTATCCAGCAACGCTGTCCTTCAAAAGAGAAGGAGAGATAAAAAGTTTCCCAGACAAACAAAAATTAAAGGAGTTTATGACCACTAAACCAGCCCTGCAAGAAATTTTAAGGGGGAACTCTCTGAGGGGAGAGTTCTACCCAAAGCAATCTACATATTGAATGCAATCCTTATCAAAGTAACACCAGCATTCTTCACAGAACTAGAACAAATAATCCTAAAATTGGTATGGAACCAGAAAATACCCCGAATAGCCAAAGCAATCTTGAAAAAGAAGACCAAAGCAGGAGGCATCACAATCCCAGACTTCAAACTCTACTACAAAGCTGTAATCATCAAGACAGTATGGTATTGCCACAAGAATAGACACTCAGATCAATGGAATAGAATAGAGAACACAGAAATGGACCCACAAACGTATGGCCAACTAATCTTTGACAAAGGGAAAGAATATCCAATGGAATAAAGACAGTCTCTTCAGCAAGTGGTGCTGGGAAAACTGGACAGCGACATGCAGAAGAATGAACCTGGACCACTTTCTTACACCATACACAAAAATAAACTCAAAATGGATGAAAGACCTCAGTGTAAGACAGGAAGCCATCAAAATCCTCGAGGAGAAAGCAGGCAAACCCTCTTTGATCTTGGCCTCAGCAACTTCTTACTCAACACGTCTCCAGAGGCAAGTGAAACAAAAGCAAAAGTGAACTACTGGGACCTCATCAAAATAAAAAGCTTCTGCACAGTAAAGGAAACAATCAGCAAAACTAAAAGGCAACCGACAGAATGGGAGAAGATATGTGCAAATCACATATCAGATAAGGGGTTAGTATCCAAAATCTACAAAGAACTTATCAAACTCAACACCCAAAAAACAAATAATCCAGTGAAGAAATGGGTGAAAGACATGATAGACACTTATCCAAAGAAGGCATCCAGATGGCCAACCAACACATGAAAAAATGTTCAACATCACTCATCATCAGGGAAATACAAATCAAAACCACAATGAGATACCACCTCACACCTGTCAGAATGGCTAACATTAATAACTCCGGCAACAACAGATGTTGGCGAGGATGTGAAGAAAGAGGATCTCTTTTGCATTACTGGTGGGAATGCAAACTGGTACAGCCGCTCTGGAAAACAGTATGGAGGTTCCTCAAAAAACTAAAAATAGAACTACCCCATAACCCAGCAATTGCACTACTAGGCATTTATCCACGGGATACAGGTGTGCTGTTTTGAAGGGACACATGCACCCCCACGTTTATACCAGCACTATCAACAATAGCCAAAGTATGGAAAGAGCCCAAATGTCCCTCGATGGATAAATGGATAAAGAAGATGTGGTATATGTATACAATGGAGTATTACTCGGCAATCAAAAAGAATGAAATCTTGCCATTTGCAACTACGTGGATGGAGGTATTATGCTGGAGTGTATTATGCTGGAGGGTATTATGCTAAGTGAAATTAGTCAGAGAAAGACAAAAATCATATGACTTCATTCATATGAGGACTTTAAGAGACAGGGGCGCCTGGGTGGCTCAGCCGGTTAAGCGTCTGACTTCAGCTCAGGTCACGATCTCGCGGTCCGCGAGTTCGAGCCCCGCGTCCGGCTCTGGGCTAATGGCTCAGAGCCTGGAGCCTGCTTCCGATTCTGTGTCTCCCTCTCTCTCTGCCCCTCCCCCATTCATGCTGTGTCTCTCTCTGTCTCAAAAATAAATAAAAGTTAAAAAAAAATTAAAAAAAAAAAGAGACAAAACAGATGAACATAAAATAAGGGAAATAAAAATAATATAAAAACAGGGAGGGGGACAAAACAGAAGAGACTCATAAATATGGAAAACAAACTGAGGGTTCCTGGAGGGGTTGTAGGAGGGGGGATGGGCTAAATGGGTAAGGGGCATTAAGGGATCTACTCCTGAAATCATTGCTTCACTATATGCTAACTAATTTGGATGTAAATTTTAAAAAATAAAAAATAAAGTTAAAAAAACCTTTTAAATTGGTTATTCTTTTATAATTAATACAAAAAATTATTCATGAAACTGTAAGTTTTATTTTGCTGTCCACCATAGGATAATATTTTTTTAAAATCTGTACTTTAAATCTTTTATAGTTTATATTCTATGTGGAGTATTTTTTTTTAATTTTCAATAGAGCTTTAGAAATATTCATTGTGTTAATTCTTCAAACTTGTGAAACACTCTGAGGAAATAATTAGCTAAACCTCAAAGAATGTCTTCCAGAAAACATGTGTACTTTTTAAACATAAAAGCATATGAGTTTTTTTTTAAAAATTCATTAGTGAAAGTGGCTCAAAGACTGAAAATATTAACAATTTTTACATCCTAATTGCTTTAGTTGTTACCTGAAATAGATATGTATTCCCTGTAGATTTTAATGATGATGTTGAATGCATAGTACCATAAAATTTCACATATTAAATAATTTGAAAAAGGTTTCAGTCATTTACTTGCATGAATTAGGAATGGAGAGAAACATCCATTTGATTTAAAGTTCAAAATGTGAAAGAGCATAAACTATTTTCAGACAACAACTAATATTACAACATGAACAGACCCAAAATTGGTGAAATGAAGAAACTACTATTTATTTTTGAGCACTTTGGAAAGATATAGTTCAACTGAGAATAGCAAACTCAAAAATTCTTTCAATTTATTATTTTTTGTTTTTTTATGGAGTAATTTTTAACACTTAAGTGGCTTTGTCATCATGTGATAAGTGCTTTATACAAAAAGCCACACATGCATCTATTTGTAAGCCACATGAGGTCAAGAGCCACATACATTTGTTTCATCATTTTATCCCAAGTTTTTAGTCTATCCCTGATTTTCTTAAGCATGTGAAACCTTACTATCTCTTATAGAAATTATAACTGTTTTTGTTTAAATGTGGTTGGAAAATTTTATTGTTATTTTAAAAATCAGGAAATATTTTATATAGAGTATCTGACCATATTTCTAGTGTTTCTATTAACAGGCATGGATATAGGTATTTTTTTACATTAGCAAAAATATTAATCCAATAAAAAAGTGGTGATAGTAAGCACAGAAGAGCTTTATTAAGAAAGGTAAGTGTAGAGACTATTACCAGTGATGAGCTAGAATAAAATAGTAATGTCATACATTTTACATTATCTAGAATTAAATTATAAGTTCCTGTCTTTCAGTTTTCATTTTTCCAAATAGGAAGAATCTTTATCTGAATTCTATGTCCTCATATTATAATTACAACTTTGAATGAGTTTGCATGCTTTTGGTATATATAACCAGAAAACCCAATTCAAAGTAACTTCAGCAATAAAGAAATTCAATGGCTTAAGTAAAAGGAAGTTCAAGAATAGGGTGGGCTTTCAGTTGGATGACTTTCACATTGACTCTAAAAAGCTCAGCTGGTTCCTCATAAGAGACCTACATTTCCTTTGTCTCTCCATTCTACTATTCACATGGTAAGCTTTAATCTGAGATTTGTTTCTCTTCTGATTCTAACATGGTGGCCAGTGGTGGTTTAAATGACATACTTCCACATTTGTGTCCAATCACTCAGTTTCTTATATTTTCAAGAGATGAAGCACTCAGTTTCTTGATTTTCAAGAGAGGAAGAATTTTCCAAGTGTAGAATAAACCTTTCCTAGCAGTTAACTGGCTAGAACTGGTCACAGATGAAGCTTTCCACTGGAAGAATAGGGTGAGTTTCTACTGAGACCTGCAGGAGGTGGGGGTGTTAACAGTGAACAACATTGGTATTCTGCTGGAAAGAATACAAGTGTTTCCTGAGATTCATGCCTTATTTCCTGGCTAATAGTTGATTGGCAGATTCAAAGACTCAAAGTGCTCTATTACATGTCCAAGCTAGAACCCTTTCATCTCCAACTTCCTTTGCTTCTTCTTTGGATAAGGTAGTTCCTGACTTCATTTCTAACAGCACATGTTTGGTGTAAGGATGAGTCTAGCCACACACACACACACACACACACACACACACACACACACACACACACACACTATATATATATATATATATATATATATATATATATACATATATATATATATATATAAACATACATATATTTAATTGTTGCTAGGTAGACAGTTGCCAAAACTTGTTTGGCATCTAAAAATTTGCATAGTGACCCATAGCCATTCCCACTGAATGAAGAAGATAAAGGAAATTTTAAAGTAGTTTTAGTGAAAAATCATAAGCCAGTAACCCTGCCCTCCTCTACTGCACAACGAAGAATTTTAAATATATTAAAACAGAACTAACATATTTTAGAAGAATATAATAATACAGACTGTGAGGCATACATAAATATTTAAGTTAGAACAAACAAAACCCATGTGTATAATAATCAATTCTTTGATAAGTTGTAAACAAATACTCCAACAGCATGTTTTCCTTTTAATGAAAAACAATTTTAAAAAGTATAGGATTCTCAATTTGAGACATTTTTTGGTTTCTTGGTTAGTAGATCACAAAATACAAAATAGATTTTAAATAACAGACTCATTTTCATAGTTAGAGTTCTACATACAAAATTAAATGTCAAAGTTGGAATCTTAAGTAGAAAACTGAATACTAAGCTTATCTACAAGATGGTTTGATAATGACTCTATGATTGAATAGTATAAAGACATGTACTATTTAATTCTACTTCCAATAAATTATTAATATCAGTATAAACCATGAATAATCATTCAAAGAAAAAGTGATAATGCTTTCTGGAGTATGTATTGCTAACTAAATGTTAAATAATTCACAATTAAAATGCAAAAAGGCATTTTATTTATTTCATATATCTTTGAAGTAATAATGGAAGAAAATAATAGTGGATATTTGTGATATGTGTATATATGCAAAGTTTTCTATTAAATTAACTATTAATGTGAGAAAAGACTATATGTATAACACTTAAATATAATTCATATAGGAAGATACACTAGACTGTTTATTAAGAAACACTGAGGCTTGGGGTGCCTGGGTGGCTCAGTCGGTTAAGCATCCCACTTTGACTCAGGTCATGATCCCGTGGTTAGTGACTTTGAGCCCCACATGGGGCTCTGTCCAGATAGCTCAGAGCCTGGAGCCTGCTCTGGATTCTGTGTCTCCTTCTCTCTCTACCCCTCCCCACTCACGCTCTGTGTCTCTCTCAAAAAATGAAATGAAATACTGAGCCTTGATTCTTCTACCAGTAATCAAATCAGACACCATGTATTAGCTACAGAAACTCTGTGACTTACTTCTCTTCATTTTTATTATTTCTAGAATTAGCTTGGATTTTATCACTACAAAATACTTAATATTTTTAATACTTTATACTTCCATGTTCTACAAATTGTGTTTAATTCACCTTAAAATCCAACTTTATACAATCCATTTAAATTCATCTCAATTAGCTTAATATCTACTAATAAAGCAAGAGGAAAGAAGAAAATTAACATTTACACTCTTTACTATGTGCCAGGTTTTGTTAAATACTCATGCTTCTTAAAATGCTATAGTTTTTCTTCCTGGCAATTTAAAGATTCATGCCATTAGAAAATGCTTTTGTAGGAACTAAGCATATTTCAAAATAAATTAAGAAATATTTGTTTCTTTCACAGATTTTTTAGGCTGATTAGTCCATGTACTGTTAGTCAATGACATAATTTATATAGCAAGTATTCATCGTAAAATGCAAGAAAAAAAAGTTTATAAAATAATACTGAAAAAAAATCCAGAGTATTTAGTTTAAGACTGGCAGACACCTCTCACTGTGTCATTATCAAAGGAAATGTATGATAAATACGAGCCGAGAAACAGATTTCAAGAAAATAGATGACTGCAAAGGAAGCTAAGAGAGAACTAGTCAAATAGTTTAATAATATTTTTTTTCTGAAAGCAATTAACAATCCTTTGGAAAGGAAGCACAACACCCATAATCACTATATTTTCCTTTTACCAGCAATTAGAAATAGATTATCAGCAGAGAAAATTCTTTTAATAGCCACTCCTAAGGACAGGAAGTAACTCTTAAAACACAAATCAAATCATGCCACTCTCCTGCTTAAAAACATTTTTTTTTTTTTTGCTTATGACAGAATTGTTCAGGACTTACTCTGTACAGAATCTTTCCAAACTTTCTTTTTCCTCCTTTTGACTTTTAATGTGGAATACCAATTATGCTAGGATAACTTACAGAGCAGTCATCCTTCCTATACTCACCTGCATTACCAGTTCCATCATACATCATCCTTCGTGTACATGGGTTCTGTTTCCAGGATCATTATCCAATTCATTGGACAAATACTGACTTAATTCGTCTAGTTTTATGACGTCTTGATTTTGAATAGGGCAAGTCTTGCATATCCTCCTTCCTTAGGATTGTGCTACATACTGTTTACCTTGTGCCTTTTGGTATAAATATTGGAACCAATACATGTGAAAAATCTTACTAAATTACATAAAAACTCCTATTAATAACTCATTTAAATTCTATGATTTCATAAGAAAAATGTATAACTAGTTGATGTATTTGTGATATTTTTTCTTCCTACACATGGGCATGGTATGTCTTCACTTTACAGGGGATTCTAAAATATTTTTATTATAATTTTGTAACTTTTCTTCATAAAGGTCAGATGTGTATTTTCTTAGGTTAACTTCTAGAAACGTTAGCAATGTGTTGCTATTTTAAATAGTTGTTTGTAACATCACGTATTTAACGACTTACGTTGGTATACTAAAATGCAATTGACTTGTATGTTGAGAAACCTTGTTGAACTCCCCTATTTTTAGTAATACTGTATCATTTGTGAGTAGTGAAATTTTCATTCTTTTGTTCATAATTCTTAAACTATCTTATTAGCGTATTACAGTACCTAGGAGTATCAGAAAAAAAACTCAATTGACATAATGATAATGATATTCTTTTTCCTATTTTGCAGAGATTTTTAAGGTTTCACCTTTGAGTATAATACTTTGCTCTTCTACTGTGATATCTTTTAACCCATTAAGGAATTTTCCTTCTATTTGTAGTTTTCTGAAATTTTTCCAGGACTTAAAATTAAATTTTATCAGCTTTTCACTTACTAATATGCTTATATTGTGAGTAACTTTGATAGTCTAATATTAATAAATATTAATATTTATTTTATCTTTGAAATAAATCCAATTTGCTTATGTTGTATGTACATATATGAATTTCCTTGGAAAGAATTCATGTTTAGGACATTTGCATCTAGGATGATGATTGAGATGGATTTTGAATTTTCATTTTTCATGGTACCCTTCTGATTTTCATACTAAAGTTTTACTTAGCTCCATTAAATAAATTGGGCAACATGAATTTCAATTTCTAATCTTTGGAAGTGTTTTGTTTACTTACCACCCAAAATCTGAATCAAACTATAAAATTATGAATTGCAAAACATTCTAAAAGATCTCATTGAATGTACTAATTAGGAATCAGAATGTTATAGTAAACAAAATAGTGGTCTGCAAGGAGATTTTCTTTTTAATTTGGTCACTTTGTGTTACCCTAGAGAAGGAATTTCACCTTTCTACTTCCCCATCTCTACCCATTATATTCGGGTAGCACCTATTCTGAAATTGTTATTACAATAGATCTGAACTTTTGAGTTCAATTATGCACTTTTTCACTTAAAATCATAGGATCTTAGATTAATATTTTAACCATCTTGAGGCTCTTGGCTTCTTCATCAATGCAATGGGAATAACAAAGTTGTTCCACTATAATATATGTGGAATTGCTAGATAAAGAATTTGCTCCAGTCTGTATAGTAGTCCTCCCTCATCTATGAGGGATATGTTCCAAGACACCCAGTGGATGCCTGAAACCCAAGACAGTAATGAACCCCATATGCAGTATTTTTTCCCTATATATACATACAAATGATAAAGTTTATCAATTAGGCACAGTAAGAGATCAGCAATAATACTAATAAAATAAAACAATTATAACAAAATACTAAAATAAAAGTTGTATGAATGAGGTCTCTACCTCTCAAAATATCTTACTGTACTCTACTCATCCTTCCCATGACGATGTGAGATGATAAAATGCCTACATGATGGGATAAAGTGAGGTGAATGCCAGAGGCACTGTGATACAGGGGTAGGCTATTACTGGCTTTCTGACATATGTTAGTAGGAGGATCATCTGCTTCCAGACCACAGTTGACCACAGGTAACTAAAACTGCAGATAGCCAGACTGCAAATAATGGGAGACTACTGTATTTGGGAAAGAAATCTCTTACAATGAAACACAAAAGCTTTGCAACTAAAACTTATTTTTAAAATAGCTGTTACATGTATGTGCTCTACATTATTCTCAGACATATATTTAGAAAGGTCTGAAGCACTTGGTATTGCCACATTAAGCAGATCTGGGTAGAACCCTAAGGATTCCAAGGTGGTATGTAACAGGGCTGCTATGAGATCCAGAAGTGTCCTGTTATTCACATAATAACAGGAGCAGTTCACATTTTACAAGAGCAAAACATCTGAATAAAACTAAAGATGTAATTTTAACCAATAATGATAATGCATATTATTTATTCTTCACATAGCACCTTTTTAAAAGTTTATTTATTTTTTTGAATAATCTCTACAGACAGCATGGGGTTCAAACTCACAACCCCGAGATCAAGAGTTGCATGCTCTTCCAACTGAGCTAGCTAGGCAGGTGCCCCCACATAGAACCTTTACACGCATCATCTAATTTTATTCTCACCTCAATCTGGGAAACATGAAAGGCCAATGTTCTTATGAGCTCTATATTTTTACCTAAAAAACTGAGGCTAAGGGAAGGTAATTTGATCAAAGTTGTAGATCTCAGAAATTGGTTGGGGAGCCCGGGTGGCTTAGTCGGTTGAGTGACCGACTTCGGCTCAGGTCATGATCTCACAGTTTGTGATTTCCAGCCCCATGTAAGGCTCTGTGCTGACAGCTCGGTGCCTGCTTCAGATCATGTGTCTCCCTCTCTCTCTCTCTGCCCCTCCCCCACTCATTCTCTCTCTCTGCCTCAGAAATAAACATTAAAAAAAAATAATAGTAAATTAAAAAAAAATTGGCTTCTGTCATCAAAGCACATGTTCTTTGACACTAATTTTATCCTCTGCGAACAAAGCTGCTTATGAATTATTTTAAACATATATTCTTTGAATTATTTTTAAAAAGTACTCATTTGTAAGAGGTCCAGTGTGAATCCTTATATTGCATTCTTAGATTCTCTGTAATGTGGGAGAATAGTGTAATGTAGTGTAGTACAATGATTAGCATCACTAAATGTACAGTGCCCCACTGAGCTCCAAAGTGTTATGATCTAGTTTTTGAGTACTGCTTTTTAAAAATCTCTTAGAAATCATTACTGAACTCTTAGTTTATAATAAATATTTAATTAATAAAACTACTCTGAAATTGAGTTATATTTAACCTTTGAGGTGACTTGTGTAACTTTTCCTTCTCTTTCTGTTTAATGCGTAAGGAATATCAGAGGCTATATGGGGTTTTACAGGTATTCCTTTTTTATAGGAAATCTACCCACAACTGAAAACATAATTTGATATGAAAATATCTTTCCACAGAGAGATGAGAATGTGAGACTGGGAAACCTCTGTTACCATCCTTTTGACCAACCAGTTTACAGAGGAAACAAAAGGAGTGACTCAAGGTTTTTCTGTTGCTCCAGGGCTCAAGCAGTCTCCAGAAAGCTCTCATATGCAAATTTAGGGTGGACCCACTTGGGTCATTACTGAGATGTCCTTGTATTTATTTTTTCCTAGGATTCTGACAAATTTCATTTTCTATATATATGATTAGTAATAACAATCATATATTTATGTTGAATGAGTAACTTTATCTGCCAATACATATCATCATAATAGACAAAGTATAGATAAAAATTAAGTAGTCTAGTCGCACACTGTATATTCATCAGAAGCCATCAGATTTAGACTATAATGGTTGCCCATAATACAACTGAGAATAAAGGATCAATTTAACACGTTCTAAAAACTAATTGCTGGTGTATATATTTTGTTAATTTTGTAATTTCCAGTAAAATAAAATACAAATGTTATTACCAGTACTATCCCTTATGCAACATAACCAAAGGATCTATCTCAATAACTTATAATTAATAAAACTTGAAAAACCCCTTTCTAATTTTCTAGATATACTGCTGCTTATTTGGGGCAACATTTCAAAAGTAAAATATTTGCCCTATGCTTAAGAAATTGAACAGTTAATTCTTCACTCATATCTAATTAAACAAAATCATACTTTATATTTACTCATATAATTTTTTTTGTACTTTATTTAATAATCTATCTTACTACTTCAATAATGCCTATAGCCTAATTGTCCTCCTCAAGCTGTCTTGGCAATTATCAGCTTTAATTCTTTCCAATGCTCAGATTTAACTGATAGATAAGAGGATAAATAGAGGTGTTAATAGTGATTATCCATATCTCACCTTGTTCCTAGCAAGCAGTTTTTAATTAAATTTAATTTTCAACTCTTCACCTGATTTTTCAACATTGTTAGAGGTACAAGACTGATTTCTGCTATTAACCAGCCGCTGGTCACAGGGTAGAGTACAAAAAATAAAGACACATGGTCCTCAAAATTGTAAGACATAGATACATAAAGGGAGACTATGCAAGTAAAAAAATATAGAGATATGATTTTACACATATATATGCACATATATGAATGAATATATATATATACACACACATATACATATATATACACATGCACAACATACACACACACACACACACACACACACACACACACACACACACACGGAGGTCAGGGCAGGCTTATCAAAACTATGCCAAAGTGGTATATTGATAATTTTGAATTAAAGTTATTTGAGAAACAGCTGTTGCAAGAAGGACATTCTGACTTTCCTTCTATCCCATTGAAAGTAGGAAATAAATCTCCCATGTTAAAGGTAACATCCCTGCACAAGGAGACAGAAAGATATCTTTAATATCAAAGATAGAAAATTCAGGGTCAAGGAGCCTATGTAAATAAATTCCGTTCAGTTTACTCACTAATTAGTACCCAAGCCTAAGTTTCTTCGTCTTGTCAGTTCTTCAAATATTGTTTCTGTGTCTAAAAGGTATATAAAAGGTACATATATAAAGGCTTTGTTCACTTTTGGGATCCCATATCTAGAAGACGTATGTATAAAATTAAATTTGTTTTTTTCTCTTCTGTTAATTTAAATATTAGGCCAGACAAAAGAACCAAGAAGAGTAGGGAAAAATTTCCCCCTCCTTGCAGTGTACACGTACAGAGCAGTCTTTAATTTGCCCTGATGGGAATGGTTCCTGCATTTAAACATTCTTCCTCAAGTGTGACAGGTTAGAGGATTTATTTTGAAAGTAGCTACTTGTAGGAAACTCCCACCACTCTTTTTTCCTTATCCTGATTTTTCTGATTTTTCACCTCCATTCTAGGAATGTCACCTTTTTAGTTTGTACTCTCACAATGAAAAGATACTTCTTACTTTTCTCCATACCTAATTCCAAAAGGACTAGCAGTGGCTTAAAAATGCCACACAGTACAAATAAATGAGGAAACATTTCATACATGTATAGTTTATACCTTGACTTATTTTAATGATGAACTTTCACATCAGTAAAAGTCATACTATGGGGTGCCTGGGTGGCTCAGTCAGTTAAGCATCCAACCTTGATATTGGCCCAGGTCATGATCTCATAGTCATGAGATCAAGGCCCACATTGGGCTTGGTGCTAAATATGGAGCTTTCTTGGGATTCTCTCTCTCCCTCTCTCTCTCTCTCAAAAAAAGTCATACTAGGGGCGCCTGGGTGGCACAGTCGGTTAAGCGTCCGACTTCAGCCAGGTCACGATCTCGCGGTCCGTGAGTTCGAGCCCCGCGTCGGGCTCTGGGCTGATGGCTCAGAGCCTGGAGCCTGTTTCCGATTCTGTGTCTCCCTCTCTCTCTGCCCCTCCCCCGTTCATGCTCTGTCTCTCTCTGTCCCAAAAATAAATAAAAACGTTGAAAAAAAATTAAAAAAAAAAAAAGTCATACTAAAGTGTCAGTGGCCCAGAGGCCTTCTTAGCATCCTAAAAGTAGCTATTTTCAAAATAAACACTCTAACCTGTCACACCTGAGGGAGAATGTTATCTGCAGGAACCACTCCCATCAGTGCAAATTAAAGACTGCTCTGTGTGTGCGTGTGTGTGTACATTGTCAAGGAGGGGGGGATTGTGTAACAGCACTGGTTATTTCATAACTTTGGGAACACCTGGTATTTTCAGGCTGTAAAGTTTTTGCCATTAGGTAATTATAAAAAATATCTTATTGGTGTCATTTGCAATCCCTGAATGCTAATAAAGATTAGCATTTTTCCTGTGTTGCTGGTAACCATCCTAGGGGTAGCATTAATGGAAAGTGGAAGGATAAGCACATGAAATACAGAGTTTGTTTTCCTTAGACCCATTGTGAAGCTATTACATATCATGGAAATTCCAGTGGTCTAGCAGAAACACATTATATTACTGAAAGATCTGGTCTGAGGACTGGAATGGGAATTAATTACTTCATAGTTGTGCAAATTTGGGGCAAAATATGACATCTTTAGCATCTTTAGTTTTCTTGGGGCACATAGTTTGAAAGCTGAGTCTATTTTGATTTTGGAGAAATTACTTGAAATTCATACTACTGAATATAAGAGCTTATTAGTCTTTACCTTTACTTAAATTATGCCTCTAAATGAATGGATGAATAATCAAACATTTTAAAAGTGACCATTGGCTTCTAATAAGCCCTTAAAATCTATCCATTAGAATGTCTCCAAACTGTAATAATTTGATATTCTTATTTTTTCTAGTATTAAAAAAAAACCTTCTACTTCACAATTTTGAGGACACATTTTATACTATAATTCAAAATGCATCCTTTTAATTCCAAAGTTGTTAAAGATAAAGATGTGTTAATTTGAATGATATAAAGTTTACAGAACTGCAATAAAAAGTGAGAAATAAAAGATATGAATTTTCTTGGGAAAATATCTTGTAAAGATTTGAAGCTTCTTGTCATCTGGATGTCCTTGTACATCTCAGTGAGCTCAGCTGGCTATGCAGGATAACCTGACATATTAAGGTTAAAAATTAGTCTGATTTCATTCAAGGACTGCTGGATATGTCAGCACATAGATGGTTTGGTGAAAAATGTATCAACTCTAAAACATTTAACTAGTAGTGGGATTTTTACTCCACTTTTACTCATACTTCCCATTATCTAGTGTTGCTATTTCCTGAGGCTTTTGTAGATTCTGTGCAATAAATCACCATGCTTCTCTACTTTTCCCATTGCCAATTTTAGTTTCCAAATTCTCAGGTCTGTTTATTCTGTTACTACTTGTCCAATAGTTTTACAGCTTCCAAATTTTTATGTGTGTTTTCTCCTCTACCATTATCTTTGTCCTAGTGGATTTCTACCTTAAAAAATATTTTGCTCATTATTTGTGGTATTTCAGGAGGAAGTGCAGGCAAGTTTATAACATTAATTCATCATCTTTAACTGGAATGCTAGTTTTTGTTAATCTACATCATACATTTAGAAAGGCTACAGAATTCTTTATGTTCCTACAGAATTACTTCTTAGTTACTAATCAGCTTTAGTTTTAAAGGAACATCCAAAATATATGGGAACTCTGCCTTACCCTATCAGGATTATATTACATTTCTGATCTTTGTTGAAATTAGAAGTTTATCAAGAGCTCCTAGGCCTATAGAAACATCCCACCTTACAGAGAAGTATTCTCTATTATAGCACATTTTATTACTTCCCATCTACATCTACAAATGTGTTACTTAAGTAAGCTATTGCTGCCCACAGGTTGATCCTTACATGCAAGACTCTACTGCCTTGGAATAATATTATTTTAATCCAAGTCTTCATCTAATACTGTAAACCCAATGTGAGACCTTAGATGCACCTGATAATTTGAGTTTTCAATTTTTAGACATTATAAAAAGGTGGGAATTATGCAATTATATCTATAGTTTGGTTTATAATATAAAAACCTAATCAAAACTATTTTGGTTTATTATAAAAGTAGTCTCACTATAGATGTAGCATAGTGAGACCAGATATTTCCCAGAGTTGCTGGATATTTGCTAATTCTAACAAGAAAGTATCATAATTGAATAACCAGATTTCATTTCCTTCCATCCTGGGAGAATGTACAGCTATATGTGTCTAACAAAATAAATATATTAGCTAAATATTTTAATAACCACTTTAAATGCATTGTTGAGTTGAAAAAGAATCTTCACAGGCCAACCTTGATATGGAAACTGAAAACTATACAAATGGAAGTGTAATGAAGACAGTTATGTTCCTAAAAGCTGACCTCTGGAACTCTGGAAATATTAAACTTCAGTTTTGATGGGGCACAAGATAACAAGACAAGTTTATGTCCCATTCAAGATTAGGAATGAAATAAGAAATCCCTGCATAAACTGAACTCCAAAAGGGAGATATAAATTAAACTGCCCGATAGAAGAAGCTGGCAAAGAAATGACTGGGAAAAAAAGGAAAAAATATATCCTGAGAATTTATAACCAAAATCCAGCCCTCCTATGTTGGCAGAATGAATTTGCTATAGATGTGTATGTATGTGTGTATGTACACACACACACACACACACACACACACACACACACACATACACACAAACATTAAATTAAACTAGATAATTTAATGTCTAATTTAAATAACATATTTAAAACCAGAGTACTAAGAATTCCTACAAATAAACGCCAAGGCAAGGTGCTTTAAATTATAAAAAATTCCAAAAAAACTTACAAAGCACCATGAACAAAAACTATCAGCAAGAATATGGGAAACACATAGACTTCAGTCAGTGAAATAATCTGATGTAGAATACAAAATAGTTTTACACAATATGTTTAAAAAATAAGGGATAGAATTGAAAATGTAAAGAATGAAAAATTATATATGACAAAGAAGATTTGAAAAGAATCAAATAAAACTTGTACAAATGAAAAATAAAATGTCTGAAATAAAAACAGTGGAAGACACAATTTAAAAGATCATTAATCTACTGAAAGGTAGATCTGAATGAATATTCAGATCTCTCTGCAAGAGAGAACAGAAAGGGAACAGACAAAAAGTACGAAAACAAGGTTTAGAAACATGCTGGATAGAGAAAAAAATTAATACAGACCCAGCTAGAGTTCAAAAGGAGAGAAAATAATAATATATAGAAAAGCAATACTGAAGAATTAATGTTTGAAAATTCTGAAAAATAAAGCAATCTGAACAAAGGAATATAAGATTTATACATAAGTCTAAACACATAATAATTGATTTGTGGCATAAATAACATGGAGTTAAAAACGGAAAACAATATTAGATAAAGAGAAAGGCAGAGATGAAAAACAGTGCTCAAAGATCCTTGTATTTGGTAAGAATATAGAATAAATACTAATAAAATTTACGTATTATACATATGCATGATGGAACTTTACAGATAAACATTCAAAACATAAGAACAGCAGATAACTCACAATTTTTGAGGAAAGACTCAATAAAAAGACAGCACCTGCAATCAGAAACTAGGCAAGAAAGAAAAGACAAAAGGAGAAAAATGCAGAACATAAATAAGATGCTGTAAAACTTATAAATATATATGAAATCAAAATAAGTATAAAAGTAATGCAGTTGACTCATCTCTGCCATTTACAGTGACAAGTAAGCACATGAAAAGGCTGTTTTCCAAACTTCTTAACTCTGCAGCAAGAGTAATTTCCTTATGTTTTAGTAAAGCAACAGAAATGTTGGGGGAAAAGACAGATGTTAGGGGAAAATATGCTATGGGGATATATTCACCCAAAACCAAACAGTTGAAGGATTTTGAATGAGTTCTAAGACATGAGGAAGATACAGAATAGTAACAGAAGTACAAAAAGAATTCTCAGATGTTTCCTAAGGAAAGTTAACATAAAGGAGAGGATTTACCTTAAATTAATTTAAAAACTAGAGAAATCAGGAACAAATACTGACTTTTTTTTTGTCTAAAAAGAGCAAGGAACAAAATAGATGTCCTTGCAAGCAAGAGAGAAAAGAACAAGTATTTCAAAATGAAACTGAGACTATTTTTTTGTCCTTATTGACAAGAATGAAATTATTCATAATTAAACATACATGTAAATATATCAATTCTATGTGGCTTAAGAAGTAAATTAGAAAACTTTTTAATGCTTTTGGCAGAATACTTCTGTGATTTTAGGAAAATGAAGTATTCCTTTAAAAGGACATTAAAACAATAAATCATAAGTGGAAGAAAGGATGGATATGTTTGAGGGTATTAAATTAAGCATTTCTGTTAATCTGAAAACACTAAATAAAAGACAAGCCATAAACATCAAGGAGACATTTTCAAAACATATAACTGACAAAAGATCAGTATCCAACATTAAACACGAAATCCAAAATTATACATGGACAAATTAAAACCATAATAAAAGCAATTAATCCAGTCAAAAAAGGCATAGGAGTCTTCGAAAAATTCTTCTGAAAGGGAAAATATGAATTACTAGCAACCCAGGAAAAATGCTAATCTTTATTAGTATTCAGGGATTGCAAATTATTCCAATGAGGTATTTTTTATAATTACCTAAACGGCAAAAACTTTACAACCTGAAAATACCAGGTGTTCCCAAAGTTATAAAATAACCAGTGCTGTTATAGAATTTGATTGGGATAAGGTACAGATGAAGTCATTCTGGAAAATGTTTTGACATAATCCAGAAATGTTGAACGTTTTAACCTTCTATGATGCAGCAATTCTACTTCTATGCTTATGCTCTAAAGAAGCTTTTGTGTATAATGTACTAGGAAAAATGCAATATGCATCAACATGGAAAATTCTAATAAATGTTGATCAAAAAGCAGTGGGGCACCTGGATGACTCAATTGGTTAAGCGTCCAACTCTTGATTTTGGCTTGGGTCATGATCTCAAGGTTTGTGGATTTGAGCCCCACATTGGGCTCTGTGCTGACAGTGCGGAGTCTGCTTAGGTTTCTCTCTCTCTCCCCATGTCTCTCTGCCCCTCCCCAGCATGTGTGCTCGCTCTCTCTCTCTCTCTCTCTCTCTCAAAATAAGTAAACTTTAAAAGTAAGCAGAAAAAAATGTATACAATATTTTAAAATTTGTGTAATTTTAAAACATCCAAAAACAATATACTGTTTAGTTATATATATAACATATAATTATGTATAATACTACATATAACATATATTATTATATTACTTAGTGATATACAATTATAAAGAAAGACTAAAGATTAATAACCAAAATGAAAGCCATGGGGTATGGGTATTTGAAAGTTGCTGATAATGTTCTACTTCTTAAGTTGTGTGGATGGATAGTAGGCAAAGTTCTTTCTTTTCTTTGTTATTGTTTATTCATGTAGGTTGGAAGCCTTTGTTGTATTTATTTACTATGTAATATAAACAATTTAAAAAGAAAAGTAAAGTTTAAGAATTGTAAATGGGATGGTGGCTAGGCTGGTTTCCAGTTCGTTGCCTGAATGACTCTGAATTCTCTATGCAATTTTATGCCAAGAAAATGTCTCGATTTTAGATGACATAACTGATTGAGGATTCTCCTTTACCTATGTCAGATATTGCACTGATTTAAGTCCTGGATAGTTCAGTATCTATCTGGGAAGCAGAGCTATGGCCTTAAAATGAACAATTTGAGGCAGATGGAAATACTCTCCTAGTTCCTTTGGTCTGTACCAGCTAACTTTTTGCTCACATCTTTGACTTCTTACATGAAATCACGCAGTTAGTTTTCCTAGTTATTTTTTCCATAACAGATCTTCCCATCCACTAGTGCCATATTTTACTTTTGTAACATTTTTCAGGTTTTCCTAAAAATACAGGACCATAAGAAAAAAGTTTGAATAACAATTAATACAACTCTTATGTTCAAGTGTGCTTATCAACTCTAAGAATTTTAATAACTCAACTTCAAAACTCATTAGTTTCATGTTCACAATTAATACATTGCTCCTTTTCTTAAACAAAGACATAAATATTCATGTATAATTGGTTCCACAGTCATCCTCCTAGCACTTTTTAAAGCTCTGTGACACCAGGGAATCTTGGGAATCCTGGAAAAGAATCCAGCATTCCTTCTAGCTCTACTGTAACACAGCTTCCCCACATGCAAGGGTTCTACCTCTCTGCTTTTATTAAGGTGAGATTTCTTCCCTTCTTGGTTTGAGAAATTAACGAACTGGGTGATAGCTTTTACTTCTCAACTTACTCTCTAAAAGAAGTAATGTTCAGAAAGAGAATTAGAAAAGTATTCCCCAATGTTGCTAGAAAAGCAGATTCTTCACTCATTTTGTCAGAGTAAATGAATTCACTACATTCATTCTTTCATTCAATTATTCATCTGTAACAGGCCAAGTGCCTACTGAATCAAGAGTTGTTCACCTATTTATCATTTTTTCTATTCAGGAACAAATTATTTGCATTTGAATGGAAACTGTTTCTCATCCTTGATGAAATCTTTAGTGGCTTCTGTTGTCTCAGACTTCGTGTGCCCTTTATAGTATATTCTGGAATTATGTTAGATTAAGATACCAGAATTCACTATAGAAGAAAATGGGGAAAAACTGAATAAAAATACGAGTCAGATACAGCTGCAAGCGTTCTAGGTGTCTACAAGCCTTCCCTTCTGGTAACCGTGCTTATGGAGGCTAAGTAAAAATGATCCTGGTGCTGTCACTGCATTATTATAATTCTCTTTGAAAGAAGTGAGAAACCTAAAAGAGTCAGTTCTCCCAGTTATATAAGACTAGTCTTGACTTAGCCCATTACCAATTAATTAATTTCACAAGTCAGCATGGGAGATGTGTAGTGATGAGAAGGACAGTCATCAGAAAAACACACAGATTCATATTTGGTTCAATAACTTTAACATGTTTATAGTACCGTTTTCCCCTTCATCTTGACTTGAAGGAACATGTTTAACCATTTTCAGAACTCATCAAATTCAGATTTTATTTCTAAGAAATGGTAAGTATAAATGTAAGTACTGGTCAATTTAATGGAGAATTTGGTAAAGCATGTAGATGTTTCAGCTACAAAAATTAAGAAAAAAAAAGGTGCATTAGCTGCATTAGGAGACATTTAAATATGTCTACTTGAATAGACATATCAGAAACAGAAACAACATACTTCTCAAATATTAATCTACACACTGGCACCTATTTAAAAAGATAGTACTTCAGGGAGTTTAAATGAGACATAAAACAAAAGTTAATGGAAAAAAGAGCTAAAAATCACTGTCATTTCAATGCAGCAATTTTGTCATCATTGGTCCATCCAAGCTTAATATGTCATAATGACATCCTGGAAAAATCACATGCGTACAATCCCTTAGTTGTAAAGCCTGGTTTAACACTCATGTCATTGTGAAGGAATTCAACTAAAAACACCTTGATATTTTACAAAAGATGTTTTTTGTGTGTTTTTATACATTAATCTGAATTAAAATTATAATATTTAGCCCATAATTTTGTGACAAGGAATGATTAATTTTGAGCCTTGATTTTTCTTATTACAGATCTTCCCTGATGCATGATGGCATTACGCCCCAAGAAACCCATCACAAATTGAAAATATTCTAAGTTGAAAATGCATTTAACACACTTAATCTACAGAACATCATAGCTTAGGCTTGCATACCTTAAGCATACTCAGAACGCTTATGCTAACCTACAGTTGGGCAAAACCAAGTTTTGAATATCTCAAGTAATTTACTGAAAACTGTACTGAAAATGAAGAACAGAATGGTGGGTAGTTTTATGTTTGGAACTGTGTGGCTGACTGGGAGCTGTGGCTCACTGTCACTCTCCAGCATCACAAGAGTATATCATACTACATATTGCTAGTGCACAAAAAGATCAAAATTCAAAATTCGAAGCACAGTTTCTACTGAATATGTATTGTTTTTGCACTACTGTGAAGTCAAAAAACTGTAAGTTGAACCATCCTAAGTCGCAGACTATCTGTATTTATTTTGATGAAACAAAATCATGGTGGTAGTTACTAGCATTTATTTTATTAGTCAACTCATACTTTTAGGCAAAAGATTTAGAAGAAAATTCAAAGTTTCTAAAATGAAAGAGGAAGATGCAACTATAATAAGATTCTATATTTGTATTACAGTATTTTATGTAGTTTGAGAAATTTAAAGTTGAAATGTGAAAGTCTAAGTGTTATCAATAACACTGAATTTGGTGGCCTACTTATATTATAGCATGTATATGGAGAAATATTCACCCAATGTTATGACACATAAAATATTATCAGGGATACTTTAATATGAATAAAAATCTAATAATAATTGCTACATATAAGTCAATCTGTTGTTAGTGAATGTTTCTTAACTGACACACTTAAGCACTAATGAATGAAAAATTTGCTAATATGACCTTTTTAGAATTCATGATTACAAAGCCAACACAGAAATCCTAATGCCACTTATAAGTAAACACTAGGAAATCAAATATAATTGAATGATTACATTTTAACAGGTAAACAGTAAATAAAAGACCTTGTGCCTATTTTTCACATTAGTAAGTATTTAAATTCCTTTTGATAGATGTCAGAATTATAGTAAGCTATTAATTACATAACCAATGCTACAAATGGGCACTATTTGATAAAAAGGGATCTCTGGGACTCTCACTCTGAGATTTGTGAATCAACAGCCAGAATGGGTCCCACATAGGATGGGGACACTGTGTCAACACAACTTAGAGAAGCCTATAGTCAGCCCACCTTTCGTAACATGACTTAGTTGTTGATACCAGGAAAACTTTGTGCTGGGAAGATAAGACTGTTAACCAATAAACAAACTTTTTTTTTTTTTTTTTAATTTCAGGATATTCCTACAAAGTCAATTTGTCAGAGCCAATTATCTGCTCATCTGAAAAAAGTAGCTTACTTATCAATAAATAGCTCAGTTATCAAGGATTGCATCAAAACCTTAGCTTACCTGTGTCCACAAATTCAAAGTTTTTATATTTCCATTTTGTTCACTTTCAATTCCCCAACTTGAAAGACCTTCTCCTTCAATCATTTTAAACTCACCCCTCCTCCCATAGTTCTATAACTATCCTACTTCTAACTTCCCTTCTGAGATACTGCTAAGATTCTATTAGTGTGTTTTCCTCTACAGCAGGGATTCATAATAAACATATTCTTGTTTATTAACAGACAATCTGCTGATATTTTGGTGACATCTACATATGAATTCATGATTTGACCAAGGGTAGAATAAATACTAAGTAAGGTTTTCCTGGTATTAAGAATAATGGAAATATACTTATGTGATACCATGGGAGATTGATTGCTTTCCTATTTTAGAAAAAAAGTTAATTAGGAAACAGCACATGTATTTCCCACTATCAGTCTTTCATCCTCCATTTACTTATTTATTTATTGTTCATTAAGATTATTGCTTAGAATCCTAGAATACAGGAGAATACTCTAAAAATGATTCTTAAATCCTATTGGTATTCTAGAAGCTTATCAAGTTAATTATAGATTTGCACACTCCATGATAACAGGGACCTCAGATCATAACTATTTTCACTTCCTGCTATTAATATTGATGGTCATGGTTAATTACCAGTTTCATCAGAATTAATTTGATGTGGTAAATTTTCATGTACAGACTGTTTCAAAAACCTGCATTAGAAACACAAAGTCTTTGTTAAGATGTAGCATGTTACATATTCAAGAGGAGCAACACAGTATACGGATTAAACAATTTGAGTTTTGTAGCCAGAAAACCTAGGTTCAATTTAATAGTCTTTGGGTAATTTACTGAAACTTCGATTTTACTCAACTATGAAATAATATAGCATTTGTGCTGTCCCAATTGTTCCTCTCCTAAACTCATTTGTAGACCCAGCTCTCTTTGGTCACGGTAAAGGGCAGGGAAAGCATTCAGGATAAGAGATGGCCACAGTAGTTTTCAAATTGAGCTGTTTCTCCTGGGGTCTCCTGCCACGAGGCATTGATCAACAGAAAAACAGGTGAGAAAACGTGGATTTATAAAAATCTTCCCTTTTTCTTTTTTATACTATGATCAAGTTAGTAATATACCAGCAAGTTTGAATTACCAAAGACATTCTTGTGTTCACAAATTCTTACAACTCTTTCCCAACATCTTCTTTAATTTTTAAATCTCATGCTATGTTTATTATCTAAAGCTAATATATGAGAATCCTCCAATGCATTGTTTTTCTGCTCCACAATATATCCACAAATACGGTTAACTTCATAGGTTGCTATTATGAGTATTAAGTCAGAAGAAAAATACTGAGTACGTAACACAATCTCTGGCACATGGTAAATACTCAATACCAGGCAACTATTAGTATCATGACTGGGTCATAGCCCCAGTTCTGCCACTTATTAGTCCTGTTATATTAAGCAAGTCACTTGAACCTCCAGGTCTTAATTACTCTTCTTTAAGATGAAAATAGTAATAACAACCCTCACTTAAGTCTCTTGTATCAAATACGTTATTGTTCTGGATTTTTTTAAATGAAGCTCACTATGCCATTTAGCCTGGGAAGCCTTCAGTTAGCTCCCCAGAACACCAATAGTTAATGCTTCCTCACTGTCCTCTAGAAATGCTGTCCTAGTCTACCGCCTTCTTTGTAGCTAACTACTTGCACGTCTGTCTTTAACACTAGACTGTAAGCCACCTTAATTATGTGTCACATTTCAGATGCTCTGTGAAGAGTGCCTACAATATGGAAATGAAAAGCAAGAAGGAGATATGATAAATTAATGTTATTAGTTAAAGTAAGATGCCGTTTTTCTGCTTCCAGATTTGGAGAGCATTTTCAGAGTGATGCAATGGTACAAATCCCCCCCAGGAGATCACTGGGTGTATCCAAGGTGAGGTAGTTAACACACTTGCCTAGCGTGAAAAAGTCTAAGAAATATATTTCTTTTTTTAAAAGCCTCTATTAATTGAAGAAATGTGTTCATTTGGAATTTCTTTGGTTCCCCACTGATTGTAGCATCTCAGAAGAGCCAATTATGGTAGTCATTTGGCTTACTATTCATTATTATTATCAAAGAGATACAAGCCAGTATCAGTTTAAAATAATTTCTTTGCCTCAAAGGCATGTAAATGGGTCCTAAGGAAACACACACACACATACACACACACACACACACACACACACACACACTTTCCAACTCTTGTACAGACTTTTAAATTTATCATTAAAAAGCACGTTGCTTGCTAAAAATTACTACTTAGCACAAATGTCTTAACATAGGACTGAACAAATGAGACCATTCAATTTGTCACTGACTGAAATGGTTTAGGGAAGGTATAAATCTATGAAATGCATGTTACATCTATCAAGCAGCAAGGATTGTTACCATAAAGGTAACAGAAAACCATTCAGTAGAATATGGAAATACTATTTTCCAATATAACAAAAAGAAGGCTCTCTCCTCTGACCATCATGCCCTGCCCTTTTTTCAAGAGTCCTCAATCAATGGTTTATCAAATCCCTCAGACCAGCTCTCATGGTTTTCAAATGAAAACAGTACTTCCCTCTTCAAGGGGTCTACTTACCACACCCTCCATGTGGATTTGGTTTTGGTTCTCCAATTAAAAGTGCTTTTCTTCTCTTACCTAAGTATCATTTAATGCCGCACTTGCATCCTTAGTTTCCTATGCCAGTATATATGTACTATCTAACCTACTGAAGAATAAAAAGCTACTTGAGGATGGGACATAAATCATATTTTATTTCAAATACACTCCCCCCATACCTCACACTGTCATCTATTTTTCTTTTTTTTTTTTTTTTTATTTTATTTTTGGGACAGAGAGAGACAGAGCATGAACGGGGGAGGGGCAGAGGGAGAGGGAGACACAGAATCGGAAACAGGCTCCAGGCTCCGAGCCATCAGCCCAGAGCCCGACGTGGGGCTCGAACTCACGGACCGCGAGATCGTGACCTGGCTGAAGTCGGACGCTTAACCGACTGTGCCACCCAGGCGTCCCAGTCATTTATTTTTAAAGTCTTAACATCACAGAATTTTATAACTGGAAGTAATGTTTTGATATAATCATTTCAAATGCATGTTTTGTGCCTGTTGTCTGTAAACAGTTTGGTCCTTGACTCAGGCTGTCTGATGACTGATCTACAAACATAAGATCAGAGCTTTCCATTCCTTCCCACATGCTCCATTGCTAATTCCCTTACCCCTTTTATTCACTGTTGTGTTAGAGACGTACCTTGGAAGGTTCTGCTTTCCGTTCATGTTTTTCACTATAAACAGTGGTAAATCATAGTATTATTCATTAAGTACTTCAGAAACATTACAACAGAGCCAATGGGTCAGCTGAGAAACTTACTACTATACCAAAATATTGTTTCAAAAGGAAACATGTGTTCCATGTCTGATAATATATGGCTTAAAAAAAGCTTTTGGAAATTAGAGCAATGTAAAAGATGAAAAAGCTTTCAGAAGCTACTTGTATTCAAATCAGTGCTCTCTTATTTACTGGCTGAATGGATCAAAGTCATAGTGTTCAATCTTACTTATCTGTAAAATAGGCCTCTAATTTCTATCCTCGTTAATTACCACTGTTCTCAGTTACACTTCAGCAAAAGCACTACATGTAGTTGGTATATGCATGCTTCTTTGTGCCGGTTTTCATCCTCTCTTCTTCTGCAGAATGCTTTCTAAAAATTGTATTCTTAGCCAACTGATTTTTTTGCCATTTCAACACAAAGACTGAATTTCCGTATAAAATCATACCATGGATTCAAAAGGGCATTTAAGTGGTCTTATTATATTCTTATTATCCCTTCTGTAGGCTTTTATACATTTATTTTATACATATTTTATACTTATTATTATAACATAATATTTTTGAATAATATTTACTTTTTAAAATAGCTCCCTCTCCATTTGAATGCAAAATTTTATGGCTAGAAGTGAGTTTGTTTCTTTTTTAGCTCAAGACCTCGAGTAATGTACATAATAGATACTTAATGAAAGGAGTTGAATGAATGGAAACAAAATGATTTAAGAAATTTTTAAATTCTCAGGGCATCTGGGTGGCTCAGTTGGTTAAGCGTCCAACTCTTAGTTTTGGCTCAGGTCATGATCGTATGGTTCATGAATTTGAGCCCCATGTAGGGCTCCACACTGGCAGTGCAGATCCTTCTTGGGATTCTCTCTCTCCCTCTCTCTTTCTGCCCATGTCCCACTCATGTGCACACACACTCTCTCTCAAAATACATAAACTTTAAAACAAGTTATTTTTTATGAATTTATAAGGACAAAAAGGTAATCAAGGTAATATAAAAATATTCTATTTATTTTTCAGGGTTTTATAACAATAGAAGAGTAGTGTTTTGTTCTTTTTATATGTAAAGTAGTTGAAGGCAACATGGGTAGAGAGTATGTGATTGTACTAGATAAGGTAACCTTAGTTTATTCAATGTCATCTATTATTAAAACATAATGCTTACAGGCACCCAGGTGACTCAGTGGGCTGAGTATCCGACTCTTGATTTTGGTTCAGGTCACGATTCCAGGGTCATGGGATCTATCCCTGCTTCGGGCTCCCCACTGAGCATAAAGCCTGCTTAAGATTATCTCTCTGTCTACCCCTCTCACACATGCTCTCTCTCTCAAAAGTTAAAAAAAAAATCATAATGCTTAGTATTTTTCTCATACTACCAAAATAATAAAAATAATAAATCAACACAGTGAAAAGTTACTCTTCAGGAAATGTATAGTAGAAAGTACTTTGAATTAATAATTAAGAGATTACCATCATAGTTCTTTGTATTCTAATGATATTATGGCCTGCACTGGCTCTTGTTTAGACTTCTGTGATAACCTCCTAACCTGACCTCAAGACCCAAGACTATTCCAGCATTCTTCTCATTATTGCAGAATTACCTTCCTGAAATAGTTTTGATCACATCATTTTCATAGGCCATGATATCATGTACCCAATAAAATCCAAACAATATAGCATGACATTCAAGATTTTTTGAAGAATGTCATTTTCTTATTTTAGCATTTACTTTACATTATTGCCTATCAGTGCCTACTCCCACCAATTTCTATCAGTAAATGCTGGCTGCACCAGACAGTTCACTGTCCTGTCTCACTAGGCAAAGCATCATTCCCTAAACAAATGCTTGGCTCCCTGTCTTTAAACGTTGGCTTTCTTCAAATTTGAGGCTGCTTGCTTTGCTCTTAGAAGTCTGACCTTTCCTCTGTCTATAGTACCAAACCCATGTTTAGAGGAAATTTAAGGTATTTTAAGCCAGGTAAATTAAACTGGTTTCTAACTTTTTAAACACTCATATTGACACTGTATTAGATATCTAATTCTGCCTTAGATGTTGAATCTATCAGGATAGGCTAGATTACGCTTCAGTAACCAGCAACCCCTGAATCTCAGGGGCATTATACAACAAAGCTTTATCTTTTGCATTTTTATACTTTTGCACAAAGGGAATAAATTGACTAATGAGTGCTGTGGAGAGTTCTGAAAATATTCTTAACATCAGTTAAAACAGCAATTGTACTACCAACAAAGTGGTAATCTGAAATGCAGCTTTCTAAGTGAGCATTCAGAATGCTGTGAAAATCAGTCTCGTGAATCCATTGTCATGGTTCACAAATGCACATTGCAAAAAATCATTGGCAAGCTTCTCCAAACAAGCAGTAATTATGCTAGCTCCAAATAAAAATGCTATTTCATTCACCCTCTCTAATGTTTAGTAAATACCACTAATAAAACATAAAGTATTCATTTGAGTTTAAAGAAATATCAGCTACTTCATACGTGAAATCTATGAACATTATTTCCTATGGATTTTAAACATTCATAACTGCACCACCAGGTACTATGATAAATATCGATTCTTTATCTTTAAATCTGTCGTTAAACAAATCTCCATATGTCAATGGATAGCTTTGTGATTCAAAAGATGCACTGTCAAATTTTATTTCAACTTGGAACAATTTAATTGTAGAATTTCAGTACTCAAAAAACATTTTTTTTCCTCCACAGTCATTCTAATCCTTAATAATGAAAAGAGCAAAGTTAACAGTTAATCTTTATGTAATATTTCAGTTCAATGAATGTTGATAAGACTACATCAAAGTTTGTAGCCAAAAGGATAACAAAACATAAAATATATTCCAGAATTAAGAATTGATTAGTAAGAACAAAAGTGAAATATACAGATTAAAATGTCAGATATTGAAGTTCTCTGCTGTTTCATTATTGTTCATAGCAGTAAACATTATAAATCTCAAATTTAGCAGGCAGAATGTCATGCAATTTGTCAAGTTCAGTTTAGCTGAAATGAGGTTTGTTGCTTACACAATCAACTTGTTAATTCGGTTGGCACTTATTCTACTGCTGTTGCATAAATCCTCAACTATAAGTTACAAGATACATTTTAATTTGCTGGCCATCAGATTAAACAAAAGACATTTATTCATTCAAGTTGTGTTGTAGTTACACTGATTATTGCCTTTACACTTTCCATAAGACTGTTTTATTTTAAAGTTTTTATTGAAATCAAAGTCAGACTAGGGGCACCTGGGTGGCTCAGTCGGTTAAGTGTCCGACTACAGCTCAGGTCATGATCTCACAGTTTGTGAATTCGAGCCCCTTGTCAGGCTCTGTGCTGACAGCTCAGAGCCTGGACCCTGCTTCACATTCTGTGTCTCCCCCTCTCTCTGCCACTTCCCAGCTCACACTCTGTCTCTCTCTCTCTCTCTCATATAAACATTAAAAAAAATTTTAATAAAAAATTTTAAAAAATCAAATTAAAGTCAGACTATACCACATTTCCACTAATAATCTTGATGTCTATTGTCCTTTATATAATTCTTGAGACAGCCAAATATTTCAGGTGAATACTTTTCCTTAAATATGACTTTTTGGTTGTGAATATATTTAGTGTTATGCTTGCTTCTGTAATTATTATAATAAGCCGATAACTTTTTTTTCACTCAAAATGCAAGCCACCAAAAGCCTCAAGTGTCAGTGCAAATTTTACACGTTTATGATGAACAAATATGTATACATACACATATATATACATATATATATACATATATATATATATAAATTCAGCTCAATCTCATGTCACAGAATGTCGAGACTGAAAGAAACCATACTTAAATCACTCATCTTCAAAAAGGAAACAAAGTGAGAGGCCTAAATTAATTTGCTCAAAGAATTTCTTGAGGGTAGGTACAAAGCCAAAATAAGACCCCGTATCTATTCATGCCCAGTGTTCATTCCACTATACCTTAAGCACATCAGTTCAACTTTTTAAGTCATTATAGCACATTTACATTGTGGGAAATATTAAATATAAGTTAGTCAAAGAGCTTAATAGCTGGTCTCTACACTCAAGGCCTTATAGACTGATTTAATTTTTATAAGCTAAGACACTTTCAACAGTTAGTACACCCCAGCCTCTCAAACACTGTTTTTATTCCTTGTCTATTGCTTATTTCAATTCAAACTTACGTGAGGAAGGGATGTGCTATTTCTTGAATGTTTTCTCAAACTCTAACATCTATTGCATTGTTCAAGACACACACGGATTAAAATTTTGTGTACACTTTTGGAGTGCTAGTGCCCATGTCTTTGGGCATTAATTTATTTTTAATGAGTTTGGTGTCCCTTTATTCAAGGGAAAACAACCCATGGATTGGGGGAGTCGGTGCCTCACAAGCAATGGAGTACTACCACTCTTCACAAGGGATTCTGGACAAGAGTGAGTTTTATGCAGCTTTAGAGACAGGAACCTAGAAACCGCAGACCTGGCGGGGTTGGTTACCTAACCGTATTTGGCAAGATCAAGGAACAGTACAAACTATAGAGCACAGAATTCTCTTGGCCTTTGGGAAGTTTTTCACTGAATATACTGTTTCTGGTCAAGTGGGGCCTTTATAGGAGCACAAAAACGCAGTCGGGTGACAAGGCACCTGGGGCAGGTATGGCTTCATCTTGGTCCTGGAAATTTATTTCACTCCTAACATTCTCTCTTCCCTGGCAACACAAGGCAACCGCAGGTTTCGGAATCCTCCCTGCTAAGTCTTACCTCGAAGCCTTTGTGCAGGGGGAGGCGTGCAGGGCGGGGGTCCCTCTGACTGTACACTCTCCCCTCTCTCCAGGCGGGGTCAGGGTGGGGTGAAGGTCAGAGCAAGCAGCATTTACCTGAGCCGGAGGCGCATCCACCACCACCACCACGGAGGCCGCCATCGTAACTTGTGGGTGGGGCCTGCAGGGAAGCGGCTACGGCGCAGACGTGATCTGGCCCAGGTGTGGGCCCACGTGAGAGGAGTCACGGAGCCCCGCACCCCGCGTCCCTGCAGAGGAGCCCGCCCTTCTCCTGGAGCTCTTCAGTTTGTCACCTCCCGCCCCACCCACGATCTTGGGGCCTATGGGCGTTAAATTTTAAAATGTAGAGAAAATCATTTTTGATTGTGGTGGCTGTTTGTGCCATGTGGTGTTTTTATTTTACTTATATTTAGTAATGTTATTTTCAATGATTTTCTTTTACTTTTGAGAGAGAAAGAAGGAGCCACAGAATCTGAAGCAGGCTCCAGGCTCCCAGTTGTCAGCAGAGCGAGAGGCGGGGCTCAAATCCATGAACCATGAGATCATGATCTGAGCTGAAATTCTCTGCCCAACCGACTGAGCCACCGAGGTGCCCGGAACCATGAGGCGTTTTTAAATTGACTTTTGTAGGGGGTGGCTGGGTGGTTCAGCCGGTTAAGCATCTGACTTCAGCTTAGGGCATGACCTTGAGGTCCATAAGTTCGAGCCCCGTGCCAGGCTCTCTGCGGACATGCTGAAGACTGCTCTAATTCTGTGTCTCCCTCTCTCTGCCCCTCCCCCATTTGTGCGCGCGCGCGCGCGCGCTCTCTCTCTCAAATATAAATAAACATTAAAAAAATAAATTGACTTTTTTGCTATTGTGATTTGGGCAGGTGTCTTTAGACTTTGGATGATGACTGCATAGTATTTCCATCATATTGTGTGCTATAAATAGAATGCGTTCAAAATTCTAATGTACAAACCCAATGCCCAATGTGATGGTATTCAGAGGTGACACCATTGGGAGGTGATTATGTCATGAAGGTGGAACCCTCATGATTGAGATTCATACCTTTATAAAAGAGATCCCCCAGCGAGCAAGCTAGCCCCTTCTGACACTGAAGTTACGTGGAAAAGGCAGACACAAAGCAAGCAGATCCTCACCAGACCCGGAGTCTGCAACTGCCTTTCTCTTGTACTTCTCAGTCTCCACAAATGATAAGTAAATTTTAGTTGTTTGTAAGCCACGGAGTCTATGGCACTTTGTTACAGCAGCTCAAACAGACTAAGACATTGAGTAACATTGGCTTATCATGCCCAGGTTCACAGGTGGGCCACCTTCCTAGACCTTAAAGGAAACACATGATAACCTTAGCCTCATTAAGCAGAAGTGGCCACCTCTAGATACATACAATGAATGTCTCGACCAAATGGGACTGATCCCAGGCCTAGAAAGCAAAGTCAGACCATGTTGATTCAGCAAGGGTATGGGATTCTATAAGGGCTGCACTTTAACAAAGGGTACAAGAGTCAAAAAATGGCCACTGTTGCTGTTCATGAGCATCAGGAAGGGGAATCATGGCCTTGTGAGTTTCAACAAAGGGCCCACACCAAAGCTTTAGCTGGGTTAGTTGGTCTTACGTGCAGGCTGCTGTGGCTTCACCTTAAACTACTTAGGTTTTCCTTATATATTTATGGTTAGAGCCAAGATATGATTATACAAAAAAGTTTACAGACAGGGCTTTAGGTATTGGTGAGCAGCATAATATTTACTACTTCAGACTACAAGGTGAATTATGACAATGGACACTCTAGTTAGGGTTTAGTTTTAAATTGTTAGTGCTTGGTCCAGTAGACGGTATTGAATCAAGTGCCCTAAATTCCATCCTGCACATAGGTTCATGGGAGAATTCATGAGTCCTAGCCTCAGGATTAAGAGCTATAAAACTCTCAAACTAGTAAGTAAGTTACAAAGATATTAAAGGTAGAAATACAGTGCATCTTCAAGGATATTTATGGAATTAAGTTTCTGAGGAAAGAGAAGGGAGCCAGGTAGGAGGAGTATACATAGATCAAGGCCAGGGCTGAGTTAATTGTTATTCTGATGGGGAAAAACCCATAGGGTGTTTTCAAACAAAAATGTGAATGCTTTTTGGCAGGCTCAGAACTTACCATTTTAAGATATGCAAGAAAAACAAATGTTAGGGCCACAAAGTAAAAGGAAAAAAAGTGTTGAGATCCTGGAAAGAAAATGCTGCCTCTACTGTGTTAGGAATGATAAGTGAGCAGCTTAAGAAGCAAGTTATATGCTACCCACTCAGCTGAGTAGTCCCCTAAGGAGGAAGGGAAGAACAGAGGGAAATGGTGAAGATAGAATCCTTTGAGCAGCGCATGACTTGAGAATTGGTTTTCACTCAGCCAGTAGGGGACACAAGCTTTAAAAGAGACAATAGCAGCTTACTTAGTTCATGACTATTTTCAGGATAATTCTCCCAGCTGAAAGACAAGTAGGGATGTTGGGAAAATTTCCATAGGAAGCATTTCCACACCAGAATCATTGGCCCCAGTCACTATGGCATTGGACTGGTTATTTACTTACTTATGTACTAATTTATTTTACTTTATACTCAATAGACGACCAGAAGCAATTGTATAACTATTCATTGATCGCAAGAAAGGTAGTGTAAAAAAGCATTTTTTGTTGAGTTGCTCCTCTTTCCAATCTTAAAACTTAGCCAATGCCCTACAAGGCTGTAGAAGAAAACTAGGACCATTTCATAGTTTTCTATAATTATTTCACTTAGAAAATACTCTCATTGATTATGGAAGTTTAGTTGTGAGACCCAAGATTGCTAACTGCCAAATGTAACACATTATATATTAGATCAAGGAGAGGAAGGAAATAGTACATTTCTGCAGAATAAAGGACCCCAAACAGACTGAACTTTTTACAGTGAATCAATAAGCACACATATATTAATTTGTTGGGTCTAAGTGTTACTGAACCAGACTATAGCTAGCCAATGCTTACAATTCATTAATTCATCAGTCAACACATATTTATATTCATGCATTCCAATTGTATAAATACTGTGGGTTAATATTTGAAGATGGTAGAAAAGTTTGGGAGAACTTGAGAGAAAGTAGACCAAAGGAAATTATATGCTGGTTTTTAAAAAAGTGACAGCTGTTTAAACAGTTGCTTTTTTTAAAAAACATAAAGAAGTTTTTGCTGTAACCTCTTGTTGTAATCAAACATGGTTAAGCATAGTTGCAAAGGTTCTCAAAATTTTATGGTTACAGTGTTTTGGAATTTTAGAAATAAAAAGATTGAAACATGAAACTTAGACTGCTTTGTGATATGAAAAGTCATATTTCAACTGGGTCAAGGTAAAGGCAGAATGAGGTTCTTTCTGTGGCTTTATGAAAGGTCATATCACAATTCTATAATCTTTTAGGTTTATAGTTTTAGTTATTAGAGAAATAAAATATAGTATCTTGGGTTGTCTGACAACTTGCTTGACACTATTTGTCAATAACAGAGATAAACAGTTATGACATATTAATTTCCCCCAATTTTCAAGATATTTTGAATATATTATTTTTAAATTGATAACATTTGTTAGTTTTAAAATTATTAGTGGAACATATTTACTGCTAAGTAAACAGAGGTATCAGAGCACAATTATTACACTTAATTAATTGCTTACAAATTACCAGAGCAGCAGGCACATGGTTTGTATGCTAAAAATATGAACTCCAACCAGAAGCTGCCCCTGATTCTGTTTCTAAGGAAAACTGTGCCCCAAATGATCAATTCTGGAATGAACCAAAGGTCAACTTAGAATAATATAGAATCATAGGTCTCCAAGGAACCCTAAAGGGTTGGCTAATTCAATTCTCAGCTGCCTTCACATAAATCAGCCAGGCTTAATGAATGTTGGGAATCTTGCAAGAAAGATATCTAGGCAAGGAGATGACCAAATTCCCGGGAGGTGGAATTTTCTCTTACATCAAGTCTACAAGTATTCTATTACAATTTACACTGACTTATCTTTTTCCAGTTAATACACTAGAGAATACAGGTCACTATAACAAATTACATAGCTGGGATAATCACTCTAGTTAGAAATTTCAGAACATTTGGTTCAAGGTTTCTTCCTCACCCTTAGTCTGACCTCATATTCCATATAAGACAAATAAAAAGTAATGCAAAGATGTGATTTTCTACATTCTGTATCATTAAAGAATCATTTAACAATTGTATATAAATTGGTCAACAGAGATTCACTAATAATTAAGAAATGCATAGTTGCAAATCCTTTTTAATGTTAAGCAGATATAAAATTTTTGAAGAAAAATTGAGAAAGACTATTAGAGGTGCCACTTTATATAACAGTTTATTACTTCCATTATGTGTGTTACTATAAAATGTTCATGTTTTATCTGAAATTATTTAGAAATGGCTAAAACGAAAAGGGAATAAAAAAGAAACTTTACTATTTCCTGAAATAGTAAAGGCATGTGAATTTTGGGAAATATTATGCCATAGAAAACTATAACCACTTCTAATCTAATGGAATAATTTCCTTAGTACCACAACAGTTGAATTATAGGATATTTTAATTAATATCCATTTTAAAATGGATATTAAAATACCACTTGTATTTCCTAACAAAATAATCAGTGTATCCCAATATACAGAAATAAAGGAAGAGAACACACAGCTATTAATCCTTACCTTATTCATTTCTTATTTTTAAAACATATTTAAAGGGGAGCTACCATAAATAATCTTACAGTTTTATAATTCTTGTTTGCACTTTCCAGAAAACATATGTATATATGAAATTATCTTATATATCTCTGTACTAGACTGTAAAATTATATCTTTATAATAATCATTTTTATACATGTCAGTAAATAATTTTAATACCTACCATGTGTAAATGCAAGGAGTCAAAACCAAGAGAAACTGCAAAGTAGTTCTAGGCCTCATGAAATTTAGTCATGTCTCAGTTTTCCTGGAATAAATTATGCAAAATCTAAATCTATAGTTATCTATGTGCTCCATTTCCAATTGAGTGGAATACTTCAAATTATCAGAAGGCTTTATATGATTTTCAACATTTATTGCCCATGATATTTATATGTTCAACCAATTGTTTGTACAAAACATAATTGTTTATGATGGTATGGGAAAAAATGAAATTAACTCGGTCATAGTTGATTCATTTTGGTTATAAATATGTTAAAAAGCTGTAAAATTATTTTGACCTTTTTCTAAAAAATAAAATACTATTAAGAATGTGACTTTTTTAGATACCACATTTAAAAAAATAATTTCATGATAATCCAAAATTATTCAGTTTGTTCTCCAGAGGAATTTTCAATTACCATGATTTGGTAAAGTCTCAAGTCTAAGGCATAAAGCCAAGCAAGTATCAAGTGTCATTGCTTAACTTAGCAAAACTTATCTTCCAGATCCAGATCCATCATAACTCTATGCTAAAGGTAGGTTCTCTCCTTTTACCTGAAGAGTGCCTATAAAGTCAAAAAGAGGAGTAAATGTTTACAGGTACAGTTCTACTGTGATTTGCAGCATTAGATGCCCAGGTTACTTTGTTGTAACAGACTCTCATTATAATTAAATTAAACAAACATGTATTTACTATCTATTATTTGTAAGGTACTATGCGATATGCAATTGGAAAATAGATAATTGAACAAGAAATGATCCCAAAACCAAATTTGAGAAAACTCCCACATATAAATAATACAGGGCAGATTGATAGTGTTAATAATAAAAGTAAATTTTAGAGTGCATGAGAACGGATTCTAAAAACTATTCTATTCTATTCTAAACTATATTCAAACTTCTATTCTAAAAACTATAACTATTGCACTGCCAGAAAGTGGTGGGCTCTTGATCCTCTTTGCATTTGCTATGACTATATTAAGCCATAGAATACACATGTTTGTTGGTTAGAATTGAACTGAAATCACTTAATATATCCCTTGTTTTATTATGCACAATTATATGAGAATCCTTTAGTCTTACTTATTTTAATCTTTCTTTTTAAAAAACAAAAATAATCTTTAAGGTAAACCAAACCACCTGCTTAAACACTCACTGGCAGAAAGTAAACATTGTAGAAGAAACACAGAGCACACTAAAACTACAATCCTTTACCACTGTGCCCATGCAGATTTTGGTATCGTTTCAGGTATTTACCTTCTCCGCACTTTGTAACTGGAGGATAAAACCCAAGTGCGGTCGGAAGAAGTGATAATAGTTATTGTGATTTGTATGGTCCTGGCACAAAGTAAATTCTCAGGAATTATTTGCTATTATTTGATTTATTCCTATATTATCTGATGCTTTAATTTGTTTCCTGGGATAGTAGAGCACATTTGAATTATATTATGGTAATGCTTTGAACGTTTTGACTGGAAAGGGATAATGATAGAAAAATTTCTATTTTATAGAAAAAAAGAACTGTGAAGAACCCAGATTTCTGTTCTTTAATTTTCAGTGTTCACATATTGCTTGCTTATAAAAAGATTTCCATAGAAAAAGATTATAGAAATTGCAGTATAGGAAAGTATATTCACAGTTTTTACTTAAATTTATATTATTGTCTATAGACCATGGAAATATAAAGTCTGACTTTATAACACTATAAGTTAAATGGATTTCAACTATGGTTAAAAGTTTTCAAACTCAAATTTAGAAAACAATGGTATCTGGTAGTTAGATAACTGAGCGTTTTTCCCACATACATGGGTATATACACTATGCACATAAATCTGTATAGTTTTCCAAGATGTAAATAAATCCATTTATAATTTACCCATGATAGAAAAATGTTTGCCAACATATTGAAAATATAAAACTTTAGTGTAAAAATTCTAATTTAAAATCTACTAACTTCTTACTTTCATTTTAGTTATTTGTTAATGCAATGTTTCTTCTATCATCTTAGATTAATAGACTACTATCACTTAATTAATATTCTTTTGTTGTTTTTTTTTTAAAACATTAATCGCTTCTCGGCCTTTTGGCTAAGATCAAGTGTGAAAACTTATTAAGTAATAAGGCATACAACGCACCATTTATTTCCTCATCAGAATTTTCAGAATTTGGCTCCTAACATTAGATGTTTTTATATACCACTGGTTACATATTGTATATCTCCTTAGAAAGGTTGTTTCCTTTATGGATTCATGATTAATCTTTGGACTACACATGCTTCATGAAGAAGCTTCACTAATGAATAACATAATGACAGCAACTCTAGCACACTTTGGCACAGTCAGGGAAGGCAGTCTTCCAGCAAAGCTATTAATGTCAGAACTAATTTGGTTCTCAGAATTCTGTTAATTATTAGAATGTTTATTCATTTAAAAAAATCCCTGTTCCTCTCTAGCATGAACTGAAATTATGAATTAAGAAGTGAACAATAATTACCCTTCCTTCCCACAAAAGTGGGAATCTGGGGTCCACGCTAAATTACAGTTCAGGGAGCCTGGCCAAGATAAGTGGGCTGAAGTACCCAGTACCACAGAAATCAAGGGAGTGATGGTACTGCAATTAAAAAGTCATACATAACAAGCTCAAGAGCAATGCAGAGAATCCAGACATGAGGCATTGGAAAAGGAATTTGAAGACATTTGATGCTGGAACATAGAGGACAGCCAAGTAGATGCTTTTAATTAGTGTATTTGCCTATCAATGCTGGCAGGGGCAAAACAGTTTAATCATTAAGTGCATATGGGGATTGCATTGAATTCTTTCATACTTCTGAGGAATTATTTAGAAAGAGAAGGAGAAGTAGAGGAGCAAGAAAAAGAGAAGGAGGAAGCTGGAAGGGGGGCAAAAAGAGACTAATGCCACACATAACAATATGATACACTAAAACTGAAGAGGAATAGTCCTGGGTTTGCTTTGGCTGCACATATGCTAAAATTGAAGAGTCCAAAGCTAACACATATTGAGTGCCTACTATGTGCCAAGCACAATATGATGTGCTTTAAAAGTTTTTCCCCAAGAAAAATACATGCCAAGTATTTCTTTCTTTCAGAGTAAATATCTGTAAAAAAATATCATGGTGATTTGGCAATAGAAGGTAATCTTTAACTGCCTAATTTTACTACACATATCAATATTTTATATTACATCCGGAAAGTGACTTTTCTCTTAGATAACAAAGGCAAATTCCTATAACTCTGACTCCAAATATTTACACTTTTAACTGCTTTGTGATTGATGATTACAGGAACCTTTGCTGTTTGGTATGTATATCTTTCTAGCATTCAAAACAAGATGTGAATGCTTCAAGTCATAAGATTACAAGGAATATTAATACAAGGCCTTTTTAAAATTCAAGACAGTGCAATAAAGTATGTAGTATTACTAGATATGAAATCACTAGACAGATGACAGATTTATAAATATTGAAAAAGCAACAGTACTCCTTAGATTTTTCTTTTTGGAATATTAATGACTAAAACATTGGGAACTGCGATTAGCATTAATGTTTGTACCACAGTGAAATGGACAATGCTTGGAAGAGTGCAAATGTTCTGCAAAAATTTTATCAATAACATCATTTTTTATTATACACAAATCTACACTTTTTTGTTTTGATTATGCATAATATATGGTGGAGTTATTTTAACAAAGGACACCTTTAAATTATATCAAAAAATACCAAAAGTAATAAAACATTTTAAATTAAACATTTTTTTATCTGATCTACAGAAACCCGATAATTTTTTCTACATTGAACTAATCATTTATTAGGTTGAAATGATTGAAATTATCTGGTGTTTTGAATGACGGGGTGAAGTGGATAATAATGCTATTCAGAATATCATCCAATGTGAGGATACTTTTTATGGGATTTATACTATTGTTTAGAAATAATTATATCCACAGATTCACAATGCAATTTAGTTTCAGAAAAAGGAGTATGTTTTCACATATAGTTTTGTTTTCTTAAAATGAAAAGTAACAAAATAAAACACAATTATCTAAATATTTAATTACCTGATAGAATTCAACTTATTGCAATTGTCATTTCCTTGAGTATAAAACAACCTTCAATACTTTTAGATATTTAAAATTTTTCAGAAATATTATTAATTATCCCATATGATAATGTGAAAATGATTTTCCTTTTTATTGAAACTTCTATGCAAATAATAGCTAATAGCAAATATTTACTGAGACTTTTATTTGCCAGGTATGCTCTAAATACTTTTTTGACAAACTTCACATTTAATGTTTAATTTAATATTGGTAATCTACTCCATCAGATAGGTACCATTATCCTGTCCTTACAGATAAAACAAAACAAAACAACAACAACAACAATAAAAAACCACCACCACAACAATAAAAACAAGAAAGAGAGAGCTTATGTAATTTCCCTCAGTTAACATATCTTGTGTTCCAAAGGCATAATTTATAACAAGATCATGTATTCTTAAATTTTAATAAGGTATAACATGAAGGTGACTGTTCTGCAGATTTCTTATAAAACTAATCCAAAAGTTAAATATTAATACTTAGTTATTAAATATACACTTATATGACACATGCTAATTTCTATTCTAAGAACTTTGCATTTATTAACCCATTTAATGCCAAGAGGTGAAAAGCACAGAGCTTTGGTCCTGGAATGTACACCACCTTTATTTTACAGGTAGGAATACTTCAGCCAAGGGAAGAGAAGCCAGATGCTAACTTTGATATTTGAGGAATACTAACATTATTGCATTACTTATTTTATGGTAGATAAAACTCACTTTAAAAAAAAATAATGTTTATTTATTTTTGAGAGAGAGAGAGACAGAGCACGAGCAGGGGAGGAGCAGAGAGAGAGGGACACACAGAATCTGAAACAGGCTTCAGGCTCTGAGCTGTCAGCACAGAGCCCAACTTGGGGCTCGAACTCACCAAGCGTGAGATCATGACCTGAGCCGAAGCTGGACGCTCAACCAACTGAGCCACCCAGGCGCCCCAAACTCACTTTTTTTTAATTGACACATCAATTAGTTGCACACAGACTGTGATATCCCCAGTATTAGAAATGAGAAAATGGAGGATGTGAAAGATGAATTGATGAAATGTCAAAAATACAACAAGTAGTAGGACTGGTGGCTAAAACCCTGTGTTCATTCTCTAAATCCTAACGATCTCTTCCAGGAAAGCTTTAAATACCCATAAATGGTTGTTTAAATTTCTTCTTGTAGCCATTTCTAAAAGCCTATCAAGTCTCTGAGACTGTGCTAGGCCCTTGGAACACAAAGATAAAGATGTACCCCTTTGCTTAGACAGGGGAATCTGAAGTCCAGGTGCATGCCTGTCCTTGTGTTCCTTTATATTCAGTATTTATCTTGAACAAGAGTGTCCTGGTCAGAATGATAAACTCTATTGCTACCCTGTTTGAAAAGCCAAGAATTTAATCATTATGAGACAAGGACTTACTTTTAAATTTCTTAAATATTATCTGGAAGAATGTGCAAGGTACCACGTATGTGTGGAAGAGCACTTAACTCTATCCAGGGAATTACTGGAAAGACCTACAGCTGGGGTGCAGGCTTACAGGCTGAATGGGACTTCATCGGGTAAGTAGAGTGACAATAGACATGGAGAAGTGATGTAGAGAAAGGTAAATAAATCAGTATGGTTGATATATTGCAGACGTAGAACAAAATGGAAGAACTGATATGGCTCATGCTGAAGTTTTTAGTAAATGCATGCTCTGCTTTCAGCATAGTTCTGAAAACTGAGCATATAATGATAAAATGGAGGGAACTTACTCTCCTGTCTGGTAATCTCATAATGCAAGCAAATTAAAGAAGCATTGGGTATTAAGGAGGGCACCTGTTATGATGAGCAATGGGTGTTAAATGTAAGTGATGAATCACTAAATTCTACTCCTGAAACCAATATTACACTATATGTTAACTAGAATTTAAATAAAAATTTGAAAAGAAAAAAAATGAAGGCAACAACAACAACAACAACAACAACAACAACAAAAAGAAGCATTGGAAGGAGACTTAGAAAATATTAGTAGACTAGAATAGAGATCCAAGAGAATTCTGTTGTAATTGGTGTTAAGAAAATATTTTGCCACACTAATTTATGACTAGAGGACTACTTTGAACATTGGAAGACAAAAAGGAAGAAAGACCTTTCTTTTTGTTTAAACTTCTTATTTTTGAATCAGAAGGCTTTACCACTTAATAAACAGCTAATAGGGGCTCCTGGGTGGCGCAGTCGGTTAAGCGTCCGACTTCAGCCAGGTCACGATCTCGCGGTTCGTGAGTTCGAGCCCCGCGTCGGGCTCTGGGCTGATGGCTCAGAGCCTGGAGCCTGTTTCCGATTCTGTGTCTCCCTCTCTCTCCGCCCCTCCCCCGTTCATGCTCTGTCTCTCTCTGTCCCAAAAATAAATAAACGTTGAAAAAAAAATTAAAAAAATTAAAAATAAACAGCTAATAAAGTAGCAAGCTGCAGCAGGTATGAATCTAAATAAGAAGTAATATAAAAACCAATCAGCAGAGCTACAAATCATAATAATTAAATGTATGGAATAGTCCAGAGGGACTTTCCAGGAGCCCATAAAAAGAGAAAAATCTCACAGCCAGAAAAGGGAGGCAAGGTTATAAATCAGTATAAGTAAAGACCAAACTGTAGATTAAATTGCAAGATAATAAAAGACAAAATTAAAAAAAAAAAACTACTTTATGATAGAAATGTAGACAGTATTAATGAACAATACTCCATTAAAAAAAAGCTATTAGGGGTACCTGGCTAGCTCAGTGAGTAGAGCATCCAACTCTTGGTATCAGGGTTGTGAGTTAAAGCCCTACATTGGGGGTAGAGTTTACTTAATAATAAAAAAAAAAAGAAACAAATATTTCAATATTGATAAGTCCCTTTTAACAACCCCACATTATTTATGAGACCAGGTACTTTATCCTATTGCATTCTATCTTCACTGAATTGGATCACAACAATCTGACTACAGTCAATATTGTAGCAGAGATGACCATAAACATTCCCTTTCATCCTACACTTAACTTTCACATTTCTTCCCAATTAACGTCTGTCAAGAGACACTGAAAACAAAATAGGTCTTTTTACTTCTTTCCAGAACAATCTTCTCCATAACACAAAGGGCCCATAATCAGAACCCGGATACTAGGGAAGTCCACTGTTGCCAGAGGGGTGAGCTGCCACTGAAGGAAGGTGCTGTTTCAGCTCATTTTGTGAGATACATGGCCAGGAGACTCTTCAACAGAATCTGGTGAAGCTAAATATTTTTCTGTACTCACATGTAACAAAGATGATTTCCTGCACTCTATGTATAAAATTCAATTGGTGAATTGAATATATTTCTGTGCATTCCGTCCTCACCCCATTACTAACAAAGGAAGTTCTCTTGTTCTCTTGGGGACTGATTTCCTTGCCTATCTCTCCTCCAGTCATTCTCCACAGAGCAGCTAAAGTCATCTTTTTCTTTAATGCAATCTGATCATGGCACTCAGTTGATTAAGAGTTCCATGAGTTAATTCATTACTTCTTGTGGAACAAGGTCCAAATACTTAGATATATTCTCTGACTTTTACTACCTGGTCTCCCTGGGATGTCTTTACTGATATCCTAGGCACTCCTTACAGGACTGTATTCTTCGTTCTTATACTGTGTACCACAGAGTTATGTCATTCTTATTTCCCTCTTGTTCTTTGTTTTTGCCATTCTGCTACAATTTCCTTTTATTCACTCCTTTCTCTTACATTTAGCACTTAATGGAATCCAAATAAATTGCTATTAGTTGAGTGAGTGAATAAATGAATGAGTGAATAAAACAAACCTGTCTCTAACTATGGCTTGGTTTTGCATGAAACCTTTAGTCCTTTTATATCTCTAGTTACTCTTAGTGTAACTGGATTAGAATGAGCCCTATTAAAATCAGGATGTGTGGTCTCAAATCCCAATTTCATTGTATGTCTCATGAGTGTTGTATTCTTTGTCTTCTCTGGGCCTACTTTCTAATCTACCAAATGAATGGTTTCCTTACGGAAGAGTTCTAAGCATCAAATATGGTTAATGTATGCAGGAACTCTTGATAACTTAGGTAAATATGCCAATTTCTAAGACACCGGTGTTGATTATTCTTTTACTCCTATAAAACTGGTTAATCCTGATGTGGTTTATGTGATGTGTTTATAAATCATTGTCACATGTAAGACAGCAGAAGTAGCTAGCTTCTCTCAATAGCTGAACAAATTCTTATATCATTTTAATGCTGAGATAGTGAACAGCAGATTGCTTAGGAATCCTTTCCACTCTGGTGTGGGCCACACATACACAGGTCAGAGTGTAATCTCCATGAAGCCAGGAGTACTAAGCCAGGCATCTCAGCATCTTTGTCAGGTTCCAGCTCTATGCTAGCTTTTCTGCACGTGCTTTGTAATCATAGATCCTAACATGACATCCTAAGAGAGGATCTCAGTGTAGGCTTGGAAGATGACAGTAACTTAGAATCACATGTGCATCTGTGGCAGGAAAGTCAGGTCTTGAATTAGGCTTTAATGATACAAATGATTTGGTTAGAGTAAAATGGAAGCTAAAGGGCATTCCAGGTCAGAAAAACTCTTAAATGAATCCTACCCTTAGAAAAGAAAAGCCAGTGGGAAATTAGACAAACTAGATGTCTGCTACGGTGGCATCAGCATTCCTTTATTTGCTTTGTAGAATGGCCATCATGAGGTATTTATAAATACTGAAAAGTCAGTAAAAGATTTTTAGTTTTTTGATACTGAAAAAGTGGTCACAAGGGAATTCTCTGTTTTGAGTTAAAAATTACCCTTTTCTTCATGAAATGTCAAAACCTACCATCCTTCCCTTGCTGTTTATTCAGTTATCTGCTTGCTGCTGCTTGCTGGTTCTATTGCAGGCCGA
Organism: Felis catus; assembly: GCF_018350175.1. Taxonomy (NCBI): domain Eukaryota; kingdom Metazoa; phylum Chordata; class Mammalia; order Carnivora; family Felidae; genus Felis; species Felis catus. The sequence goes on from NC_058372.1 coordinate 58,047,870, forward strand.
GTAGTTAATTTTTAAGGCACAACGGCTCCAATTTAATTTCCTTTTCCTCATTTCACTGATGACATAAAGAATGTCTCTTTGTAAAAGTGATTTTATATCTTCTATGGTAGCTGCCTCATACTATTATGTAACTTGATGCTAATTCTAAATAGATCTGTCTCTTTAAATGAGTTCTGTCTTGTTTCTCCCTCCTCTTTTGCCACCTATTGTATATTTGCTTTTGTCATTATTTGAGCAATCATTTAAAAATCATTTTGGATACCTATTGTTCCTTTTTTTGCCATTTTCAGAGGAATTATAATGTTCAATGCTATAATTATAAGCTTTCATGAAGCCAAACACATTTTTAGATATTTGTGGCTGCTATTAATTTCCTTTTAAAATTATGCCACATGGTTATTAGTTTTAAACTCTTAGTTCCCAACAAGTCTATACTTTTGTTTTTGATTGGATTCTCTATTTTATAAATTTAAAGTTGTCCACATAACTTAGAAATCTGTTTGTTTGCATATTCTAAAGGATTTATAACATGTTAGACAATGAATATTGAAATGGATTATTTTATTATGCTCAATAATTATCACTTTATAATTCATCATCCATTTCCACTAAATTCTCAGAGGTGCCTTAAATTCTAGTTCAATAAAATACATAGTAAAGTACTACTAGTATTTGCCAAACACTGCAACAGGGATAATAACAAACCCAATGAGAATCTCTACCCTCAAGCTTTATTATTTATTTAGAGGGCAGCACAATAATAGTTATTCCACTCGCACATGGTGTATAGTGAACACAAAATTTTGTCACAGGGTCCTATGATTGCTTTGAAAATTTTATGAAGGCCTTATCTAGTCAAAAGGGATTCTGACTCTAATCTTGTTTGAGCCTATTTAAATAGCAGCATTCTTCATTCAAAATACATAACTATTTTTACACACTTCTAAATTGAGTTGATGATCTTACTTTAGAAGAATAGATAGAATTTGGATATTTTGCATGGCTGAGGAGTTACAGAATGCATTTCAGGCAAATGAAAAAAACATGAACCCAGAAGCAGGATGGTGATTGCATCACACAGAAGTGTGATTGCAAGGCAAAAAAGAACCCACTGGCAAGAGTAGGGTGAACAAAAAGGTTGGGGAAAGGATTCATAGGTCAAAATAGAAGAAAAATATAGCATGGAAAGTAGGAATAGATTATGCTGAAAAGTTTAGGCAGAGGGTAACATAGTCAAAAGGACCTGGATGTTAAATCTCAAAATGAGCAGGTGTGATAAACACATGGGCAATCCAGCTTGCACCTGTAACATCAACCTAGGCATGTTATGATGGCAACGAGGACTGAGGTTTGGAAGTGCTAGTGTGAAGGAGTGGCTGATGAGGGTTTTTCGTTTGTTTGTTTTCATAAATAACAAATCTTAGGGGCACCTGGGTGGCTAAGTTGGTTGAGCATCTGATTCTTGATTTCAGCTCAGGTCATGGTCCCAACTCATGGGTTCAAGCCCCACCTTGGGCTCCTTGCTGAGCGTGGAGCCTGCTTAATATTCTTGCTCAATTTCTCTCTCTCTCTTTCTAAAATAAAATAAAATAAAATAAAATAAAATAAAAGTAATCTCAGTACCTTTCTTGTCAAAGGTAAGCAGAAGGAAGATGAATCAAAACAATTGCCAGATTTTAAGCCAGCTTAAACAAGAGTGGTAACGATATACCTAGAGACAAGGGCATTGAGAAATGCATTTATTTAGAGTCTGGGTATAGTTGAAGGTGAAATCAAATACACATTTACTTTTTAAAAAAATTTTTTAAGATACTTGCATTCTTTATTTTTATCTGTGGCAGTTTTTCTACCTTTCTGCCTTTCAAGCAGCACATCGTTATCTTTCATAAAAATTACTGACATTTATTAATTTATATATTATTCTAAGTGATTTATAGATTTTGACTCGATTTATCCTCATAATACTCTATAAGATAGTTACTAAATTATTATTATAAAATTTTACAGATAAGGAAACTAAAATACAGAGAATAAAATGCCTTGACCAATGTCACAAAGCTAATAAGTTCTGGGGACAATTTTCAAACTCAAGTGGATTCTGCTCTTATCTACTGTTATATACAGCTTCTCTCACCCCAAATAGCCAGGTTGGTATAACTAAGTTGCATTTACTCTACCTCTTTTAGCTCTACATCCTTTTGTTTCTTAAGTATTATGATTCCATCATTCATTTCCTCTTCATTTCTTACTCATACTGTTACACCAGACTCACGACTGATCTCTACTCCTTTGAATTTTTCATAGTTCAGTGAATCCTGTATATAGGAAAACTGATCATGCTCTACTCTCACATTGAAAAACTTTCAATCCAATAAACTTTATTTCAATCCAATGAACTTCGAAGTGAAATATGAAGTGAAAATAAGCATGGAAGGTAAGATCATAGTATATCTATCTATCTATCTATCTATCTATCTATCTATCTATCTATCTATCTATCATCTATTTAACTTAATTTCCCAAAACTTCCCTCAACAAGTCTGCTTTCCAAGCAGAGACTCACTGCCACTCTGAGGCTGTGCATGATTTTTATACCTCTTGGCTTTTGCATATACTAATTCAACTGAGCAGATTATTTCCATGGCTAACTAGAAAACCCCTGATCAACTTTCATGCTTGTAAAATATGCTGTGTTTGAGCCAACAATTGTCTGGGCCTGATTTTGTTTGTATGTTTAATACTCACTTGGATTCTCTATTGCCAGGCCATGCCTGTGCAATAGAATGCACTACATCAACTTAGGAGTGAGACTTTCACACAACTTTAGTCTTTCCTGGCTTTTTTTTTTTTTTGAGCCAAGCCAGAATAATCTGCTCACATTCCCCAACTCATGTTTGTCTTCTTTGTGGCTCCTGTCTTTGTACTTACATGTATGACTTTTGCATGAGGTCCTGGTACCACCTGCAAAATCCCTTTGGCTTCAGAATTTTATAGGCTCTTCTCTCCAGTTAAATTGTCCAAGTCTCCAATCTTTAGAGCTCTACTTTTGCTATGAAACCATAATTAGTGACATGTTAATTAGATGAACAAATCCTAGCTACTGAGTATATTAGAAAATCTATTTCTTACAATTTGAATATCTGATTAACTCATCTAAAATGCAGAACTATTTGAAGGTGCCTTTGAGGAATTATGATACTATCAGTAAACACAGTCATTTTGCTCTATCGCAGCAAAGTTGCACAGGGTAACATTTACTGTGATTTAATAACAGGAAGTCAACAGGTAATACACTGCTTTTAAAAAAAGTATGGTTAAAAATCAGATGACAAAGAAAGTTCACATTGAGTGAAATAATGTGCTGTGATGAAAATAAATTGAATAAGAGGATGAAAATAGATTTACTTTTTAGCTACATTCAATCATAATATTTCTCTTTTTTACCCCAGAACATCCTGTATACAGATACTGTGTATGAGTTTTCTTAATTTTTTAAAAAAACATATTTTTAACATTTATTTATTCTTGAGAAACAAAGACAGAGTGCAAGTGGGGGAAGGGAAGGGAGACACAGAATCTGAAGCAGGCTCCAGGCTCTGAACTGACAGCACAGAGCCTGACGCGGGGCTCGAACCTACCAGTGGTGAGCCGAACCTACCATGACCTGAGCCGAAGTTGAATGTTCAACTGACTGAGCCACCCAGGCACCCCTCTTAATTTTTTTTTTCATGTTTATTTTTGAGAAAGAGAGACAGACAGAGCATGAGTAGGGGAGGAGCAGAGAAAGAGGGAGACACAGAATTCAAAGCAGGCTCCAGGTTCTTAGCTGTCAGCACAGAGCTCGAGCATGACCTGAGTTGAAGTCAGATGCTCAACTGACTGAGCTACCCAGGTGCCCCTCTTAGTTTGTATGTGATTACAAATTAGGATAAATTGACACAAAATGTAATATTTGTAATTTTTAAAAAAGTTTACAGTGGGTGTAGATAAATGTGAATAACCACATCCAGCAATTTCCTTTGAGGTTGTGCATGAGAAGACATATTAGCCATAATACAAAATTATATTCAAAGTTGAATCTCTGGAGAACAGATGAGGACAGAAAGTTGAAAGTTATCAAACTTTTGAAACTATAATTTACACAATTTGGAATTAAGTTGTATGTCACTTGAAAATAAAAATTCAATTACACATATATTTTGGCATAATAATTTAAATTATCATTCATATTTGGCCTTGCATCATTATCAGTAAACTTCATTTTGTAATTTGTCTTTTTCAGATGATGGTTGGTTACCAAGAAGAGAACCCTACTCAGATTAGCTCAAGTAAAATAGAATTTGGTAAAGATCCGCAAAAACCCAGGAAAAGATGAATAGTCAGGCATAAAGTGGAGAAAATATGGGTGGTCCTAGAGACTCTAACAAGAAAAGACCCTGGGCTACTGACTTAATATATTCTCCTGTCACCCTCTGCTCTTTGGTTTTTATCTACCTCGTCTTGTTAGATAGAGGTCAATTCTAGTTTCAACCCAGCATACATTTTATTTCAAATATCTACCATCATTTCACCAATTAGACTATTTTTCTTAACTCTTGTGGGTCAGCAACAAGAAAATGGCTTTCTTGGCTTTAAGTTCAGCAATCAGTTCATACAGTAGCCTTAGTTTCCTTAGGAAGAGGGTTTACACTAGAGTAGATTGATCTATATATCAGCCACACAGCTATAGTCATTAAGGAACCTTTTATAAAAATTAATTTTGTAAAATATTGCATAATTCTATTTGTTTATTGCAATTTATAGATATATGCTATCTACATTTACTTTATTAATTGACTCATAGGTATGGACCATTAAGGAGGTTTTTATTTTTAATGTTTATCAAGAAATGTTTTAAATAACATACAGAACACACACACACACACACACACACACACATCAATTCATGGCCCTTAAAATCAATGAGCTGTCAATAAGAATCCATGTTGATAGATAACTTTCCAAGTATAAGAATTCTATCGATTACTACCTACAGATGAAAAATAAACTTATGCCTAGTTAGAATTGTTGTAGAATATGGACTGACCACATATGACATATGCAGATCTTGAATGTGGAAGACGTGTAGACATAAAAATGTGGAAAAATTATCTAGTGTTTTTACCATATTACTATTCTGAACCTGTTGATTTTATTATTTGGACTATTTTTATATTATTTTACATATTGCTATAACTGATAATATTTCAAGCCCCAGACTGTTATGTATAAATACATATTATATAGTATGCAATTGGAAAAGTACTTTATGATTTTGTGATTACCTTAATATCTACCTCTCACAGGTTGGATTGCCTGGGAAATGGATTCTAAGATGGAGATGACTATGCAGGAGGTTTATGGGGGAGTGATAGTGGTGTCAACATCTGTAAAAGGGAAGTAGGACTAAACAAAGGAAAAAAATGGGCGCTGTTATGTGTTCTCAGTAGAACCCCCCACAAAAAATATGGAGAGTTTTGAAGTCGGAATCACTCTTTAGATTTGCACCCAGTTGGGCAAGGTGCATACACCTTGGAAAAGCATTAACCCTTCAGTGAATGAGGGTTGCCTCAGGACTGAAGCTTGACCTTAGCTGAAGCAGCCCTGTGATCTCTAGAAGGAGCTGAGAGCTGAGAGCTTTTGCCCCATGCCCACAGCAAATGCAGGAGTCTGATTTGCATTCCTGAAGAGGAATCTGGGAAGCATACAATAACCACCATACCGATTCTTTCAAAATTATGAAAGGCAATTATTAAAACTTCAAGTAATAAAAATCAATCCAAAAGGTACATACATTCCTCTTTTTTTTGAGGGCGGAGAATGGGGTGGGGGGGTGGGGTGGAGAGAGAGGGAGTGTCTTAAGCAGGTTCCACACTCAGCATGGAGCCTGACGTGGGCCTCTATCTCAGGATGGTGAGATCATGACCTGAGCTAAAATCAAGAGTTGGATGATCAGCTGACTGAGCCACCCAGGTGTCCCTACATATATTTCAATGTTCACTCTATTTGTAATTTTAAGTAGTATACTTGTTACCCATATTATGTAGTTCTAGTAGTTTAATAATTTTGAATTAAATATCCCAAATGGCTTATATTCATGTAAAATAATTATCTTTTTTTTGAGAGAGGGACAAGAGTGTGAGCAGGGAAGGGGCAGAGAAAGAGGGAGACACAGAATCCGAAGCAGGCTCCAGGCTCTGAGCTGTCAGCCCAGAGCCCGACACAGGGCCCCAACCCACAGGCGACAAGATCATGATCCAAGCCAAAGTTGAATGCTTAACTGACTGAGCCACCCAGGTACCCCATGTAAAATAATTAAAATAAATACTCTAGGTCTCTTCTGTTTAATAGGACATTTGCAAAATGTTATTAATTTTGAGACACCACAGTTTTCCTGCTTCATAGTACTTACCTATTTACTCTTTGATAAGTCCCTAGCAACAACAAATTTACATTAACCCTAAATTCAAGAAAATACCCATAATATAAATATGAAACTGCATTTAAGCTAGAATTCATGCACTTGTTAAATTTAAAGACAAGCTTAGAATTTGTATGGAAATGATTTTATCTTTCCTTGCTAATCAATGTCTCAATTTATTTTTTTTTAAGTTTATTGATTTTGTGAGAGACACAGAGAGAGAGCACATGTGGGGTGGCAGGCATAGAGAGAGAGGGACAGAGGATTCAAAGTGGGCTCTCTGCTGTCAGCACAACGGGGCTTGAACTCACAACCGTGAGGTCATGACCTGAGCTGAAGTCAGATGCTTAACCTCCTGAGCCACCCAGTGCCCCAATATCCTGATTTTAAAAAGTTTAATCACACATTCAAATCATGTGCATTTCTCAGAGAAGGTATTGTATAAATATGGCAAAATTGACCTGTGTCAGTTAAATACCAATGGTTGTTAAAATATCTTCACCATGCATATAAAAAGGGCCTGTGATGTTAAGTTTATTATATTGATTAGCCCCAGTTTGTTATGTTTCAAGTAGTACGTTTTTCCCTAGGAATGAGCTAGTGAATGATGCATAAATATTTTTAAGTCAAAGGCAAAGTGAGGTGAATTGTTATTGCAGAGCCTTAAATGGATTATTTTACATTCTCAGAGCATCCATCAGAAAGAAAACTGTTTTAGAAAACCAATGTGATTGTGTCAAGCTGATGGGACTAAATTGGCCATGGCAAGGTTTTGTCAGTGTTTTTGGCTGTTTTCATTATTGATTGCATAACATTGATTACGTTAACTGTGCAGAGCTGCAATTTGCTTATTAAGTTTGCTAAAGTAACAGATTGACATTGGCAGAATTTTTTTAAATTTGAGTTGCTCAAGAAGAACTTATTTCTCATTATTTGGGGACAATCTTTAAAACAAAATGTAATTCCTCCCCCCCACTGCCAACCTTAAACTCTAGTTTTAACTTTTTATTTCTTCATTTAATTGCTTGGAAATTTAGAAAAACCCAGTCATTAATATTCCAACACTGATAGAATATCTATATATTCTTTTTTTAACGTTTATTTATTTTTGAAAGAGAGAGACAAAGTGTGAGCAGGGTAGGGGCAGAGAGAGAGAGACACACACATAGAATCCAAAGCAGGCTCAGGCTCTGAGATGTCAGCACAAAGCCCAATACGGGGCTCAATTCAGGGACCGTGAGATCATGACCTGAGTTGACATCTGACGCTTAACCTACTGAGCCACCCAGGTGTCCCGAATATCTATCTATTCTAAAAAGAGTAGTGGATCATTAAGAACTTATATTAAGATAAGGAGCTAAATGATGATAGAATATCCTATTCTAAGAAAATAATGAGTAGCATAGTGGCATGTTTGTTTTTAGAGAACAAGAGAAAGAGAGAGCGTGCAAGCTGGGGAGAGTGGGCAGAGGGAGAGACAGGATCCCAAGCAGGTTCCATGCTCAGAGTGGGGCCCAACATAGGGCTTGATCCCATGACCCTGGGATCATGACCTGAGCCAAAATCAAGAGGCAGACACTCAACTAACTGAGCCACTCTGTTTGTTTCTAACAATGCTCAACATTAATGAAACAGGGGGAAAATGTCTATCCCATTTACCTTGTGGTATCTTGGGCTGTTAAATACTGAAATAAGTTATGACAATTGAAAATATTAAAAAAAACAGCAATGAATTATTCAGGTGGGTCATACCTAAAAACCAAGTCCATGGTTTCTTTCTGCAATGCAGTCTCAGTCCCATATTCTATGTGATGTGTGATTATGATTTAGTGGAGGGAAAAAGTTTCCAAGAACTTCCTCATTAGAAAAAGATGAAAATAATGACCAGAGAAAGGTGGATTCCTGTTAACTGAATATGCTATCTGGGAAAGAGGGAGTAGGTCTTGGTCCCTGCCCTGATTTCTGGGTATTACTCTTAGATATCCAACCTTTGGAAAGAAAGAAGTTTTGACAAGTTTTAATGAGTGAAGTCTAAATAAACATCATTGGTCATTGTTAAGAGGATTCTGAGGGTATATGTAGAGACCCAGGTTTCCAGAGTATGTGTGTGGAGTGACTTAACATTATCATCACTTGGCTGGTGAGCATCCCTGGCATAAAAGGATAAGAAGGCAAAGCTCCAACTTGACCCTCACCTGCCTTGTTCATGTGACCCTGAAGACCCTGATGTCAGAAAATCAGAATGCCAAAGTGACTTTTGCACACACTAGCTCTGGGACTTGGGCAAATTATGTACCCTTTGTGCCTCAGTTTCCTCATCTGCAAAGAGGTGATAATATAGCACCAACCTTATAGGGTTGTCACAAGTATCAGATGAGTTCATATGTGTTAAGGGTTTACAACAGTACTATGTAAGCACTTGTGAAACTTCCTGTATCTATGATTATTTTCTATTTGTGTTAATGGCCCTGTGCAGCAGAGGTGGGTATATGAGTAGTAGGACCAGAAGTTTAAAAGTGAGAGAACCAGGCATAGCCTGGTCTTCTTAAAAGATTGACCTTTAATTCCTTCCATGTTAACAATTCATTAATTTTCAAATTACTCCTTTTCTATTTATATATCTCCTTTTCTAAGAAGAAAATGCAGGTTTAAGTCATACGTTAGGAGTAAATCAATTTCAGGCAAAATTTTCCCTATTGGCAGTTTTCTTTCATCCTGTGCAGAACTCTAGCAGGAAAACCAACATTAATTGATCTATCAACAGTCTTTGAAACAACGAAAAAATGTACAATTAAAACTAAATAAGCTTTAAATAGATCTAAAGCTTAAATAAGCTTTAAATAGATGGTATTTCTATATCACAGGAATGAAAATTATTGCAAGAACAAATATAGGGAGGAATATTCTTAGAGCAGACTAAAGCATAATTTCCTATGGCATAAATCTGAGCTGTTTTAGCCCCTTTTCTGCAATGTAAGTTCTTAATGATCCACTGTTTTTTAGATGAACTTATTTCTTGCCATAATAGGTCAGAACATAAATATCTGCTTTAGATGGTTGATATTTTATTATCATAAGCTTAAAATTTAGATATTTCAGTCTGTCAAGATAAAACACATATATTCTGTCAAAACTTGTATTTTTCCTTTGTTAGATATTTGACTTAATTCATTAGTCAGTATGAAATAATTTTATAAAGTGAGCCAATTTCTTCAGGTACCTGTGGAAACATTTGGCAGTTAAATTTTCTTGGCATGCACACTAGGTAGTTCAAAGACAGACAGTCCTTGGGATGTGTTTTCTGAGGCTGAGAAAACTGGCTTGATTTGAAGAAAAAAACCTCCAGGTCAAATCATCCTTTCAAAGTTTTATGCTATAAAACTCTAGGGGGTCTGAATCAAGGATTATTCATTCTTGGGTGAATCTGATAATGCTTCCTAAGAAAAATCTTGGTTTTAAGTGTTCATAAAATTGTTTCTGAGGAATCTAAATGTTCCAGTTACTGGTTTTTTTAATTAAAAATGTTTATTTATTTTTAAATTTTTATTTATTTATTTTGAGAGAGAGAGAGAGAGAGAGAGAGAGAGAGAGAGAGAGAGAGAGAGAATGCTTGCATGTGGAGCTCAAACTCATGAACCAGGAAATCATCATGACCGGAGACAAAATCAAGTCAGAGGCTTAACTGACTGAGCCACCCCAGTGACCAAAAATGTTCCAGTTAATGTTAATACAAAAATTTCAGAAAGGGTTCAATGGATTTACAGGTAACTCCAAAAGCCAAGTATTTGGGTTCAAGGACACAGATCAGTTTTTCTAAATCTTAAAAAAAATTAATGTTTATTTAGTTTTGAGAGAAAGAGCGCAAGCAGGGCAGAGGCAGAGAGAGAGGGAGACATAAAATCAGAAGCAGGCTCCGAGCTGTCAGCACTGAGCCTGAGGCGGGGCTCGAGCCCATGGCGGGATCACGACCTGAGCTGAAGTCGGATGCTTAACTGAATGAGCCACCCAGGCACTCCCAGGCTTTCTAATTCTTAAAATGCAGTGTCCAAACTGTTTGGCCACCATTCATCCTGAAACAGCAACAAGGGGCACTAAAAATGTATTGTCCTTCAACCTCGAGAATGACTTTGGCTCTGAATCATCAAAACTCCAGTCATATTTAAGAGAAAAAGTCAAGGTCCTTTATATCTATCTCCTCCTGCACATATGCTAAATTCTGTCCTTATATGCTTATATCTCTGAAAAGCTACACACTTGAAATTAATTATCTCAGTCCTCAGCATGATTATCATTCTTGATTTTATAATTATTCTCTCAAATTTTAGAGGACTTTTCTAAAATTAAGATATTTGGAAATTACTCTTATATTTCAGGAAAACTCATATTGATACTTTATTATGCTGAATAGCCCCAATGTAAGGTCTCAGATGACATTTTTTGCAGAACTTAGCATGAAGAAAACAGATTTTTCTTCAAAAATTGCTGTACATTTTGTGTTCATTTATTTATTTTTATTTATTTATTTATTTTTTTTCTAATTTTTTTTTTAACGTTTATTTATTTTTGGGACAGAGAGAGACAGAGCATGAAGGGGCGAGGGGCAGAGAGAGGGAGACACAGAATCGGAAACAGGCTCCAGGCTCTGAGCCATCAGCCCAGAGCGTGACGCGGGGCTCGAACTCACGGACCGCGAGATCGTGACCTGGCTGAAGTCGGACGCTTAACCGACTGCGCCACCCAGGCGCCCCTGTGTTCATTTATTTATTAAAGAAATATTGACTGACTATATTAGAGGTCAGAGTCTGTGCTGAATGCTAGATATTAAGTAAGATTCTCAGAAGGCTTACTGTCAGGGGTGCCTGGGTGGCTCAGTTGGTTGAGCATCAGGCTCTTGGTTTTGGTTCAAGTCATGATCTCACGGCTTGTGAGTATGATCCCTGCATTGGGCTCTGTGCTGACAGTGCAGAGCCTGCTTGGGATTCTCTCTCTCTCTCTCTCTCTCTCTCTCTCTCTCTCTCTCTCTCTCTCCTTCTCCCCTGCTTGTGCTCTCTTTTAAAATAAATAAATAAAATTTAAAAGCAAGCAAGCAAGCAAGCAAGCTTACTGTCAAGCCAGGAAGACTGACCAGAAAGCGATGCTGTGAACAGCTGTGAGAAACACTGGAGGAGGAACATAGATCTATTTCTTGGGAGACTCAAGAAGAGGCCTACATAGGAAGAAATGACATTTGACATGGTGCTTAACCATAAATAAAATCTGTAGGTAGAACAGGAGAAGGTCTTAGAAGCAGAGATTATAACTTTTGCAAAGGTACAGGTGTGAGAGGTAAACAGAGTAAGTATATGTAGATAGAGGGAGAAATTCTATGCATCTAGGATGAAAGGCTGGCAGGACTTGAGACTGAACAGGCACTCTCAGGGTAGGTCATAAAGGACGTGGATGCTAAGCTAAGGAGTTTAATTTCACTCTTGGACACTCCATAATGGACTTTAAGCAGGGGAAGGACATGATCAGATTTATGGGATAGCCTGTTCATGAATTTCTTGATAGAGTAGGCTATTTTGGTGCTTTGAAGATTCCTGTATTTCCAGCACTTAGCACAAGTGATGAGACAAATAGCATGTTTTTAATTATGATCTGCTGAGTTGAATGCTCAGTTATGAGGCTGCTGCCAGATGAAGGTAAGGTAAAGATGAAGAGCAATGTTGGATTTGGGGTATATTTTACTATTGAGTCCTCTTCTGGTTATTGACATTCCCATACATTTTCCTCCTTATCTGAAAGCTAGGAAATTGAAGGCTGTATGATAATTACATGTGGTCCTCATAGCTGACATGTATGCTCCTTCCTTTTTAGGATTTTATTTTCTGTTTCAATTTCCTTAACTCTTTCATGATTTATAAGCCACCTCAAAATAGGTTTTGAGAATATGTTGGGTGTACATTAATCCAAATTTATTAAAAAATTTACTAGGTAAACACTGCTCATGTATTTCAGGACTATTTACCCCCAGATGACAGGGAAGGATCCTCATAGCCACACAGCCATAGGCCCATGCTCCTTTGATGCACCCTCTGGAGAACTGCAGCTAGTTCCAACAAGTCTCCATGTCATTCTTACTTCAGGAAGACTACAATTATCTACATCTTCCTTATGGTGTCTTTTTTTTATTCTCATGTTTTCATAAATACATAAGCATTAAGTTTTCTTGCATGAGTATAATTTCTAAACCTAGTTCAGAAAAAAAGGATGTATGTATCATTTAAACTCTTTGGCCTTCTGGGAGTCCCTGCTAACTTTGTTTTAATAATTTAGGAAGTTTTAAAGGCAATCTATGAATATTGGATTTCCATGAACTATTCCTTGAACTATAACCACATAAAACTTTAATTATCAGCACTTGCTACTTGAACTTTCTTGTTAATACAATAAAACAACTCATAAAAAGTAACCTAAGCCATTATTTGGCTTTGTAGAAGACACCTCAGTATTCAAGTTTGCCTTAGAGTCATCACTATGCAGGAGGACTATGAAATAAGCACTAGGTTTGAAAGCAGGAAATGTGGCCCTTCCAACATCACCATAGCAACTCACTCACTGGTCAAAGTCACACAATTCCCTCACACCCTACTGCCTCATATTTAAGATAGAAATAATGACCTCACAGAATTATTATGAAAATTGAAACAATACATAAAGTAACTCAATAAAGTATACTCAATTGAATCATGTATTAACATTTACATAAGTAAAATACAGAAATTGTAGTTATGGGACATTGCATTTAACATACTGCCAGTAACTTTATTGTAAAATTAATATTTATTTTCATTATGAGAAACAATACATTTTACCACTGTATGCCCATTATCCATCTCTCCAGAATTGAACTCAGGCTGACAGAAGTTAAAAATATTTCTCATTTGATACTGGGTTTGAAAATCAACTATTTCCTAAATGTGATAGTTTAATGATAAAACTGAGCTATTACTGATCTTATGTCAAACTGAGAAGCATGCATGACTATGCTTTTGATGGGACAGATTTTGTTATTCACATTTGAAAACTCTTGTCATCATTAGCACGATAAAATTTAATAATTTATAAACACTTCAGAGCAGTCTGCTGAAGAGTTAATGTCTTGTCAAAGCATCAGTTCAAAGTGAGTTAGTTTCCTTAGTTTTCCTGATTTAAAGCTGCTTTACCTAATAAATACTGGAGAATTTCTCTAGTTTTATTGACTGTAAAAAGGAATAAGTTATATAATTTATAGGTTATAATTGTCAGGGGTAATCATAATTTCTGGTGTTAAATTTCCAAATAATTCTATTTTCTTAATGTAACTTTTTAAGATGTTTCAAAATAAAGTGGACATTTCATGATTATTTTAGTAATTTTATTACATTATTGAATTGGCCCCATTGAGGACAATTTACATGGGGATTTGCCCTCATTCTCAAAGTATTTATGATGCTCATTCCCAAATTATTTATGTGGTATTTCTCCTCAATCCCAAAGTATTTATGAAGTTAAAATCTAACAGGTAAAAATATGTTTTTGATGACAGAATCTTGAACATATTTAAACTCACATGACCACACATTTGTGCCTAAAGCCACATGATTTAGCAATATAGCCTTGAATACACATGTATATCACCTCACAATTATTTTGAATGGGTACCCTTGGAAAGATTGGGCCCCTGCTTTTTGAAATCGTATTTGTCCCTGCTCTTCACTGTTTATCTCTCTAGCATTGTATGAAGAAGTTCGTGTTGATTTTCCAGATTGGTGATGTGGGAGCTCTGAAACACCAAACCTACCATGTCAGTGTTTGATGAGTAATAATTTACTAGACACCTATTTAATGCTGCTCTAACCACATAGGAGAACAGCATATTGACTGTTTTCTGTCAAATCTCACAATAATTGGGCTTTCTACCACATTAGATAAGTTAACTGAGAAAGCCTTAGTAACAACTGCATATTGGGAAGAGAAATTCCGATTTTCTTTCTATAAATGTCAAGATAGCCTAAGAATCAATGCATGTACAAAGTTATTTTATACACCATAATGTTCACTAGAAAAAAATCTTGATGTGAATTGGAAATATTTGTTCTGTTTCTTATTTTCACATTATTATAGGCAAGGATAAAAATGTATTAACTCTTAACTATGACATGTTTTATAATATAATGGTCAAATGTTAATTGGAACAATTTAGACTTCTTTCAAAAAAATTTTAAATGTTTATTATTGAGAGAGAGAGAGAGAGAGAGAGAGAGAGAGAGAGAGAGAGAGAGAGATGGTGGTGGGGGGGGGGAGATACATAGTGTAACCAGGGGAGGGGCAATGAGAGAAGGAGACACAGAATCCAAAGCAGGCTCTAAGCTCTGAGCTGTCAGCAGAGTCTGATGAGGGGCTCAAATTCACACACCATGAGATCATGATCTGAGTCAAAGTCAGATGCCAACTGACTGAGCCACCCAGGCACCCAGGAACAAATTAGACTTCTATATTACTTCATTTTAACTGAAATTTTAACTTATTTTCAAAAAATATTATAAATAAACTTTAAAAACACCACTTGGTTTTGTTCTCCTAATTTGATTATCTACTTGCTGCCAGATATTAGGGGTTCAATCACATATTCCTTTTACCCTCTGTCTTTTTTAAACACTGGTAGAAACTCAAAAGATAAAAAGACATCTAAGAATTGTCTCTGTTACAGTACTAGATTTCCTCCTAAGTCCAGGTAGCATTATTGGAGGTCACAGTCACATCTCTGACTTCCCACTTTTATTCATGATAACCAGGTTCACTGAATTCTATTCGCCTTCAAGTTGAAGGTAAAGAAGCTAGAAAAATGGTGCCTGACCCCATCATCCATCTAATTCCTACTGTATAGCCTGCCTGAGAAGATGGCATGCTCAGAAAGTCTTTTGGCCTGGAGACTGAGAGCACAAGGGCTATTATATTTAAGGACTGTAGAGTCCAAGTGCATGGTTTATATAAGCAATAACCTGTATTATAGAGGAACGTAGACCAATGGATGCTAGATTCTTATCAATTTTAGCTATCCATGTGGAGAGAAAAATAATAGTGGGGTTGGAGTGGGGATTGTGGAAATAGTATTCCTTATGCTCCCCACTAACTAATAAGGAGAGGAGAAATATCCTGGACCAATGGGCTGAAATTGGAGTAGGAGTTAGAAGCAAAATTCTTCTCCTACTCCTGTTTGCTTCCTGTCTCTACTGCAGTGAGCATGCTAATAATACAAGAATATTTGGACATACAGAATGAGACACTATTACCTTAATTTCTGTAAATAGAGTTAGGAGCACAGTATTTAAATTTGTTGTTTATTCCACAGGTTCTACCTCACTTATAATTTTATTCTCATATTTTTTTAATGTTTATTTCTTTTTGAGAGAGAGAGAGAGAGAGAGAGAGAGAGAGAGAGAGAGAGCGCAATCAGGGGAGGGGCAGAGAGAGAGGGAGACACAGAATATGAAGCAGGCTCCAGGCTCCAAGCTGTCAGCACAGAGCCTGATGCAGGGTGCGAACCCACAAAACCGCAAGATCATGACCTGAGCCGACATTGGATGCGCTAACCTGGCTGAGCCACTCAGGCACCCTTCTTGTGTATTTTTAAAATATCTTCTTTCCTATAAACTGATGAAACCTGGACATAGCATGGAAATTATATTCAGCTTCAACAAAAGCACTTTCCTCTTTTCCTATGACCCCTACCTCACTTTACATAGCAAATTCAAGGCTGAATGCACAGCTAGTCCATCAGTTATAAAGTAAGTCCCATTAGGACTAACTTCTTTCACCTGAATATGAAAGATCTTTAGAATTTTGTAAAAATCCTGTATTGAAAACAGTATTCCAAAAATTTCAATTAAACTTTTAAAGAAAGAATCAAATGGTACTGTTAACCAAAGTGGTCATTTATCTTCTTACAAAAATGCTTGAAAATAAGTCATATTTTTTATGATAGGAATAATATAAGACTATGTTGTTTAAAGGGAATGTTTGATTAAAAAGTATTGAGAGAAGAAGTTGAAGTCTTCATAGCTCTATGGTGTGACAAATAAGATTCTAACACTTCAAAATAATCTTCATAAAATATTTTGCTAAATTTCTCATAAAGCAATGTAGAATAACAAAGAGTATTACCTAGGGTCAAAAACTCGGGGTTCTTTTTTCATTGTTAAATTCTAGGTAGTTGTTTGTATTCTGAGTCTCAATTTCCTATCCTTAAAATAAGTTGTTTATAGAAGAGTGAGTTCTAAATATTATTCAAGCCCTAAGATGATATGACTGGAAAGAATGGTGACCACCTGACTGGCGTGACCTGTTTCTCCATGTATGCTTTTTTTTAGGCTTGGGCTTAAGTGGTTGTGGCAGTTTCATAAAATTTAAGATTTTAGACCTGTGGTTTTCAATCTTGTTGGTTTCAGGATTCTCTTATGCTCTTAAAAATTATTGAAGACCCCAAAGAGCTTTTGTTTATGTGGATTACATTACACTGCATTAAAGTTTAAGTGATCAGTAAAGTAAGTATCACTCTCCGATTGCTACCTTGGCTCTCCTCCAAGTCTCAGGTCTTATCAGTTTCAGTAAGATTGAGCTTGATCTTCAGATTCGGCTTCATTTCCTTATCTTTAATCCTTCAGATTAAACACTGTGACCTCAGTAGCTATTCTCATGCTTTTATCCAGAGCTTAGAACCTTTTCCTGGGTTATTCTCCAGGCAGATCTTTGCAACCTTCTCAAAACAGATCAATAAAATACCATTTCCCCTGACTCTCCTACATAACCCTTATCTACCCTCTTCTGCTAGAAGAGGCTGGAAATCTTTTGTTCAGGAAACTTGAAAAGAAAAAAAAAATGTTGGTTTTAAATCAGTTTTGTTTTTAAATTGCAGAAATTTTAATGTACAACATTTACCATTTTACAGTTAGAGAGCTGTGGCAAGACCCTTTTAAAACAGTTACAGTATTCTTTCATCCTCAAATTTTAGATTTTAAAATGTTTTCTAAACTAGTATGAAGGGTGAAGGCACTGTATTTCCTGAAACATTAAAATTTTATTCTGGAAGTAATTGATTCTTTATGACCTGCCTGCCTGACAATGTAGTAGATTGTTTCTTAATGTGTAGTCCGTGGTTGCAGATTCATGGACCTCTCTCTGAGATTACTAAATCAGAATTCTCTATTCTAGAATTCTCTTACTACTACCCTCTCTTTCAAATTCCATGTTCCTTAGAAGGTGGCATACACCTGTACTGTTGTTTTTCCTTCTGCTCATGTTTGTTACGGGAAAAAATTTTCAATTGTGTCTAAAGGATTTGATGTGATTAGGAAAATATAAAAACTACCATCATGGCTACATTAAAATAATAATCAATTCCAGTTCTACAGGGTGCATAATAATGACTATAATATGATGTGATATAATTTTCCTGTTGTGAAAGAGTATTTTGCAATTATATAAATCAAAATGGTCTCAGTCTTTCTCAGGAGCAATGCTCTATCATACAAAATAATAATAAAAGGTGGCTATTCTGTTCTATAATGGCAACTGTGTGTGTGTGTGTGTGTGTATATATATGTATACATATATATGTGTGTGTGTATATATGTATATGTATATATATACATATATATGTATACATATATATGTGTGTGTGTATATATATATATGTATATATATATGTATGTGTGTGTGTGTATGTATATATATATGTATATACATATATATATACACACACACATATACATATATATACACGTATACATGTATATTTATATACATGTATATGTATTTGTGTATGTATAAAAAGGCTGAGCATATGCTCCAAATGGAGGGGTCTTTCATAATACAAACAATATTTACAAAAAGTATTGTTTGCTTCCTTCTTATTGGTCTGTGGCTATGTGTCTCATGCGTAAATCTCAGGATGATTTAAGAATAAGAGTAGTGCACATCTAAAAGGGCCTGGAGAATATACTACCTCAGTACATTTAGTGTGGTATATAACCAGGTATCCAATATGAGACTAATACTGTGTAGTTTATGCTTTTTTAGCCACGTTTATGCTGTGCTTCTGATTAGCGACGGAAGGATACATGATTCTGGATTGTAGACATGGTAGGACATAACCACTGTATCATTCAGTTTCTCTGACTTCTCGCCTACACATTCCATCAGAGCAAAGCAGTTTTCTGAGAGGACAAGAAAGGCACACACAGTGGATGACTGCTGTTTCTGTCTGCCTAGCATTAATTGTTCTTTATTCTCATGATAATATCTTGATTTTTTTTTTATAACTGAGCAGTCAGATACTAAGTTTTGGAGGGTGTTCAGGTATATCACCTCTTCTGACCCCAACAACGCAGATCAGATGGTAGCTTCCTACATTTGCATCTTTAGCTAAAGGACATATAAACCAGGAAATGTTTGGGACACGCTCACAGCAATGGCAGTACCTGAAGAGATCTTTGTTAGTTCATGTTGATTTTTCCCAACTTTTCTGAAACTTGTCCCTTCTGAAACCTCTTCAGTTTTTTCTCTCAATATTTTTCTTATAAAAGCCCCCTTTCCTTCTGTGTATATGTGTGTGGTTATTTACATATGTGTGCCCACATATATGTGCATATGTGTATATATGCACACATGAAATATATGCATGCATTTTCTACATTACCTGGAGTTGAGTTCTACTGGTTATAACCAAGACTTGTATTTATAATGAAATTCTAATGAGTTAGAATATATTTTACTCTGTAGGAGTGGAGTCAATGCAAAACATCACCAACAAATCATGTTCAAAAAGATAGGCGGAGGATTTGGAAAGGATAGTCCCAGCCAAAGTAGGCAACAGGTTTAAAAAGCAGTTGAGTATAAGGGCAATAGGTAACTGTGGTGAGGTTGTTTGAAAGTGGATGAGGAAAGACCACTGATATCAAGAATGAAGATAATGATCTTTGTCAGAGAAAACTGTGTAAGTTGATGCTTTGCGGAGAGGTGGTCACCTAGACTACCCTGTACTGAGGTACGAAAGGAGGAAGAGAAAGTTAAGGAAAGGAAATGAGAAAATCAGCAGCTTGGGGAAGAGGCAGGGCTGAAGATTAGCATGTAATCGATCTGATATATTTCTAGTAAATGAAAAGAAAAAAAGGCAAAGGAAGGATTTGAAGATATGATAGCTCATAAAAGACACAACAAGTATATAGAAGAGGTTAAAAGAGTGTAAAAAAGATTAAAAGAGCAGTGAACAAGAACAGGTGTAGAGATTTGCCTAGGAAAAGAATAAACACAGAAGTGAGAAAGTGCAAACAGCCTAGATTTACAGGTGTGCAAATTATTAGAACACAAAGGTTTTTAGCGTCCAAAGTTATCCAAAATGATGTGTGAATAATTCTAAGAAAAATAATAACACACTCTTTTTAATGCATTCTTAAATGGTATACTTGCGTATCATTTGTTAACTTTTTGTAGTTTTTTAAAAAAATAAAGAAATAAAGCTTAAAATACAATAAAAATATAACTCTTAGTACTGTGTTACTCTGATTCTACTTAAAGGGAAAAAAAGGAAATCTAAGTAGGAATGACCCAAATATCCCTACATACTATATATTTTTTTACTTATACTTTTACAGAAATACTTTGATATAGTTTTACAATAAGGTGCTTATTAGTCTAAAACCTATTAGAAAATTCAATTTAATTTTAATTATAAAATAGCCAGGTAGACTCTTTTATGATAGGTAATATAAAATTCATGAACGAGTACATAACTAAATTAAAAATAGATTATCTATGTATGAGATGTTCTGTTCTCTACCCACAAAAATGTACAAATTGATAAAACTGTCATTAACATACTGTTATTTTCTTTATCAAAATATTCTATTGCTCTTCATTAAATAACTTACTTTTATATTTTAAATTTATATTATTCTATGAAAATAATTAAAATGATAAACTAGTATGTTATACAGGGAGAAAAGTGTTAGTTTAGTTTTGAATTTTGAGACACATAAACTTGTAGCATTTACTCTGTGTATGAGTCACTGAGCAGAAAATAAGAAGAAAATATGTTATATAATAAATGGATAGATGTTAAGTACATAATGGATAACGGATAACAAATTGATCACTCATGAATACTACTAAAGAGAATTCCTCAGGCCAAGGCAAGCAAGGAAAGCTTGAAATCTTCATGGATATTTGAAGTATCAATATTATAGGAATTTTACAAATAATTGAAAAATGTGTTATAGGTGGATGGCAGATTGTGAGGAAAGGTATTGATTCAGTGAATATTATAATCAATATAAGTTTTTGGTATGCCTGAAGATTAAGAATTTTGATTAGCACCAAGTAAAATTATAATGGTCAGTGAGATTTACATGCTATGGGCCTTTACTTCCAATGAGAAAGACTATAGATTTTAGTCTATAATTGTAAAAGACAAACAATTAAGTTCTTAATACAGAAAATAGTGTGATTGTTGCTGTGCTTTAGAAAGAACATTCTTAGAAGCAAGTGTCAGATGACTGGACTGGAAGCGATGAGATCATCGAGGGAGGTAACAGAGTGGAAAGAATTATGATGCCTTTTAAAATATCTTTCATTGGATCATTTTCTCATGAATTTGCATAGAACTATTTCTATGATTAGAATAGTGTTTATCACATAAGAGCACAGTTCATTGTTTGAGACCTCTTGTTGATTGTGATCTCCTCTCTGGCCAGGACAGTTCCTTATTTATGATTACGTCCCCCGTACCTACCTCATGTAAATGTTATTTGAATATGTGAACTCAAGTGTGAGTGAAAAATGAAGATTTCAAAAGAAAAAAGCCATAGGGGATATCTTATCTGTATAAGATGAAAAATTTCAATGCTAGTTAGGAGGTCCAGGAGGAAACAAATAGGCAGTTTGAAAATTAGGAGACTACATGGAACCCCCTTTTCTGAGAGAACAAAGACTTTTCTTTTATCAATCCTAGACAGTTGAAGAATGGCCACGGACCCAAGAATGACCTACAGAGTTCTCCTGCACAAGAATTTAAATCTTGAGAGAATGCTACAAAGGCAGAAGGCTTAAAATATTATTCATAGTGATTGCATTGTTCACCAGTGCGCAGCTGTGGCAGGGTGCGTAGTGACATCTCAAGTAAATGCTGTGTCAAGATTTTTCTTTTTATTTGTTCTCTCTTGCAAAGGGTTGGTTCTCCAGAAATTCTGCAGGTTCTATGCATAACTGTTTACAGAGTCAGCTTCAGTTTAATCCTGACTAGTTAAGCAAAACCTCTTCACAACATTAATGACGTAATTTTTAGAGTGGATATGATGACAAAGAAAGAGCTATAGAGAGAGGGGAATATGGAACTCAAACCTGGAATATATTGACATCAAAGAGGTAGGAGGATGATAAAAATAGAAAAGGGAACACTGATTAGGTAAGAAAGGCAGAAATGTGGAAAGTTTTATTCACAAAAGCAAAGGTATCTTAAATATCTGAGCTTTGCAAATTTTGCCTTGCACATTACAAATAAGGGTAAGACATCTCTACCTTTAATTATATTTGCACAGTTTTTCTCTACTCTAATAGATTTGTTACATTTTATTTTCCCGAAAGGTCTACAGAATCTATAGCTCAAGAGCCTACTGATACATGATTTTCCATTGCTTTCAGTTGAGTTAGTTATAGCTATGAAGATAAAACTTAAAAGCAAAATTGAAATATAAATTAGTAATTAGAATAATACATTTTGACTATATATTCTGTAATAAGGATAAATGCAATATTTCTTCTTCAAATTGTATACATATTTAGAATAATTTTTCTACTCTTTAATTAATTGGCAAAATACAGTCTCAGTTTTGATATGAGTAAGAAAATACCTATCTATATATAGATTGATTTATAAAACAAATTTATAAAACAGATTTATAAAAACAAATATAAATGCTTTAAGTGTGTTAATGATTATATATTTCATATAAAATGCCTATTTTATTTTAAGTAAGTTTCTCATGTTCAATTCCTCAATTATTGCTAAATATCTGTTTATGGGATTTTGCTGTTAAATTTCAGTACCATTAGAACCTTATGATCTCAAATGTCCTGTTTTAGCCACATGGGTATTTCTTTTGGAAGTAGGTACTAATTTACATAATTCTTAAGTGTCAGAGTTTATTTCACATTTATATTAATATATTAATCAATTTTTATATGTACATGTTACATGAGTGACATATACGTATATCTGTATTTATGTTCAGACATATATTGGCATATGTTTGTGTGTGATAAGATCTTTAGGCAGTGCTGATAATGTCCATTTCTTAATTTCCACTTCATATAATTTTTTAAGAAGTTAATTAAACACATTTTTAGTACCACCAGAAAACATAATAAAGAGAATCCTGCTTCTATTTTTTTTTAAATTAACTCTAGCTGCAACTATGCTTTATTGCTATGCCTAAATATCTTGAGAACAGTAATACTGAAAGTTTTATATGCTAATAAGAATGTAATTTACATTTATAGCCTAAGTTTAAGTAATTCTCATATAATTTTATTGTATATTAACTAGGTTGCCCCTTTTATATATGTGCATTAAATTCCAGCTTTTAAAAGTCACCTAAGCTGTAATTAATTTATAATAATTGCATCACACATTTTGAATTTATAATCTCCATGCTGTTAAATGAACCTCTAAACATTAAATCAAATATTGGAGATCAAAAACACTTAAAATATTTTTAAAGTTTATTAAAAAATCACAGTGTTAAATTAATTCTATTTACAAACAGAACTGTGTAACAGATATATAAATCGTGCATTATCTTAAAGTTGCATACTTAACCAGGAGTTGAGTCAGACCTAGAATATCAGATTTCCCCAATCCTAAACCCTTTCCTCTACCCAAGTATAGCCCTAGATGTATTCTACTATGGCAGAACACTGAGAAAAATATTCACATATATAATTAGTGAAATAGAAAATTATAATAGCTTAATAGATGTTTAGTCTATTCAAATTTATTTATTTTTCTGTCAAATATTTAACCTTTAATAGTTATACATTTCACTTTGGTATGATACCTAGCTCCAAAATTACATAGAAGAACAAGTTTTTAACTTAATTCAATTAGAAGAAATATAGGGCTAAATATAATTTTAAAACTATTTGAAAATTTTTACAAAGTTACTTTATATAAATACATGTGATTACAAACATCAATTATTTTAATAGTAAATCTGCCCTTTAATTAAAAAGTACCTCTTTGTACTATGCTATGCTATCTGTGGGGAAAAAATAAACTGTTACAAATTTATTGGAGAAAGCTAATTAAATAATCTTTGTCTTCATTTACAAGATTACATACTATCAACTCTTGAAAAATATAAATTTTGACTCATCTTTCTCATTACTGTAGTACAGCAGTGATTGTTTCTGTAATCGGTAAGGAGGAAATACAGCTGAGTCACTATGAATGGAACCTCACAAAATGCAAAGATGCAAAAAGACAAACAGATCCCACAAAATGAAATGGTACATAAAGGCAAGCAGTCATGTCACCAGTAGGATTTAACAATCAAGATGTATGCCTGGGAATAGAAGCAGAGAGCTTAAAGAACATCTAACTGTATGTTGTAGGATGGAATGATAGGACAGTAAATTATTTGTAGAAGGTTTTGGTAACCAGGCAGCAGGGAGTGGGTAGGACAGCGGTAATCATGGAAACAAGAAGTTTAAGGCAATAAATGGGTGGAGTAGAAATTAATAACAGTTTGGTATAAATTGAAATTTCAAGAACTGAATGGAGACATAAAGGACAACTCAATTCCTCAGTTGCCAGAAAAGATGAAATCCATGAACAATTGATAGTGAATAGTACAGGATTCTAGGTGGCTGACACAAGGTCAGAGACCTCTCTGCTGGAAATGGTTCTCACATTTATCATGCAAAGAGAATGGGTCTACATGCTGGGGTGGGGCATGTGATTCCCTCTGGTTAATTAATTCTCATTTTGAACGTTATACCTCATTCTCAGAATAGAAAATCAAGCAAGTGTTTACATTCACTAGTATATTCTGGTGGATGTTTTTCCAATTACAGAAATGTACACATTCTTGGAGAACCTCAACACTTTCCAAGAAGAGTCCATGTAAAAGTCCCAGTAAACCAATTTGTATCATTAATTAAAATTTCATTTCTTTTTTATGCTCCAACCATGAAAGATCTTACTTGGCAACACACACTAAGCACTTTGTTATCTTCCAAACAATGTTGCCTGTGTTTCATTCATGTGTCCTCAATAGGCGATTACCTTTTCTGTCCAATCCACTCATTTCATTAACAAAGCAAAAGTGCCCTACAAACCTGGCCTCATTTCAAATTTGTATATGTTAGTAACAATCATTTCATCCGTGCTAGAAAGCTGATGTCTAATAACCAAAAAAAAACCATCATCCAAATTTCTGACACTGTCAATTTAACAAAGTGGCCCCCTAAAGGAATTATCAAAACTTACTTTCTTTCCATGTATATTTTCAAGAAATAAAGCCAACCAACTTTGTGTATATAAAAAAAAGAACATTTATCTGGTAACGAAAGTCTAAGACTAGTACAGAGCCCTGCCCTACCCTTTTATCATATGGCTGATCTCCATCATGTAATCCAGCCCTGGTTGGATCTCACTGGACTCTGCTCATGGCATTTTCTGATTTTTCATATATATTCTGCAGTATCTGTCCAGGTTTGATTTAATTATGTGTATTGAAATATATGATCCATGTATGGAAAGAACTGCCCTTCAAGTTAAATTTTCTCTCTCTATGATATGATTATACATAAAAAGTATATTTTATCTTTAAAATTAGCCTTTAGTTGATAATCCCATTTAAGTGTAACCTAAAATCACTTTTTACCATAAAGTCTGGGGGAAATACTTCATTGGAGAGGATGAAATAAGGAGGTGCTAGAGACGTGAAACACCTGCACCTTGTTTAATGAGTATTGAACGCAGAGCCTTCAAGGAGGGTACACTTTTATAAGAGGCTGTGAAGCTGAACAGGTGCATTAGTGGGGGGCAGCAGTGGCCAGACAGGGCTGAGGAGAAAGCTCTCACCCTCCAGCAGTGGAAGGAGTGGCTTAGCTCTCAGAGCAGTAGGAAGGCCCAGCTGAGTGACTATGAGTGGCCAAGATCCATCCAAGGGAAGCCTTGATATGAGTGGTTCCTTTTTTGTTTTTATAATTTTTTTTAAAGGTCATTGATTTTTGAGAGAGAGAGACAGCGTGAGTGGGGGAGGGGCAGAGGGAGAAGGAGACACAGAATCCAAAGCAGGCTCCAGGCTCTGAGTTGTCAGCACAGAGCTCTACGTGGGGCTCGACCTCACAAGCCCTGAGGTCATGACCTGAGCTGAAGTCAGATGCCCAACCGACTGAGCTACCCAGGCTCCTTGAAAGTTTCTTGATAAAAAACAAACAAACAAACAAACAAACAAAAAAAAACAAATGGTACAATCAATTCTACACTTTTTTGTGAAGGTCTATGATATGGAGATTGGCCTGCTCCTAATTTGAAGTTTATGCAAACTACTCAGAAGCATGAAGTGCTAAGTGAAAAGTAGAAAACACTCCTTGATGAAGAGTTTAAGAATCCTAGTGGTCTTTTACATGTATTTATGTGTGACTTGATATTAAACTGTGGTTTTGTTTAACATTTAGCAGAGAACCCCCTCCCCCAAATAATTATTACTTACCCTAACAAACTAGAGGAAGCTGTTTGGTCATTTTTGTTAACTTTGTGGTAGAAATGGTTATAAACAAGTTCTGTGCCTCTTGTCTCCTCACCAACCTGAAGAAGTGAAGGGGTTAAAATAAAAAAGGTGACAAGAGGTTAAAAGTTAGACAATATCTTTGGAACATATTGTCCATGTGATGTGAGTCCTTCAAACCATAAGGAAAGAATGGTGCTTTATCTCCACCTCAAATCAAATTTGGGAGGCAGGGGAGGAAGGGAACCATTCACAGAGTTTTGTATGTGTCTCTTGGAATTTTTATAAAAGGATGGACTGGTGTCTTAACTCACACCAAGGAATTTGAAGGGTAAGAGACAGTGGCTAAAGCTATCACCATACAGCAAAATGAAAAGAGAATTGAGCTTGGAAAGAAACCATACCCCCACGAAAGAGTGGTTCAATGTTATATGTTTTTTTCTGGACTTAATACAGACCTTTATCAAAGGAAAGGAAGGAGGAAAAACAGCTTTGGACTGTAACAGCTTCTGGTCAAGAGGTATACTTGGAGGATTGATGGGACCCAACAGAGAGAGACTCAGCAAGCCTCTCCATAGAGGTCCAAAGCTGGCTAAGAGGGTATGAACCCATCTGAGAACTGCTGGAGAGACCCAGTAGTGGAAAAGGGGATGTTCTGGAAAAAGTCACAAAACTATCCATATGAGTCAGGCTTGTCCAGCCACATTCATAAGAAACACATCCCTGATTGATACTTTTTAGGTAAGATTTTTTTTTCCTGTAATATCATATCATATCTGTCGTATATCAGATTTTTTTCTTCCACCTCTTCCAACCCTAGAAGTGTTTGATATCAGCTAAATAACAGTAAAAGAATCCAACCAAGGACCTCTTTCCCACTTATAGACTTCTTCCCTGCAGGGTGCCTGAGCTATGCAAAAGAACTTGATTTTGAATGGAATTTGAATTTTTATTATAATAGTGAGTCATATAAATATTAATGATTAAGACACCATGGGGAATAAACTTACTGCAGGATATTTTTATTACTTGAGAGTGACAAGAAAAGTCTATTTCATACAAGTGGGTGGGTTGTGGGGGGATGGATGTACAGGTATTACATTTTCAAAACTTTATCCTGAGGTTTCCATTTGTTCAATGAACCTATTAACTTTGCTTCAGGCACTGTGACCTTCTTCATAGCACATACAAAATTATTTAGTTTGATATCATCTCCTGCTTTGGTATTTAAAACTCTATTTTTCTAGAAGACTGATATATTAATTAGGATTTGGTTGAGAAAATAGAAGTCACTCTCTGTGTTCCAGGTATGAAAGATTTCAATTCAGGGAATTTGAGGCTTACACCACTAAGGGTGTGACAGAACAGTGAAGGTCAGGATCTCAGCTGATCAGATAGGTTTCAAGAACTTGCCTACAAGCTAGGACTCATGGAGGGCTACCACAGATGATTTCAGTCTGCAACACAAAGAGAAGTAATTCTTTTATTTATTTATTTATTTATTTATTTTTTTGAGAGTGCACAAGCAGGGGAGGGACAGAGAAAGAGGGAGAGAGAGAATCCGAAGCAGGCTCCACACTATCTGCACAGAGCCAATGCGGGGCTCAAACTCACGAATTGTGAGATCATGATGTATGCTGAAACCAAGAGTCCAGATGCTTATAACTGATTGAGCCACCCAGGCACCCCCAAAAGAGGTAATTCTTAAGGATCACGGACCTGCTGTCTCAGCCGAGTACAACCTGAAATGAATGATTTAGGGATCTTGCCCATACCTCAGCCTGCAGCTGCAAAAATTATGGCTGCTTCTTCCATTCCACCTTCAGACCCAGTCACAGTGTTTCTCACTGACAGACTCTAACACAGAATCACTAAGGGCAGGAGCAGCTAAGACATGCAGTTCTTGAAAAGGGTGGCAGATGTTCCAAGTTCCCAACTGACAATGTGGCACGACTAATTTGGGACTTAACTATTAACGTTAATAGTGTAACTTTTTCCTTGTTGTACAATATTTTTTGTAGTGACACATTTTACTATTTTACTCCCATCAATCTCTTGTTTTCCATTTGTAAGTGTGTTTTTCAGGAAAACAGAAACTATACTGATTCAATCACTTGTTCACTCGTTTAGCATATAATGGAAGCTTTGGCTGTCCTTTAATCTCTGTTAGTCATTGAGCACATGGAGTGGGAAGAAATAGTTTTGCCTTAAAAGAATATTTTTCTTATCCTCCACATTTATAGACACATAAGAAATGCTCAAATATTCACTGAACAAGTGAGCCTATGCATGAATAAATACATTAGAAATACATAAACATGGGGGCGCCTGGGTGACACAGTCTGTTAAGCGTCAGACTTCAGCCAGGTCACGATCTCGCGGTCCGTGAGTTCGAGCCCCGCGTCGGGCTCTGGGCAGATGGCTCAGAGCCTGGAGCCTGTTTCCGAATCTGTGTCTCCTTCTCTCTCTGCCCCTCGCCCGTTCATGCTCTGTCTCTCTCTGTCCCCAAAATAAATAAATGTTGAAAAAAAAAGTTAAAAAAAAAAGAAATACATAAACATGTATTTTCATATGTGGGAAGTAAAGTTATTTACTTTTGGGACAGAAGAACATTATAGCTAAAGGAAGACTTCTGGAAGATATTTGGGGTGAGGTTCTGACTTTGGTGTGCAATATATGCAAACTGAAAAATTGGGAACATAAATTCACATATGGGGTGACTTTGTATGACATACAAGTGGGTGTTCACTTCAACTGATGATTCCTAGTTATATGGGGTTAAGAAAAATAATTTCATTTTGTCTACTTATAGGGAAATACCACTATGCTATACACCACATGTGATAAATAACCCACTACTTCAACTATTGTGATCATTTTAAAAAGAGTATCAACTTAGATTTGAGAGGCAGAGAGGTAGGTGGGAAGAAATCTTAAATGTCCAACATGGAGCCAGAACAAGGAAATGTGCTCAAAAGGGGCAGCCTAGGAGGTGTTTAAAGACAAATTGAAGATATCTCATGGTCTTTTAAAAAACAAACTTGATAAAAGAAACGATGTCCCGATAAGCCTAAAGTCTCTTAAATCTCTCAACTGGGTAAGTAGGTAGAAGGTGGGAACTTAGGGGTCAGAGGCTGAGCAGGAAGTATCTGACTCTCACTAATACCTCTCATCCAAATGTGCTCTAATGGACTCTGACCTGAATTACTGTTCTCCTCACTTGTTCAAGTTTTTTGAATTTCAAATATACTTGATCTCTGAAGGTTAAAAATGGAAAGTACAATTTATAAATAAAAGAATGTCAAAGGAAAGCATAAAACATCATTAAGTGTATCTGAATGCTAAGTTCTCCAGGTGATAGCTATGTGAAGTACACATTTAAAGATGAAAAGAAAATAACTCAGTTGTTTGGGTGGTCAAAAGAATATATGGATGATCAATTACATATTTGATAGTAGGAGGCATTTATTTTGCAATATCTTTTCAAAGGAACAAAATGTCAGGGCAGGACATATAATTTTAGTTAAGGTTTATAAAGCTGTTTTTTTTTTCTATAGGTGAAATGGTTAACAGTTTTAGCATTTAAACAAGGCTATTTGAGCTTCCAACTAAATCCTCTAGACATGAAGTTCTTGTTTCACTAGTGATGGTTTTCGTCTGTCTAGAAACTGATTAATTAAAACAGATATGTTCAGAGAATTAAAAATAAGAAAGACTAGGGCAGCTGGGTGGCTCAGTTGGTAAAGTATCTAACTTCGGCTCATGATCTCATGGTTCCTGAGTTTGAGCGCTTCATCGGGATCTATGCTGACAGCTCAGAGCCTGGAGCCTGCTTTGGATTCTGGGTCTCCCTCTCTCTCTCTGCCCCTTCCCCACTCACACTCTGTCTCTCTCAAAAATAAAGAAATATTAAAAAGGAACCTCTAAAAATAAGAAAGACTATCTGTAAGACTCTCTAATTTTTGGCAATAAGCAGACTATGTCAGTGAGTTTGCTCCATTCTGCCCCTTTCTAGTCAACACTTGTCACCTGATTGTCCTGTTTTTCTTTTGTCTTATTAAAAATTTTTTTTTAACATTTATTTATTATTGAGAGACAGAGCATGAGTGGGAAGGGGCAGAGAGAGAGGGAGACAGAATCTGAAGCAGGCTCCAGGCTCTGAGCTGTCAGCAGCTCAGACATAAACTCAGGGACATAAACTCACAAACCGTGAGATCATGACCTGAGCCAAAGTGAGACGCTCAACCGACGGAGCCACCCAGGCACCCCTAACTTTTTAAAAAATATTTACTTATATTTGAGAGAGATAGAGGCAGAGTGTGAGTGGGGGAGGAGCAGAGAGAGAGGGAGAGGGAGACACAGAATCCAAAGTAGGCTCCAGGCTCTGAGCTGTCAGCACAGAGTCCTATGTGGGGCTGGAATTCACGTATCCTGAGATCATGACCTGAGTTGAAGTCTGTTGCTTATCCAACCCAAGAATTCCTCATTTTATCTTTTTTAAAAAATTGAATTATGAATGTATATTTAGATTCATATAAGTATCTCCAAAGCCATGTGATTGTAGGATTTTCATTCACTTATTACTACTCCTTCTCTCAATTACCACAAATCAGGAAAATTCTATATCTTCTTTTGACCAGATACAGTGTATGGAGAACACTTCCTTAAAAAATAATTAGGATGGAAGGTACAACCCCAAAGTTATATTTTTTGTTCCAAGGCTTTAGTAAGGAGGAAAAAGGAATTAAAAGCAAAAATGAACTACTGGGACCTCATGAAGATACAAAGCTTCTGCACAGCAAAGGAAACAACCAACAAAACTAAAAGGCAGCCAACAGAATGGGAAAAGATATTTGCAAATGACATATCAGACAAAGGGCTAGTATCCAAAATCTATAAAGAGCTTACCAAACTCCACACCCGAAAAACAAATAATCCAGTGAAGAAATGGGCAGAAAACATGAATAGACACTTCTCTAAAGAAGACATTCAGATGGCCAACAGGCACATGAAAAGATGCTCAACGTCGCTCCTCATCAGGGAAATACAAATCAAAACCACACTCAGATATCACGTCATGCCAGTCAGAGTGGCCAAAATGAACAAATCAGGAGACTATAGATGCTGGCGAGGATGTGGAGAAACGGCAACCCTCTTGCACTGTTGGTGGGAATGTAAATTGGTGCAGCCACTCTGGAAAACAGTGTGGAGGTTCCTCAAAAAATTAAAAATAGACCTACCCTATGACCCAGCAGTAGCACTGCTAGGAATTTACCCAAGGGATACAGGAGTACTGATGCATAGGGGCACTTGTACTCCAATGTTTATAGCAGCACTCTCAACAATAGCCAAATTATGGAAAGAGCCTAAATGTCCATCAACTGATGAATGGATAAAGAAATTGTGGTTTATATACACAATGAAGTACTACGTGGCAATGAGAAAGAATGAAATATGGCCCTTTGTAGCAACGTGGATGGAACTGGAGAGTGTTATGCTAAGTGAAATAAGCCATACAGAGAAAGACAGATACCATATGTTTTCACTCTTATGTGGATCCTGGGAAACTTAACAGAAACCCATGGGGGAGGGGAAGGAAAAAAAAAGAGGTTAGAGTGGGAGAGAGCCAAAGCATAAGAGACTCTTAAAAACTGAGAACAAGCTGAGGGTTGATGGGGTGTGGGAGGGAGGGGAGGGTGGGTGATGGGTATTGAGGAGGGCACCTTTTGGGATGAGCACTGGGTGTTGTATGGAAACCAATTGGACAATAAATTTCAAAAAAAAAAAAGTAAGAAGGAAAAAAAAAATTCTGTTTGGTTCTTCACAAAGGATGGGCTATGACCAAAGGCAATAAAAGAGAGAAAGGATCCAGAGAAATGAAAAGATGGTGTGAATAGGTCAGGTGAAACTCCCTGAATGATTAGGAAAAAATTCAGGTTAATGTGGTAAGATTTTTCTATTTGATGTTTGTGATAGTTCAAGGAAAGCCCACCCTTCTTTCTGAAATTTTTAGCAAGCCATCCATTTAAAGAATTAAGCCAAAATTATGAGATTAACTATTTATCGAATTAAACACAAAAGATTTCCATGACTGCATAGTGTTTTTGCTTAATTCTCCTTCTAGTATTTATTTCTCTGTTGTTTTCTAATCTGTGTTATTTAATTTTGTATCTTTATACTCTTTCCTTATAATCCAGGAAATATGATGAGAGAGATATGGAGCTGAAGATCACTTATAAAAGCTTAACTTTTCTGGGATGTCACCATAACAAAGGCTAATAAAATAGCTTCTTCCAATTTATAAATAGGAAATACATACTTTTGTCCACAAAAAGTATACATAGCGGGACACATTCTCTGATCAATATTTTTGCCACAGTGATCTTAATTTTTAAAGCGTATATATAGAGGATTTGTAAGGTGGTTCCACATATATTTATTCAATTATGTCAACTCTAAATTTGTTCAAAGTTAAAAATACTAGGATAAAACTTAAATAGACCTAAGTTATTAAAAGAATTATTTCTCCAGATAGTTAAAATTATATGATGGCCAAATTATATGTTGACAATATAATATGTGCTGTACCATATGTATTACATTATTTTCTATGTACAAAATGTACATAGGATCCCACATTTTAATAAATTTTTGAAGTTCTGTTTTTTAGAGTATCATCACATCTGAAATTACATCCTGCCTACTGACCATCTTGGGAAGAAGGGATAAAGAGGAAGATCTGGGAGGTAAAAAGTGAAGGCATGTACAATTATTCTTCACTATAGGTTTCTAAATAAATGGAAAGAATTAACTAACTTACATTATCAAGTATTTAGTGGCCTACCTGGAACTTGAACTCAAGTTTCCCAACATCCAGACTTTGTCCTAATACTGAGCTACATAATCATACTGACTTACTGACTCTTAAGTTCTAAGTGGCCAGACGATATTTATATAACACACTCCATTCATAAGATATCGAGAAAGCAGATACCATGCTGGGGATCATAGTTTGGGAATACTTGATTATCCTTTAAGTGAAGCAACAAACAAATAAACAAAAATGAGATAAACAAACAAAAAACTGTTTAAAAGTCTCTTTCCTAAATTTTGAATGCTTTTGCTAGAGATAAGTGGAAACACGTAGATTAAAGAGAAATAAGTACAACAAGCCCAGGAGCCACACAAAATATAGAGATTTACTGAATCTTTCAACAGTCAACAAATGATCTTACATTTGAAACAGAAACACATTTAGGTGAGAGCTGCTGAGTTCAACATACGGCGGGGCTCTATTGTCTGGTTTAAATAACAACCAAAAGGGGAGTAGAAAATAGAAATGAGTAAGACAAAATGTAGTTGATATGCCAGGCCCAGGGGTCTTCTGTTCCTTTTTTATGCAATGATTTTAATAAAATAAGATGATGCCTGCAAGCCAATTTCTGCAAATAAAAAATGCAGTAGAAGTTCTGAGGCATTTTTTTTCCTGACTATATATATTTGAAACAGTTTATCATTTATATAACTATTTTTGACACCTTGATACAATAGAGTGACAAGCTTTAATTATTTTATTTTATTTTTAAAACTATGGGTAAAATTCAATGGAATGTGACTATGAAATGAATGCTTAGGGTAATTAAAGAGGTAATGTGTTGATTAGTCTAAGATTTCCTATTCATAAAAAATAACATAAGGTACTTCTTATTTTACATATGATAACAAGACACTAAGGACAAACAAATAAAAACTTAAGAGGATACAAAGATGTGTGTTTAATTGTGCAACACTTTACCTATATCTCCAGTAGAAGAGATACAAAGTCTTGAAATTTTACACCTAAAAAAAGGGTAAAAATAGGACGATAACAAGAAGTGTACAAAGATACCGAAAAGTAATAATTTTTCAGTTTTTCTCAAAACACTGTTTTGCCTCAAATTGAGAATTCTTTCATTTAAGGCATCTTTGAGCAACACGAAGTTCCACACAGATCCCAGTAAATGTATATAGAAGCATGTATAGACTCATGGAACCACAGTTCTAGAGCCTGTAAAAACTAGTTCATATTATAAAATATCAATCAACAATGCATCAAAAATTTAAATGACTCTAAGAAGAAAATCTTGAAAATATTTTCTCAAGTATGAAAACTAGTTGCTATATCTTTCATGCTTTTCTGTGTTTTCATTTTCATCGCTTGTGGTCATTCATTGGCAAGTGTTCCTGTCTTGTTCCTTCCAAAACCTCCTCCCCATGATCAGCCAACTACTAGGGACTTTTTGGTTTGCTCTTTTCAGTAACTATCTCCCTCCTGGCTTCCCCATCTCTACATGCTCTTGTACCTCCTTTTGTGTTACAAGAGACTACTGAATAGTCTCTTTTATGCCTCTTAATCCCAGGGTTCTTCTATTATCTCTCTCAAGAACTCACCTATTCCTTAAAAGCCAGTTGTCTCCTAGATTGTTCTACCCAGATGTTCCACAAGGACTCAAATTCATATATGAATATTTAATCATTACCTTTCTCCTAGACTGTGTTTTGCCTTGAATTTCCTATTTTTTGTTTATGGCAAAGATCTACTCATTCGTATCAAAAATCTGAAAGATAGGGTGCTTGGTGGCCTCAATCAGTTAAGTGTCTAGCCCTTTCTTTTTTAATTTTGTCAATGTTTACAGTGCATGAGCAGGGGAGGGGCAGAGAGAGACACACACACAGAATCTGAAGCAGGCTCCAGTCTCTGAGCTGTCAGCACAGAACTCAATGTGGGGATTGAACCCACGAAAAGTGAGATCATGACCTGAGCCTAAGTCAAATGCTTAACCAACCAAACCACCCAGGCTTCCCTAAGTGTCTAATTCTTGATTTCGGCTCAAGTCATGATCCCAGTGTATTGGGATGGAGGCCCTTGTTGGGCTATAAGCTAAGTGTGGAGCCTGTTTAAGATGCGCTCTCTCTCTCTCTCTCTCTCTCTCTCTCTGTTCCCCACTCACCCGCTCACATGTGTGCACACTCTAAAAAAAAATCTGAAAGTTATTGATTTTCCTTTTACCTGTCTGGTAATTTTTACTCTGAACTCTATCTTAAAAGTATCTATACCCATCCATCTCAGCTACCTTAAAGTTCTCAGCATCTCAGTATCTCTCCCTCTTGGTAATTATCCCTGTGTGGCTTAGTAAAACAAAACAAAACAAAACAAAACAAAGCAAAGCAAAAACAAAAACAAAAGCAAAAACCAAAAAACTCCTACCAGAGACCTTCACCTTGTCTCTTTCAATCCATTTATATACTGCCACCGGATAGAAGCTTCTATACAAAGTCTGTAACATTGGTAAAATATAACATTGTTTTCTCAAATCTGTTCTGTAGGTATTAATTGAAGTTACACTAAAAAAGAGTTCTGTCATCAAATATATAAAGAGATTTCTGTACTAAATAACAATAAACAGATTTTTATACTGCAATGCTTCTAAGAATTTTTAATATACTTATATATTCTGTCTTTCAAAGTGCAAGATATATTACAGCACACAATTTCTCAAAATTATTTTATCCTAAAAATCTACCTGTTTTGTTCAAATTTATTTGTTGTTCCATGGAACACCACACAGAACCAATGCTCCCTAATAATGCATTTTGGAAAAATCAGGTCAGGATGAAATCTGAACTTCTTTGTATGGCATTAAAGGGGATAAACAAAATAATTCACACCTAATTCTTTTTACTCTGCTTATATATTTCATTATGTGGTGTGACCACACTAAACTTTGTAGTTCTCCAAGTATGTCAAACTTCTCTATTTTGCCTTTGCTTAGAATGCTTGAATTCCTCCTACGAGCTTTCTGTATGCCTACATATTATTAAATGACCAACTGATGCACGGTTTCCTGATCATACCCTGATGTGTCTGCACTCTCCAGGAAAATAAGTCATTATCCTCTTTATGTCATTTTCCCAGATTTGATTGTGGAGTAAAGAACTGCATTAGTCATATTTGTAACCCACACAATGTAATGGAGTTCCAAGAACACTGACATTAAATAAATGCATACCACTAAACTAACAGTTGAAGTTTAACTCAATATTTAATGGACATTTCTCATGTGCTAGGTACTAGAAGGATTAGAAGACGAATGATACTTTTATTATACAGATAATTATAGTATCTAGTTAATGAGATTGTTATAGTAATTAAATGAATGAACATAAAGCATTTAGAACATCACTTGACATATTATTAGTGCTATATTTATTTTTGTTAAAATAAAGTAAACACATGAATACTAGGACTCAGCTGTCAAGAAGTTTACAAACCAAAAGCAGAAAGTAACTGTGTGGAGATACTGATTATGCTGGACAGAACTTGAGTAGTCTAAAAAGTTTTGAAATGTATGAAATACAGAAGATGACATAAATTCCAGAAGAAAGAATTGAGATGGAATCTCAGAATCCAATGCCAGAGAGAAAGAAAGAAAAGAAAAAAGAAAAGAGAAAATAAAAAAAAATTATTCTGTGAGTGTAAAGTCAGTTTGAGAGTGTCTGGTCACTGAAATCTGTGCATGGATATTTTTACTCTTGAGGAAGAGAAACAGGAAATATACATTTCTAGCATCATATGAAAAAAAACCATTTATTTCCATATGTAGTCCATGCTTCATGTTCAACAATATTCTAGTCTTTATTTTCTTTGAGCCAGTACTTATTATAATACTTCTTAGTACAGTGACTGCTTCTGTATAATAATTACACTGAAAGATAAAATAAGTAAACCACTAATTTAAAAAAGTTAAAACAAGTATATTAATGGTTTCAGATACCTAAATAACAGTTATAATAAAAAAGTACTAAAATATTTGTATTTAATAAACATAAGACTTGAAAGCCCTGATCCCAGGAGAGAGTGATAAATGTGTCTGTATAGCTTAAATCTATGAAAATTTATTTCTCTATTAACTCTTTCCAGAATGATATTCCTATATGATTATATCAGTAGGCACTTTATCCTAGATATATAAAATATATTGACTTTTTTTTTGGTAATAAATATTTTTCAGAAGAAAAAAAGGAAATGAAAATGTATGCAGTAATTTGCACAATCTCTTATGACTATAACGTTGATTTAATAACTTGGAGATTTATAAAATGATTTTATTATAAGAAAATAACTTATTTTCTTAAGTTAAAATGTATCACTTAATATAAAAATGTTAACTAGTGACCTTATTTTATTGTTTGTTCTTTTAATTTGTTAGCTGGAAGCTATAAGACATGCTACAGCTTTTAAACTTATCATCTTGCAAAACAAGACCTTGGTAGACATAAGGGTGTCTAAAAACAACTCATTAAAGAAATATCATCATTTGGGTCCTGCTTTTGTTATTTTCTTCAAAGTCAAGTAGAATCACAATATATGGAGACTCTGAAAACTAAAAGTGCATCTACTTCAAATCTAATTAATCCACAATTTGTCACAGGACTCTTTCTAGTCATATTCATTTTCAGAACTATCTCTGCCACTTTCTGGTTCTTCTGACACTCCATCTTTAGCATTTTATATACTTGTAAAATTGAAGAGATTTCCAAACACTTTTGTAATTAAGGACAATTTCAAAACTAAGCTGACTTATTTGTCACTCTTAGAAGTCAAAGAAAAAAATAAAACTTAGTATGTAGAAAGTCTTAAGAGACCATTACTCCTATCCTAAGCTTAAGAAAAAACTGAAAAATTTACCAATTCATAGAAATAAATGAACTAATGATTGCTTTCATTCCTGGCAGAAAGCATAAGGAAGAATTTGTGGGAGCCATGGATAAGGACAAACTAACTGAACTTTTAACAGATGTATGATGTCCATGCAGGGACTTCGGTGGGTTAGCATGTTGAAGCATACTGGTCATGAAGTGAGTCCAGCTCCACTCACAAGTCTTTTTCATGGGCCTGAGAGTGTGAAAAAGGTGGAGTCATGACAGAGTTGAGAAAAAAATCTTTTAAGGCACTCTGGGCTTCATGGAATCCACTGTTGCAGTCGTAAAAAGACAGGGATCAAGCAGGAGAGCTAACATAATTTCCACCAGGAAACCCCGGTTTACATGGAGTTCAC
The DNA here is from genome assembly GCF_018350175.1 of Felis catus. Taxonomy (NCBI): domain Eukaryota; kingdom Metazoa; phylum Chordata; class Mammalia; order Carnivora; family Felidae; genus Felis; species Felis catus. The sequence goes on from NC_058372.1 coordinate 58,086,239, forward strand.
TGCAGCATTTCTCTAAAGCCTCAAGGCAAAGCAGCAGGGCAGTGAGAGATCTCCTGAGGTACAGATCGATAGACTGGAAAGCAGTAAGAATTCTCCAGTAATCCCAAAAGTCATCACCTGGGCTCCAGAGCAGAGATAATGTTCCAGAGTTTGGAAAGCTAGAAGCTATCTGTAAAACATAATGAGGTCTTGAGAAGTTTCATCTTGTTCACATCCTTAGCCCTGCTAAAACAAAGTCTTGATCTCACCCTCGAAATATTTGAGGGCTGTGGGGAACTGAATCTATGTTGCAAGAGAGCTCAGACCCCACATACTTGTACATACGATTGACTCAACCTCCCCCCACCTTGCCAAACTAGGAATCTGACAGAAAAACACATACAATTTTCTGAGGAGAAAATACATTAATATATATTTGCTATCTTTTACACACAATGTGCAAATATAATTTTAAAAAATGAGTCATGTGAAGATACAATAAAATGTGACCCATGGTCAAAAGAGAAAACATAAGCTGAAGTAACCCTGTGGTGGGCTCATTTGCTGAAATTTTCAGATAGGGACTTTTAAATAGCTATGAGTAATATGTTAAAAGATCTAAAGGAATAAAGTGGACAACATGTATAAATAGAAAATGTATGTCAACAGTGATTAAAACTATAAAATAAATTCTGATTTGCTAGAAATAAAAAAAAAATATTATACTAGAACTGAAGACTGTATCTGAAGGACTTAAAAGGTTAATAATAGTGAAAATATCGGTGAATTTGAAAATATTCAATGGAAAGTATACAAATTTGTTGGGAAAACTGGGCAGTGACATGCAGAAGAATGAACCTAGCCCACTTTCTTATGCCATACACAAAAATAAACTCAAAATGGATGAAAGACCTAAATGTGAGACAGGAAGTCATCAGAATCCTAAAGGAGAAAACATGCTACAATCTCTTTGACATTGGCTGCAGCAACTTCTTACTTGACATGTCTCTGGAGTCAAGGAAAACAAAAGCAGAAATGAACTATTGGGACCTCATCAAGATAAAAGCCTTCTGTGTAGAAAAGGAAATAATAAGCAAAACTGAAAGGCAACCAACAGAATGGGAGAAGATATTTGCAAATGACATATCAGATAAAGACTTAGTATCCAAAATCTATAAAGAAATTATCAAACTCAATATCCCCAAAATGAGTAATCCAGTAAAGAAATGGGAAAAATACATGAATAGACACTTTTCCAAAGAAGACACCCAGATGGCTAACAGATACATGAAAAGATGCTCAATATCACTCATCATCAGGGAAATACAAATTAAAACCACACACATGTCAGAATGGCTAAAATTAACAACTCAGGAAATAGTAGATGTTGGTAAGGGTGCAGAGAAAGGGGAACCCTTTTGTGCTGCTGGTGGGAATGCAAGCTGGTGCAGCCACTCTGGAAAACATAGAGGTTCCTCAAAAAACTAAAAATAGAACTACCCTACGACCCAGAAATTGCACTACTAGGCATTTATCCATGGGATATAGCTAAAGAGCTCTACTTATATATAAACAATTATAAAGGCTACTATTATTTCTTTACACATAAACACATATTGTGTATATATGTACATATATAAGTGTATATAATTTGTAAAGTAAATACAGTTCTTTACCTAAGCAGATTGCATAATTTTTTAAAAATATTTTATTTATTTTTGAGAGAGAGAGTCAGAGTATGACCAGGGGAGGGGCAGAGAGAGAGGAAGACACAGAATCCATAAAGCAGTCTCCAGACTCAGAGCTGCCAGCACAAAGCCCTTTGCCTCATGTGGGGCTCAAACCCGTGAACCATGAGATCACGACCTGAGCTGAAGTCAGATTCCTAACTGACTGAGCCACTCAGGCACCCCAGACTGCATAATTTTTAATCTAATATATTATTTTGTTCAAGAGTCTTTCTTCTCGAATTGATACACATTAGAGTTAAATGTGTGTATCCTTTTATAAAATTTGTTTTGCTTTAACACATAGTTTAATCAATATACATTGACTTAAAACAAAACAAAACAAGACAGTTTTTACTTCCATTATGTGGGATCTGTTTCTTTGACAATAAAGCATCTATTTTCATTCCCTTGGCTTTTCACATAGCTTGTCAACATAACATTTAATTTTGCTTTTTATGAGAAGTCTTTCCTAAGAAGTCTCTCTAGTAATTTCATTTTTTAACTTTTATTTTTCTTCTTGCTCCTAACCCTCTGGAATCAAATTCCTTATCCATGCTAATTCCAACATTAATGTTTTCCCTGATTTTTCATTGCTACCACCTTTAGGATAGTTTTTTAAACAGTAATCTTTACAAAGAAAATAAAAATTGAACTACTCACAAACAATAACATATTTTGATTCCGTGTTTTAAGAATAGCTTCTGTCATTGATTTAGAAAATGCAGGCTGTCTACTAATATATCACATTGGATCAGAGACATAATAAGTCTCAGATCTAAATGAGGGATGTGATGGGGCACCTGGGTAGCTCAGTCAGCTAAGCATCTGACTTCTACTCTGATGATGATCTTGTGGTTCATGAGTTAGAACCCCGCATTGAGCTTTGTGCTGACAGCTCAGAGCCTGGAGCCGGCTTCAGATTCTGTGTCTCCCTCGCTCTCTGCCCCTCCCCAACTCATTGTCTAGTTTCTCTCTCTCTCTCAAAAATAAATAAGACATTAAAAAATTAAAAATAATAAATTAGGGATGTGATGACTAAACAAGCTATTAGGTGTAAAGCTGAGATGCATTAAAAACTGGCTCAGGGGGCATCTGGGTGGCTCAGTCAGTTAAGCATCCGACTTCAGTCCAGGTCATGATCTCACAGTCTGTAAGTTCGAGCAAGTCTGTGAGTTCGAGCCCATGTCAGGCTCTGTGCTGACAGCTAAGACCCTGGAGCCTGCTTCAGATTCTGTGTCTCTCTCTCTCTCTCTCTGCCCCTCCCCTGCTCATGCTCTGTTTCTCTCTCCGTATCAAAAACAAATGAAAAAAAAAAAAACATTAAAAAAATTGGTTCAGGAAATTTAGTGAGAAAACTATTATCCAGCATCACTCATTTGAGGCCATAATGAAAGATAAAAGGATTGGTTGGTGCTCATGGTAAAATGACTGAGAGAATTAAACTAGGTAAAATGGTCTAAGGGAATTAAATCATTATTTAAGCTTGAGTGTGTCTGTATCATACCCAATAGTTACCACACTTTTTTTTTCCAGGCATAAAAGGTGAAATGAATTAGTTCAAACTTCATTAGGAGAAACAGCATTAGTTAAAATATTCTCATAATTAAAGTTGATAGCTTTGTGTGTGTGTGTGTGTGTGTGTGTGTGTGTGTGTGTGTTTAAGATGTATTTATTTTTGAGAGAGAGCACAGAAGTAGGGAAGGGGCAGAAACAGAAGGGAACAGAAGATGTGAAGCGGGCTCTGTGCTGACAGGGCCATGCAGGGCTGGAACTCACAAGCTGTGAGATCATGACCTGAGCTGAAGTCAGGTGCTCAACCGACCCAGCCACCCAGGTGCCCCTAAAGTTGATAACTTTGAATAATAGTAATAGATTCTTGGATTGGTTGTGAAAATCCTTCTGGAGGCAGAAAGAAGCAAATTCTGTAGTTATTGGGGTGCCTTATATGTAGTCTTTTCTAATGATAGCTTTCAAAGTTATTAGAAATTACACAGCTTTTTGACTTTCATAATTCCCATGTCCTTAAATCATCTTACATATGTTTATTTGAAATTGTTCTCTTAGGTCAAGATTCTATAAATTTCAAGGACTTATTACCTCTAGAATACCAAATATGTTTAAAAGGGAAATGCTGGAGTGTTTTTGATCCAGGTAACAATAATAGTAAATTATTTATTAAGTACTCTTAATATGTGCCAAGGGCTGCAATAAATACTCAGCATGCATCTCCTTGAACCATCATGAAAATCCATAATGGGTTTTTATCACGACCATATTACAGATTATTAAAAATGAGGCTTAGAGTATTTAAATTATCCATTATCAAATGGCTGGTAAGCAATAGAGCTAGGATTATAAACTGATCTATTTGAACTCAAAATTCAAGTTCTTTCTACTCTACCAGTGATAAAAGTCCAATAATTGTGCTGTTAACCTTTTATGATGCTAATTCCTACTGAGCTCAGAGATACAATCTAAATTAGTACCCTAATGCTCAAATCAACTATGTGAGGATCTTGTTAAAATATAGATTCTCATAAAAATGGAATTATACAGTATTTGTCTCTTTGTGACTGCTTATTTCTCTTAGCATACATAATGTCCTCGAGATTCATCCAACTTGTAGTTGTTGTATAATAGGTATAGAGTTTCAGTTTTGCAAGATGAAAAAGTTCTGGAGATTGGTTGCACAATACTGTGAATATATTCACCACTATGAACAGAACATTTAAAAATAGTTAAGATGATAAATTTTACTATTATGCATATTTGCCACAACTGAGAGTACAGATTCTCATTTGATAGGTCGTGGGTGCAGCCCAGACGATGCTGATGCTGCTGGTCCATAAATGACCTTTGCAATAGTGAGATCATAGATACTTTTCTCCAGGAATACCTTTAAGAAGTCACTGCCATTTGATTTGAATTGACATGTGAAACAAAACCTATTGAAAGTCCTTACTCTCAACTACACTGCCTTTCTAACTGATGTATATATCCTCATTCACTCTAGTGGGGTGAGTGAGCATAAGTGCCCATCACTTCTGATGCCCTTCAATTCACCAGAGATCTCAGAGTCTAACAATGTCTTTGGCCTTGGACACATCTTACTCTTAAACTTCTAAGATAATCATGTCCTGAAATATCTTCTATGATGATGCACGTTGAAAAGTTCCCTCCCACCCTGACAGCTGAGAAGAGCAGAAGAGTTTCCAAACTGCTGCTACATATCAAAGAGCCTGTCTTTGCAGCTTCACTGACAAGTTGAATGATTTTCCAGAGTTTTAGAAAACATCAGGCAAAATCTTTTCCGGATAAAAAGCTGCTGTCAGCTGCCTGCAGCTGATGGAGCAGCTTTAAATTCTGCAGGGGGAATTCCTACTGCAGTCTCAGTCCCAAGCTCCAGCTTCTGCCTTATGTCCAATTGCTTATCTCTGCTCAAGTAGCTCACCATAACTGAGCAGGAGAAGCTGTGAGGCTCACCTTCACTGATACTCCCCACATTTTCTCTGGAGGAAAACACGCTAAGAGCCATTTGTTCAGGGAAGCAGTATAAAGTTATTACTTGTAATCTGTTCTGTTTTTGAACAGAACCTCATAATATAAAGACAATAGAAATCAATACAAGAGACCATCTACAAATTTTTCTAATACCTCATTAAAGTGGCCTGACAGGACTGTTCTGGACCACAAGGCGATGAGATCTGCCAATAACATCCTCTGACTCAGGACGTGTGAATGTGATACAAAAGGAAGCAGCAAGAAGCAGAGAATCAAAAAGATGCTTGCTGCTTAAGAAAATGATTCCCAGGACTGCACTGACCCTGAAACTGAAGTGTTACTCCTTGGTTCATGAGCTTCTTGTTTTTTGTTACTTTCTTTTTTTTTTTTTTTGAATTTTTTAAAATGTTTTTTATTTATTTTTGAAGGAGAGAGAGAGAGACAGAGCATGAGCGGGGAAGGAGCAGAGAGAGAGGGAGACACAGAATCCGAAGCAGGTTCCAGGCTCTGAGCTGTCAGCACAGAGCCCGATGAGGTGCTCGAACTCACAAACCGTGAGATCATGACCTGAGCCAAAGTTGGACACTTAACCGACTGAGCACCCTGGTGCCCATTGTTTTTTGTTACTTTCTTATGTGTTGTTTCAATATATCCCTATTAACTTGAATAATCCTGAATTAATCTTAATTTCTTGCAACCCCAAAATTCCTAATGCACAATTATTCTTACCTGATGATCAAGCTTTAATAATTCTGACAGATTCTGGTCTAAGCCTATGGTTTCTACACCATCGATGATGGACCTGGCCATTGGAGGTCAGGTCAGGCCTTTTATCTTGTTAATTCACCTTTATAATTTTCATGGCACCTGTATTCAAGGGCAGCTATATTTTGTATTTAGAAATATTTCATTCTCAAGAAGAAATTTCAAATACTTATTTTTATGATTCCTATTAAAGGTCCCCAGAAGCATTAGAAAAATGTATGTGTAGCCAATCAAGGGGTAATTCTTGAAAATTCCTAAACTTATCTTTGTCTCCATTTGCTTGGAGGAAAGAGTGTTCATCCGCCTCTCCAAACTATACCCTACCACCAGTCCATACGTCTGCTTTGAGAATTAGGTATTCCTCCCTCTCCAATTCATCCTTCCAGAAGCCTTAGACATACTGCATTTTCCATACTTTCTTCTCATTTTACTATTGTATATTTCTCTCTCTCTTCGATGTTTGCTTTTTATACTTCCAACTCAGTCATTCATTTTCTCACCTCATTGATAATTCAGAAGAATCAGGTTCTTTTCTCATGTCTGCTATTTATTACCATGTGGTTTACTCCATCCTACTGAATCATAATTCTTACATTTTTAAATGGGGATTAAAAATGCCTGCGTTTTCTACTTCACTTATATTTGTGAGAGTGGAAGATAATGATTTATATAGAGGTATTTTGTAATTGTAAAGTTTTACATGAGTTTCGCATATTACCTGGAGAACTATCCTACTTTAATTTTACACAGTCAGAAACAAATTACTAAATGGTGAACTTCTCTCATAAAGAAAGGTCATTGCATTTAGAAAGGTGGTCCTTCATTTGCATTTACTCAGTCACACACCATTTTAAAGAGTGTCATCACATTTTTACCTTATGAAATATATTCTTTCTGAGCCAGCACTCATAGTTTGTTAAAAGGCAAAGATAAATAGAAAACAGAAAGCTTTGAATATTAGTTGTCAAAAATAATGAAACAGCCCACCTCTGAATTTTGATGAACAAATCAACATGTTCAGTTTTCCATCAAGAAAGAAAAATAGCTGTCTCACTCAAATACCTTTTGTCATTTATATGATCAAATTAATATTGTTGTCCCAGTGGTCTTTATGACTCAGCCTTAAAATAATCTATGTAAACATTATCTACCAAGGTGTATCCCAGAATTGTGTTTTATGCTTAACAATTTATTTTTCTATCCAATTTAGAAGCCCTGGGATTACCAATATTTATATGATGCTTCTTCCCTCAGGGGGGAAAAAACTCTCAGTCATCTTATATTATTAGCTAAAACATAAGTTGTAGCATTTGCCTGAATTTAAAGCATTTGAATTGAGAAGACATAACTGTAATGAGGATTTTGGACACCTAAGATTTTCTGCTGAATATTCCTTGCATTTGGATACAAGTATTGTCAGAATAGCTTTCCAAGCTTTGTTCCCTTTGCCATTCCAAAATTGAGATTAAAGAAGGGCCCAAGTTCACATTTAAGATGAATGAGAAGCACAATTATAAGAGAGTATGTATAAGCAGGCAGAAAAATAATTGAGCACTTTTCAAGAAGCTCAGACGTTTAATGAACAGGATGGAAGAATATCCTTCATGAAAGGAAAGGAGAGGCAGTGACTATACTTCTAAGGAAATACGGAATAATAGTGGCCACAAAGCAATTTCCTTAAGAAAGATTTCACTATTATATTTTAGAAAAGGTTTTAAAGCAAGATTTCTGTTTCATTCTTCTTGTAAGAAATCTATATATTTACAATCATATACCATAGCAAATAACTGCTTAGGTACATGAACCTTTCTGTCCTAAGAATTTGATGTTTTGGTTCAAAAGGAAATGCTGTGAGAGCTCTTTCATTGGGCCATATACTTTCCATGGTTGAGTGAACTGGGCTTTCGTTAGCCCTTGTTCTTTAAAGTCCACCTGCCATATCGTTACAAAGAACAGATAATTTATTGGTTTTCTAATTGCCATTAATTTATAGCTTTAAGTTTCAAAGGCAAATTATGTTACTACAATATCCAGAGACTTTTAAGTTTCAGCTTCTCTGAATATTAAGCATTATCTAAATCTTGACATATATTCAGATGAGAGAAGAATCCAAGAAATAATTTCTATAATTAATTCTGGAAAAAAAAACAGGCTTTTAATGACTCACTATTAAAATACAGGCTAATCATCTCATTACTTATTTCTTTTAGAAAGATTTGTCTAAATTACACTCACTTAAAGAAACTGACTTTTCCCTGGATTTATGATGTCTTCACTCTATAGGAAAGAATCTCATTGGAAATTTATTTGGATCTACATTTTTTTTTTCAAAATTAAAATTTCAAGTGACATTGTGGCATCATAAATTTGGATTCTATTCATTTGAATTTTTGCTACCTCTGAAAATGGTCGATGGATCTGTGACAAACGATTGCTAGTAAAATTAATAGCGCTAATAAAATCTAGCTGGCAGAACATGATCTGAACAATTTTATAAGGCAATATTTGCAAATAAACATTTATAAACACAAGGACTTTGGAGATTTAAAATCCAGCTTTTCTCCATACTAGTTATTGGACTTTGAGTTTCAGAGAACAAAATAATTAATCAGTTTCCTATTCGGTAAGATGGAAATAACAGCAATCATACCACAGGAGCTTGTGAGGATTATCCCTCCTTATTTACATGGAAATCAAAATCTAAAGAGGCTAAGTGACCCAAAGGATCACAAAGAAAAAGTTGCTGGTTTAGGACTCGAACTTCATAATTCATGTTCTTAAACACTATAATGCTGCCCTTAATAAGCATGTATTCACTTATAGAGTTTTAGATTTCTTAATTTCTTATTCATGAGCAGAATACATTACATGTGCAAGGCATATCTCCTAGGGATTATTATCTCTAAAACTGTGTTTGAAATACTGGTAACTTCCATCAGGTAATATGTTGACTTGTGTTGGATCATTTACCTGTTAAGGTAACATTTGCAGAGTATGACCATTTCAGACTCTGAGGCAAAATTACAGTCAAAATTACAAGGCAAAATCCACTCAATCTGAGAGTTTTTCTTTCTAATTTGTACACTAAGACAATATGAGATTTGAAACAAATTGATAGAAACAGATTTACTATAATACTTAGTTGAACTTTCACTATTGCAGTCATGGCACAGCCAGGAAATCAAAGGGTTGCAAAAAGGGAACTCATTTCAGCGATTTGGTTAAGAATATAAAAAAGGAACTGAGGACAAACCGGAGGAGGGTAAGGGAGCCAAGATACTAGTAACTGCAGGAAACCACCCACCACTCCTACACTGGAGAGGTAAAGGGAAATAGTGTCCTCTGAAGTAGCCCAGACCCTGGATGGAAGTTGGGGGCGTGGAGGATGTTTTCCATGGGATCTGGAGCCATGGAGGGGATACAGGCCCCTTCCAGAAGAGCTGCTAAGACAGACTGACAGGAGAAATACCTGCGCTGCGGAAGCAGCTCCCTACTACCAGTCTCTAGACAGTCTCAGCGGGGGTTCAGGTAATAAAGGACCTGGGGAACATACCCTAGAGGGATTAGCCTTCTTAATTTATGACCGTTACACCACAAGCCGTTACATGATTTCAGAGGCTGTCAGAAACCTTACCCACTTATTTTGTCAAAACAAGGCCTTACGTCTTTTGACAAAGCATGGAACGCTCATCAGCTACAACTATACTCCCGAGGCAGAAAGAGCAGATTGCTATTATTTACCGAGCATATGCGTGATCACATTCCCCCCAACACAGACTCACAAACAGCATTCATGTACTCAAACCTTAGAACCTGACCTCCACGCTGCCCTCTCATATCACAAGTGGAAGAATCTCAATGGAAGAAGCATAACCGACATATCAGTGGAAGATGCCAATGGTACTGCTATAAATGTTACAGAAGAGAGAAATCTATGTCATGTTTCTCAGTTTATTACTTGATTTTCAAAAGCGTCAAGTTTCCTTTTCTGTCACAATTTTAATAACAAGCAGCCCCTTCATCATCCTCCCCATGAAATGGAGTTTAAGTGTGATGTGGTTAAGGAAAGGCAATGTTAATGCACGTTGTGACAAATGAGACAGATTCCTTCTATATCACTTACACACATTTTTATATTCCTGGATAAATTGCCCCTGCCCACTGATAAATTTGTGTTTCCTTTTCTTCTGGCTTCATGATTAAAATAATGGAAAGTAAAATTTTAAATGTAGCTCTTTGACGTGATTTCACATTTACAAACATGAAATATAAACTCCTCATGCCTTCCTATGGTATGCTAAATCCTCCTTGTAATATCTCCCTTATTTCTACTAATAACTGCCTATATTGATTGGCCAGGCCAGAAACTTGGAAATTCCTTAAATGCTTAGCAGAAAACTCTTTCCATGGTAGCCACCTTTTCTTTTTCTATTTGTAGGCAATTAAAAACTTATTCTGGGGGCGCCTGGGTGGCGCAGTCGGTTAAGCGTCCGACTTCAGCCAGGTCACGATCTCGCGGTCCGTGAGTTCGAGCCCCGCGTCAGGCTCTGGGCTGATGGCTCAGAGCCTGGAGCCTGTTTCCGATTCTGTGTCTCCCTCTCTCTCTGCCCCTCCCCCGTTCATGCTCTGTCTCTCTCTGTCCCAAAAATAAATAAACGTTGAAAAAAAAATTAAAAAAAAAACTTATTCTGAATGTGGAACAACAGCATGTTATTTGAAAAAATTATATATATATATATATATATATATATATATATATATACATATATATATATATATATATGCAGTAGTTTCTTCATAAGTTTATTAGATTTTATCTGATTTTAGGTGACTACAAAATAAATGTACTTTTTTGAAATAGTAGATAAACATCAAACCAACGATTGCAGAAGTGAGGGGTAGGAGGAGTCTGATTCAAGGGGATTTAGAAGCTGTTGCTTCATATCTGATTACTTTGTTTATTCTTCTAACTACATGGGTATGAAATGAAGCCATAAAATTATTCTGGAAATGTAAAGCATTAATACAAAGTTGGACAGCTACATTTTACTATTTACATAATATATTTGTTCAGTTTTCATTTTATCAATCGCTTATTGATACCTTACATCAAATATATTTTTACATAAACCGTATCATACCCCTTATTTAAATTTTTCTACTTAAAGTAAGAAGCATAATGCAGTGATTATTACCCACTTCAACCTAGGGGATCATCCTGCACACTCCACAGCGTTGTAGCATCTTGTTTATATCTGAGACTTACTTTAACAATTTTAGAAATAAAAATCAAGAACACCTGTGATGTTTATTTGACCCATAGGCGGTTACAGGGCAAATGTGCATACTCTTCTAGAAATCACTATAGCAACAACCAGGTAATTGCATTTAAAAACAAAAGGTGCCTTTGTGGATATCATTTTAAGTATCCACTGTTAACTCTATGTCAACAAAGCATTAGTGGGTCTGGTTCATTAATGGAAGGTTCTTGTAATAAAATAATGACAGCTTTGTAATTATTGGTTTGAAATTTCAGAAAAACATAAACACATCAAAAATATATTTTCCATCTGTCCAGGAATGACTGGCAAACCAGTATCATTTCTATATTCATAAATTTTTCTATACATGTATTGTCTGTAGAAATAAGACCTTAAGGCAATGCTTGTATCACTTGTTTTCATTGCTTCCCTATAATTACCTTATACAGACTTATTATGAAAATGAATTCACATCTTTTAGTGTATTTCTGTGGTAAGATTGTGAAATGGCATCCAAAGGGAATCATATGCGGCATTTTTTTATTCCTGAAACATTTTGTAGGTTCAATTCAATTAGCATATTTTGAAAGGTGCTTAGTGCTTTTATGCATCAGGCCCCATGAAAAATTCAACTTTCCAATAGCTGTATTCCCTGGACGTCCCTTATTTTCATCTCAGCCAAATAAAACACCAACCTGCTTATGAATTTACATTGTAACACTGTTTGCATTCTCTGCTATACCATAGAAATAGCTCTAAATACTAAAATATAAAAAGGAAAGTGCTGAAAGTGTGCACAGTCATTTCTTTCTCAATTTGAAGAAAAGGGTATGTTTCCTTCTAGGGTGGAAAAAATAAGGCAGTGGGGTCTAGAATAGTCATAAATATATCTAGCTTCCTTAAAATAGTTGTAGGGGAGCTGGGTGGTGGCACAGTCAGTTAAGCAACAGACTCTTGATTTTGGCTCAGGTCACAATCTCAGGGTTTGTAAGTTCAAGCCCCATGATCTGTAAGGTTCTCCCTTTCCCTCTGCCCCTCCCCAACTCTCTCCCTTAAGGCTCTCTCTCTCCCTCTGCCACTCCCCCATTTGCTCTTGTGCATAAGCATGCATGTGCTTGCTCTCTCAAAAAAAAAAAAAAAAGTTGGCAATAGACAATGATGAATTAACCTATCTTTTAGGTGATATTAAACAATTGGTTTTTTGGAAAACATCTGACTATGTAAATTTTATACTTAATATCTAGATATTTGTAACTTTTTAGCCAGAAACCCAGAAGAGATGAAACTCTGTCCACTAGGCCATGTCCAGTCAATGCACAGCGCCCAGCATCACCTGAGAGATCCTTAGAAGTTTAGATACCCAGGGACCACCATATAGCCTAATAAAAACCTGTATTTTAACAAGATCCCAGTGGTTTGTATTCATTTTAAAGGTTGAGAAACTTTGGGCTAAACCTAAATAATTTTATGCAAATTTCACCTGCTATTGATTAACTTCAGTGTAGCCAGCCAATTATTTTGACACACTAATTGGCCAATTTGGGTTACAAGTAATTATACATGCAATTTTGCTCATTCTGAAAAGATTCGGTGGTGAATTTTTGAAAATTCCCTACTAAATATGGTGACATCAAATTTAAGTTAGATTTTGTGTAGGTAGTTATTAATAGTTAGGTAATTCCAACCCTAAACAACAAAAAACTTTGTATAGGTAATGTGAAGGAATTCAAAGACATTAAAACTCTTCCAGGGTTGTGTTCTTTAAAGTCTATTAGAATAAGTTACAAGATTTAAAAACATCAAGACAAATGATACTTTTTAAAAATTGAAGGACCCATTTTAAGCTACATAGAAGCACCCTTAAAAATAAATGTGATTAAAACATTTTTATTTGCTTAGCTGCTTTGTGAGTACTTACATTTTGGCACCAAGTAAGATCATAAAAATCATTCAAAGGCATTAATTCCAGACAATATTTTACAATACAATTAGCATCTTGGCTATATACTGAGCAATTGAATTTTATTCTATGAAGAACTAGGTAACCAAATTATTCTAGACTATCTGGCTTGCCTAAATAGGGCTTGAGAGGCTTGTTAACTTTCCTTAAATAAATCCCTGTTTCTATTCCTCCTAGAACATGCTATATAAAAATGACCATGATGTAGCCAAACACAATAAAGCAGGCAGTTTAATGTCTACCCTTGTGACTTTCAGTTTTGTCTTCTTATTAGAAACTCATTATGTCTTCTCTGTCCATGTCACCTACCATGGATGGCATCTCACATAAGCTTCATATATCTCATTGTAAGCTGCTATGCAGGATGACACTGTCTATGCCATCAATGACATTTTAAATTAGTATATCTGGCATTTTAAATCAGTATATCTTCAATATGCCCGAGAAATCCATTCAAATTTTAGGTGATTAGTTTACAGATCAACAAATGAAGAGAACACAAATTTAACCTTATTTATATAAGGAAAATATCCACCTTTTATTGGTAATGACATTCCTCCAAAAGAATAGATTGCTTATATTTTGTGTATAGGTAAAAACACACAATATATATTAAACTAAAAATAGCATTATAATATAGGAAGCCAGTAGAATTTATTGCCTGGGAACATAGCATGAATTTGTAATACAAAAAAGCTCAAGAATTAATCTTTCTTTTGTTCCAGCTTTTTCCTTCCTTCCTTCCTTCCTTCCTTCCTTCCTTCCTTCCTTCCTTCCTCCCTCCCTCCCTCCCTCCCTCCCTCCCTCCCTCCCTCCCTTCCTTCCTTCCTTCCTTCCTTCCTTCCTTCCTTCCTTCCTTCCTTCCTTCCTATTAAACTGATAGATAATTGAGCACCTGCTATGATGCAGGTATTAGTCTTATTGCTGAGGATATTTCAATAATCAAAAAGTCTCTGCTTTCATGGCATTTGCTTTCTACTGGGAGAGCAAACATATGTTCACATTTTTGTATTTATGTGTGAATTTGTGAGTAGTCAGTTGACTGTAAGCACAAAGAAAAAAATTAATCAGAATGCTGACAGTGCTATTTTTTTTTCAACGTTTATTTATTTATTTTTTTTGGGACAGACAGAGACAGAGCATGAACGGGGGAGGGGCAGAGAGAGAGGGATACACAGAATTGGAAACAGGCTCCAGGCTCTGAGCCATCAGCCCAGAGCCTGATGCGGGGCTCAAACTCACGGACCGCGAGATCGTGACCTGGCTGAAGTCGGACGCTTAACCGACTGCGCCACCCAGGCGGCCCTGACAGTGCTCTTTTAAACTGGGATTGGGTGGTTAGGAAACAGTGCTCTGAAATTAAAATTAGGATAGAAATTAATGCAATCAAGAAATGAGTCCTACAGTTACCTGCATACGAGCTTACAGACAAAAGAATGAATAAGATCCTGAGATGAGAAAAGAAAATCTCAAAGGTCTATCTACATGGCTATTGTGGCTGGAGAGCAAGGGAAAAGATGGGGTCAATAAGAACAATGCAGCCCATGAGGGTTAAATCTTGTAAGTGTGGCTCACAGTGAATATTTTGGATTACATTCTGAATGCAATATTTAATAATAATAATAATAATAATAATAATAATAATAATAATGACTTCTGGGAGGGATAATGATGATAAGAAATATAAGTTGGAGCAGATGACCAGCTAATTGGTTATTGTGGTAATTGAACCACAAATTATAGTGTCTTACATGACAGTGGGATCAATGGAGGTGGTGAAACATATTCAGATTTGGGACATATTTTGAAAGTAAAGCCAATAGAATTATCTCATACATAGATGTGGGTATGAGAACAATAAAGGGGTTATGGCCCTTTGTAGCAACGTGGACGGAACTGGAGAGTGTTATGCTAAGTGAAATAAGCCATACAGAGAAAGACAGATACCATATGCTTTCATTCTTATGTGAATCCTGAGAAACTTAACAGGAACCCAGGGGGAGGGGAAGGAAAAAAAAAAAAAGAAAGGTTACAGTGGGAGAGAGCCAAAGCATAAGAGACTCTTAAAAAATGAGAACAAACTGAGGGCTGATGGGGGGTGGGAGGAAGGGGAAGGTGGGTGATGGGTATTGAAGAGGACATCTTTTGGGAAAAACACTGGGTGTTGTATGGAAACCAATTTGACAATAAATTTCATATATTTAAAAAAATAAAATAAATATTGTAACAGCAAAAAAAAGGTTAAGAATGACTTTTGTCATGAGCAACTGGATGAATACATTTGGTATTCACTGAAATAGGGAAGACTTGGAAAAGAATAGGCTTCAGGAGAAAACCAATAAAACTTTCAAGTAGAAGTGAGTAGGGATAGAGCTTTCTAAGTCTGAAGTCTGAAGTCTAAGTCTGAAGCTTGTCTAAGTCTGAAGTTTGTGGAAAAAAATAAGAGCTTCAGATGTGAATTTAGGAGTTTTGAGTATACAAGTGCTTTTTAAATCTACATAACATAAAATCACCTAGGGAATGTATGCAACTATAGAAAGGGAGGGAGAAGTCCAAGATTATAAACATAAAGGTAATTAAAATTATGCATTTAGTAATCATATAAACAAAATGTTGTTTTTGAAGGCAAAATTGACACATATAATAGACTATTCATTAAAAGTTATTTTTCATAAATTTTCTAAGAATAGAAATTATACTGTCAGGCTTAAGTAAAGGAATCACATGGTAAAATTCTATGTCTGCTATTCTAGAAACAGGAATACTTGATAAATATATCAAATATATATATATGTACATAAAATATAGAGATAGACACAATATTTTATATACATATGCATTTAGAATCATTTTTGTAAAAAAAGAAAAATGACTTATTGATTTGAGATAATCTCATCAAATAGAAATTGACAAATTGACTGTAAAATTTATATGGAAAAGAAAAGGACCTAGAATAGTCACAATGATTTTGAAAAAAGAAAAGAAAACCAAGCTCGAAGGCTCAGATGTGATTTTACGATATACTAATATACTAATATTTTCTATATATAAATATTTATAGGATATAAAAGAATGAATCATAAGATAAAAAAAATTACAATGAATTAGTTATCATCAGTAAACATGGAAGTTCTGCTCTTCAAAAGTCATTGTTAAAAAAATAAAAGTGCAAACCACAGTCTTGGAGAAAATATTTGCAAAACACACATCTGACAGACCTGAGTTCCACAATATATAAAGGACTTGAAAAATAAAAACACAAAATGCAAAAAAAAGATATAGATAGCAAATAAACATATGAAAAGATACTCAAAGTCATTAGTCATTATAACAATGAGAATGAAAATCCCACTGAGATCCTACTTTATATTATGGGAATAACAAAAATTAAAAACAAAAAACAAAAACAGACCATGGCAGGAACGCAGAAAAGCTGGAGTTCTCACATAATGCTGTTGGGAATACAATGCTGCTTTCTCACTACAATGGCAGATTTGAGTAGTTGTGACAGACTTAATAGCCTACAAGGCCTAAAATATTTACTATGTCACTCTTTATAGAACAGTTTCTGTATTGCTACTATAGCCTTGACATATATATCTGTGATACCACAGATATATTCACTTTCAACTAAGATTTAGGAGGAGGAACAATACCTTTTTTCTCAGAAATATATTACTATTGGGGCACCTGGGTGGCTCAGTCGGTTAAGCATCCGACTTTGGCTCAGGTCATGATCTCGTGGTTTGTGGGTTCAAGTCCCACAATGGGCTCTCAGCACAAAGCCCACTTCGGATCCTCTGTCCCCATCTCTCTCCCCCTCCCCCATGTGTTCTTCTCCCCTCCCCCCTTCAAAAATAAATAAATACTAAAACAAATTTTTTAAAAAATAAAAAAGACATATATTACTATTATATTTTCTGCTCATCCAATATATTAAATTACTTAAAAACAGGAGCAAGAATTTTTTGACTACCATCCAGTATAGTGTACTGCCCATTTTTATGTCATCACAAATCCATTTTAGCTGTCTTTTGTCAAATTTACTAAAAGTATTTGACTAAAGTAAAGCTCTTTCGTCAACTCCTGAACTTAAAGATTTGGGTGATGGTGATGATGCAGTTTTACAGAAAGAACTCCCAAAATTAAAACCGTGTATTGGTTGAATAAAATACTTTCTGAATATTTGCAGACTTCAACTTGAGATTGTTATTTGAATGAAAAATTTTCCCAATGTTTTAATCATGAACTTTTGCTTTACAAAACCATTTGTAAAAAATATTGTATGTCCTTATAACTTTGCTCTAGAGTAGTCAACTGGGGCAATTTTGTCCATCCAGGGGAAATATGGCAATATCTATTGACATTTTTGGTTGGCATAATTCTAGTGGGGGAAAGGGGACATGCCACCAGCATGTAGTGGCATGTAGAGGACAGGGATGCTGCTAAACATATTACAATTCACAGGACATTTTCTATAATAAAGAATTATTCTGCTCCAAGTGTCAATAGTGAGGAGACTGAGAAACTCTCCTATAGAGATATGGCAATAAACAAAGTAATTAGCTTTCAAGGTAATAAAATTACCCTAGAATTGCTATCTCCATTTTAGCTTTCATTGCATATGAAGTGTCAATTTCAGCATCTTCCCTGAAGTAAAATGACAGGAGAATCTTTACAACAGATACCATGTAATAAGCAATGTGCAATCACAAAGAATATAAGTTTAGGAATTTTTCACCAAGTTTCAGGAGACAATTTCCCTGCAAGAAAAATTGGTTATTAGCATGTTGATATTGTCATCTATAGCATACAGTGTTAATAAGGCTTTCACATTTTCAAGTATTTTTTCTAACATGGTCTTGCTTTCTCATCTTGTTTTAATTCCTTGTATAAACATGTAACACCTAGGCACCCCTATTATTAATTTGAAATTTGAAATTTCTAAATCTAAACCAATTACTTTGAGAACTGGAATTATTTGAAATTTTTTATGATGTCCATAATTATGTCTCTTGTTGCTCTAATACAATATTCTTGAGACACAATCATTACTTTTCTCCTATAGCATAAGTGCTAAGTGCCCAAAGTTTGACTAAGTTTTAAAAAATGTTTTATTTTACAAAATAAAATAGAGAAGTCCCTGTTTTATTTTTTGTTTCTTGGTATTATAACCCTAGAAAACTAGTGTTACATTTTTGTAACTTGAAACAAAATTTTGAGGTTATGCCACTATTCAGTACATAGGAACATACAGTATTATTTGCTGTTTTATCCAAAACAGTGTCAGTTGAATGGAACCAAAGTGCCAGGTAATTAAAATGTACATTTATTAGCAGAATTCAATTCATCATCTGTTATTATAGGATTTATTATTTTAGTATTATGTTTTTCTTTCCTTTTTCACATTTATCATTAATTTCTCATTCCTTAATAATTCTGAAATTCTGGAAATCTATTATAAATGAATTTCAATCTTTTGCTAAATATCCTTGAAAATATTTTTAATCAATATTTTGTTCAATCTAGTTTTTTAAGCCAAAAGGCAGCTCATAGATTTTCACTGGTTATACTGGTTATAACATTCAGTGAAAAGTGAGTTCTAAAGTAGAGATTTAGAGAAACATAGTGAGTTCACATATTATAGAAACTTGTTTAAAAGTATGTAAAAAAAGTGGACATCTATAATTCTTTAATTATCAATAATGATAATACTAAAATTCGAACAACCAGGTATTTAACCATTTAATGATAGATGAGTGGAACTATCCTGTATTGGTATTTAGAGTGAAGAAATCAAGTATCTAATTTTTCACCTTCAGATTGAAAGTGAGGGGATGGGTAACTATCTATCATGCTACTGGAAATCAAAAGAAAGCTGGAGTAGCCATACTTATTTCAGACAAACTAGACTTTAAATTAAAGGCTGTAACAAGAGATGAATAAGGGCATTTTATAATAATTACAGGGTCTATCCATCAGGAAGAGCTAACAATTATAAATGTCTATGCTCCGAATTTGGAGCACCCAAATATATAAAACAATTAATCACAAACATAAGCAACCTTATTGATAAGAATGTGGTAAATCCAGGGTACTTTAATACTCCACTTAAAGCAATGGATAGATCACCTAGACAGAGATTCAATAAAGAAACAAGGGCCCTGAATGATACATTGGATCAGATGGACTTGACAGATATATTTAGAACTCTGCATCCAAAGCAACGGAATAGACTTTCTTGAGTGCACATGGGACATTTTCCAAGATAGGTCACATACTGGGTCACAAAACAGCCCTTCATAAGTATAAAAGAATTGAGATCATACCATGCATACTTTCAGATCACAATGCTATGAAAATTGAAATCAACCACAGGAAAAAGTTTGGAAAACCTCCAAAAGCATGGAGGTTAAGAACACCCTACCAAAGAATGAATGGGTCAACCAGGCAATTAGAGAAGAAATTAAAAAATATATGGAAACTAATGAAAATGAAAATATAACAATCCAAACGCTTTGGGATACAGCGAAGGCAGTCTTGAGAGGAAAATACATTGCAATCCAGGCATATCTCAAGAAACAAGAAAAATCCCAAATACAAAAATCTAACAGGTCACCTAAAGGAACAGGTCTTCCTAAAGGAAGCATAACAGCAAAACCACCCCAAACCCAGCAGAAGAAGAGAAATAATAAAGATCAGAGCAGAAATAAACAATATAGAATCTTAAAAAAACTGTAGAGCAGATCAACGAAACCAAGAGTTGGTTTTTTGAAAAAATAAACAAAACTGATAAACCTCTAGCCAGGTTTCTCAAAAAGAAAAGGGAGATGACCCAAACAGATAAAATCATGGATGAAAATGGAATGATTACAACCAATCCCAGGGAATCCCAGGGAATACTATGAAAAATTATATGCCAACAAACTGGACAACCTGGAAGAATGGACAAATTCCTAAACACACACTTCAAAAACTCAAATGGGAAGAAATAGAAAATTTGAACAGACCCATAACTAGTGAAGAAATGGAATCAGTTATCAAAAATCTCCCAACAAATAAAAGTCCAAGACCAGATGGCTTCCCTGGGGAATTCTACCAGACATTTAAAGCAGAGACAATACCTATCCTTCTCAAGCTGTTCCAAAAAATAGAAAGGGAAGCAAAACTTCCAGACTCATTCTATGAAGCCAGCATTACTTTGGTTACCAAACCAGATAGAGACCCAGGAGAGAGAGAGAGAGAGAGAGAGAGACAGAGAGAGAGAGAGAACCACAGGCCAATATCCCTGATGAATATGGATGCAAAAATTATCTACAAGACACTAGGAAATCAAATTCAACAGCATATAAAAAGAATTATTCACCGTGATCAAGTGGGATTCATTCCTGGGATGCAGGGCTGGTTCAATATTCATAAATGAATCAATGTGATACATCACATTAATAAAAGAAAAGATAAGAACCATATGATTCTGTCAATTGATGCAGAAAAAGCATTTGACAAAATACAACATCCTTTATTAATAAAGACTCTTGAGAAAGTCGGGATAGAAGGAACATACTTAAACATCATAAAAGCCATTTATGAAAAGCCCGCAGCTAATATCATTCTCAATGGGGAAAAACTGAGAGCTTTCCCTCTGAGATCAGGAACACGACAGGGATGTCCACTCTCACTGCTGTTGTTTAACATAGTGTTGGAAGTTCTAGCATCAGCAATCAGATAACAAAAGGAAATCAAAGGCATTAAAATTGGCAAAGATGAAGTCAAGCTTTCACTTTTTGCAGATGACACGATACTATACATAGAAAACCTGATAGGCTCCACCAAAAGTCTGTTAGAACTGATAAATGAATTCTGCAAAGTCGCAGGATGCAAAATTAATGTACAGAAATCAGTTGCATTCTTATACACTAATAATGAAGCAACAGAAAGACAAATAAAAAAAACTGATCCCATTCACAATTGCACCAAGAAGCATAAAATACCTAGGAATAAAGCTAAGCAAAGATGTAAAAGATCTGTATGCTAAAAACTATAGAAAGCTTATGAAGGAAACTGAAGATACAAAGAAATGGAAAAACATTTCATGCTCATGGATTGGAATAATAAATATTGTTAAAATGTCAATACTACCCAAAGCAATCTACACATTCAATGCAATCCCAATCAAAATTGCACCAGCATTCTTCTTGAAGCTAGAACAAGCAATCCTAAAATTAGTATGGAACCACAAAAGACCCTGAATAGCCAAAGTAATATTGAAGAAGAAAACAAAAGCAGGAGGCATCACAATCGCAGACTTTAGCCTCTACTACAAAGCTGTAATCATCAAGACAGCATGGTATTGACACAAAAACAGACACATAGACCAATGGAATAGAATAGAGACTCCAGAATTGGACCCACGAAAAATGGCCAACTAATCTTTCACAAAGCAGGAAAGAATATCCAATAGAAAAAAGACAGTCTTTTTAACAAATGGTGCTAGGAGAACTGGACAGCAACATGCAGAAGAATGAAACTAGACCACTTTCTTACACCATTCACAAAAAATAAACTCAAAATGGATGAAGGACCTGAATGTGAGACAGGAAACCATCAAAACCCTAGAGGAGAAAACAGAAAAAAAACTTTCTGACTGCAGCCACAGTAATTTCTTACTTGACACATCTCCAAAGGCAAGAGAATTAAAAGCAAAAATGAACTATTGGGACCTCATGAAGATAAAACGCTTCAGCTCTGCAAAGGAAACAGTCAACAAAACTAAAAGGCAAGTGACAGAATGAGAAAAGATATTTGCAAATGACGTATCAGATAAAGGGCTAATATCCAAAATCAATAAAGAACTCACCAAATTCCATACCCGAAAAACAAATAATCCAGTGAAGAAATGGGCAGAAGACATGAATATACACTTCTCTCAAGAAGACATCCAGATGGCCAACAGGCACATGAAAAGATGTTCAATGTCACTCCTCATCAGGGAAATACAAATCAAAACCACACCCAGATACCATCTCACGCCCGTCAGAGTGGCTAAAATGAACAAATCAGGAGACTATAGATGCTGGAGAGGATGTGGAGACACGGGAACCCTCTTGCACTGTTGGTGGGAATACAAACTGGTGCAACCACTCTGGAAAACAGTGTGGAGGTTCCTCAAAAAATTAAAAATAGACCTACCCTATGAACCAGCAATAGCACTGCTAGGAATCTCCCCAAGGGATACAGGAGTGCTGATGCATAGAGGCACTTGTGCCCCAATGTTTATAGCAGTACTTTCAACAATAGCCAAATTATGGAAAGAGCCTAAATGTCCATCAACTGACGAATAGAGAAAGAAGATGTGGTTTACATATACAATGGAATATTACTTGGCAATGAGAAAGAATGAAATCTGGCCATTTATAGCAACGTGGATGGAACTGGAGAGTATTATGCTAAGTGAAATAAGTTAGGCAGAGAAAGACAGATACCATATGTTTTCACTCATATGTGGATCCTGAGAAACTTAACAGAAGACCATGGGGGAAAGGAAGTTGGGGGGGGGGAGTTACAGAGAGGGAAGGAGGCAAACCATAAGAGACTTAAATACTGAGAACAAACTGAGGGTTGATGGGGGATGGGGAGAGGGGAAAGTGGGTGATAGGCATTGAGGAGGGCATTGTTGGGATGAGCACTGGGTGTTGTATGGAAACCAATTTGACAATAAATTATATATATAAAAAAAGTAATTTTCAGTCTGTTTTTCTCTCTGCCTCTAATTTATTGGAGGGAGATTTAAACAAATAATTGAGAGGATCTTTTTAATGTGAAAACGTGAAGAGGTTGTCCTAGATAATCAATACATTTATTTATATCTTTAATAACTGATGGGTAGATGTTTAGGCTCCTAGCTTTAAAATTAATAACTAGCACTTGTAACATGATTTTCAGCATATAATATACACTTTTTCATTTAAAACATTTTCTATGTCTTTTTTAGTGCCAGATACTTTTCTAAGTAACCATTAACTGAATTTTTACATCCATTTCAACCATTAACTGGAGTCTTACAAATGAATTATTCTCCATACATTGTACAACTGTCAAAGGTAAAAGTAGTTCTGACTACAAATCTATGCAATATGTAAACTACAGATACTTCACTTTTTAAAGGTTGTGCATAATGCAAACATTTTAACTTCATAGTCAATAATGGTAAAACAATAATAACATTGGATTTTAATATTAAAATGGCTGATTTGAGTTTTACATATGAAATTAAAAATTTATATGCTCATAATGCCTAATTTGGTTGGCTAGAAAAGGTCAATGACCATCTAAGTTTTCACATTTTCTGGGTTATTACTGGAACTTATTTTTTCTGGACTTAGAGCTCATTAAAGATGCATAGTCTAAAGTTCTGGCATTCAATATTTATTCTCTGATCTAGCAAACTAGTTTATAGTGTTCTTTTTACTTTTTCTTTTTTGAAGCAGATGAAAAAGAATTCTTGGTCTTTAAAGAACATCAGAGAGCCTTTTCAAACAAACACTAATATAATCATCAATAATTAAGCTATATAGAGAAATCTCATGTATTTAAAATCCTGAGACCAAATTTGACTTTGGAATTAAAAGGGACTCTCACTGTCCTCTTATAATTAGTGCAGGGATGATATTCATTATTTCCACTAAATCTAAACCAGATAGTGATGTCTAAGATAACTTGTCACATATTTGCATGTTATATAAATCATCATTATAATTAACTCTTTTATTCAACCAATCTAATCAATATCTACTGTGTACTACACTACACACTTTGCTGAGTAACAAGTCTACCATACTTAATGAAAGAGACATAGTCCCTTTTCTCAAGGAGTTGACATCTAGTGAAAATTCCATAGACTAATCTAATAATCATAAACAATATAACAACTGAGGTATGTTATGATTCAAATGTACATGGCACATTATCAGAACAAAAATTTAAAAGCAACAAAATGCTCTCAAGAAATTTTTAAAAATGTTTATTTACTTTTGAGAGAGAGAGAGAGAGAGAGAGAGAGAGAGAGAGAGAGCAAGAGCAGGGGAGGGACAAAGCGAGGGCGAGACAGAGGATCCAAGCCAGGCTCTGTGCTGACAGCAGAGAGCCCTACATGGGGCTTGAACCTACAAACCTTGAGATCATGATCTGAGCTGAAGTCAGCCGCTTAACTGACTGAACCACCCAGGCCCCCCAGTGCTCTCAAGAATCTTGATTTATGTCTCAGAAAATGAAAAAAAAAAAAGAAACCTACCAGTTTTTATTTTTTAAATTCATAATTTACAATTACTATCTAAGTATGGATTCAACGTTGTTCCTGCTTTCAAAAAATAAATGTCATATCCGTCTGGAATTTTAAATACTGTTTTTCAAAATATTATTTAAAAAGATGTTTACCTTTTTTTTCCTCAGTAAACTGTAGTGTTCTGCACTAGAAGGAATAGAACTTATGCCAATTCATCTATGATGAGATAGTGCTTTAGTCTACCCTACCTTACTAATAATACAGTATTCACAGGTCAATGGAAAAAACAATATTATTTCTATTGAAAGGAAATACTTTCCTTTGTGTAAGTAAGAGAAATAGACTATATGGGAGCAGACTTAGGTTCAAACCCTGACTCTGATGGTGACTAGGTTTGTGAGACTCGGAAAGTCCACAAACAGTGCCTCCACTGGTAGTAATCATAAAACAAATGGTGGCTATCATTATCATCACCATCACCATTATCATCATTAGCGATATTAAGAGTAAGCAGTATGTTCTTCCCTAATGTCTATGTCAAAAGGTAGAGCTGATAAGAATGGGCACTTAGCTCACATTCTTTTCTAAATCAGTACTAGTGGGTATATCTCAGGCACTACACATTTTAGCTAATGTTTAACAATTAAATCTACTTTTTAAATTGTGTAGTTATGCATTATATGTGATCTACATCAGTCTGCTCTCGACATAAAGTAAATGAAGTGGTATATAAAGCAAATGTTAAAATCACGTATAAAAAAGGAAACATGTAGGGGAATTACAAAGCATTGGATCCTATGTATTACCAGAGGAGGGCACACATTTGACTCTAATCTTTACAGTTACGAAAAGGAAAAATTATTTGTTTCAATAGATCCTTTATTTGTAAGGCTTTTACCCAAAAAATTCCTAGCATAAATCCAACAGAAAGTCTCAGAAAATGATTTTTCTCAATATCCCTCAATAAATAGCTATAGTATACCTCAGAGCTAAATTAGTAAAATGAATTTTATAAGCAGTCAACATATTATAATTTAATAACAAAGATCTCTCTGTTAACTTGACATTTTCTAGGCATAAGTTTAAATCTATACATTGAGAATAATTGGTTGCTTGCCATTAATTTACCAATTTAATAATATAATGTGTATTAAACAAATAGCTGTTGAAGACATTCCAGGTATCAAACATTGTACTACATACTGCAGACACAAATAAACATAAGACTTGACCCCTTTTTCAAGGAACTCACTGTCAAGTGAAAGGAGAGTCAGATAAAATGACTATGGTGCAATATAGTGACTGTAATATTGTAGAGAATGAGGAAAAAATTTGCTAGCATAATTAGAAGACACCTAAGATACATTGGAGGTAGAAGAAACAGCTGTCTGAAATAAAGCTCAGGTCAATAAATTCTTTGAAAAAATAGAATATTGTTAAGAATTGCAGAGATGATCCAGCAATTGCACCACTAGATATTTACCCAAAGGATACAAAAATACTGATTCAAAGGGATACATACACCCCAATGTTTACAGTAGCATTATCAACAATAGCCAAATAATGGAAAGAGCTTCAATGTCCATCAACAGATGAATGGATAAAGAAGTTCTGATACACACACACACACACACACACACACACACACACACACACACTGGAATATTACTCAGCCATAAAAAAGTATGAAATCTTGTCATTTGCAATGATGTGGATGGAGCTAGAGAGTATTAGGATACATGTAATAAGTCAAATTTGGAGAAAGACAATACCATATGATTTTACTCATATATGAAATTTAAGAAACAAAGAAGATGAACGTAGGTGGGGAAAAAAAGAGAGACAAACAAGGAAACAGGCTGTTAACTATACAGAACAAATGGGCTTACTTGAGGGGAGGTGGGTGTGGGGATGGGTTAAATAGGTGATGGATATTAAGGAGGGCACTTGTTGTGATGAACACTGGGTTCTGTATGTAAATATTGAATCACTAAATTCTATACCTGAAACTAACGTTACACTGTATTTAACTAACTGGACTTCAAATATAAACTTCAATAACAACAACAGCAACAAAATCAGAACACCCAATAACTTTAGAAAAGTAAACAAACAAAAAAAGAAATAGAAAAATGAAATATATGCTAAGAGCTTTGCATGAAAAAGAAAATATAATTTATGAAAAAGATATCCTAAATAGCAGTAAGAAATAAGGCTCATTTCCTCTTCCGGCCATGAATACAGTAATAAAGGTAAAATTTAACTGCCCATTCTAAACAACTAGAAACTGGATAACACATACAAAACAAAGGTATTCAGACACTGGACAACCGGTGACTCATGACAGAGATCCCTTTAATTATCCCATCATACTACCCAGAGAGAATCTTTGGACTTTAGGATAGGTGCATGAGTTTGAACCTGCCATAGCATTATCCATGAGTTGAGGAGACAGAGTTGAAAATTCAGGGATGCCAGGAAGTCTAGAATTAACTGAGCACAGTACCAAAGAAAACACAGCTTCACAGAGACCTCCAGAGATCTGTATAGGTCTGTCTTCAAGTCTTCAGATTATACTAATCATTATAACTATGTGAGGTTGGGAAATAGCCATCAGAAATCCCAACAAGAATCTGATAATGTCAGAAAGCACATTGCTCAAGAAATGTGTGCAGAGGAAAGTTAAGACCTTAGTTCTCCTACGACTGAAAAGGACTAGCAAAGATAGATCAAGTGAAGGAGGATGAACCTACAAAAGAGACCAAGAAGTAGCATCCAAAGAGAGGCAGAAATTGGTGAGGAAGTGCCAAGACCTCCGCCTAGTCAAATCCAATAGTTTTAAAAACAGCTTATAATGTCCTTTCAAGTTTCTACAGCATTTGAACTTAATATAAATAACTAATAAGAAACTCTCCCTACCTCAGTACAAAAGTTATCCATTGACATAGAAACAACAAAATGGTTTCCTCAGGATAGTCCATTCAATTCAGAAATCCTTTGTTGGACGCTGGTTTCAATTTACTCTGTGGGGTGCTATTGAGGAATAAAGGCATGAGACAGAAAGTTTGCAGGGGCATAAATCACATGTGGAAATGAGTATTACAGAAGACTACACAGAGATATAGTTAGTTCTAAAAAATATGAGGATTCATTCCATTGGGGGTCAAAAGGTGAGAGACACTAAGGATGGCTCCTTGGAGAAATGAAGTTTTGACAAGGCCTTGAAACAAAAATAAGACTACAGCAGGATTTGAAGATGAAAGCTGTCTTAAATTCAGGAAACAGCTTGAGTATAACATTAAGGAAAATAACTATGGCATGAGAGGAAAAGCCTTTCTTC
The DNA here is from genome assembly GCF_018350175.1 of Felis catus. Lineage (NCBI taxonomy): Eukaryota > Metazoa > Chordata > Mammalia > Carnivora > Felidae > Felis > Felis catus. The sequence continues at coordinate 58,114,056 of NC_058372.1, forward strand.
TGGTCATATACGGACAACTGTTGATATATTTTAAGAGAAAGTAAAAGTTTTTGAGAAATCATGAAGTAGATCCAGAACAGGAACAGATGAAGAGATCAATGTTGATAAGCCCCTAAATGAAAACAAAAGAAACACAGCACAAACCACAAATAGACACTGTATCATATATAAAATGGAGTCTTTTTATTTTATAAAGTAAATTACTTATATACTGTTTTAAATTACATTCCCTTTCTATAAAAACTCACCTTGTTTTGAATATTTTATTGTAGGAAAAAATGATTTCCAAGTGCTATGCATCATATTAGCTCCAGAAAGATCATTTGATATCTCACAGTGTTTACTAATTTATACCATGAATATTTTTAATTATTTAAAAGACTATTTGTGTAAAATACATTATATACATGAATAAGACAGACTTTATATTTCATGTCTTATAGTTAACCACAATGAAGATCTGAACTGAATGTAATAACTTTCATGAAATAATTTAGCAGTATTCTTGAAATTGATCTCAAAGATGTAAAGTGTGGGAACATTTATGGATTAAAAATGATGTGACTAGCTTGAGTTAATCTACTTAATTGAGATTAAAGAAATAAATCAAAATTTTGCCTCATTGTTCATTGTATATTTTGTATATTACTTGTTAACAAAAGAGTTCAAACTGACTTGATATTAATTATTTTTAAGCTGAAAAATAAAAGATCATGTAAAGACTGTTTTACAATATAAAGGCATAGAATCTTATGTGGCATTCCTTGGGTATCCAGCTCAATATACTCGGTTGCTATAGAAACCATTTCTAAGGAGACAGAAGAAAGAAGTACGGGTGTTTCTATTGCTGGCTGTGTGTCTGAAAGAAATGAATAGTAAACAAATAGTAGTACTTCTCTTTAACAAAGGTACTTTTCAATTACATTTTAAGATAAATGAACTAAGGCAAAAATACTACCAGTTTCATGCTAGAAGTTATTTGTTTAAATAGGTGAAATTATTTTTTAATGCCACATTTCATCTGAATAAAAGTACCAACAATGAATAGCAAACCACACAGGGGATGCACTGGAAAAATGACAATTTGGTTTTCATTCATCACATTTCTAAAACTTGAGTCAGGTTGAAAACTCCAATTTGAAACAGGTCAAAATAAAGCAATTTTATAATGTAGAAAACAGCTCATAGAAGCTTATTTTATTTTAGTTTTTCAAGTGTTTATTTAAATTCCAGTTAGTTAACATACAGTGTAAGATTAGCTTCAGGTATAGAAGTTAGCTATTTATTGCTTAAATACAACACCCAGTTCTCATAGAAGTTTAAAATCAGAGAAAATCTTATTCAAGTCTTCACTTTGTCACAGGAAGAAGTAGGGGTTACTGGCTGGCACTAAGAAGTCACTTGCACATAATCTCAGAATAATCTAAGGGGAACTGGAATATAATTCAACTTTCCAAACATAAATCCAGTTTCATGCCATACAAAGTTTACCACAAAAATATGTTTTTAGATATAAAAAAAATGAATCAAATCTATACTGAATACATACCTCTGTGCTCAATACTAAGGATACAAAAATGAGACACATCTTGCTTTTTATTTTTATATATTTTTTTGTTTTTTAATTTTTTGAGGGACAGCAAGAGAGCATGAGTGGGGAGGGACAGAGAGAGAGTGAGACACAGACTCTGAAGCAGGCTTCAGGCTCTGAGCTGTCAGCACAGAGCCCGATGTGGAGCTTGAACTCACAAATCATGAGCGGAAGTCAGCCGCTTAACTGACTGAGCTACACAGGTGCCCCAAGTCTTGCTTTTAAACAGCTCATTTTCTAGTGTGTGCTGAAGGCATATGGACAATCACACATAATTATAAGCACACAACTGAACAGAGGAAGGGTCCTTGTAAAGATACTGTGCAAAAGTTCTCACCATCACAGAGCAACTATTACATCTGCTTGTTCTAGGTTATCACAGAACCTTGAGGAATTTCTGGGAAGATAAACTGAGAAGTTAAAATCACTGTGTTTAGCCTACTCCTATCACATGGAAAATCCTTAATATATTTATGCATTAGTTTTTCAGGAAAATGGCTGAAAGTGTTTTTAAATAACACATAACTTAATCATGAGGCACACTTGGCCCTATTCTGGGAACTGCTACCCTGAGTCAGAATCACAAACACTGCCACTGGTCACTTCTCATGTCTTACCCCTTTTTTACTTATAAATACTCAAATACTGATCTCAGCCTGAACACTGAGAATCCACTTCTGTCTGTATTTATTTTCCCAGACTAGATCCAGGAAATTAGGACACTGACAATGGTTTATCAGCTGAAAATCTACTTGTTGCTTGTGTCTTTTGATTTCCATCTACCCCTTTGTACTGTGACATCACAGTTTTCTGGATTATCCTGTGTTGGAGGCAGAATAATAAGATGACCCTTTGAATGACCCTAATTCTTGAATAATCTTCTCCCTTTGAGTGTGGATAGGTCCTGTGAATATGAAAATCTCTCACTCTGGTGATTATGCTATTATGAAAGAGAAGATTATATATGTGGGCCTAATGTAATTAAATGAACCCTTAAAATCAAAGAGGTTTCTTCCACTGGTGGCAGAAGAGGAAGTCAAAAAGACTCAAAGGGTGAGAGAGATTAGATGCCAGAGAGTTTTTCTCTCACTGACATAGGGGATCCTGGGGCATGACCCTGAGAATGACTACTAGAAGCTGAGAGCTATACCCAGCTGATAGCTAGTGAGAAGACAGGCACCTCAGTCCTACAAGAGCCAGTAAATGAATTCTTCATTCTTCAGTAGTAAGCTGAAAAAGGTCCAGATGGGAATCAGCACCATAGCAAATAATCTATTCACACTGTACCTGGGCTCTAGCCTATAGAATCTGTAAGGTATTACATTTGTGTTATTAAAAGCCACCAAGATTGTGGTAACTTGTTACACAACAGTAAAACAAAAATCACTAAGACATCATGCTATGTGAAAACCCTTTCCCTAGCATCTGAAAACTCAGAATCTAATCCTTCAGCTGAGATCTCTTTCATTTATGCCAATTCCCTTGACGTGTCATGCTTCAGCCAGCCACCCAGATAGGCTTGAGAATTTAAAGTTGACATACAGCAGGGTTGATTTTTTTTTTTTAATGAAGAAAACATAGGTGTGGGATTCTCTACTCATGAAAAAAGAGTAAGAGTTAAAAAAATGAGAAGTGATATTTCCAATATTTTTAGAGGCTTACATGGTCTGGTCTTGGACTTCATTTGGTCTTCAAATCACATTGTCATGATCTATAAATTAATACTAATGTGTTTTTTTTAATTCTCAAATTTGAACTGAATTTATAATTTATGCCAGTTTCCCTGTAGTTGACTCAAATTAATTGTGACCAGGTCTAAAGAGGGTATGATAGTTGTGTGAAGATTAGTGGAACCTCACTGTTTTCAGATGTTTCCTATTTTTCCTTATTTTTAGAATTACATTTTTTCTGAACAAAAAGTATGTGAAGTAACAATATTTGAAAAGCATGTAAGTTCTTCCTTGAAAGTATAACAATATTTTAATAATTAGCAAATACAATAGATGACATAAGAACTAAAAACTTGGCTTAAAATGCCATTTCCAAAGGTAAAGTGTGGAGGTAGACTGGAATACTTATTTCCCTTATGGGAATCAATTATTTTTCGCCCTAGGACACTCATGCTTCTTCAATCTCCTTACCTAAATTCATTTCATACCAAGGCAAGTAGAAATTAGAAATGCTAAGGAGCTTAAATCCATTTCAAACGCCAACATTTTTAGAAAAACATCAAAATGTATTTGAGAAAATTTGCTTTGAATTCAATTGAAATTAATTATGCAGGATGAGGGCAAGTTTCAAAGTGAGGAGACTGGAGACTTAGGTCTACCATTTCAATCTAGATCTGCCTTTCTAGAAAATCTCTAAGTGCTAAAATATAAATTCCCCCAAGAAATAACTCAAAGTTAGCTTTGAAAGGTAATAGATGCTTTGGTGCAAACAAAATATTTCAAAGCGTCATTAAATCATGGATACTAGCTTGGTTGATATGTTATTAGCAGTTAAGTAGTTTTTGAAGAAAAAAATTGATAGTACTAAGTAGAAAGCTTCAAATAGGAATCATATATAAAGGGATAAAGGGGTCAAATAGCTCTTTGCTCATGAGAATGATACTGATAAAAAGGCATGAAGAATAATTTCTCAATTTCAAGAACCAATAAATGTGGTTTTACTTACACATTTATTAAAAGCAAATAATTCTTATTAAAATTTGGACACATAGAGCACATTGAGAAGTTTACTCTCACCCACATCTCTAGTTATGCATAACTTAAAAAAAAATTCCTCCAAAACTTGTACTATGTTTAAACATTAGTTCTATCCTAGAGAAGTTACACATACTAAAGTATAATCTTGTGTTTTACTTTTATCTTTACTATTAATGGTTCTGTTCAAAATCTAGGCACACAAATATTTATTATATAAAAGTTGGAGTCCCGATATTACCTATATGGTAAAATAAATAAAAGAATATTAATATGAATTTTTTTTTGCTTGTGAGTTAGTAATTTTTGGCTTGGAATTAAAATGAAACCTCTCCAGAGGCGCCTGGGTGGCTCAGTCGGTTGGGTGACCGACTTCAGCTCAGGTCATGATCTCATGGTTTGTGAGTTCGAGCCTTGCGTCGGGCTCTGTGCTGCCGGCTCAGAGCCTGGAGCCTGCTTCGGCTTCTGTGTCTCCTCCTCTCTCTACCCCTCTCCTGCTCACGCTCTGTGTCTCTCTCAGTAGTAAATAAACGTTTAAAAAATAATGAAACCTCTCCATAAATGTCCTTTTTAAATAAACTGAACAGAAAAAAATGGATTAATATTGATTTCTATCACTAGAAAATAAAGACAATAAGAACCAAGGTAATAAAATACAAATAAAATCATTTAAGTTTCTTAGAAAAATTATAATTTATACAAAACAAAAATCCCTATCTTTTACAATACTGAATTTATATACATATAAATTCTGTAAAAGTTATATAAAAATCTGCAAAAGATATTTTGGTGATGAATTAGCAGTGGGGATGATTTAGAAATAATTTGTTTTCTTGTTTCTGTTTTCTCACAGGGGAGGGGATAAGACAAGCTGATTAATTGTCACTACAAAGGTTATATCTGCTTCCTTATTTAATGGCTGGTACTTCTAATGATGCCTTTCTAGTTTATACTAGAAATTTATTTTTCCTAGATTCTTTTCATTTGGAAAGTCACATATTTTTTCCAAACTATTATTTCCTTAATTTTGTTTGTTTTAATCATTAGTAATGTCTACCACAGTCTCTGGCTTGAAACACAGTTGACTCAGAAAGAAACATTCCAATCTTCTGTGTTTGTATTAGACACCTAGTCCTCCTTGCTATGACCCTATGATACCAGCAGGGTTGAGAAGCACAGCCACTGTAGGGGACTCCAGGAGATATATATACTTTCTTTCCCATGCCAACTGTGGACAGATTTTTTTCACCATGTATTTTTTTCTCTTAATTTGATTAAATGTTGTCCAGAGAATTTGTTTTGCACTTTTATTGATTGTACTGTTAAAATAATGACCACTACAATTTATCTAGGCTCACTACCTCCAGATCCTTTGTTAAGCACAGCACATGCATGGTCTAGTTTAATCCTCACAAGAGCTATCTGCAGTGGTTATGATTATTATTCCCATTTTAAAGGGAATAACGTGAGGCAGGGAGTAGTTAAGTATTCTCAAGATCATACCATTACTAAGTAGATTTAGAATTAGATGGTTTGACTATGCAGCCTAAATTCAAAACCCCTACACTGTAGTAAGGACACTATGGAAAATGATATTCTAATTTCTATGGGGCATTAATTAAAAAGTGCAAATCCCTTACGTGCATGTTTCAGTTTACACTTTGACTTTGTGGAATCAAAACTGACACTATTTATCTCTTGTGCTTTTAAAAAAAAGTTTTTAATGTTTATTTATTTTGTTTGAGAGTGTGAGTGGAGGATGGGCAGAGAGAGAGGGAGAGAGAATCCTAATCAGGCTCCACGCTGTCAGAGGTCATGACCTGAGCCCAAACCAAGAAGTTTTGATGCTTAACTGACTGAGCCACTCAGACGCCCTTATCTCTTATGCTTTTAAAAATTAAAAGAGTATAAAATTGGGGGGTAATGCCTGTGGGGTTAATACAATAAATATCTTCTCCAGTTTGTGAAAAATATATAATTTTATTTGTAGGCCCTATTGCTTTTTTTTAGAAGCCCTTTTAAGTATATACAATGATAGTTATATACCTTCAGGTATAAATATTAAATAGTCTAAAAGAACAAAATTTCACTCTTATTGATTTCAGCTGTCAAAATGATAAAATACAATTTTATTTTATTTCCTTCCATTATAGAATGCTCATCATTGCTGCAAGGAGTGACAGGAGCACTGGCATCAAGAGGAGAGATGAAAAAAACACTAGAGTAAATAAAAATTTGTCCAAAGTCTAAGGGAAATGGTACCTAGAGCAACTTCACTCAAAAGAAGAACATAGACTGAAAATCAAATAGAAAAATATAGCACATTACAATCTTAAATCAAAACAGTTGTACCTTACCATCTGAAGTTCCCAATTTATATACAGAATTTTATCCATTGCAAATATGGATTGAACCATATCTTGTTTTTGTTTTTTGTTTTTTTTTTTTTCAGTCTTAAATTGTACTTAGAAAACAAAATGTCATGGGAAATTCAGAGGAAAGGGAAGGGAAAGAGCAGAGAGATACCATTGGAATATAGGAAATAATGTGGTTTCTATACTTAAAAGATCTTGCAATTCAAAGCTGAGAGTATAGTGGTTAGATACTGTGTACTATCAAGTTTGTGAATGCAGGACAAAGAAAGGAAGACAGATTCCCATATGAAATTTAGGGACTCCAGGGAAACTGGTAGTGATTGCCTCAGAGCCTTAGCTATTGAATCTTCTGTAACTGGTATATATTAAAAAGTATAAATAGGAATTACAGAGACCCAGGAAAGGGTTAGAAATCCCTGAATGAACTATAGCTATGCATTTGGAACCAAGAGAGACACAAGAGTGTGGCTATGTCCAGAAATCAAATGTCAGATTAGGTAAATTTGTCAACAGTAAGTGCACAAGTCAAAGTAGAGTATATAACAATAAAATTCAGGGCAAATACCAAATTTAGATTTCAAATATTCAAAGTTTAAAGACAAGACAGGTATTAAATGTGGTTGAGAGAGTAGTGTAGAAACTAAAGAGTGAAACAAACAAACAAACAAACAGCTTAGGGAGAGGCTAACATTTCGGTGACTCTCTGACAGGAATTTATATACTTATTCATATATTCCCTCAAAAATTACTCCACAAAATTAGTGGTAGTCCCATTTTACAGATGCTCAATAGAGCTAACACAGATAACTTTTCTAAAGCCAAAGAGCTTGTAAGTCACAGACTGGGTATTCTAGGATTTGTCCATCTTCCAGTCTTCTTCCATATTACCAGAAAATACAATAGTATAACTCAAGGTTTTTACAGATATAGGTAAACAGTCTAGAAAATGAATAAAGACTCTGAACCAACAGTTTGCTTTAGTGCAGTAGGGTATCCTTACAGGAAAATGCCGAGACAGAGAGAATGCCATGTGACAACAAAGGCAGAAACTGGAGTGATATAATTAAGCCAAGGAACACTAAGGATGGAGAGCCACCACTAGAAGCCAGGAAGAAGCAGGGAAAAATTTACTTCTGTTGGTTTTAGAGAGAGCATGACTCTGCCAACACTTTTTTTAGACTTCTAGATTTCAGAACTGTGACATGACACATTTTTTGTCTTAAGCACCCAGTTTGTGCTCCAGTGTTATTGCAGCCTTAGAAAACTAATACACTGTTCATCAATATACAGTCATAATCCCAGCATTTGTACCACAGTTACAAAATTTCAGAGTCAATGTTATCAAATCTTATGTCCTTGGCTTGTGTCTTCTTCTCTTTCAGTATTTTCTAATTCTACCATCTACTCTCTCAATGGTTCATACTGTATCATTAGGTCCTTCCGCTGTATTTTGAATTCCTGTGATATACAAACACACAAATCCATACCCAAGTCCACACACATACAAACACATAAACACAAAAGCATACATGTGTTATACTATCATATTATCAGGGTGCAGAGAACCTGAATTATTAAATATTATGGTTGAGAGTTCCTTCATTCAACATGAAGTCACAAATAAATTTCCAAGAATAAGTCTAAATAGAAAACACTAAACATATATTTCATGCTGAACATAACTTGTTAATTCATGGCAGATGCAGAAGTCATATGGTCTTTCTGTGCCTCAGGGCTATCATCAGGAAAGTCATTATAAACTTATCAGACTTCTGCATTGTAATAGAGCTGCTGTTAGACACAGCTTTATAGTTGATAAAATTTCAGATAAACCTATTTGTAGCATGTCTAGAAAAATTGGTTTGCATAATTTCCCCTTATTTGTCTTCAGAGGGTGCTTAAGATACTTCTTTCTGCTTAATAAAACTGATTACAAAATAAATAAAATTAATCCAATGTTTTAGCAAATCCTGTTGGCCTGACCTTCAAAATATGTCCAGATTCCGAGCATTTCCCAAGCCTTCACTGCTGATACTTGCACTAAGCCATGGTCATTTCTCATCTGGACTAGGGCATTAGCCTTCTAACTGGTCTCCCTGACTCTATGCCTACCTCACTCTCACCCTCACCCACCGATCAGTTCTCCACAGTCCAGCCAGAGTGATCACTGAGATCATATCACTTCTCTGCCTAAACCTCTGGCATAATTTTGTTTCTCAGAATACAAGATGGGTCCTTAAAATGGCCTAAAATTCTTGGAATCTGACTTTATTCATTCTGCCTTGTTCTCTGACTTCATCCTCTATCTTTCTCCCTGTTACTTACCGACTCCATCACACTGGCTTTCCTGATGTTCTCAGACAATGTCTAACACACACCTACCTTAACACTGCATTGGCTATTTGCTCTTTGTGGGATATTTTTCCTCTTCTATCTACACAGCTCTCATCTTCTTCAATTTGGCTTCCTCAGCAAGATCAAACATGACCATTCTGTTGCACCCACCAGCTCTGAATTTGTGATATCCTCCCCTCCAAATCTGCTCCAATTTTTTTTTTACGTTAAGCATACAGGTTATACATATGCACATACATACTCTCTTTATATATTAGAAATATCCAGTTGTACACTTTATTATATACACCATATCATACAGAAATACAGGTTTATTATGCTTAGTGTTTCTTGTCTTTCACCACTTGAACTTAAGCCCTAGGAGGGCAGGAAACATCTGTTATTTTTAGTAGGGCATTACTCAAACCATAAATAGAGTCCAGGACATGGGGCTTCCTCAATAAAATGTGTTGCTGAGTGAAATATGGTTATTAAGGAGGGCATATGTTATGCTAATCACTGATAGATAGATAATAACACTGTCAAGGGGTTTGAATAATATCTTTATTGACATAAAATAGCATCTCAAAATATTGTTGATTGATGTTCATAAAAGTGACAACTTGTCATACTACACCATATGCTTCAAGTATAAATAGGTTTAGGAGGTGACAGAAATAATCTTTTTTTTTTTTAAGTTCCTTTGTATAAGTGACTGGTGATATTAAATAGAACTGAGAAAAACTAGCTCTGTGTAAAGGGAAGTAATTCTCCTTACTGGCAGAATTTGATACAGGTCTGACCAATGGGCAAAAGACCATAGCCCTCATTCCCTTGTGTTCCTCAATTCTTCCCTGGCCTCCCTGGAGTGAGGGATGCCATTCACTGGAAGGCCCAGCTGAGATCTGTCCCAACATGGAACATGGGAGCCAGTGAAGACAAAAGGACATGAAGAATAAGCAGAGCCTCATTCCCTTCATTGAACAATAAGTTGTCCTTAAAATTCATCATATCTAGATCTTGCAACCTGACATTTCAATCCCAACTCAAGCACTTATTAGCTGAGGGATCTGAGACAAGGTAGTCTCTTCCCTGCAAAGTTGTGCAGGGACTAGATTTTCAACCCTAGGGCAGTATTAGTTACTAAGTGGTATTGAATAAATGGTGGCTACTATTATTATAATTATCCTAGAAACAAGGGATTTTGTCTTTGTCTTCATTTCCCTAATATCCAGAAATGTCCACTGAATATATGTGTGGTTTTTTGCCCAAATTGTTTCCTTCCTGTGACTGTCCTCTGTAAACCTTATTATAAGATTAGCTGGATTACAGGATTAGATTATTTAGGCTGCTTACATCCTCTGCTTGGAACATCAAATGCCCATCTTTCATTCATTCTCACTGAAGAAGTGATACTCTGCCTTGAATGTTAGCTGTGCCAGATCCTTTCTTGAGAACTGATAGTTGTTCCCTACATGGATTCTCCTTTGTGGACATGTGGAATCAAGCTCTATGCTGGCTTATAACCCAGAAATAAACCATTATCTCCCCATCTTTACATGTTTCCCTAGTTGCCTAGAATCTCCTAGTATCAAGTCACTTGCATATACAAAGCCATCTTGATCGTAAATTGGTAATTCCTTGAGATGTATTGAGTGACCCAGCTTCTTTCTTAGGGTCCTGACCCTTCAGCCATATTTATTTCTTAATCATAGGATATTTTCTCTGACCCCACCCCAGCTTCCACATACCCAAGCTTATGTTGCTTCAGTCATAGCAGCCTTCACAGCTAAGCCTCCCTAACTTATAATAAACTGATGACAATATTTGTGACATTTTTTAAGATAGGTATTTTACACTGTTTCCTGGAATCTCTACAATTATGGCAAAGCTTTGGATAAGGCATTATATCTATTAACACACGCTTTTGTACTGCAAGAGTGTAAATACATTGAGGGAAGCTAACAGAACAAAAAATGACCCAAATCAAGGTGACACTGAGTTATGTGTAACGATCTATTGGAGTAAAAATGGGAAAAATTATTTTTTAATTGTTTTTACAAAAGTCTTCCAATAGGAGGTGACATTTGATTTGAGCCTCAGGAAAGGAATTTGACAAAATGGCCAACAGAGGGCATTTAGGGAGAAGCACTATGAACACCAAAGTGCAGAGTTGTGCAACTGTACAACAGTATTGAGAAGTGGTTAGTCATAAAACAGTGTAGGGATGGGTGGCAGAGAATGGAGGTTGAATGCTGTAGTTGGGATGCTTAGGGTTTTAAACCTCTTCCTATAGGAAAGGAAGATTCATTGTAACTTTATAAGAAGAGGAATGGAAATCACATAAGAAAAACAACTTTGAAAGTAATGTGGAAGAGGGACCAGAGAGAATAAAGACTAGAAATAGGTCACCCATTTCAGAGAGTGCTGTGTTAGTCCAAAAGAGATGGTAAGAGTTTAAACTGGAGTAATAATCATGAGCTAAGAGGCGGGGTGAGAGAACTTGGTAGATAGAATTCATAGTACTTTTGGCAAAGTTAACACTGAAGCTTGGAAATGTTCATAGATATAAATTTCATGTCTGAGATATAATTCAGTGCTCGCTTCGGCAGCACATATACTGAGATATAATTCAATGGAGAAGAAAGCATAGGTAGGGAGAGAGATGGAGGTTGTGGTGTTGGAGAGATAAAAATTTTATCTTAAGTTTTTGAAGGGCTAACATGCAAAATGTTTTGGTATAAAGATATAAGAAAGTATATCTCTGAATATATTTGAAGCCATGAGTGTAGGTACTACATCTCCAATGACAAACTGTGGAATAAAAAAATAAGAGTTGAAAAAATGGAAGAATGAAGGGTGTGGAAAGAAAGGAAGGGAGGGAAGTCTAAGAATGGACCCTAAGGGATTCTAAAGTTAAATGGTTAGCATGAAACTGTGCATTAAATTGGTTGGCAGAGGTGGGAAGAGAATTCCAGAACAGCCTCAGCACAGACAGTGCCAGGTACATAATTTGTTGAACCCAGTGCAAAATGAAAATGCAGGTCTTTTGTTTGGGAAAAAAAAGCAGGACAAATGTTCCATTAAAGGTCCTAAAATAAAAGCTTTTTCTTTCTTTTTTGTTCTCTTTTTCATCTTTTCATGGTATTTTTTACTTGCTCTTTAAGGTCATTCTAAGAACATTTAAGATTTTCAATTATTAGCATATATTTTACCATTCATCTTTATATTATGCAATGCTTGCTTTAAATGCAAATATAGGAGAATTTAACTCTATAATGACATCATCAAATTCACATAATTCCTACATCATAGCTAGTACATGCATCTTTTTCTTAGCAAAAATTGACCAAACATTGACATAAACTCAGCTGCTTTTATTCCTCTTCTTGTTACATGCATATTCTTTTTAAAAAAATGTTTATTTATTTACTTTGAGAGAGAGAGAGAGAGAGAGAGAGAGAGAGAGAGAGAGTGTGTGTGTGTGTGTGTGTGTGTGTGTGTGTGTGTAAGAGCAGGGGTAGGGGCAGAGGGAGGAAAGAGAGAATCTCAAGCACGCTCTACACTCACAGGGTAGAGCCCTACATGAGCCTCGATGTGGGGCTCGATCCCACAAACTGTGAGATCATCACCTGATCTAAAATAAAAATCTGGATGCTTAATCATTATACTACATGCATATTCTAACACCATCTGGAACCAGATGTGTTCCATAATATCCTTACTTTGTACTTCCTTTGAAGTATACCATGAAGTATAGTATGGCTCTATCAAGTGTAGGGTCCTTTTCAGTATAGGGCATTTGTGACTGCACAGTTTATACCCCTGAAAACAGCCCTGGACACAGAGCTGAGAGATTCACAAAGAGATTGTGGGTATTGACCACAGTCTGTGGCTCTGTCAGCATAGTACAGAAGACAGGGATAGCATAATAAGAGTTAATCAGGTCTGAAATATGAACTTTTCTGAGTCCATTTAAGGCTGATATTTACTCGTTGGTCAAAAAAGTAAAATATACTAACCTAAAAATTATAAACACCTCACACATATTGCTACTCCAGGAATTATCAAACTCATGTAAAGGACAAGTTAGTAAGTATTCTACCTTTGCCTCCATCACAACTACTCAACTTTGCTGTCATAGTATGAAATCAGTATAGACAGTATGCAACCAATAGGTAGTGCTGTGTTCCAGTAAAACTCTTTATAAAAACAAATGATGGGCCAAATTTGACCTGTATGTAATACCTTGCTAATCTCTGGTCTATACTAAGAATTTTCCCAAGGTCACATACTGCTGTGATTCAACAACAAAGGTGAAAGTGTTTTGAAACCAAAGAATTGTAACACACATGGAAAAAAAATCTGTATTATTAACTATATTACTCTACTATGTTTTGCATATGACATTGATATTAATATTCATTTTAGTGATAAGGGGGAATTAAGTACAAATAATCAATAGTCTTTTTTTTTTTAATTTATTTTGAGAGAGAGAGAGAGAGAGTGTGTGTGTGTGTGAGAGGTAAAGTGGCAGAAAGAGAGAATCCCAAGCAGGCTCCACGCTGTCAGTGCAGAGCCCAGTCCAGGGCATGAACCCACAAACTGTGAGATCTTGACCGAGCCCAAATCAGGAGCCAGATGCTCAACCGACTAAGCCATCCAGGCGCCCAATAATGAACAGTCTTGAATACTGCAAACTAGCAAAGAAAGCACAGGCATTCCTTTGTGAATGATACTGAGAGATATACAGGAAACAAAATGTCAGGATTTTACTTCTGATTAAAATCTGTGTGCTAGTTTCAGCAGATATAGTTTGACCTGCAGAACCAGTTGTATGCATTAATGGGTCAATTCTAAATGGGATGTTTTACAGACTGCAAGTAAATAGAACAAAAGTGACTATTAGGTATTGTGACAGAAGCTTTTGCTTACTATGCACATACTTCCTTTACCACAAGGGACAGGGTCTAGAGTGGTTCCTTCTGCAGTAAACTTGCAGTAACTTGGGGAGGTAAAGTAGGTGGTCTCATGTTTTAACTAAAGGGGGACATCTCTTTTGGTTCTTAGTAGTTTCACCAAAAGGAAAATTTATTGGGGCACCTGGATGGCTCAGTTGGTTAAGCATCCGACTCTTGATTTGGGTCAGGTCATGGGCTTGTGGTTTGTGAGTATGAGCCCCGCGTGTCAGGCTTCGCACTGTCCACACTCTCAGAGCCTTCTTGGGATTCTCTCTCTTCCTCTCTCTTTGTCCCTCCCTCCCACTCTCTTCTCTCAAAATAAACAAGCATTTAAAAAATAAAAGGGCATATCTGAGTGGCAGGTCCAAAGCAACAGGTAAGCAACCAAACAAGTTACAACAGTTCCTGCTGTTTGTCACAAAGTAGTCAGTTGAAATATATGTGAATATCGAATAAAATGATGTGATTAATTCCATTCCATTTTTTTTCTCATTTTACTAAAAAGTAAAGAATGCTGAAGAAATATACCTAATGATTTCAACATGTACATAGTAGTTTAGTTTAAAGCATGTGGATAGAATGTTTGAACATAAGACTGCTGTGTTATTTCAGAAAAATATTTTATCATTTTTAAATGATTTTTTACTCTAATAATGCTAATTAACAATGATTTTCTATCATTATGTGGATAATTGTAAATTCTCATAAAAACTTGATTTTTTTGATATAATAAATAATTAAATATACTTTCTGAAATATTCTTTATTTCTCACTATGCACAAATATTTACAAAAATGTTTTATTGATTATAAAAATATACAATAAGTATAAAACTTTTAGAAAATGAAAATAAATATTGGAAGCAATATTAATGTTTTGGAAGGATCCCTTGTATGCATATGTGTGGTATCCATGCACACAGGTATTTGCAAATATGTTGTATGTATGATTTTATAACTTCAGCTTAATAGTATTAAAGGAACAATTTTCCATGACAAGATTTATTTAAAAAACCCACCATTATAGTGCACGTTTCTTTCCAGATATTATTTTAATAGCATTTAATAACATAACTTCGGTATATCAATAATAATTTTCTAAAATTGAGATGTTATTTTATTTTTAAAAAGTGCTTATTTATTTTGAGAGAGAAAAAGACAGAGTGAGCATGGGGGAGGGGCAGAGGGAGAGAGAGAATCTCAAGCAGGCTCCATGCTGCCAGTGCAGAGCCAGATGCAGGGCTGGATCTCACAAACTGTGATCATGATCTGAGCTGAAATCACGAGTCAGATGCTCAACTGACTGAGCCACCCAGGTACCCAAAGATTGTTATTTTAAAACTTTTAAAATTTCTGGTGGAAAGTAATTCTCCAGAAGCATGGTGCCAACTTACTTCCCCACCAATAGAGTGGTATATCTTTACAAATAGTATTACAATTGAAAAAATAATAATAAAACACTGGCTAATGGATAAAATTTGTGTCTCATTTTAAATGTGTTATCTTCAGGGTACCTGGGTGGCTTAGTCGGTTAAGCATACAACTTCACCTCAGATCATGTCTCACAGCTCATGAGTTTGAGCCCCGCGTTGGGCTCTGTGCTGACAGCTCAGAGTCTGGAGACTGCTTGGGATTCTGTGTTTCCCTCTCTCTCTGCCCCTCCCCTGCTCATGCTCTGTGTCTCTCTGTCTCTCAAAAATATATAAACATTAAAAAAATTATTAAATGTGATATCTTCAGTTGCTTCTGATGATTTTTAAATATCGTTTTACTGTCTGTGTACAGGAAATTGTTTTACTATTTGAGTGGCCAGCTTTTCCTCTTTGATTTGAAAGGGTATTTATAACCATGTATACTTATGAGGCAACACATTTTTCTATATATTTGCTTTAACTATGTTTATGACCATTTTTAGCATAGAAAGGTATTAATTTTACTTATTCTACCATAAAATGTACTATCAACATTTTATTTATAATTTTCTATTTTTACTTTTAGGCTTAAAAATTTCCTGTTAGAGGCAAAATAAATATTAACTTATATTTTATTTGGATTATTTAATGTTTTATTTTGTAACATTATCTAGTTAGTTCTCATAGAAGTTATCTGCTATAAGGGTATAGAGGAAGAGTTGTCAAAATAACAGAATGCATCAACACAAGTTAGTGAATATGAAAATCTATCAAGTCTCTTCTTTGTAATCTTATGTAAAATCTAACATATGTATCTGGACTTTTTATTCTACTTCCTTTTATTTGCATCCATTTAATAATACTATATTTTATTATAATTTATTTCAATATATTTCCTAAACATAAAATGCTCTTAGTACCATTTCTATTCAACATTTTGCTGGCTATGCTCTTCGACTTTAAAATGACTTGATCAGGGGCACCTGGGTGGCTCGGTTAGGCGTCCAACTTCGGCTCAGGTCATGTTCTCATGGTTTGTGGTTCGAGCCCCACGTCAGGCTCTGTGCTGACAGCTCAGAGCCTGGAGCCTGCTTCAGATTGTGTCTCCCTCTGTCTGGCCCTCCCTCGCTCATGCTCTGTCTCACTCTCTCTCTCAAAAATAAATACACATTAAAAAAATTTTAAATGACTTGATCAAGTTCCATTATATTATCACATTTGAATTTTTTTGAAATTGCTTTATACTTTTCAAATGTAGTGTTTCTTTAGTATTAAGGGCTCACATTTTTGAGAACTCAAATAAGGATGTCATATCTCATTTACTTTGGTTTCTTAATGTATTTTCTATTAGATTCTCTAAATGGTATGTAAGAAATATGTGCACATACACATATAAGGCATTTTGACTTATGAGTTTAATAGAATTACCTCTTATGTTTCAACTTTAAGAATGGCATCGAAGGAGTGCCTGGGTGGCTGAGTCAGTTAAGCATCTGGCTCTTGATTTCGGCTCAGGTCACGATCTCACAGTTGGTGAGATTAAGCCCTATGTTGGTCTCTGCACTAACAGCGTGGAGCCTGATGGAGATTCTCTCTCCACCTCTCTCTCTCTCTGCTCCTCCCCATCCTCTCTAAATAAGTAAACATTTTTTAAAAATGGTATTGAATATTATTGTAAGGTATTTATATTTTGTTATGTTTGAAAATCATAATAGATATCGAAAAGATTTGAAGATAATGTAAATCCCTTAGGTAGGGAAAAATGGGAAGAAAAACTAAGTAACTTTAGCAAATTATAAATTGATTGTCAATATCTTTTCATCTAAGATCCCATGGGGTAAATTATATTATTAAATGTCTTTCTTTGACTAACCCTTTTATTCCCAGAGAAAATATCCCATTGTCATTTATTAGAAATTTACTAATATTGTATTGAATTTTTTTAATTTAGAATTTTACAACTCTGGATGGAATAAATGGAACCCATATAAATTTTCATTTTTGTTCTATTTTTGTTATTCATTGCTATTAGAGAATATTTGGATCAGGAGGCTCTGACTATTCTCTCTCAAATCCTTCTGAACTAGTAGAAAAAATAGAGAGTCATATTGCTATAGGAACATAATACCAAACTGCTAGAGAATGTTCTTTTTTTCTCTATTTTTAAAATAATTTTTATATTTCCATAAGTAATCTCTAAGACCAACACGGGGCTCACACTCATCACCCCAAGATCAAAAGTTGTGTGTTCTACTGACTGAGCCAGCCAAGTGCCTCCATTTTTTTTTTTTTCCTCTTAAACTTCATTTGCTTCATAAACTAAACCAAACCATAAAGACTGGTTTGGTTTAGCAGACCACTGACAAAGAGAACTTCAGATTAATAGATGTCATATTTTAGAACTAGCAATCATATACTTTAAAAGTTACACCAAACTCTAAAAAGCATATTGATAGACATAGCTCCATGATGCCTCACTTTGTTCATCATAAAGCTTTCTTGGAGTGTTATTTTTCTCTCACCCACCTAGGAGCTGTGAGGGACCCCAGAGTTACAAGCTTTCTACCTTTTATACTTTCCTAGTATGGAAGTAGCATGTAGAGAGGAAGTAGAAATACTCAATGGTTCACTTTAGAAACATACAAATGAATTCTCCCCTTATCAGTTACATGCTTATTCTATATTTTGGCAGTGTCATGGAGCTTGGAAGGCAGTCAGGATTTTTGCATGGCAGGCCATTCTACTATGGCTTACCCTACCTTTTCTTTATATGAAGAGATTATTTCAGATGTGTAGTTATGTTTTTAAAGATCATTTTCAGCTACTGGATTGGTTTGGCCAATGGGGAGAACCTACAAGTGATTAAAAGACAAGAGGAGAATGAAGCTGGGTTTATATCTCCTAGTCTACTCCTGATTGGTTTGCATTGGATTGCCTATATTCTCTCCCAAAATGCCATAGCTTCTATGAACTGGTAGCTTTCCTCTTTCTGGGTCTTAATGACTGCTCTTTCCTTTGTCCCTTCAGGACTCAAGGTAATGATGACATTCTGCTGTTACTAGTCCCTTCAGAATCCTACTATCTCTACCCATATCTTTGTAAATAATTTTTTTTTTTTTTTGTAAATTCTCCCAAGTACTCAACTGGAATGTGCTATCTATTCCCTGATATGACCCTGGTCAACACAGTGGATGAACATACTGGAAAATGCTGGCAAGTGCCTTGTAAATTATTGATTAACATGTCTAAAATATTTAGGAAGGCAAGGGAAACTAGAAGAAGAATAGGCAAATTGGAAAAGATCAAAATCACCAAAGAGTGTTTGAAGTTGGAATGAGGGAATGGGAAAAATGGAATGTGAGAAAGTTTTGCTCATAAAGGCAAACTTAGGGTTTTATTTCCTGGAAATGGAGAATTTGTGTCCTGATTATTTTTGAGGGATAGCTATGGGACTAACTGTATGAGAGGAGAAGATGTAACTCTGCTGAATTTGTTAAGAACCTTATATGCGAGAAGTGATGTGTTGGGTATTACTGATGGTTCTTAACAGTTATACAACAAGCTATTGTCTTGTAAAAGCACACGGAAAATACTACATTTAAATTTGTAATTAAATTTTATGTTATTTTTAGAAACATATCACACTACACATACCAAATATAAGATTTGGTCTTTTGTATTATTGAGTTGCCAGCCACAAATTACACACCTAAACATTTTAAACACTGATATGTGATTCTTCTGAATCATACACACAAAATCTACAAATATACATATATAACACATGAAACCTATACATTTCTTATTGAGGGGAAATCAACTTCACTACCACAATTACACTTGAAATTCCACAAG
The DNA here is from genome assembly GCF_018350175.1 of Felis catus. Classification (NCBI taxonomy): domain Eukaryota; kingdom Metazoa; phylum Chordata; class Mammalia; order Carnivora; family Felidae; genus Felis; species Felis catus. Next base: position 58,133,288 of record NC_058372.1, read on the forward strand.
ATAGAACTTCTTTAAATAATGAAAAATACCTTCTCTTTCTGCTAAATATAATTATTGAAGGTTTTTTTTCTGCATGTTTCCCAATTTGACAGTAATTACAAGGGTAGAGGAGACTAATAATTTCTAAAATGCTTTAAAGTAAGAATAGCTATCTAAGAAAAGTGGCTTTTCATTAATTATTTCAAGACTGAATTTAAATTTATACATGGGATACTATCTTGTGTCAATTTTTATATATTTTTTTTGTTAAGTAAAGGTCATGAGTTTCATTTACATTCTGAGTTATACATAATGAAAGCATCACAGCTTTGCATTAAATAATGATAAACCACGCTATGTAGAATGGCAACACTCAATAAAGTTCCCTTGATTGCTTCATCTTCCCATTAAAAAAAAATACCAGCACTGAAAAAAAATGTTAGAAAGTATATGTTATATTGTGTTCCACCTGACAAAGATTCTATTTCAAGAAGTGAGAATAATAAAAGTTATTCCTAAAGTTTGAAAGATCTATTGTAATGAATTGAACTAGTTCAGTTTCTGATTGCTTGCCAGCAGTGTAGCTGTCTCCAACATACTCCTGTATTGATCTGGTAGCCTTTGTGGCAGTGCATAAAGAATAAACATCTGTGTCAGGTACAACAGCAAGGTGCCATCCCCATTGAACTTGCTGCTACCCTGATTACAAAGAGGCTGTTTAGAGCACCTGGTGACCACGACAGGCTCTTTCTTCACTATAGAAAAGAAACTCATTTCCAAAAGCTTACTGAACTGAAACTGAGAAACTCACCAGAAATCGTCAGCTGAAGAGGTGTTGGAATGAACTCCAGTGAAGACAAAGTAAGCGATCTAGTGATGGAAAGCCTCTGGCTTGCAGCAGAAGATTCCCAATCATGCACACTAGGCTGAAGTTCCCATTTGGGCCACTCTGAAGAAGTTGTAAGCTCTTCTTTTAAATCAGATGTTAAGGTCAGATAATCTGTATAATATGTCCAATCTGGCACAAGAACAGACAAGGGAAAAAAGGTCTGTATTGGATACGACTGAGTTCCTGAAACTGCATACAATGCAATATTAGAGGTTACCTCTGAAAAGTCAGACACAGAGTCTATATAAGGTGGCAGGTTGTTTTTGAGGTCACCTGAATATATAGTTTTTGGATGATTTTGTAAATTTAATTCAAAATCTAGAGAACTGTCATGTGTGTGAAGTTTGAACTGATTATGAGATCCTTTACTCTCTCGCATACCCAATAAATTGTCTTGATTCAGTATCTCAGTGGGGCCCATGGTTATACCATGTTGTCCTATTGTCAATAGTTTTAAAATGTTCTCTGACACAGAAGGATCATCAGTAGTCAGTTTTGAAGTCAAATCAGAAATCATCAAGGCTGAAGAGACACTTTGTAAAGGGACAGTGGATAAATAACTCTTAAATAAACATAAATTAACATCCAAATTACTTGATAGGGTAATGGATTCTTCCAAGGATGAGGATAAAATCCTTTTTTTTTGTACTCTTTTTAGAAGGAAATAAAGATGACAGTTCTGTGAATGCCACTGATGGCGTTATTTCAGTAGCATAAGACAATGGATGCCCAGAAGTGATAGTCTGAATTCCCATTAGTGCATACCAGCTGGCTGATATCGCTGAGTTCATCCAGAACGTCTCATAAAAGTGGGACTGTTTTCTATGCAAAACTTGATCTGAGAATTCATGAGAGGATTTTATTTCAGTCATAGAACATGTTGCACATGTTTGGCTTAATTCACTTAAAGAATCAGCAGCCTGTGATTTGATGTTTGTGAGTCTCTGGTTGCTAGATGCTTCAGTAATAACCTGGTATTCACTGGGAATGGAGGCTTGTGTAGTGAATTGGTGCAGAGTTGATGAGTTTAAGATGGCTACCTGTTTAGATATAATTATCTTAGCAGGAGAAAGGGGAGACATTGAGGAGCTCAGCAATCTCCAGTACTCTCTTCTTGAAATTAGGGAAACAGCTGAAAATTCTTCAATATCCTCTTGAGCCCCCATAGAAACAACCGGAGGTACACTTGTAGAAGTGGTTGTGAGCAGGAATCCATGGGAGAGTAATGAGTGCCTCTTTAACTTAATATCAGCTCCTGGAATGCCAGTAATTACTGAACTCACTGTGGTAGTAGTTAAGGCAATAGTCTCATTGTTCACAAAAAATAAAGATTCTGAAGGAAAAATAAAATCTGACATGAAAGAAGAAATGATAAATGGGGTCCTGTCTTCCATACTGGGGAAAAAGTATCCTGCTGTGGCTGCTGAAGTTTGGATAGGCATATGTGATACAGACGTTTTGCCCCAGACAATTTGTGCTGAGTCATGAACACCAAAATTCAGAAATTGAGAAGAGGAAACATCTGTGGAAGAAGGAAGACTGCATTTTGCTGAAAGCTCTCTAGTGGAAATCAGTTCTTTGAGTAAATAGCTTTCAAAAGATATGCCAATGCTTAATGTTGCTAAAATAGTAGTTGGGAGAACATCATGCTTGATACTGTCTGTCTGTTTTGGACCTTCAAAGAGGAAAAAGAAACAAAAAGAGAATCAGAAAAGTGAATTAAAAATGAACAACTTTGGCCCTGGGCTGAGTCTTCTGCAAACTGCACTGCCTCCTCATATCAATTATTTGCAGACAAATGGCTCTGTAGGTTATATTTCTAATGGAAGTGTATGGGTAAGTTTAGTAACTTCACAAACTGGATAAATGCAAAGACTCCCATTATTCACACTCCATTTGAGGGTCAAAGTCAAACAAATTGTGCTATATAATCTTGAGAAAGAACAAAGCTGGAGGTATCTTGTGCCTTAATTTCAAACTATACTACAGGGCTATCGTAATCAAAACAGCATGGTACTGGCATAAAACCAGACATATAGATCAGTGGATTAGAGTAGAGAGCTCAGAAATAGGCCTACTCATATGTAGTCAATTAATCTCTGACAAAGGAGGCAAGAATATACAATAGGGAAAAGATAGTCTTTAAAATGAATAAATGATGCTGGGAAAACTGGGCAGCTACATGAAAAAAATTAACTGGACTGCTACTTTACACCATATAATGGTGTAAAGATTTAAATATAAGACTGAAAACCATAACACTAGAAGAAAAAATAGGTAGTAAGCTCTTTGATATCAGTGTTAGCAATACTATCTGGGACCAGACTCCTTAGGCAAGGGCAACAAAAGTTAAAATAAACAAATGGGACTACATCAAACTTAAAAGCCTTTACACAACAAAGGAAACTATAAACAAAACAAAAAAAGCAACCTACTGAATGGGAGAAGATATGTGCAGATCACACATCTGATAAGGGGTTAACATCCAAAATATATAGAGAAATCCACAACTTAATATCAAGAGAACAAGTAATCTGATTTAAAAATGGGCAGGGGCACCTGGGTGGCTCAGTCAGTTAACTTTTGGTTTTGGCTCAGGTCATGATCTTGCATCAGGGAGCTTGGGATTGTCTCTCTCTCTTTCTCTGCAGCTCCCCTGATTGCTTGTTCTCTCTCTCTCAAAATAAATAAACTTAAAAAAAAATGTGCAGAGGACTTAAATAGACATTTTTCTAAAGAAGACATACGGATGGCCAACTGGCACATGAAAAAATACTCAATATCATTAATCATCACAGAAATGCAAATCAAAACCACAATGAGATATCACCACAAGTATGTCAAATTGACTATTATCAAAAAAGGCAATAAGTAATAAGTGTCAGTGAAGATTTGTAGAAAAGGAACCTTTGTACGCTGCTGGTGAAAATGTAAATTGGTGCAGCCACTGTAGAAAACAATATGGAATTTCCTTAAAAAAATTAAAAATTAGAAATACCATACAATCCAGCAGTACCACTTCTGGATATCAATCTGGAAAAAATGAAAATACCAGTTCAAAGAGATACATACACTTCTATGTTCACTGAAGCATTGTATACAATAGCCAAGATATGGATTCAATCTATATGTCCATTGATAGATTAATGGATAAAGATGTTATATATACACAATGGAATATTACTTAGCCATAAAAAAGAATGGAAGCTCCTCACTTGTGATGACATGGATGAACCTAGAGAGTATTATGCTCAGTGAAATAAGTCAGAGAAAGACAAATACTGTATGATATTATTTACATGTGGAATCTAAAAATAAATGAACAAACAAAACAAAAAATACCATGAGAAACATACTCATAGATACAGACAATAAACTTGGTTAGCAGAGGAGGGAGAGATAAGCAGGGTGGAAAAAATAGATAAAGGGGATTAAGAAGTACAAACTGCCAGTTATAAAATGGGTGAGTCATGGGAATGTAATGTACAGCACAGGGAATATAAATAATATTGTAGCAACTATGTATGGTGTCAGGTGGCAACAAGATTTGTCATGGGGATCATTTAATAATGCATAGAAATATCAAATCACTATGATTTATACCTGAAAATAATAGAATATTCTATATCAATTATACTTCAATTATAAAGAAAAGCAATATATATAATTTATGTTATATTAAATTTTGTATTTATTTCATAAACATTTTTATTTATTTCACATATTTATAGTTATACATACAAGCAATGAGTATGCACAGAGGGAAAAGAAAGAATTGACATATTCCACACCAAGTGACTCCTTTGAATAATGAAACATGAAAAATTACAACTTTGTCACTGATAGACTCAATGAATATATAACATATTGGTTAAAAAATATTAGAAATATTATTTTAATTTCTAAATAGGCACAGTATACTTTATATTTGATAATATTATATTTCAACCTAAGTCTTTAAAAGAACAGGAATTACAAAGACAAAAAATAGGGAAGACTACCTGCCTGCTTATAATATCCAGTAGCCTTCAAAAATATTTTTCCTAAGCAAAGAATACCTTGTTAAGGGGTATAATTCTCATTCTTATTATCCTGAGTGACACTGACTATAAAAAGAATTAACTTGGAATTTAACATATGATATACTATTTACAATATAGCATCATTTGATTTAGTAAATTAAATAAGACATATTGAAACATACTCAAGATGTCAAAATACTTCAAATTTGGAAAAAAGGCAGATTAAAAAAATTCCAATAAATTGATAGGAATATAAATTTATATATAATGATTCAGAGAATGTTAAATAAAGATAGAATGAAGTAAGTATTACAAGTTTTTTCAAATAAGTTTTATGGATAGTTAAAATCAGCTGGGACTGGAATCCAGTTATCTACCAAAATTTACATATCATAATAAAGATATTAATAAACATTTTTTCACTGTTTAAGAAAGAGTATTTATTAGCAAAGAACATCAATATTCTTAAACCAAAACTTAAAACTGAAACATAACAAGAATTCTAAAATAATTTTATACCCCTGAAAAATTAACTCAGAAAAATAAAGATTTGAAATAAGTCAGAAAACAGGTTTCAATACACATCAAATTCAATCTTTTATATATCTTATTTTCATCTACTTACCTGGATCATCTGGGTTAGTATTCATGATGGTCCACAGTCTTGTAGCCCTTGCTGATGGAAAGCTACTGATTGGAGTGTCAGAAGCAGATACTGTATATGTTTGTGTAGAAATGACATCCGTTCTTTGAGAGACAAGAGGTAAACAGGTAATTCTGCTTATTTCAGCACCACAAAAAAGCCCAGTGGAGCAGGCCTGCAAACAATAATTATAATAACTAAGTTCACAGTTTCTTTGTCACCAAGAGAGAAGTTTTTAAGTTAGTTCTGAGGCATTTTCTTGTCATATTTGATAGCTCAAATCATCACCTTAATTTGCTTGAAAATAAAGTCTTTAGGGTAAATTTTATCTGCATTTCAAAATTAATCCTTCAAATTTTGGATATGCTCAATTAAATGCCTAAATGTATTCTTCATTTCTTTAATTTTAAGCCAAAATACTATTTCACATTTCCTTTGAGGGTATTTTTTTTTCCAAGGAAGAATTTGTGCTGTATGGTAGTCAATATGGATCTAAAAGCTTCGTTACAAATTATAAACTCTTCCACTCTAAATGTCATATTTAGTTGGAAGCAAATGTAAAATGCAGTATATGCAACAGATAATTTGAAAACATTTTCTTGTGATGTTTGAATCATTTTAATTTGTATTGGCTTACGGAGCAATGATCCTTATAGATTTAGGTTTATGTGAATAGCCTATTTCTGCCATAAACTTACAAGATAATTTCTGCATAAAGAAATTGTTTTTAGCTTATGGGAAGAGAATTGTGATACATACATAAATAAGTACAGATATATCTGGGGATTCTCCTTTAAATATAGAATTAACACTTAGTTACACTATTTGTAGATTTTGAACTTTATGAAAATACAATTCAAATATTATTTAAAAATAGTAATGCATGCCTATTTCCTAACACTAAGGACACATTCAACAGGTATCCTTACTTAACTGGGCTAGTATTTGTTCAAGATTTCATATAATTTGCACAAAATGTAAATTTTACTTTAGATGTCCTTTTTTCATTTGTTTCAGAGTTATAAATTCTGTATTCACTTTCAATTAACACCTGAAAGTTTTTATAAGGTCAGAGAATTCTTGATGTTTTATAACTGCTTTAAAAAAATCTAACATGTAGGGGCGCCTGGGTGGCTCAGTCGGTTGAGCGGTTGACTTCAGCTCAGGTCATGATCTCACGATCCGTGAGTTAGAGCCCTGTGTCGGGCTCTGTGCTGACAGCTCAGAGCCTGGAACCTGTTTCGGATTCTGTGTCTCCCCTCTCTGATCCTCCCCTGTTCACGCTCTGTCTTTCTCTGTCTCAAAAATAAATAAACGTTAAAAAAATTAAAAAAAAATCTAACATGTAGAAAATGGTAAAAAGTGTAGCTAGAAGCGATAGAAGAAACAGCAAGAAAAACATATGTTTTATGATTCCACATATTAAGGACCAAGAGATTTGTCTTTTTCTCTACTCAAGGGTAAGCAGCAAGGCTTGGAAAGAATTCAAAGATTGTTGAAAATACACATGGAACTAGGATAGAGATCAGAATGCAAATATATTAGATTATGGTGAAAATACAGCTGTTACATAGCGCAAAAATATTTGCACGACCAACATTTTCCTACTAAATCATAATCAGAAGTTATTATCAACTACCTTGAGAAATCACTACCATGGGGTTAAGGGATCCTCAAAGCCCCATGATCAACAAGTTTTCCCCATGTCACCATTGCTACATAGGAATCACAGATATCCTTGAGGTACACTAGATCAGAACATGTAAAACAAGGTGATTCAAATACTTAATGACGTAAGGCTAAGATACTGCCATAAGAATGATCTGGAATACCTGATATTCATAGACTAAATATCTATCTTTAGACAACTTTACATTGGAACTAACATTTGTCTCTATGGTTCTGATATGTTCTCTAATATTGTTGACTATTATATCACTGGATATGTTAATACATCCATTCTTCCTGGTGGGAAGCCATACTTTCTCTTTCCTATGTTGTATGCCTAGGCTCACATCCATCATGTGCTGTTCTCAGTATTTAAGTCTCAAAGGTGAATTTATTTTCCTAATTTTGAGCTTGATAAGAAATGTCTTATTATATTCCCAAGTACCAGCAATTAAAATCATAGAGCCTTTTTTAAAATTAAATGTTCCTCCAAATTTATTTCAGTATTTTAATTGTTTGAACTCTCTCTCTCTCCTCCTCCTCCTACACACACACACACACACACACACACACACACACACACACACTAACATAATTTATCCTAGAGAAACTTCTATATTTTCCTTAGTTAAATTCAAAACTGCATGGCAAAGCTTACTACATGTTCACTAAACTTATTTCTTCTTCCTCTTGGACATGTTTTACTCACTCTTGTGTTTATGTGAGACCACGTCATTTACTCCTAATCAATGAAATGTGAATGATCATGAAGTATGTCACTTTCAGATTGATTGACAAGAGTCTGCTATGCATGAACCTCCAGCCTCTTCTTCCATGTGGCGACTTCAGAAAACACATATTAATGATAGAGGAGCCACAAAAAGGAAGTAGCCCAGATCCATAGATCTTTCTTTGAAGGAGAATATCTGAAATCAGAAACACTCACTTGGACTTCATATGAATGAAAAGTAAATTTGTATTATTCTAGGAAAAATTTAGAAGTTATTGCTGTATCAACCAGTATTGGTTGGTATCAATCTCTCCCTCACTTGGTAATGTTACAAGAAAACTAAACCATAAATGGTTGAACATTTCTTTTCCCATAACTGCAGGATTACACTGAAGGATATAAGTATTTCAAATATTTAAATTTGCTTTAATTCAGCAAATATTAAAGTTATATTTCTTTCCTAACTTCAGTTACCCTAATTTACTTATTTTGCCAATATATCTCTCATTCACTCATCATTCATCTATCAAATATGTATTGAGTACCTACCATGAATAGCATAATAACTTACTTGCTGATAGTTATTGAAATGTAATATGTGCCATGACAAAGATAGCCATTTCTACAAAACTTCATGACTTAAAAAATATTTTTCTTTCTGAATCTATATTTGAGGAGAAAAATGCAAATAGGATCTTTTGAATCAAACCTTTATGAGAATATGGTCATCCACTTTCCATGGTCACTGTGTAGCCTTCTATGTCTTTACTCAACAAATATTTCATGATCAGTTTCTAAGTGTCAGTGATTGTTGCAAGTGCTTGGAATAAAATAACTAACAAGATATGCAATGTTTGTTTCATTACATAGCTTATCTTTTAGTAAAGGAATCAGAATTAATTAACTAATACTAATTAGTAATAAGTGGCTTTAAGACAAAATTTTGTGAGATAAATAATAAGGACAAATAGGGAGGACTCTTAAAGGGAGTGGCCAGGAAAGTCTTCTGATCAGGAATCTGAATGTGAATTTCTGAGGAAAAGAGCATTCAAAGCAAACAGAAGAGGGGTATAATGGCCCTGAGACAGGAACATGCATTGCATGTTTGAAAGACAGCAAGATGGGGGATATGAATAAAGAGATGAATGGAAGGCCATCAGTGGATGGAAGTGAGGTCACAGACATAGGCAAGATAGGTAAGATAATGTGTTTCTTGTATTTGGAATTAATTATGAGAGTTATGGAAAGCCATTGGAGTAGTTAATATTTAGGAAAAAAAGATACAGTTTGATTTATATTATGAAAGGATTAAGTTAATGTTTTGTAGATAGTAGACTCTTAAGGGAGTCTGGAGTACAGGGAAGAATGGAAGCTGTGAGATATATATATATATATATATATATATATATATATATATATATATATATATATATATATATATATAAAATCAATGATTCCTAAGTTTTTGTTCCTATCAGTGATGTGCGTAGTGGTGCAACTTACTAATTTGAAGAACACTGGTGAAGAACACTGGTATTTTTTTAATACTTAAATGTTTATTTATTTATTTGTTTTGAGATAGAAAGAGTGTGTGAGCTACCACAAGCACAAGTTGGGGAGGGACAGAAAAAGTGGGAGAGAGAGAGAATCCCAAGCAGGCTCCACGCCTACCAACAAGGAGATAATGACCTGAGCTGAAATCAAGAGTCAGATGCTCAACTGACTGAGTCACCCAAGAGCCCCCTAAAGTACTTTAAACTTGATAGGCTCATTAGCTATCCAGATATGGATGTAGAGTAAGAAATTGGAAATATGAGTCTCTCCTGAAGCAGAATTACTCTTAAATCATCTCAACTAAGTAAGAAATTATGATTATGGGATAACTAGTATTATCCCATAGTCCTTCTAATTCTCTAGTCACAGACCTAAAAAAATGGCAGAGCCTAGATTTATATGTAGGCACTAAGACTCCAGAATCCACACACATAATCATTGTGCTATATGTTTTACCTCTTATTACATCTTCAACATTTATTATGAACAGTTCTACCCTACAGTTGATTGTTTTAGGTAATAAAAACATTCTTTTATTCTAATAGCCTAATGGATATCACTATCAATTAAATTTAATAATCAGTATCAACATGTTAAGATCTGAGCAAAACAATGTTTCTATTGACAGTAACATTTGAAGACATAATGTACTTCATCCTTACTTTCTACTTGAGGTGATGAGTGTGTAATATAGCAAAACAAAACAAAACAAAACAAAACACCCAAATTCCCAGTTGTCACAGTTTCATATCAATCTAATTCTGTGGTTTGATCTACTTTCCTCTTAGAACTAGTAGTTTACTCCTTAAAGTTTACTAAAATAACTGAGAGCTTGAATTTTTCCAACACTATCAAAAAACATTATTAATTTTTTATTTTTTTAAGTTTGTTTATTTTGAGAGAGAGAAAGAGAATGTGCGTATGCAGTGCAGGCAGGGGAGGGGCAGAGAGAGACAGACAGGGAGAGAAATAGAATCCCAGGCAAGCTCTGTGCTGTCATGGCTAGCTGCAAGTGGGGCTTGATTTCACTTAACCATGAGACCATGATCTGAGCAGAAATCAAGAGTTGGACACTCAATGGACTGGGCCACCCACGACTCCCTATTTTATTGTTTATATAGCAAACTGTCTACCTAATTTGTGGGGGCCAGTACAAATGAAAATATAGATCCACTTGCTAAAAAAATGGTTAATTATTAAGTCAGCAACAGCAGAATATTAGAGCAATTGTGTGTGTGTGTGTGTGTGTGTGTGTGTGTGTGTGTGTGTATGTGTAGGGGTGGGTATCTTCTAATGGCAGGGTCTTAATGTAACTCACAAATCACATACCCATGACTTATATAGGCTAATTTTGCCATTTTATAATAGTGGATTTACCTACCTGTAGCTTAACACTCTTTGAAAATTTTCTCAGGGTGATATATGCCTTCTTAAATTGAAATATCTTTTTGATAATTTTGATAATTGGAAGAAACAGTTCAGATGATTATTACGCTAAATTCATGACATGGTGTTCTTGTAGAATTATAAAGGAAACATCAGGCAGAACATCCAATATAAAACCACCAAGCAAATCTGTTTCTAAGTAGTATAGGCTTAGTTACCCCATCAATTACAGTTCTAAGAAGCAATAAACTCTTCCCAGTTTCATATAAAGTGAAACATTCGATTTATGCTAATTGGAACTATCATGTTTCATTAGGAAAGGTTCACTAAACTGAAGTTCTCTTTCAATAATTTCTGCTTTCTGGCAAGCTTTTGCATCATTTACATAATTTCCAATTCTATAAAAATTTTACTATATAAAATTCTCAGGTCTCAAGTAACAAATCAATGTCCAGTCACAAAACCAATAACCAATAATTTACATCTAGTTAGTATATTTCTCCCATGTTGGGAGAACTTGTTGGTTAGATAAGGGGAAAAAACCTTCAAAGTTGTTGATTCAGTGTTGTTGTCTTGTAAAGGATACTTGCAGGTTTCTGCATGTGGTTAGCTAACTGGACTGGGAGATGAAAGGTAAAGTTAGTGTCAGTCTGAATCTGAGAATAATATTCTGAAGAATGATATCATTCACCCATAATAATAATAAAAGAATCTGTTAATGATCAGAGATCAAGTATTAAGAATACTTTGACATAAAGTATATAATATTGAGATAGTTTTATGATTCAAAATTGGACTACATATTTTATTTCTAGTTTTTCTAGAATTTCCTCTATAATATCTATAGAGTCCATATCAATAATTAGAATTGTTATTGTATGACTGTTTGTATACCAAATGGATTTACATGTCTTTACCAGCATAACAAAAGTGCCTCTGACCACTCTCTACTGAATGGCCATGGCTAGTATGATGTCTAGAACATAGTTACATAGTTGGTGGTCAGTAAACATTTGTTGGAAAAAAAAACCCTAAAAGATAACATTCCTTTGAAAATGCATTTTATCTAGGTACTTCTGCATTTCTTTTTTCCTATGAACATAAAATTCCATCCTTCTTGAAAAACTCCATCAGATAAGAAATCAGGATTTTGGAATAGTAGTCTGGTGAAATATCCCTTGGGCTTCCAAACCCTGAAGATTATTGATGGTTCACATGACCAAAGCTTTATACAGTCTCATATGAACCTTGTGATCTAAAAAGGATGTAGCCTAAGTCTTGATCTTTCAAGAATAAAGCCTCCTCATGTAATATTCTAAACATGATAGGGCCCTTCCAGGAGAAGTAGTGATCATCTAAACTGTTTCTATGGAGGCTGTCAGTGGACAGACCTAGAGAAGTAAGTCTGATCTACACATGTCCTCTGTAGAGAGCTCATCATAATGGAGCACATAGATAGTGATATGATGGCACGAATTATCTGTCTAGGCTGTGTGTGGCACTAATGCCACTAATGCTATGGATATTTGCATCTATTCACTATCTCGAGAATCTACGAAAAAGGTGGCAAGTTCTCAAGAAACATATAGTTCTAGAATTCTTTTCTTCCTGCATGATGACTTGACAGAAAACAACAGGAATTCTCATTCCCTCATTTTGTACTTATTTCTCTTCTTTCTTTCTTTATTATTTTTAAGATTTATTTATGTTCGAGAGAGAGAGAGAGAGAGAGAGAGAGAGAGAGAGAGAGAGAGCACGCACAAGTGGGGGAAGGTCAGAGAGAGAGGGAGACGCAGAATCCGAAACAAGCTCCAGGCTCTGAGCTGTCAGCGTAGAGCCTGATGCGGGGATTGAACCCACCAACTGCTAGATCATGACTTGAGCCGAAGTCAGATGCTTAACCGACTGAACCACTCTGGTGCCCCTTTATTTATTTTCTTTTTCTTTTATTTTTTTTAAATGTTTATCTTGAGAGAGTGAGAGCGAGAGCGAGAGCGAGAGCGAGAGCGAGAGCGAGAGAGAGAGAGAGAGAGGGAGAGGGAGAGGCAGAGAGAGGGGGGAGAGACAGAATCTCAAGCAGGCTCCACACCATCAGCGTAGAGCCCAACACAGGCTCAATCTCAGGAACTGCAAGATCATGACCTGAGCCCAAATCAAGAGTCAGATGCTTTACAGACTGAGTCACCCAGGTGTCCCGAGGCCTATGTTTTCTTGAAGTGAGTTTTCTACTTTCTTAGAAGATAACTTTATTTCCCTTCATTGAATTTGGCTACCAGATCTTCAAGGGATCTTCAAGGGATTTGCTTAGGTGGAGTTCTCTTTGAAAATATACGCTCATTGCTTTCCTATACAATTCTAATCTTCTGGGACAACTTCTAGGAGAACTAATGAGTGAAAAGATAAATATCTTGAGGACTGTACTGAATCAGACATTTTCCTTGATCTGGCTATTGGAAGATATTTGAGAAAGGCAAGTGGAAAGCGCAGCTCAGGGGAGAAGCCAGGGTTAACACTAGAGACAAAATGTTCAGACAACAGATTTCCTACAGAAAGCTGATGAGACAAGAGGTTGAGAGACACTGTTTTAGAGGCAAGCCCTCACAAGTATATTTACTAACTATAGAATATGTGCCAGAGTTATTTTTTTAAAGTTTATTTCTTTTGAGAGAGAGACAGAGACAGAGACAGACAGAGAGAGAATATCAAGCAGTCATGGTACTGTGAGCACAGAGCCTGACATGGGGCTCAAACCCATAAACCATGAGATCATGACCTGAGCCAAAGTTGGACACCTAACTGACTGAGCCACTGAGACACCTCAGAGTTATTTTTTAAAATAAAAGTCCGACTAGGTAATTCCTTAGCTGAAAAAATCATCAGTGGTTTACCACTTTCCCAGGAAAAGTAAAAATGATGTAGTCTAGCACACACAGACACTGACCATTTCTAAAAACATATGCTTATTTCTTATCACTTTTTTACATAAATTATGATAATTACTACTTCACATATATTTTTTTCCTTCCTGAATCCCACTACTGCCACATATCCCCACCCTGAACCTAGGTAACCCAGATACCCAACTTTTTTGATTCAACTCAAAATTCTCTTGGAAATCTTCTATGTTCCTTAAACAGTTTTTAAATACATCACTACTGTGCTTTCATGAAATATAGTGTAGACCTTAACTGCAGCTGTTATCTGTCATGCTGTGATTGCTGTTTGACATATTTTGCACTCCCAGTAGACCAAAGTTTTTAAGAGCAAAAACAGTCCTCAAGTGTCTAGCTCAGTGTTAGAGATCATAGGCTAGTAAAGAATACTCTTGGGGGAGCTTGTGGTATCAGTCTATGTCAGTCTGCTTCATGCTAAGTAAAAAGAAGGGAGTGATAATTCTACTGAGTTGGAGACCCAAAAGCCTTTGATTTGGTCAACTCAAATTGATTACAAATGTTGAACCGGAGTCTTGGGACAAGATCTTTATATTACTTGGTTTCCATTGAAGTTCACAGGTGACTTATAAAATAAAAAGCCTGTGGAATACAATGGGTCTGTAATTTGATAACTAAATTGTAATTACTAAATGAAAGGTACAATTTGATGAATAAGCTATATATTTGAATATGAATTATTATATATACAAATTACTCAGACCAATGTGCACAAATCATATATTTCTAATACATTTATAATAAAGATATTCAAACTTTCCCCCCTTTTTCAGTACTGTTAAATGCACCTGTACATTAAAAAACATAAATTACATTTTTTTATTTTTGGGACTTGGATTGTATTGAATTAAAACTCCCTTTGCAAAAAATATTCTCTGAATACTTTTCTAATGTTTCACATTAAAATAAACTCAGAAAACTATGAGTACAGATCAATTTTTTGAAATAAAATTATTCATGTAGCAATAAGCATATTATATTTTGATAGAAAATATACACAAATAGACTACTTTCAAATTTTAAGTGGATGATATTTAATCAACTTTCTACAATGAATAAATTAAGTTTCATGTCAATTATTTTGATTCTAATCAAAGAAGTACTAGTTATTTTCCTATATGTTAACTATAAATATAGATATTGGGCTCTGAATAAATAAATAGTTTGAATTTTAAAGTTATAGGCTCCACCATGGTACAGTTCATGTTGGTAATACCACTGTATTTAATTTAAATTAAAATAATTTGTGTTTGATTTGATTTGAGTTCAACACAATATTGAGAATCTACTCTGTGTTAGCCATCCTATCAGAATCATTTAATAATGTGCAACTTTCTGTACCTCTTCTCTGTAGGGCAACTTCAACCTACACCCAATCATACTTGCTACACTTGTCATTGTCATTCAGGCTTGCTCTCCTATTGGAACTCTTTTCTGAACCAATTCAGTCAAATTGAGTAGGGTTCTGTACCTTTATTTTGATATCTATAGTATCTTGTATACATACCTATATCAAAACACATTAGTTAATAAATATCATTTGTTGTCTATCTCTCTTCGGGCTGTTATTACATGCCAACCAAATAGCCACAGTTGTATGCATGACACACACAATGATTCATTACAGTACTGATCATTTTATATTTTTCTTCATCTTGTAGATCATTTAAAATACAAAGGTGCAATCTTCATTTTATTTTTTTTTTAATTTAATGTTTATTCATTTTGGAGAGAGAGAGAGACAGAGCGTGAGCAGGGGACGAGCAGAGAGAGAGGGAGACACAGAATCTGAAGCAGGCTCCAGCCTCTGAGCTGTCAGCACAGAGCCCAGTGTGGAGCCTGAACTCACTGACAGAGAGATCATGACCTGAGCCAAAGTTGGGCGCTTAACCGACTGAGCCACCCAGGCGCCCCTGCAATCTTCATTTTAAAGCATTAACCAGGATGGCTTCTGACTCCTTTAGTAGTAGCCTACTATTTCCTATTTAGTAGTAGCCTATCTATTTCCTGTAACCCACTGTGACAATACATGTTATCTCTCTCCCTTTAGACTGAGACTGAAGTGGGTTAGGCTTATAGTTTGAAGGCTTTGAAGCTGATCTTCACATTCTGAAAATATGCACACAATCCTCCCTTTACTTGGAAAATTCAAGTGCAAGTGACATGAAAACAGTTACATGAAGTAACACAAAACCAAATCAAGTACCATGGTACAAGGATACCATCTAACACCTAAAATATATCAAATACAGCAAGGAAAATACTCTGTGCTGAAAATTAGTGCCCCTGAGCTGCATGGAGAGGGACAAGCAACAGGTCTTATTCTTCCCTATAGACTGACTCTTTTCTTAGTTTTATTTATTTTTAATTAAGGGGGAAAAAAGCTAAACCAGATGCACTGATTATGAATAGCAAAAAAGACTCCTAGGCCACAAGGGAAGCATTAAAACCCTGCTGTTTTTCAGTGGCAATACTAGAAAAAGCAGGGGAACAGAGAGATTGGTGTTTATCATCAAAAGAATGCAGTAGATGTCGGTTATCATATTTCTTCCTGCTGCCTCGCCTGTATTTAATTATTTATAGAATAAACTGGCAGATGTAAAATGCACACTTCCATTTGTTATAATGTAAGAGCCATGTGAAATAAGAAATTTTGGTGTAAAATGTAAGAGAAATTTTGTAGAAATTGTATGAGTTAAATCCTTTTTAGTGTGACTGTGTTTGCCAAGAGAAATTTGAGCATAGCTCAGTGTAAAAAGATTCAGACCTAGAGTTGAATACAGAACAAAACCTTCCTGATCTACCAGCTACATAAAGTATTCTAACCTCTTTATTTCCATATCTGTAAAATAGGGATAACAATGCTTCTTATGTCACAAGTTTGTTTTTTCTTTTTTAAAGCACTAAATGAAGTAATGCATCCAAAACACTTAGCCTGGCAAATAGTTAATGCTTCACCAATGATAACTAACTTTCATGGTAGCTTGTGGCTCAAATGGTGTTTTACATCAGTTTATTATTATAGAAAGGAATTCACTATATCTTTGATAGTGTATGGCATTGCATCTAATCTGTGTTGCAAATTTCTTATATGATTAACACCAAAATATTTATGGTCTTACTCATGTTCTTACTCATTTGATAAATAAATATTTATTTAGAATGAATCTATTATGTGGTATCAATGTGGAAAAAGAGGTAACGACAGATATGCATAGTTACTGTTCTCATGGAGCTTATTACTGGAGAGAAGAGAAGTACAGCAGGGTGGAGAGGTGAGGAGGGAACAGAAGGGAAGGGAGGGGAGGAGGGAGAGTTCAGTCACATATTGAATACAGAGATACACAAACAATTGATGGGTTACGGTTTTAGCAATTGCTATGAAAATAAATTATAAAATGCTACCTAATTGTTTATGAAAATTGGAAATGGTACAGCACTTTGGAAGATAGTTTGGCAGTCTCTGACATAACTAACCACACTTTTTTATACAACCCAGCAATTTCCATTCTCTGATATTTACTGAAATAAACTGAAAACTTATGAATGCACTAAAGCCTGCACACAGATGTTTATAGAAGCTGTATTTATAACTGTTAAAACTCAGAAGCAACCAAGATGTCCTTTAGCAGGTAAACAAACTGTGGTACATCTAGGCAAGGGAATATTATTCAGCACTAAAAAGAAATGAGCTATTAAGTGATAAAAAGGCATGGAAAAATATAAATGCATATTTGAAGTGAAAGAAGTTATGTTAAAATGGCTATGGTATTATTCAAACTATATGACATCCTGGAAAAAGAAAAGCCAAGGAGACAAAAAATCATGAATGACTGCTAGGAATTAGAGGAGTAGAAGGGATGAGTAAGTAGATCACAGGATTTTAAGGCTGTGAAAATACTCTGTATGATACTATAATGGTGGACACATATCATTATTCATTTATCAAAACCCATATGATGTACAACACCAAGAGTGAACTCTAATGTAAAATACAGATTTTGGTTGCAATGACGTGGATGGAACTAGAGTGTATTATGCTAGGCAAAATAAGTCAGTCAGAGAAAGACAAATATTGTATGATTTCACTCTTATGTGGAATTTAAGAAACACAACATGAACATAGGGGAAGGGAAGCAAAAATAAAATAAGATAAAAATAGAGAGGGAGGCAAACCATAGAAGATTCTTAACAAACCAAGGGTTGCGGGAGGGATGTTAAGATTCTTAACAAACCAAGGGTTGGGTAGGAGGATGGGCTAAATAGATGATGGGCATTAAGGAGGGCACTTGTGATAAACACTGGGTGTTATATGTAAGTGATGAATCACTCAATTCTACTCCTGTAATCATTATTACACTACATGCTAACTAACTTTAATTTAAATTGAAATAATAATAAAAGCTATAGACTTTGGATAATAATGTTGTTCATCAACTCTAACAATTCTGGTGGGGGATATTGGTACTGGGAGAATGGGAGTATGGAATGGATTTTGGAATTCAGCCTATGCTTGCATTTTGAAAAGTAGTAGTTCAATAATATCTTTTGCCCATACCTCCATCAATATTACATAGAGATATCTATCTTAATATAAGTGAATAAAAGGTATGGTGTAGAGGAAAGAACACTAGTATATAAGTGTGGGCATTTAAAATTCTACTCCTGGGGCGCCTGGGTGGCGCAGTCGGTTAAGCGTCCAACTTCAGCCAGGTCACGATCTCGCGGTCCATGAGTTCGAGCCCCGCATCAGGCTCTGGGCTGATGGCTCAGAGCCTGGAGCCTGTTTCTGGTTCTGTGTCTCCCTCTCTCTCTGCCCCTCCCCCGTTCATGCTCTGTCTCTCTCTGTCCCAAAAATAAATAAACGTTGAAAAAAAATAAAAAAATAAAATTCTACTCCCAACTCTCCAATGGATTCACAATGTTATCTTAGGTATGGTTTTGCCTCATGCTATAAATTTTGAAACTGAGCCTCAAAGAATTTTCCATATAACCTAGGTCTAAAACATTAAACCTATTCTCCTCTGTGGCAATATATGATACCAAGAGTATTCTGTTTCTACCAAAATACAAACATTACTCCACTACCATGTTTAAACATGACACAGACATATAAAGAGGTGGACAACCATTACCCATATTATCTAAATAGCCCTAAAGTGTAGTCATAATTCTACTATACTTCTTTTATCAATAATAATAACTAGTCTGAGAGATTTAGATTGTGCATAATGGCTATGCTATATGTCTGTTATATAAATTGTAAGACAAGTTATTTTTAATATTCTATTTCTAAAAATATTAAACTGCATTTCCCATAATAAATATATTTATTTACTACAGAGAATGTCCTATTTGCATTATTAAAATACATGTTTTCATTCAAATTTGCACCTTCCCTCCTTCTCCAAAACTTTTATATACTTTGGGTTGTAAAACACTAAGTTACTGTATTGCTGAGTATGCTGAGAACACACATCTCTGTTCATGGTGAAACTAGTCTTGAGAAGCAGATTTTTTAAACTGGCTATTATATATTTAGACTTCTCATTAGCAGTACTGATCAATCCCTGAAGGTAGGCTTTTCAATATGAGGTACCGATGAAGACTTAATACTTTTGGGGATACCTTTCTAACCCTTGAGAGGAAGCCATAATCTTCGTCCCTCGAGAAAGCTCTTCTAATCACTATTTTACTCAGGGTTTGCCAATTGCCTTATTACTTTTTTAAAGTTTGTTTGTTTGTTTATATATTTGGAGAGCACATGCACAAGAAGGAGTGGGGCAGACAGAGAGGAGGAGACAGAGAATTCTAAGCAGGCTCTATGCTGTCAGTGCAGAGCCTGATGCAGGGTTCAAACCCACAAACTGTGAGATCATGACTTGAGCTGAAACCAAGAGTTGGACGCTTAACCAACTGAGGCACCCAGGCACCCCTTGCCTTATTATTTTTAATATTAGTACTACATAAACAGTATCCTAGTTAATGTCTTCATTTCCTTCAGCATACAGTTTCCTGCATTTTGAACCCATTGCTGAATGCTGTATTATACCCTACACATTTGTCTCCTTCACTCAGATGAAAACTCTCTTTGGTATGATGTTGAAACTAATGAATTTTTACATTATTTTGAGGATCTAGTGTAGTGCTCTGCACACAATATATGCACAGAATACGTTAAGGCAAAGCATCAAATTTCCTTTAAAACAAATGTTCTTGTTTCTTTGTTTGTGTATTCAAGTGTTTGCATACGGACCTGTCCTCTTTTCCCTAATTTGAATGTTAAGAACAGTGTGTGTTCCTATATACGGTATATGATTTCCAAATACTTTGCTATGGTGAGTGTCCAAAGGATATGCTGTTTTTTTTTTTAGATGTGTTTTGACTGATCAAATGTATAAATAACTTGAGCTCAAATATGAATAAATATCAAAAGCAATAAAACATCTCTTTAAAAAAAGAAATTATGAGTTTAAGAACTATACTTCTGCTTCCTTACTTCCTATATGGAGACACACATATTTTAATTATTTAATAGGCGAATAATGGGATCTCGAACACAATAAATACTTGTAAATATTCATTAACAACATCAATGACTTTATATCATGAAAAATAAACAACAGAACTCTAGACAAACATCAAATCAAACAGTCTATCTTGCTATCCTGTGTCTTGCTTTCAGGTCTATTTCTAAGTTGACATTTAAAAATAAGAAATTGCAAATAGACTGGACTGCTGTAGAACTCAGAGCATTTTTTCCTTATTCAGAAAACAGATTTTCCTCCCTTCTCCTCCATTTTGTTGAATACAAATACAGCTTCTATACTACATAAAGATTCGTTTTAATTTAAAGAATGCAATTAACACTTTTGTTGACCATCATTTGCAAAATGCAATAAGTATGACCCATTGACAGTCATTGGTTAATGTATGGTATGGATCAATATTGCCTGGTGAAATTCATTTACTGAGGAAAAAATGAGCAATGCTGATCAAATAAAAGGAGGAAGATCACTTGTCTTGAATTTTCTTAGCAAGCTTAGGATATTCAATAAGTTGTGTTCTGTCATTTACATTCTTTTGCAGAGCATTTGAATTTTAGAATAATATCAGCACTTTATGTTTTGATTCACTTTTAAAATCAGTTCTGCTAAAAAGAATAATCCACACTAATTATCAGTTTGTCAGAGACTGTCACAGCCCTAAACATTATAAAAAACCCGAGAGTTCAGGTCTTTCATATTATCTACTAAAATTTAATTCTTAGAAATACGGAAAAAAATAGATTACTATCCCCCTATTCAGTAGGGGCTATTTAATTCTCAAATTACTCTTCATTATCAAACAAATAATAATTGCAGTAATATTAATTTTCTCTAATCACATAAACATGCAGCTGAGTTAACATTTTTATATGGCAATGTAATTAGTGAGAGTTTTTAAATAAAATAGCCTAAATAGAAAGAATATAGAATGTGGCATTTTTCTGGAGATCTATTTGAATAGGGACATCAGAGAGAAGGTAACATAAACAGACTTAATGTAAAGAGAATTGCTATAAATTATTTTAATAAAAGGCTTAGTAGTTTGTAATAAGGTCGGCTGTATCAAGTTATATTCAGAAATTCAATGCTCAGATATCCCCATTAAACTGATACATTTTAATGCACTTTAACACAGATTACATGTGGTAGCAACTGGTATACTTATTTGTGTGAGATGATTTATAATTTTTTAGTTTCTACAATTTAGTGGGGAATTGGATGCCAGATAAATTGGCATCTTTTCCATAAAAATGTCTAGCAACTTTGGAAAACAGAGCAATCATTTGAGGTGAGAGACCTGGGAAACTTAATTAGAAAAAGGAAATCAGTTTTTTAAAAGATACACTGAATTTCATGAATGGAGGAAAACTCACCTCATTTCCTTATTAAATATGCCCCTTAAAACAGTAATAAAACTTCTGGTTTCTGGTCTAGCTTGCGAGAAGCTTGCAAGTCATCCTTCCCTTCTTCATAAACATTAAAAAGCTGAACAAACTAAAATTCAAGAACTCTCCTTAGACCCATCAGAGAATTGAAGTCACAAGGAAAACTGCTCTCTGCCAAATTAGTGGGGCAGTCAGGTAGATACAGAGAATCATAGCTCACCAAAACAGACACTCAGGAGCAAAAACCACTGCTGGAGCGAGTAGCAGGGCACGAGAGCACACTGTAATTCTCAAAATGCTGGACAATCTTGAGAGTTCAAAACTCCAGAGGTGTCCCGTCTTAGGGGATCCTCCATAACTTTCCTAAGTTTTACCTCCACGTTCTCACAGTGAAGATAGGAGAAAAATCCCTTTGTGCTTCCAACAGGGGGAGAGAATAGCCATTTTGAAATTCTGCCAGAATATTATGTTCTTCTTAGCAAGGCCTGAGGAAGGAAAACTATTTTACCAGAGCCTAATCAATCTGGGAGAAAGGAAATACTCAGTTCTAGCCTCCTGAAGTTTTCTTGTTGCGTCTAAGGGAGAGGAGGACTGAGAAGCACATGTGAACGTCACAGCCCAGGCGTGAGGCACAGTCTCACTAGAAGTCAGACCTAATCATAGAACTCTTGAAAGCTTCTCCTCCCTCCACATGTTAACTACATCAAGAGAGGTCTCTTGTAATAACAAGGGGTATAACTAAAAGAGCTACACATCTCATGTCTATTTAAGAAATCCTAAGAAAACCCAATGATTACGGGGAAGACAAAAACAAGGTGATATCAGCAGAAAATTTTAGCCTCTGATACCTAATAGCTACAGCAAACAGCAAACATGGCCTGACTCCTAGCCAAATGAAAATAAAGTCTTACACTAAAGATCTATTTATCTCAGTTACTTAGACCCAGGACACGATGTCTGGCTATAAATATAAAATTATGAGGCATATTACAAGATGAAAAGTACAATTTGAAGAGACAGAAGAAGCACCAAAATCAGACTCAGGTATGGGAGAGATTTTGCAATTATCAGACTAGAAATTTAAAACAACTATGATTAACATGCTAGGACTCTGATAAAACAATTTCAATTTCAATGACGACTAAAATAAAAAAAATATATGTTATATTCTGTGCTGTTAAGGATACTAAAATTATACCAGCTTGAGTTCACAGCCTATCAGAGTGGACAGAGAAATAAGCAAATATTTTACTAGAACATGTTAACTGGTGTAATATTTAGTCTCTTTCTGCCTATTCTGCTGCTAGAATGCCATGCCCTATCCCCTCTGTGAATTGTCAATTATTCCCTATGTCCACTGTTTTCATGTTCACCAAACTCTACATGCACACTTAATCCTAATCCTAATACAAATAAATTTACTTGTCTTCTAATCCATTGAACTGCTTTGTTTCTTAAGATTCTCTCAAATTTTATACCTTTCTGTGAATGACATTCTTTTAAAGAATATAAGAAATTAAAGAAGTTTGAGATCAGGATTATGATTCTTATTTTTTTTTCATATCCCATTTACTCTCAGGATTAGTTGTAAAAGGGAGAAAATAAATTTAAGGCAATTTTTCAATGATCTTATACATTTGTCATACCTGTTTCCAAAATAGTTTTGTCATTCTCTTATTTCAATATTTAGCATTCTAACTTGGCAGTAAAATTTCTGTCATTCCAACAAAGACTTTAAACATTTTCTTTGATTTTCTTATAGTTCCTCAAAATATTTTGCGTTTTATTCCTATTGATAATTTATGTTCTATTTTCAAGGATATACTTTTAAGTATATCTAATTTTAAATGTCTGTACTGTTAGACCATTGATATGTATAACATTTAAATATTAAATTATTTTTCAATAAATCAAATTTCCTCTATCTTTATCTACTCATTTTAGAACATGACTAATGCATTAACAAAGTTGAATCTCCCTTACAGCTTTTTACCCACTCTCTCTTATAATAGTAAGGTTTTTTTAGTTCTGTTTTAGCTTTAAAGTATTTGAGAAAGTATAAGAATATTAATTTCAAATTAACTTATTAAATGCCTTACTAAAATATAGATGACACTTCCTTCTACTTAGTAGACTTGTGGTTTTATAAAACCACATATTTTTCAAGATTTTTATATTTTCAATATATACTAATATATAAGTATACTAATATACAAGTATTAATTGATTCATATTACAATGTGAAAAGTTATATCCCAGAGTATTAACTATTGAAAGAAATTTTAAGGGTACTTGGTAGTAAATTCTTTGTGTTCAATAAAAACATTTATGAAATGACGATTTATTTTCTATATACCAGTCTGTATTGGCAGGAGAATTTAGTTAAAAAATAAAGGATTTATTTCAGATTGTTTTCTTTCTACTATCTCTTTGAGGAAGCCAACATTGGTATAATCTGAGGCATCATACAATTAACTTCTTGTCACCAAATACTTTCCACACTCACGTATCAGAGTGCCTAAAATTCTTCCCCAAAGATCGTCCTTCTGTGATCACTAAGAAAAATACCCTTCCCCAGAGCAGAACCAGGGTAGGAGGACTCTAAAACTTCAGGAAGGTGGCAGTTCTGGTTTAGCTTATACATATCTCTCTCAGCCAGATGAGCCTTGGGAATACCCTCAAAAGGGAAGAGTATCTGACTGAAGCACAGGCTTTCTCAAATTATTTTTTGATGACAGTTACTGACCATTTTCCATTCAATTCCTTGACTACTTCTGGAGACTCCTACTTCTGACTCTTCCTTTCTCATCTTCCAGCTCTAAGGAGTCTGGTTCTACCCATACTTGTGCATCTTTCTTAGGCACTGGGCAGGTCTCATCTTCCTTTTAAGTCTGATTCCTTAATCTTGCACTGGGTCATCTAACTGTGTGTCCCCTCTAATTATGGAGCCTTAATCTCATCTTAGACTGGTCTATCTTTTAATGACATTTATAAATATACATTTAAAATTCCTGACATCATAGTCTTGCCAATTGCTGTTCCCTTACTATATTCATGTGCTGTGGTCAGTTTTAATAAAGGATTGTGGTCAGAAGCTATTTTTTAATAGAGACATTGCTACCAAGGTAAGTCTATTCCAGTGCTAATGGAGTTCGGGCCAGTCCAGACTTGCAAAGAAAGCAGATTCATTCTCCTTGGACATACAATACTCTGAGCCCAACTCTGGAAGCAGTGCTATGCCCTTGGGCAAAATAGAGGTTCTGCCAAGACTCTGACAATATTAAGTAATTTCTCTACTGGCATCCTCCTTCCAAATGCATTAAAACATTAAAGGACAATACATTAAGTGACTTGCACCTTAGTGTGAATCAATTTATCAGAATGCTTTTCTCCTGAAAGGAAAGGCTGAGGGTGGTTGTGATGAATGGACAAGAAAGGAAAAGGGAATGCTGAGAAGCAGCATGTACAGTCAGAGAAAGAAACACTAATATTAACTTTTCCAACCTAATTTCTCACCAAAGAATTTTCTATTATTCACCATATTTCAGAAGCAATGAAAAAAGTATCACAACAAAACCATCAATAGTCTTTACCACAAATCCAGATATGCATAAACATTCTGAGCCAAAGTCAGGTTCATTTTCTATGCGTATTCCATGCACACACAATTTGGAAATGCACTCCTCAAGTCCATTATCACAGTGATGTCCTGACCACCCTGTTAAACACAATCACAGAACATATATTCAATTTTTAATAATAATATAATAAATAGCTTATGTATACTTAACAATACTCTTACTATTTTTTATAATTATACTTGATGTTTTATATAAATTATCACAGTTTATCTTTATAATCATTCTATCAGGTAGTATTATTATTATCTCTATTTAGTAGATGAGAATATTAAACTTAGAGAATATAAATAATTTCCCCTAAAATTACACAGTTATATAAAAATGGAAGCAAAGCATATGTAAAATAAAGTTTTGGCTTGTACCTATGGTGCTGTTCTACATCACCTATCCAAATATCTTTATTTTACCTTGGAATAAATACATAGAAGGTAATGGAATAAACAGATTTCATACTTCCATTTAATATGTATCTTAAACTCAAAGGAAAGCAATTATTCCATATTCCTGGATATAAAATGTTTTCTTGTAATACTTGTAGCATTTTACAGTAAGTATTTCTTATGCTGTACTTCTACAGAATTTAAATAATATGTCTATGTTCAGCTCATTATCAGCTGTAAGAATGCTTAAACATTGTAATATTCCAAATTAAAACATTGTGTGTTTGCCCTTTTTCTTTGGCTTTTGCCATTATTTTATCACCAACCTATCAACCAACATTGCTAAGCTATCCCCAAGATAATATTAAAACTATAGTTTACTAGTTATACATTAAGAACACTTTTAAAAATCATTGATTCTTTCCTATAAGGGATCTATTTACAATGATCCTTAATATGTCAGGAACATTTTAACTTGAAAATACCATTCTACATAGGGACAATAAGTCTTTAGAGGCAGCTGTTACTAGCTGCCTATCTATACTATAATTGTATACTGCCTGTGTATACTATAATGCATACTGTAATTGCAAATATTCAAGCCTTATTTTTCTATGTATTATTCAACAGCATTTAATCTGACCTCAGGCTATCGGGAAATGCATTCTTATTCTTGTTCCTGCTTAGCAATATAGTCTCACTGTTCCTCTTTGATAAATTATAAGAGAACAATTACATAAGTATTCTGAGGTGCTTAGAAGTGATTTAATGCAAAACAGCATTGTAAGAAGAAAAAAACGACACGAGTTTAAAAGATTTGGCAGAGTCCAGATCAAACTCAGAATGAGGTGCCAAAAGACTAAATTTACCAAATCCACATCCAAGACTCTTTTCACTTCACTTCATAATGCTCTTTCATATGCTGAGTTGATTCTGTAGGCAACTCTACTATGGAGGCTATAAAAGGTGATACAGAAAAAAAAACATTTTTGCAGGGCTTATAAAAAGCCACTATGACCAGTCTCTCACAAGGTTGAATATCCAACATATTGTTGAACATAAAAGCATATTCCATAAAAATACTTACATTGATTAACTGTTCTTGTAAAAATCAAATACATACAAACTTAATAACATTGCTTAGCGATATACATATATAAAATAAAGCTCTAAAGAAGAACAGTAGGGAATGTTGAATATAAAGCTCAGAACAGTCACTCTAGGGTAGGGGGATATTAATGTATTCAGTGAGTAATATAGATGAGGCTGGAATTACTGCTAATATTCTATTCCTTGAAGCGAATGGAAGGTACACAAATGTTTATTATATTGTTTTATAAAATAAATATTCCTTAATTATATATTCTTTTGATTGAATAAAACAGTTCACAATATAGTTTAAACAATTAAATATGATGAAGTATTTTTCCTCTTGCTTCTAATATTATGAAGGACATTACAAAACTTTAAACCATAAGATGAGAACTGTGAAAGAAAAGAAAATCATCATACCAGTTAAAAAGACAAGGAAGACTTTATTCAAGAGTATTTCAAAAAGAAAGAAAGGGATTATTGAAACAGGGGAAAGAGATGGAATTTAACTGCACTGAACCAAAGGTAGGTGGGAGGATTTTCAAATGCTGGAGTGAGCTAATGGGAAAATACTGGAGGATACTGGGCTGGGGGAGAGGTTGGTCAAAGTGCTTTGTATATCTGTGTTTGGTACTTGTCACTTATTAACAGTGGGCTCCTAGCTTTCTGCAGATCCTAGCTGGGGAGGGAGAGGCCCTATCCTTTTCTGTAATTACATTTCAAAAGGATGACTCCCTGGTACTTGAGAAAGACATTTCTGGGTTGTAAAATTGGCAAGAGGCTGAAAGAAAGTTTACATTTCAGGGGCAGAGAAAAAAGTTACAATTACTAGTTTTCTAAAGCAAATGCTCTGAAGAAAGGGAGGTCAGAGGCATGGAGTCTTGAGGCCTGTCTAAAGTGCAGTTAAGCTGCGGGGAACATTATGGATGTGTTGCTCAAAAACGACAAACTAGGATACAATATAAGCTAGTCAAGATTTAGCACAGGAAACAGAAACCACTCTAGGTATTCAAGCAAAAAGAGTCTTAATAACCAAGAATAAGATGCTTCCAAAATTACTAGAAGGAAGGGCTGTAGGAGTAACTCTAAGAACCACAGATATGACTCTCTGGGAGATACTACCTCAACTATAATCAGGAAATTGAGAAACATAAAAGCCAACATTGGAATTACTCAGTTTAAGAACTCATTGTACTAAATAAAGGAAGCTGGATTACCAGGAAGCAGCCAGCACGATCTCCCTGGCTGCCCCTTTCTACCCTGAAGCTAGTGATTGAACACTACATTATAGAGTCCCACTGCCATTCCAGATGGTTCTGTATTTTAATACAAAGTCAGAGACTCAGAAAATCTCACATGTCCATGATCTTATCCACCATATGAAATTGCTAAGACATCTAGAAATGATCTCCACTAGATCATCTACATTTCACGTATATTTATTATTGATGGAACGCAATTTCTATTCAGCTTTAGTGAAGTCTAGATATTGCAGTTTTTCGTTTTCTTGTCTCTGCAATACAGAAACCACAATAGACAGTAATGGATGCTAAGTGCCAATTATAACCATTAAAATAGATGAATGGTTAAAGAATATGTGGCATACTTATACAATGGAATAAATACAACTTGGCCATAAAAAAGAACAAAATCTTTCCATTTGTGACAACATGCATGAACCTGTAACAGTACTTCAAACAGTCTTAAGAGTTAACTTGCTGCAAGTTAACATATTCCTTACTTGCTGACCTAAGTCCCTTGATGTATAACAGAATTAATTTATTTTCTTTGATTTGCAGGCCACTGGACTTAAGGAGTGAAGAACCAGAAATTTTCCAGGCCACAGAAGCCAGCAAGTCTGTTTGAAGCCACCTTGGCTATCTGATTAGCCTACCTATTGTTTAGCAAATTGTTTTTCTTTCTAGGTCACATAGATGATTTTACTGAACTCCCTTTGTGTATCTGAAGACCTTGCTGACCTTTGCAGCAAGAACAGAGTACTGTTACACATCACAAAACACAAACAGAAACCCCCCTTGCTCAACTCTGGAGAACTGAGAAAATGTAGCTGGCATCATTGAGTCTATATGAAATCAAGAAATATCGTAGGCCACTGTACTCCCTTTGCTAATTAAGTTCCCTAAATTCCTTTAAAAACCCTTGGGCCAGGTGGAAACCTCTGGAGACAAGAGTCTGCCTTCTCCCTAGGTTGCTGGCCTCCTGAATAAAGCTCAAATTCCTTTCCAATCAAAAACTTGTCTCTTGAGTAATGGCCTTTCAACCATGGCATTTCAGTAATGGCATTTCAACCAGGGATAGCCGAACTTGGGTTCAGTAACAGACCTATTAAGCTAAGTAAAATAAGTCAAATGGAGAAAGACAAATACTGTATGATTTCCACTCACATGAAATTAAAAACAAAACAACAAATAAGCAAAATAAAATAAAAACTCATAGACATAGAGAAAAGACTACTGGTAAAGAGACGAAGGAAGTTGGGCGTGGGCAGAATGGATAAAGAGGGTCAACTGTATGGTGATGGATGGTAATGAAACTTGAGGTGGTGAGGTGGTGATCATTTTGTAGTGTATACAGATGTTGAATTTTAAAGTTTTATATCTCAAATGTATATAACAAAATGTTTTAACACAAATATTAATAATAATTTGAGTCTATTATCTCAAATATATGTGCTTTGGTTACTAAAGGTCAGTGGAAAATAATTTATAGCCTTTTATCTTGTTGCTAGAAAAGATGTTTCTTTTATATGTATATATAATGAATATATATTTAACATATATAGTTATATGCAATTATATATATATACATATATACATACACATATGTATGTATACATGTGTATATATACATATATACATACATATGTGTATGTATATATGTGTGTGTGTGTATATATATAAAATTGGATTAGATTTAGATCTTCTTCCAGGGAGCCAGTCTTTGAGGTCAAAATTCTTTCAGCTTCATAATATGCATTAGGAAAAAAAAAAGGTAATGAAGAGAGATGGAAACTAGCAATGTAATAAATAGTGAATAAAATTAGCTTGTATTTTTTAAATTTTTGGTGGATGTGGTATATTCACAGGCCCCAGAGTCTGGCTACTTGCTGTGAAAGCTGAGGCAAGTTACAAGATCTTGCAAAAGGAAATAGCCATGTACCTACTTCATAAACTTATGGTGAGATTTGAGTGAAATGATCTGTGCAAATTCTAAACACAGTACATAGTAAGTTTTTTTTAAAGAAATGTTGGCTACTATTATTTGTTCCTGGTGCCATGCTGAACAAACTCTATGGATGAGTTTATTTTCCAATTTTGTGAATGAAGAAACAGATACTTTGAAAAGTAAAATTTACATGGGCTAATGGGCTCAGGCTGTCTCATACAAAAATAATATATCTTAACTATAATTCTATGTTTAGTGCTTTACAACGTTTTAGGTGATTTCCTCCCCCCCCCCCCCCAATTTTATCATGAAATTGAGAATCAGAGGGTTTTACCAGGTCACAAAGCTGGGATTTGAACTTTATTCTATCCAGATTCCAGAAGTTCTTTGCTCAGCACCTTGCTTAAGTACACTTGGGATTGTGGCATTTGGGAAGAGTTTATGTATGTAAATAATGCTTTTTCACTAGTTTTGTTTTGTTTTGTAAAAATATAACAAAGTAAATAAATAAGATGATGTCCTTGTAGTGGTGTGGGCAAGGTGATGATAAGAAATGGGAACTAATTAAGGGAATATAAAACAGACAAATGAAAATTTGGTGGGTAAGATTACAAAAAAAAGGTTTAGAAGCAGAGAAGAAGAAAACATTCCTTGAATCCTCTGTAGTTTGATGTCCATATGTAATAAAGTAACCAGATATTCAGAAAATAGTTTTCATTAGCAATCCAGAAAAGTAATCAAATCATTATGGTGTTAAACTCAGTACTAATGTATTATTTTCATATACAGTAGACATTAAGTAAGTGCTTCCAGAATAAATCATATAAAACAATGAGGATATAAAATAAAAAAGAGAATTTAGATGTCAGATTGTAATAAAAATAAGAACAAATTAGACTAATTTTAAGTTGACTACACGTTTTCAAGTACATATACAACTGGAAACACTGACCTGTTTTAATACTACCATTTTCTGCTGTAACATAGCAGTTATAATAGAGTTTACTGATGAAAATAAAAGTCACTATTTGAAAGATTTATATATTTTACTTTCATTTCCTTTTCCCTCTCAGCACCAAGTGCTAATCTGGGGAAATAAAATAAAATTAAGTTAAAACTAAACCTAAAATAATTCTGTCTTACTAGTTAATGTATTATTCAGTAATTGAATGACAAATTAAAATCATTTTTTTCTTAGTCTAATTCTAGAATATGTAGAATTGATTTTTACATCTAAATCTTCATGACAATACAATAGTATACTTTCTTTATTTCATATTAATGATATTTCACTTTTTCATGGGTCTTGATTAAAAAAAAGATCATTATGTATCTCTTCTGTTCTGAATACAAAAGTCATATCCCTGAGTTATTAATTGTGAGTATTCATGGAAGAAACTATTTGTTTCTGTTTCTGTGTTTCGTTTCTCCAAGGACAATGCAGCATTTCTGTTTCAAAATGAATAATGCTATTTTAAGAGCAAAATGTGTATCCACAGTTTATATCATCACCTATATAAACACTATTACAACCCTCCTGAGCATAAAAAGTGTCTGGGCAGAGTGACTGCCCCAGGGGCTGAGAACAACTCTGGGTGAGGCATTCACATTTGCAATACAGAGATTGTTCTCTCAGTTTCAATTTGCTTTTAATGGGATAACTGTGGTTTCACTTACTGGGTGTTAAACATTTTTATATAACACTATAAATGTGAATATTGAGACTAAAACAAAAGTAAGCATGTTTTACTTAATAAAATGATCTGAATGCTTGTATTAATACTTCCATGGAAATGAGTTCACTAGCCATTGAATTCACTAAGCGGGCAGAGGAGGAGCTCTGTGATTAGGATTGTCCTGAATGCTGTTCAGGTTGTAATCTGCACGATGATCTCATGTGGAGAGGATTAGTGAGTTCTGAGATGGAACCCGTCCTTCCTTGTCAAGTAATGTACGTAGGTATCTTGGAGGAAAGGGCATAATCATCTGTCCCCTTACAGTGAGGGAGGGGCTCGTGGTAACTATAGTCCCGTCTACGATTACACAACATTGGCCAGCATCATAAATGGATTGTTCTTTTCAATAAGTGCTGAACACTCTGTGAGGTTCCACTAGAATACAACTTCTCAGACAGGATTTGGTGGCCCAAAACTAAATAACATTTAGGGTGTCTTTAACCTACTTATATCAATCCAAATTTCAGCTGTGTTTTACAGATATATCTAGTGAGGAAACTGGCATTTAATTGTTTGAACTCTGTTCTGTTCAGAATATTCCAAGTCCCATATATCCTTATTTGGACTATAAAGTAGAGGAGATGGAGACAAAAGGATAAATTGCAAACCTTGAGTTACAGTGAAAGAGTCACCCAAGATTATGACAATGGTGGAAGAGCTGTTGTTACATGAAGACAAAATAATTCTGATAATTGGTAATATGATGTGAACTTAAGATTTTCAACTGATGAAAATAAAATATGGCAGTAATTTATAGTACTTAACAAATTTACATTTTTTAAATGTTTACTTATTTTCGAGAAAGAGAAAGAGACAGAGCACAAGCAGGGGAGGAACAGAGAGAAAGGGAGACAAAGAATCCAAAGCAGGCTCCAGGTTCTGAGCTGTCATGACTCACAGAGCCTGATGCTGGGCTCGAACTCACAAACCATGAGATCATGACCTGAGTGGAAGTCAGATACTTAACCAACTGAGCCACCCAGGCGTCCCTATAGTACTTAACTAATTTAAAGACAGAAGTAAATACGTAGTGAAGGCAGGCTTCTATCAGACACTGTGTAAGGTAAGGATGATGACATGATGTAGACCAGAGCCTAAGAAAGAATTATCAACATTATTTAAGGCTGGTTTCCTCCAAGGATAAGAGAAGAGTGGACCTGTATAAATCAAATTAATTAGCCTGTGTGTCCTTCTGTGACATTTGGGAAAATGCTTGTTTATATGAACTACTCAGAAAAATGGTAAGTTATCAGTTTTTGCTTATCAAGTTTTTTAGGAGATAATCAGACTGATGTGGGCAAGCAACCTTCCTGAAGAAATCTCATAATGGTTAGAATTGCTAACATCTAAGACTAAGCTATAAAACACTGGTACATATTACTGGTGAAGTTCCTTTAAAAAAAAAAATGGTTGTCGGGGCGCCTGGGTGGCGCAGTCGGTTAAGCGTCCAACTTCAGCCAGGTCACGATCTCGCGGTCCGTGAGTTCGAGCCCCGCGTCGGGCTCTGGGCTGATGGCTCAGAGTCTGGAGCCTGTTTCCGATTCTGTGTCTCCCTCTCTCTCTGCCCCTCCCCCGTTCATGCTCTGTCTCTCTCTGTCCCAAAAATAAATAAACATTGAAAAAAAAATAAAAAAAAATGGTTGTCAATTTTATTTATTTTTTATTGTAGTTAGAACATTTAAGGTGATATCTGTCCTTTAGCAAGAGCTGTTAAGTGCTTTTAACCATAGGCACAATGTTGCACCATAGATCCCTATAACTTATTAACCTGGCATAACTGAAACATTATGGGAAGTTACTATTCAGTTGAAGGCCCTTCTTTGGGGAACATAAAAAATGCGTGTATAACACCAGGTCAGACTTCCTGGCTCTGAATCTCAGCTTTGCCACTAATGTGCTATGGGAGATTACCCAAAGAATCTGGACTACATTTTCTCACTGGTAAAAGGAGATAATAATAGTACCTTCTACATAAGGTTGTTATAAAAGCTAAATGAGTCAATGCACATAAAATAGAAAGGTGTCCATTTTCTAGTATTGTTATTGTAATTGTAATTTCCAAACACATAAATGTCAAAGTCCTCCCGCATTTGGCTGCTTTTAAAATCTAAAATTCAGAACACAAGAAAAAGAAGAACTCAACAATGGGTAGATTTTCAAGGACAAAAATGGTAAAGAAAAGAATGAGAATTATATCAAAACCAATTTATGTTGAAGGTGGAAAACGGTAGCATGAGCACATTTTGGGAGATGGTGGTTACATGACTGGCTGTAGTGGTAGTTACACAACTTTATGCATTTGTCATAACTAAAGAACTATATGCCAGAGAGTAAATTTTACTATACACATTTTAAAAACCCTGAAAAAAAAACCCTCAGCTAGCTATGCTAATAAATAAAATGAGGAAGGGATGAAAAGTAATCTGCAAGAGAACAACTATTCTTCAAACAAAGTTATTCTTCAAATAACTTTGGAGGAAAGGTACATCAGTATGATTCAGAGCCTTGCCTGGAAAGAGCCCTTGGGAACAGGGACAAGGGCCTGGGAGGGTATCTACAGCATTTTCCAAGAATTTGTTTGGTTGTTGCTTACTTGGTCTTTGCTTTTGTGACTAGACTGTGAAGAATCTCAGGCTTGGGGTGCCTGGGTGGCTCAGTTGGTTAATCATCTGACTTTGGCTCAGGTCATGATCTTGCAGTTTGTGGGTTCAAGCCCCGCACTCTGTATCTCTCTCTCTCAAAAATAAATAATAACATTAAATTTTTTTTTAAAAAGAAAAGAATCTCAGGCTAAGTCAAAAGTACCCGCAAGTTCTGACTGACACCTAGCAACACACATGGGTATCATTTTTGAGGAAGGAGGTCTTCCACTCTCTACTATGGACTGGTGAAAAGCACTCAGAATGGGGCTTCATTTGAATGCTACACCTGCTTCAGAATGGCTGAATACTTCCAAGTGAATCTACAGTACTATAAATCTTAACCTAGAGCATCAAAACTAATCTAGCAATGGCAAGATACACATATTACTGTAAAAAAGAAACCTAGCAATTATAAGATATATATTGAAATGGTAAAAATGACTCATATAAGTGTTGTGTTTCATAACTGCCTTTGTAAGGTTACATTCATTGCTTGTGGCAACTATTATAGCATTTTAAATGTTCAGACCTTGATAAAGATATTTTTGCTTAAAAGAGACAAGCTTCTGAAATGGTGTTCATTGTTTTAATATCAGAGAATTGAAATGTTTATTCTACTTCTTTTATCTGCAAGAGTTATAATTTTATGTCTAGGTGGCGATTTCAACATTCAGGTAGAAATGCTTTCAGATGCTGTATCTGATCAAATAAAACCTACAGAGTATGCCAAAACAGAGTAGTGTGCTGAGTAAATGTTCAACTTCTCAACAACATGTCAATGATACTCAATTGATAAGTGTTCGCTAGTTTGTATAATTTCACATAAACAACAGGAGCCCTACTACCCACATGGCTGCCTGGCTGTTATGCCCTCAGGGGACCCAAATAACCAGAATCCCAGAACCCAGGGGGTATCAACAAACTGTTTCAAGTCCTCTGTGGAGTATGTAAATGGTGATTATTATTTTTTAGTGACCAAAAATATACCCCATGTATATTCCTGAGAGCTTATTACTTCTTGAGGAAATTAGGCATTCACCATCTCTTCTGAGTGGATGCACCTGAATGTTCAAGATAAGATGAGTGGCAGAAGACACAGGAAAAAAGCAACAAATCTGCAAAGGTAGAAACTAGAAGAAAGAGAGGGAAAAAGATGCATGGACACAAGTTTTTTTAATCAATGTATACTTAAAAAGAATATGACCAAAGGCAGAAATGGCCAAAACACCAATTATAAATTATTCCTTAAATAAAATCAATTTACTAAGCTTGTCCATCTCTATACTGACCCTTGTTGGAGGTAATAATGATTTCAATATTGATAAGAGCTAACATTTATAAAGGACCTGCTGTGTGCCAGGCACAACTGACATAAAGATCAGGATTATGAAGTTTACACAAATGTAGAAAACACTTGTAGTAAGACATACTCTAAACACTAGGATTTCCTGCTAATAGCCTAAGTGATTAGTTACTAGCATCATAGAACATCCATTTCATATTTTTTAAGTGTGTTCATTGCTTAAAACTTGGTTGATAATTAACGTTATTGGTTGAGGGTATTGTCAAAATCGTATGCACACATACATACATAAACATATTTTGTAAATGTATTAAATACGCATTATTTTTTCAATAATTACCTTGTTGACGTTTGCAAATATATCCATTGATGTGATCGCCACAGTTTGCACCATTTAGACATGGTGATGAAGAACATTCATTTATATTAATTTTACAAAATTTTCCAGAAAATCCAGGAATACATCTAAGAAAGAAAAAAATATATATATATATATACACACACATACATACATATATATATAATATATACATGAGTCTATATTATGGAGTTCATATTTTTCAAATTTGAGTAAAATTAAGCACATGAAGTAGTTCATTATGGTTGGTTTATGAGAACTAATTTAGTTCAATATTTTCAATAAAATTAAGGCCTACTGACTAAAAGCAACCACAACCACAGATGAAGAGGGGAAAAGTGCATAAGTATCACAGAGCTCAGTCATTTTAGATTTTATTCTTTTCATTCTCTTTCAAGTATATGTAGCTTGATATACATGTTTTATTAAAGTATCTATGCCTGTATTATAGAGATCGTTGACTAAAGTTAATTATAAGATCATAAACTTTTAAAATAGTGAAAACCTTGATAGTGTATAAAGTGTTTCACAAATATTTATTTTTTTAAAGTTTTTATTTAAATTCCAGTTAGCATACAGTATAATATTAGCTTCAGGTGTACAATACAGTAATTCAACACTTATATACAATACCTGGTGCTCATCACAAGAGCCCTCCTTAATCCCCATCACCTATTTCACCCATCCCCTACACAGTTTCCCTCTGGTAACCATAAGTTTGTTCACTATAGTTATAAGGTCTGCATCTTGGTTTGCTTCTTTTTCCCCCCTATGATCATCTGTTTTGTTTCTTAAATTCCACAAATGAGTGAAATCATATATTTGTCTTTCTCTGACTGACTTATTTTGCTTACCATGCTATACTCTAGCTCCATCCACATTGTTGCAAATGACAAAGTTTCATTCTTTTTTTATGGCTGAGTAATATCCCATTGTGTGTGAGCATGTGCATGTGTATATATCACATTTTCTTTATCCACACAAATACTTGTGTGGGGAGATTCCCTAGTGACCCCTATTACCCTAAAACCTGGACACATTTAAATTTATAAAATAATTTTAAATTTAGCATATAACTAAAGCCATTATAGAAGGCAATATAACATTTAAAGTATTGGTTCTGCTTATTCTTGGTTTGATAGTGATATTACCTTTCATCTGGAAATTCTCTCATTCAAATGTGTTTTCAGAGATTCAGGAATATACAACTGTACCTTGCCTTGAGGTGATATAAAAGGTTGAACCGTGGTCCCTAAACAGTATGTCCAAGTCCTAATACTTGGTACCTGTGATCATGACTTTATTTGGAAAAAAGGTTTTTGCAGATGTAACCAAGTTAGGATCTTTGAGAAGAGCTCACCCTAAATTAACCGGGTGGGCCTTAAATTCAAAGACAAGTCTCCTTATAAGAAGAGAAGACACATAGGGAAGAGGGGCATGTAAAGAAGGAGGTGGAGGTTGGTGTCATGCAACTCCAAGTCAAAGACTATGTGGAACTTCTAGAAACTAAAAAAAGGTAGGATTCTCTCCTAGCACCTATTGAGAAAGTGTGATCTGTTGACATCTTGATTTTACATTTCTCTTCCCTACAACTGTGACCAAATAAGTTTCTATTGTTTTAAGCCACAAGTTTGTAGTAATTTGTTATATCATCCCTAGGAAACAAATACAAGGAATGGCATTGAGTGCATCTGCTTTGTTTCCTTTTCATATTATTCCTTCAAGGCTAATTTTATACAAACCACTAAAATGTCAGTTGTCAAACCATGGTCCTAGAAATGATGGAGGATATACAAACAATAATTAAAGTGCAATGTTCTGGAGTGTCTGTACTGAGTGCCTACAACATGACATATGAGATATAAAACTTTAAAATTCAACATCTGTATACACTACAAAATGATCACCACCTCACCACCTCAAGTTTCATTACCATCCATCACCATACAGTTGACCCTCTTTATCCATTCTGCCCACGCCCAACTTCCTTCGTCTCTTTACCAGTAGTCTTTTCTCTATGTCTATGAGTTTTTATTTTATTTTGCTTATTTGTTGTTTTGTTTTTAATTCCATGTGAGTGGAAATCATACAGTATTTGTCTTTCTCCATTTGAGAAAGTGGGAGCTCCAGCATGTGGTGACTGGATGGAATTACAGATTCAAGTAGATGAAAAAGGGATGACTGTGGATGCCAAGTTTAAAACATTTGGCTGTGGTTCTGCAACTGCCTCCAGGTCATTAGCTACAGAATGGGTAAAAGGGAAGACGGTGGAGGAAGCCCTGACCATCAAGAACACAGACATTGCCAAGGAGCTCTGCCTTCCCCTCGTGAAGCTGCACTGTTCCATCCTGGCGAAGATGCAATCCAGGCTGCCTTGGTGATGACAGACTGAAACAAGAATCCAAGAAAAGAGAGGTAGAGAAGAAATGAGCCCTCAGCTAAGCATCCAGCAGGTCATATACACTGTTTGTCCACCTGCCACGCAATCACCGTAGATGTTCAGAAGCCCCTGACACTACAGTAAAAGAGCCCTGAGACATGCACAGCACTTGCTGGTCACATTGTGGCTCTAACGCAATCAAAATACACAGTTTACTTGTTCCAAATCCCGTGCTTTATTTGAGCCCACTTCTATTGCCTTAACCCAGTTTGTGTATATTTTGAATTGGGTGCATGGCCTGAAAACTAAAATCAGAAACGAAGTCTCAAGTATGGTAGTCCACGAAGTACACAAATGCCGAATTTCACTTGAACCTATCTGAGGAAGATTACCAGTAGAAGGCTTTGGTATGATTATTTGATACAGCCAATTACTGTACATAAAACAGGTTTGTATACATATATATAATAAAATAATGTAAGACCATTATTTTATTATATATGTATGCAAATCTGTTTTATGTACAGTAATATACACATACAGTTTTATATACATATATATGTGTGTGTGTATGTGTGTGTGTGTATATATATATATATGTATACATATATATATGTATTTATATATTTAGTTTCAGTATAGAAACCCCATGTTGAGATGGTCGGGAGTGAGAAGAGGTAAACGTTCAAGCAAGGATGGCTGGTTTCTCAAGGCTACGTGATAAATTTCACATATATATAATACATATATTTCATATATATATTGTCTTGAGAGAAAACTGAAGGAGTAGCTAACAGTCTGTTAGGTAAAAGATCATTTAAACAGGTTCTTTGATTACTGATAAAGGTGTGATTTTTGGCAGATTTGTTGGAAGGCGTTTAAAGAAGTGAGTGATACTGGTATAATAAAACTCCTTCTAGGGGTGCCTGGGTGGCTGAGTTGGTTATCTGGCTGACTCTTGATTTCAGCTCACGTGGTGATCTCACTGTGAGTTCCATTACCATGTGGGGTCTGAGCTGGTGCTGAACCTGCTTGGGAGTTTCCCTCTGCCCCTCCTCCCGTTCTCAAAATAAATAAACTTAAAAAAAAAAACACCTCCTTCTGTTTCCCTATAGTTATGCATGTGAACAAGGTTTCTCAATGTTTAATCTCTGAAAATGGAATGTAGGAATGTGAAAAAAAATATATATATATGACATATATACATGAAATATATATGATATATATGTTATATATATGTCATATAAATGACATACATATGAGACATATATATGACATATATATGACATACATATGAAACAAATATATATGACATATATATGTCATATATATGACATACAGATGAGACATATATATGTATGTGTGTGTGTGTGTGTGTGTGTGTATTGTTCCTTGAACATGTATATTATCACCTAGCCTGGAGAAACCAGCGATCCTTGCTTGAACATGTACCTTTTCTTGCCCCGGGCTCATCTCAACATGGGGGTTTCTATACTGGAACTCTACCTGGCATCTGATTCCTATTTTGGGACCATTTCAATTCTTTACTCCAATCCTACTATTATCTCAAATGGGACATCTCGAAGGACTAATGACTAGTCAGCCCATGATCACACATTACTTTGGTGTCATAGATTTGGTATTTTTAAATTTTAGAGGGGAACTTGCTGTCACTTTATCTATCTATCTATCTATGTCATATATATATATGACAACCCGTGGCATGTACTCATGAGATGGAAATGCTTATTTCAATGTTGCGGATTCCAAGAAACCCGGATTTGGGGAACTACACCAAGTGTGAAAGCCCACAAGATCTCAAAATCAAAAGCTGCTGCAGATAAACCTTGAACAGTTATGAAATGAAGAAGAAAGGGAACAATTAGACCTGAAACCCCAATGTCAGGGAGACCCCCAGTCATCAAGCCTGAGGTAGACTCTTCTCTTTGCTCCAATTACATGTTTCCCATACAAACGTTGGACTGCAAACAGAAAGAGTAGAAGAAAGTTCCAAACAACATCCCTCCAGACATTGTTAAACTTGACTTGTCATACAATGAAATCAACCAGCTTTGATCCAAGGAGTTTGAAGATATTCGTGAGCTAAAAAAATTAAACCTCAGCAGCAATGGTATTGAATTCATAGATACTGGTGCTTTTTTAGGATTCACACATTTAGAAGAGTTAGAATTATCAAACAAAAGTCTACAAAACTATGATTGTGGTGTATTAGAAGACTTCTATTTTTTGCAACTCTTGTGGATCAGAGATACCCTTGGAAATGTGACTACAATATCCACTACCTCTACTACTGGTTAAAGCACCACTACAACGTACAATATAATGGCCTGGGATGCAAGATGGCTGAAGAATACACAGGGTGGTTTGTGGGAAAATATGTTCACAGTTACTTTGAAGAATGCCCCAAAGACAAATTACACCCTGAGACATTTGATTAAGGTCAAGAAGATGATGACTGGGAGAAGATTCATAGGGATCATGTAGCAGAGTGCAAGAATCCCTATAGTAGGATAACTTAGAAATTATTCTGGTTGCAACTAGTTTTGTATTGCTATACCGGTGTCAGAAAGCCATATGTTTACATTTTGATTAGCTGTGTTGCCTATTTATGCAGTATCCAGCTAAAGGAAGGTTCCCTTAATTATTATTA
Source organism: Felis catus (assembly GCF_018350175.1). NCBI lineage: Eukaryota > Metazoa > Chordata > Mammalia > Carnivora > Felidae > Felis > Felis catus. Next base: position 58,174,432 of record NC_058372.1, read on the forward strand.
TTATTGCGAGAAATTCTAGCAATCAAAGGAATGCTTTCATCCTGCTTGCCTGCTTGTTTGCAGACCAGCCTTTGGCGAAGATTCCACACTGGTAAACTGCAGGAGTTGGGTCCTACTGATGGCATTGGAATTTCATATGTCCTGTATATATGTTTTTACTGCCTTTTGCAAATAAAATTTAAAAAAAAACCTTGGTTCATTTAATATATATATATATATATATATATGTATATGTATATATGTGTGTGTATATATATATGTAAATATATATATATCATATGTATATGCATTCCTAGCTTAAGGACGAATATATACAACTATATGTATATATAATAAGCCTTATTATGTATATAAACTTTGCTGAGATTTGAGTGGTATTGTTTTTAATCTATAGATCAAGTCGGGGAGAAAACAAGTTGGGGAGAAATAACATCTTAAAAATATTGAGTGTTCTAATTAGTAAGAAATATTTCTCCATTGGGGTGCCTGGGTGGCTCAGTCAGTTAAGCATCGACTCCTGATTTCACAGGTCATGATCTCATGGTTCATGGGTTCAAGCCCTATATTGGGCTCTGTATTGATAGTGTGGATCCTGCTTGAGATTCTCTCTCCCTCTTTGCCCCTCCCCAGCTCATGCTCTCTCTCTCTCTCTCTCAGAATAAGTGAATAAACATTTCTCCACTTACTTAGATTGTGAATAAGAAATATATCTCAATTTATTAGATCATGTTTATTTCATGAGTGTTTTGCAGTTTTCCACATACAGATGTTATAGGTATTTTGTTAGATTTATACATAAGTCTTTTATTTTGGGATGGTTGTTTTGTAAGTGGTATTTGTTTTTTGTTTCTTTCTTTCCAATATACCAATGTTCATTGCTAGAAAGCAATTGATTTTTGTATTCCTTATATCTTGCAAACTTGTTAAAGCATCTTATTAGTTCCAGGGGTGGTTTTTTTTAAAAAAAAAAGGAGATTCTTTGGAGTATCCCACAAAGACAATTATACCATCTGTGAATAAAGACAGATCAATTTCTTCTTGTCCTATCTGTAAATATTTTATTAGGTTAAGGAAGTTCCTACTAATTCTTAGTTTTTTGACAGCCATTATCATGAATGAACTTTGACTTTTCTCAGATGATTTCTGTGCATCTAATATTATAATTTATGGTTTTTCTTATTCATCTGTTAATATCATATGGTCAAATGATACATGATATGCTAATATGACTGATATGATTATATGTTTTTTAAATTATTTGTGAATATGATTAATTAATTACATAGATTGGTTTATGAATGTTAAGTCAGGCTTGCTCTCCTGGCATGATCCCCACTTGTTGATTTCAGGCTTGAATACAGTCCTCTCCTTGTAATCTGCAAATGGCTTATAATTTTAATGTAAACTTTTATCATTAAACTTTTACTCTTTTTGCAAGGTTGTGTCATCTTTATATTCTTAGCTTGAATAATGAAAAGATTCTATACATCATCTTACTGTTTTGTTTTTTGTTTTAGAGAGAGAATGGGAGAGGGGGGAGGGGAAGAGGGGCAGAGGGAGAAAGAGAGAGAATCTCAAGCAAGCTCCAGGCTCAGTGTGGGACCTGATCCCATGACTCTGGTACTATAACTTGAGCCAAAATCAAGAGTTGGATGCTCAACCAACTGAGGCACCCAAGCTCCCCACCCATCTTTAAAATATAGAAATGCATAACTTTTTAGCCCTATACTCTATAAAAATATTTATACCATGACTAAGAATAATGCTTAATATATCAAATAATTGAGCTATGTTTATTGCTGTTATAGGTAATTTAACTCAAATATATCTATTTACCTCAGAAACATCTTAATGGGATTTCTGACATATTGAAATGATGTACCTGGTTTGTTTATACAAAAAGATGTATTAAAGGACTAATAATACACCTCTGTCCTAAAAAATAACAAGCTGAACAGACTGAAAAATTAAACTATTCCTGGTCCACAAGAGAGGGAGGGAATGGGGCAAAACAATGATCCCAACACTGAAGAGACAGGGGAATACAGGGAGTCCTGGGTTACTGGCATAGAGACTCACACAAGGAAATTGAGATGGGCACCAGAGCCTGAGAAGAAAGCTTGAGCTTTAATTGATGCATTGCTAGAGGCTTGGTGTGGAACAAGTCTGAGAGAGAAAATTGTTCAGGGACTGAGTCATACGAAGGTCCCACAATATTTTGAGATTTACCCCCAGAAGCCTGACCACGTTCCAACAGTAAATATCAGAGAAAAACCTCCTCCTGCTTCTGACAAGGGAAGGGGAGAAAGTTACGATGTTGAAATACACCAGAACATTCTGCTTTTTTTTAAATGTTCATTTATTTATCTTTGAGAGAAAGAGAGAGTAGGAGCAGGGAGGGGCACAGATAGAGGGAAACAGGGAATCCCAAGCAGGCTCCACGCCCAACACAGAGCCTGAGCTCGATCCCAGAAACCATGAGATCATGATTTGAGCAGAAATCATGAGTCAGACACATAAATGACTAAGCCACCAGGCACCCCCAGAACATTGTTCTTAATAAGGGCTGCCCTCAGGAGAAGCTAGCTAACAAGAGTCTACCTTGCTGGGGTATTATCAGAACCTAACTCACCTATGGAAGGGAAATACCAAACTCCAATTAATTTTAGCCTTCCATGTGGGGAAAGGGAAATACCCAACTCCATCCCACTCTAGCCATTCCATCTCACCTATGTGATCTGAGAAACACTTGTGAAGTTCACAGTCCAGAGACATACTCACCAAAAGACTGACCCTAGTCATAGGACTATGGAATGCTTCCCCTCTTCCCACACTTAATCACATTATTAAAGGCCTATTTACAGCAATGGGATATTATTCAGTACTGCAAAAAAGAGTATAAAGCTATAAAAAGACATGCAGGAAATTTAGATGCATATTGCTAATTCAAAAAGGCTATGTATTGTAAGATTTCAACTATATGACATTCTGGAAAAGGCAAAACTATGAGTAGAATAAAAGGATCAGTTGGTTGCCAGTGATGGGGAGGGAGAGAAGGGATGAACAGGCAGAGTACAGAGGATTTTTAGGGCAGTGAAAATATTCTGCATATTATAATGGATATATGGATATATATCCATATATATTGAATATATATTATCTATATGTATATTGAATATATTTATATGTCATATATATATTTAAACCATTGAACATACAACGCTGAGTGTATATCCATATAACGGATATATATATCCATTATACACACACACACACACACAGACACACACATATATATTTAAACCATTGAATATACAATGCTGGGTGTGAGCCCTATGGTAAACTATAGTTTTGGGTGATTATGATGTGTCAATGTAGGTTCATCCTTGATAACAAATCTACCATTCTGGTGAGTGATGCTAATAATGGGGGAGACCATGCATGTGTGGGGGCAGAAGGTGTATGGGAAATATGGGAAATCTCTGTATCTTCCTCTGCATTTTGTTGTGAACCTAAAACTGCTAAAAAAGTCTTTTAAAACACTAGTAAGAAACTACTAAATTATGAAACTGTCACATTGAGTTTTTAACGCAAGACTTGATCTACAAAACTAGGGGAAAGGCCATAAAACACAAATTAATTATGAAGCATAGCAATTTAAAACACTGAAAGCAAATTTATTTTAATGAGAACTCAAAAGAAACTTTCATAGAGACACAACATCATACTTGCATTGAGTACTTGGTGCAAAAAAGTTAGTTTGGACTTCTATTAACAAGTGGTAGGAGCTACCCTCAAATGATGATTCAAACTGGGAAATACTACTTCATCACCTGTTGGAGACAAGTTGCAAATAGAATCATTAAGTATGGTTTGTAGCTATTTTGTTAACAACCTTGCCTGGCCACTCTTCTATAAGCACTCTGCTGGTCACTACCTCTTGAACAAGCTCTTCCTGAAGATCCCACTGAAGTTATAGATACTGTCCTTTTGATATGGCTATTTTTATTTCACATTTACTAAGATCAACATTGTGGTATTTCTATCCCATTATGTTCCTGTTCTTCTCTCTTAAACAGAGTGAAACATAATCCATGTCTGTTATTGTTCTTGTTTGTGGGGATCTCTATGGATTCCACCACATCAAAATAACCACTTGGGGAATTAATCAAGTTAAACTCTGAGGCACATAACAAAGTCTGCAAACATATAAAACAAATAAAATAATGCCTGGTATCATCCAATGGGGTAAGAAATAATAAGTAGTATTTAAAAACTGAATTTCCCTCCCTCCCACACAATCAGTTCTATTCAAACCTTTTTCTTTTTAGTTGAGATGTGTTACAACTGAGTTTTAATAAGACTTAATTCAACTTACATTATTAAACTCTTATTTTACTTCAAAATATTTACTTTCCAATTTAGAAAGTAGTATAGTCACGATCTCTAATATTCCATTTGCCAGATTTGAATACCATAATTTAGTAGGATGTTGTTTAATAACTATTAAGGAAGCAACCCTATTTTAGCATCTTTTTTTGCATTTGCAAAGCATCAACATTAAAATATTAACTACAAATGCTCAGAAGCTGATCATTTATTCAATATCTGGAACCTTGCTGAAGCCAATAATTCTCAAGTTAGAATAGCTAAAAACTATCAAATATGCAAATAAATCACTTCATACAATTTCAGAATCCTCACAGTTCTTTTCTGTGATCTACTTTTTTTCCCTCTAATAATTAGTGACAACCTTACATAAATCCATTTGCTTTAGAATATACAAAATTATGGAGTGCCTGGGTGGCTCAGTTGGTTAAGTGTCTGACTTCAGCTCAGATCATGATCTCCCAGCTCATGAGTTCAAGCCCCACGTCAGGCTCTATGCTGACAGCTCAGAGCCTGGAACCTATTTCATACTCTGTGTCTCCCTCTCTTTCTGCCCCTCCCTCACTAGTGCTCTGTCTCTATTTAAAAAAACATTAAAAAAATTAAAAATATGAAATATATAGAATATACCAAAATATGTAGTATCTATCCCTCTGAATGTTAGATATTTCCTTTACAGGTTACATAACTGATTGCACTTAGTTATTAGGAATTCATATGCTCCGCTTAATTTTGTGTATTTACTTATATCTTAGTCAAAAATTCACACATTCTGGAATTGTTGGCTTATTTTCATATAAATAACCACACTTCTGGAGAATAGCCATAGGCAAAATAAAACAAAATAAAATTATTTTACATCTCTCTTATCATTGTGTTCTGATGCCTTCTTAGTCCTGGATGATATATTAGGTAATTAGACTGGAACTGAAATGGTTATATAACTGAATTAGATCTAGGAATCCAAATATTTTTGCTTAATATATTCATGTGAATGACTATGGATTCACACATTGATTTTTTTTGCTCCTTTTGCTTATATCAATATTTTGATATAGTAAACAACCTAATTCCTGGGAAACACAACAGGAACACCACGTTGAAAAGTTGGGGATATCCTAGTGAGTAGGCAAAACCAATGACCTGAACACAATGGCCTTGATCATTTGTTCAAAAGATATTAGGCTATGTTACTTATTTTCTGTACTATTCATTTGAGCATACTGTATCTTCTAAATATTTAAAAACATAGGAATTTTAAACTCCTGTGATTGATTTGTTGCAGAAATGGTGATAGACCGAAATCTGAATTATTATATATATTTGTAAATGTGTAACTTAATTTTATTATAGCCTTAAGTAAATTGCATAAAATATAATCCTAATTAATATGAAAAATAAGTACTTTTATTAGTATTTCCTAAATTATGAATCCTGAAGGCCATTTTTAACATTTTTACTTTTATCCTGATTAATTCTATTGTCATTTACTATTAATTATGCATACAAATTAAGAGAATAGTCCCTGAAGACAATTCTTACAACAAAAATCTAAGTTTTGTGAGACCACTTTACAAATCAGAATATTGTCTAAATAGCTGCTGAAATTATATATATGGAGAGCAAAATAATTTAGATAAAAGGAAGCAATAATAACTACAACTCTCTCAGTGATTATGAATGCACAAAACTCACAATGAATTATTTTATTTCATATAAGTTTTCAATTAAACATTGCTTCATATTTGACTCTTGAGAGTTTATTTAAGTTTCAGACTACTAAGTTGTTTTGATTTAGGATGCTCTACCTGCAGAAACTGAGACAAGGACTTAAACACAGGCTGCTTATTTGGGAGGTGATGCAAATAAGCAACAATGAAGTAGGGAAAATGAAACAGGGATGTAAGAGAGTCATCTAGGAATGTACTATTTAGTTCTTTGCCACTATGTGTAATGGTGCTCAGTCCCACTGTAGTGGTTTTAAAACTGTTCATCCTTTTCAAAGCAAAGATCCTAATTCTTGTCTCATCGAGTGTAGGCTCTACTTCATAATTCATTGCTAAGGTGTAGCCAGCATCTGGTCAAAGTGTGGCTTCCTCATTCTTCTCTCTTTGGTTCTCTCAGGCAAGCCAACTGCTGTGTCATGAAGATACTCAAGTATCTATGAAAAAGGCCGTATGGAGAAGAGGTAAATTCTCTGGTCAACAATCACATGAGTGTACTTGGAAGAGGACCTTTAGCCCCATACAGGTCCTTCATATGACTCACCCAGCTAATGACTTGACTGCAACCTAATGAAAGATCCTGAGCTAGAATCACCCTGATAAGCCACTCTTAAATTCCTGAATCACAGAAATGGTGAGATAATAAATGCTTGCTGTTCTAAGCCACTGGACTTAGTGGGGGGGGGCAATTTGTTATATAGCAATATATAACTATGCATTCAATGAGGACCATCTGAAGATCTGTGGAGAAGGCACAATAGAAGGTGTTCTGGAATGATTGAGAACCAGAGCAATTGTCCACTGACTCGTACTGCCCATTAGTCAAGGGTTGTTCCCATGGTATTAACATATTCATAGTCTAGATTGATTTATGAGGGGTTAATGGGTGTGTATGCTCACTAAGATCCCTCAGCTTCCCCCCTCCCCCCCAAAAAAAGTATAAGGTATAACAGTAGAGGTTGAAGTGAGATATAGTAAATGTGTTTAGAAACTTCCCAGCAAAGATGCAATGGGATAAAAGCAACAAAAGCAGCTGCTACAAATGCCACATATGGAGCCCCAACCTATTTTGTATGTTAAATAACTTCCCAAAAAATAAAGAAAAAAAAATGGAAAAAAGAATTCAATACACTTAAACTACACTGTGATCTTATGTTAAGAGAAAGTTTTTTCTTCTACATTCTGCTTTTAGGAATAATTCATTTAACATAAAATAAAGCAGACTCTTACCCTGGGAATTATTTTTAAGAGATAATATGCAAACAACCAGAACCAACCTGGGCAATGAAACTTATCTTAATCTATTATAACCTGTACCACTATGTCTATATTACTCTATTATGATCAGAATGATTTTATCAAGGCAAAATGCTCAATTACTATTCAGAAACTTTGCATATTTATAATAAACTGCTATATTCCACTCGCAAAATACTATTACATAGTAACAATGGGTAAATTTCCTACCTATGTACAAAGCATGTTGCAAGGTCATTTACATACATTTGTCAATCCCTAAAACACGATACAAGATAGATATTATTTTTAGGCTACCAGTGATTGGAGCTCTCTATCTGGCCTAAATTTAAATTAAAAAATTCACTACCTGGTATTTACCCAAAGAAAATAAAAAATACTGATTTGAAAAGATACATATATGCACCCCTATGATATCACAGTATTATTTACAATAGCCAGATATAGGAACAGCCTATATAACATCCTTAATGAATGGATAAAAAATATGAGGGTGTGTGTGTGTGTGTACACAGAGAATAATATTACTTAGCCATAAAAAAAAAAGAATGAGACCTTGCCATCTGCAACAAAGTGGATGGATTTAGAGGGTACAATGCTAAGTGAAATGTCATTCAGAAACAAATACCACATAATTTCATCACATATACAACTTAAGAAACAAAATAAATGAATAAACAAAAAAGAGATAAACAAAAAAAATGAATGCTTAAATACAGAGAACAAATTGGTCATTGCCAGAGGGGAGATGAAAAGGGGGATGGGTGAAATATATAGAGAATTAAAGTACACTTATCTTGATGAACACTGAGAAATGTATACAATTTTCGAAACATTATATTATACACCTGAAACTAATATAACTCTGTATGTTAATTATACTTCAATTAAAAAAAAGCCACTTGGCAGGCACAATTTTAGGAGATTTCACTGGAAACAATATTCCCCATTCCAAATCCTGATCCACTCAGATACCCAGGTATGGAAGAATTTTCTGATGAAATCTTTTTAAAGTTTTATTTAAAGTCCCAAATTTCTAGTGCTGGAATATCCTAAATAACATATTCAAGAAATAGTTGGATTCTTCAGGACCTTTCCAAAATTAAAGAACACATGACTTTACGAAGAAACTCATTTGATTTTTCAAAAGTTCTATGAGCAAAAAGTAAATTACCTTGAACCACCATTATTTAATACATGCAAAGTGTCAAACATTTTGCCAGAGTATCATTATAGTGATGACAAATACCTTTTTCTTATTCTTCCAATCACTGTATGACATTCTCTTAACAGCAGAAACCCATGGGCTTTCAAATCCATGTTCTAAGCCTTTGAAAATACATTTTATTTTGTCACAAAATTTTCCCATTTCCTTGGGAAACTTGCTAACATTCTCAACCTATTCCTTATCAATCAGTGTCCAGACCTCTGTTATGACTGCACATCCCTGGAAGAACAGTTTCTTCCAACAACCAGATTTTTCCTCCTACCCTTCACTTCCATATTACATTTAACAGATGTCTTATACGTTCTGGCATTTGTCTCTGTATATGGATACATATATGTATGTTGCTAGAGAAATTAAGATCATCTCATAAAGAGATAAAGTTTTGTACTACTTTTCTGTGAATAAACAGTAATTATCTGAGTAATGTTGGAGAGATGGTGTGTTAGAGCTGTTTAACATTCCACATTTTAATATTTCAAATGTACTTTATTTCAAGAACTATGTACACATGAGCCATATGGTATATATGTATGTTTGTATTTATGTCTATTTATCTATTTACATATGATGAAAGTTATCACAGAATTATAAGGTGTAAAAAAAACTAAAAAGAGGATCATAATTTCACATTAAATTATGAAAAAGTCTTAAAACATTAAAATGTATGCATTTCCAAAGTTTCCCTGAGGTTGCACAAAAATACACTTAAAACCCTCAACAAAGTAGGGATAGAGGAAACATAACTCAACATCATAAAGTTCACATACTAAAGACCCACAGCTAACATCATTATCAATGGGAAAAACAGAGCTTTTCCTATACAGTCAAGAACAAGACAGGGATGTCCACTCTAACCACTGTTATTTAACAAAGAACTGGAAGTCTTAACCTCAGCAATAAAACAAGAAAAAGAAATAAAGGGCATATAAACCAGCAAGGAAGAAATCAAACTTTCACTATTTGCAGATGACAGGATACTCTATGTAGAAAACCCAAAAACTCCACCAAAAAAATTATTAGACATGAATTCAGCAGAGTTGGATATAAAATCAATGTCCAAAAATCTGTTGCATTTCTATACACCAATAATGAAATAGCAGAAAAAACAAATCAAGGAATTGATCCCTTTTACAATTACACCAAAAAAAATATAACATATCTCAGGATAAACCTAACCAAAGAGGTAAAAGATCTATGTGTTAAAAACTATAGAAGACTTATGAAAGATATTGAATAGGACACAAAGAAATGGAAAAACATTTCATGCTCATGGATAAGAGGAACAAATATTGTTAAAATGTCTATACTATCCAAAGCTATCTTCACATTTAATGCAATCCCTATCAAAATACCACCAGAATTTTTCACAGAGCTAGAACAAACAATATTAAATTTGGAACTGCAAAAGACCCCAAATAGCCAAAGCCATCCTGAAAAAAGCAAAGCAAAGCTGGAAGCATCCTGATTCTGGACTTCAAGCTATATTACAAAGCTGTAGTCAACAAGACAATATGGTAGTGGCACAAAAACAGACATATATATCAATGGAACAGAATAGAGAACTCAGAAATGGACCCAAAACCATATGGTCAACTCATCTTTGACAAAGCAGGAAAGAATATCCAATGGCGGCGGGTGGGGGGGCGGGAGTCTCTTCAACAAATGGTGTTGTGAAAACTGGACAGCGACATGCAGAAGAATGAACATGTACCACTTTCTTACACCATACACAAAAATAAACTCAAAATGGATGAAAGACCTAAATGTGAAACAGGAAACCATCAAAATGCTGGGGGAGAACACAGACAGCAACCTCTTTCACCTCAGCTGGAGCATCTTTTTTTTTTTTTTTAATTTTTTTAACGTTTATTTATTTTTGAGACAGAGAGAGACAGAGCATGAATGGGGGAGGGGCAGAGAGAGAGGGAGACACAGAATCGGAAGCAGGTTCCAGGCTCTGAGCCATCAGCCCAGAGCCTGATGCGGGGCTCGAACTCCCGGACTGTGAGATTGCGACCTGAGGCTGAAGTCGGATGCTTAACCAACTGAGCCACCCAGGCGCCCCTGGAGCATCTTCTTACTAGACACATCTCCAGTGGCAAAGGAAACACAAAGAAAAATGAACTATTTGGACTATCAAGATAAAAAGCTTTTGCACAGTGAAGGAACCAATCAACAAAACTAAATGGCAGCCTGTAGAATAGGAGAAGATATTTGAAAATGACATATTGGATAAAGGGTTAGTATCCAAAATCTATAAAGAACTTATCAAACTTAACACCCCAAAAGTAAATAATCCAGTTAAGAAATGGGCAGAAAACACAAACAGACATTTTTTTCAAAGAAGTCAGCCAGATGGCTAACAGGCACATGAGAAGATGCTCAACATCACTCATCATCAAGGAAATACAAACCAAAACCATGATGAGATGCCAACTCGCAGCAGTCAAAATGGCTAAAATTAACAACACAGGAAACACAAAATATTAGTAAGGGTGTAGAAGAGGAGAACCCTCTTACACTGTTGATAGAAATGCAAACTGGTGGGGCGCCTGGGTGGCTCAGTCGGTTGAGCGTCCGACTTCGGCTCAGGTCACGATCTCCCCCTCTGTGAGTTCGAGCCCCACGTCGGGCTCTGTGCTGACTGCTCAGAGCCTGGAGCCTGTTTCAGATTCTGTGTCTTCCTCTCTCTCTGACCCTCCTCCCCTGTTCATGCTCTGTCTCTCTCTGTCTCAAAAATAAAAACATTAAAAAAAACAATTAAAAAAAAAAAAAAGAAATGCAAACTGGTGCAGCCACTCTGGAAAACAGTATGGAGGTTCCTCAAAAAGTTAAAAATAGCACTGCCCTATGACCTAACAGTTGCTCTACTAGGTATTTAGCCAAAGAATACAAAAATACTGATTCCAAGGGGCACATGCACCCTGATGTTTATAGTAGAATTATCAATAATAAGCAAACTATGGAAAAAGTACAAATATCTGTCGACTGATGGATGTGTGTTTATATATATATATATATATATATATATATATATATATATATATATATATATATGAGAGAGAGAAGAGAGAGGGAGAGAGAGAGAGCGCGCGCGTGTGCGAGAGAATAGAATATTACTCAGTCATCACAAAGAATGCAATCTTTCCATTTGCAATGGTGTGGATGGACCTAGAGTGTATTATGCTAAGTGAAATAAATCACTAAGAGAAAGACAGTACCATATGATTTCACTCATGTGGTGGAAGTTAAGAAACAAAACAGATGAACACAGGGAAAGGAAAAAAAAGAGAAAGGGAAGCAAACCATAAGGGACTCTTAACTATAGAAAACAAACTGAGGGTTGATGGAGGGAGCTGGGTGAGGGCTGTGTTAAATGGGTGATGGTCATTAAGGAGGGCATGTGTGACGAGCCCTGGATATTGATTACATGTAAGTAACGAATCACTAAATTCTACACCTGAAATCAATTTTTCTATATATGTTAGATATCCGGTGTTTAAGTAAAAACTTGAAAAAAAACAATAAAATAAAATGGGTACTTTGTTAAATAAAATAAAATTAGAAGATTTTGGTTTCTGACATGCCCCCAAACCTAAACATACCCCGTATTTTCTTACTGCATCCTTTACTTCTCCTTTGATTAATCTTTAATATATAAATTATTATCCTTTGAATGGCTTCTCATGTAATCATTCTTATTTTCTCTTCTTCAGTTTTAACTAGTCTAGCTCTAATGTCCACAGCATAGTTTATGATTGAAGCAATTCTCCAATGGAACTTTTGTCAGTTTTATAAGATCCTGAATCCTTGGTAAGAATTTAAATTCTACTTTTAAGTTGGTTTCCTTTATATTTATATTGCATTTTCTGCCAAGGGGAAGATTCATGATTCCTCAATTTGTTTCCTCAATTTGTAGGTAGTATTTACTTAAGAGGCATGTTTGAGTTGGGGTTAATATTAAAAGTGAATTTTTAAATTTCCTATACAATTTTATAGCAGCAGGATTTAGAAAATTTGCACTAAATAAGAAATACACAGAGAAAGAAAGATCCCTTGTAATTACTTAACAGTAAGAATACGCATTTTAAAAATTATACTTCTTAAGGCACCTGGGTGGCTCAGTGGGTTAAGCATCCGGCTCTTGATCTCAGCCAGGTCATGATCTCAAAGTTCATGGGATCGAGCCCTGCACTGAACACTGTACTGACAGCATGAAGCCTGCTTGGGATTCTCTCTCTTCCTCTCTCTCTACCCCTCTCTGCTCATGCTTTCTCTCTCTAAAATAAATACATTTTAAGAATTACATTTTTCTACTTTCCTTTTTAAAAATATAACAAGAGTTGCATCATGGCATTACATATTTTCCATCTTGCCACAAGGCATAACAGAGAAATAGAAATGTATAAAGTATATTTCTTTCTAGATAATTGCTTTTTTGGAGTTTAATTTTAAGCCAAAGTTTGAACTATATTCGAATTCAGCATGGAATCAGAAATTTCTGAAATTCTTTAAAAGTCTTTATTGTTGTTAATATAGCTAAAATGGTTAAAAATTCTCAAACATGTATGTCTTTTATAATTTCCCAGGAAATAATAGAAGTGAATTAGAAAACTGACCACTCATCAGCCTAAATCAGATCATAATTAATAAATCACTGCATAAACTGAACTTTAAGAAATGCCTGTGGGATTTTTTATATGCAGATAATTTATTTCTCTCAAGAGCATCTATGGTTTCGATTAGGCTTATTAAAATGCTGATTAACTATTCTGACCTCTACTTATTTACCAAACTGTATATTTCCTGAGGATCATTCTTTCTGGTTTGCAATTTTGTTTTTAGAAAACTGAGTAAAGAAAAAACAAATCCAAGCTCCAATTATAGAAACTGATTTACGTAGTAGAGTCACATTTATGCAAAAGAAGGATAATGAAAAATGTCATGAACTCTATGAAACTCATAGCTGTGAAATAACTATAAAATATTTTCATTTTTCATTTCTAAAATAAGTACATAGCAGTGAGAGAACATGATATGTGTAAGTGCTTCTCGAACTTTAATGTATATATACATACTAGAATAAATTCCTAACAGACTGTTTCTTTTCGAAATGATGTTTAGTTATAGAAAGCTACATGTTGCTTCCCCAAAGAAACTATAACCAGGTTCTCTATTATACTTAAAATACTGAGAATTTCAATTGCGTTTTTAATGAAATACACAAATTAACAAATTTAATATTTATTAAAATCAGTAAATATATACTTTTAAAATTATAATTATTAAGATCCGCTAAATGTCACACAACTGGTTACTTTACCTTTACAAGAAAAAGCTCCTGTCTGGTCTCAAGCAAATTCTCTCCATTTTTCATGTTCTTTTAATTTTTAACATTTGTATTACTTTGGTGTTTTAGGACACTTCTAGAAGGAGTGAATCATCCAGCCTTTATATTTTCTAGACTATCTTCACCTTGGGCTGAAAGAATCCTCCCTGACACCATCTATCATCAAATAGTTTGTATTTGGAGAGTGGGCGGGGAAAGCTATAGCCTTGAAGTAAAAGAGCATGCTAACTTTCAAGCAATTTTCCCTGACCATTATTTTTCACTCTAGGATTTTCACTCTGTGTTAAGAACATGACACAGGTGTTCATAGTTCTCTACCAAATACCATTTTAATGTCAGATTATTAACCAAGGTATTTAATCTGCTATTTTTTTACTTTAACAATCATATATATAATATATATTTTATATATATACACACATATAATATATATTATACATAATATATATTATATATATATGTTAATGTTTATTTTTGAGGGGGGGGCAGAGGGCAGAGAGAGAGGGAGACAGAGGACCTGAAGCGGGCTTTGTGCTGACAACAAAGAGCCTGATGCCAGAGCTGGAACTCACGAACTGCAAGATCATGACCTGAGCTGAAGTCGGATGCTTAACCAACTGAGCCACCCAGGCACCCCAACAATTATATATATATATATATATATATATATATATATATATATATATATATATATATTAAGCTTATTTATTTATTTTATTTATTTTTTTTTAATTTTTTTTTCAACGTTTATTTATTTTTGGGACAGAGAGAGACAGAGCATGAACGGGGGAGGGGCAGAGAGAGAGGGAGACACAGAATCGGAAACAGGCTCCAGGCTCTGAGCCATCAGCCCAGAGCCTGACGCGGGGCTCGAACTCACGGACCGCGAGATCGTGACCTGGCTGAAGTCGGACGCTTAACCGACTGCGCCACCCAGGAGCCCCTATTTATTTATTTTTGAGAGGGAGAGCTCGGGAAAGGGCAGAGAGGTAGAGAATCCCAAGCAGGCTCCATGCTGTCAGCACAGAGCCCAATGTGGGGCTTGAACTCCAGAACCATGAGATCATGACCTGAGTCGAAATCAAGAGTCAGATGCTTAACTGACTGAGCCACCCAGGACCCCCAACAATTTTATATTTTTAACAGTTCTTTGGTTGCTTCAGGAATTTCCTTTCTTGTTCACTTCCTTGCTCACTCTATTATTTTGCAATGGCTGACCTAACAAAGTAACACAGACTGGTTGGCTTAAAACACAGACATTTATTCTCTCACAATTCTGGAATACAATGTCCAAGATCAAGGTATTAGCAGGGTTCGTTTCTTCTGAGGGTCTCTCTCATTGGCTGTAGATGTTTGTCTTCTGGTGTCTTCATGTGATTTTCCCTCAGTCTGTTTCATCATCTCTTCTTATAAGGACATAAGTCATATTGAATTAGGTCCCATTTCTATGACCTCATTCTACCTTAATTATACCTTAATTACTTTTTAAATACCCTATCTCCAAATAGTCACATATGAAATTTGGGAGACACAATTCATAATCCCTGCCTCTTATCTGTAAATCAAAAGAAGTCTAGCCCTAGATAACAATCAGAAAAAATGCTAGGAATACACTCACATGAATGAAAAGCATAGACATGAATTCTGAAGTAAAGTTAAACATTAAAATATGAAAAAAATAAGGCAGGTCTTAGAAAGAGACTAAAAGCTATTTTCAGAAACTTCACAGAAGTTTCCACTTTCAGACACTAGTATTATATATAAATCTCTTTCTTGGTCAACATTGTGCCTTTTAAAATTATGGTTAATTATTAGGATTATAAATTTTTTTCTATTTTTCACTATGCAAGCCTCAAAAGTAGAAGTTTATGTTATAAAATTAACATAACATAAATTTAAAATTCCTCTGCATGATTTTGGTGCAAAAGGATTATATGGGAAAACCGAACTCTGAAGATTTGAAAATTCATGTAAAGGGTAGAAAAATAGTCATTATTATACTTCATGATGAAGACCAAAAAAATTTTTTTTTGAATATTCCCTACTGTTCTTTGTAATCACTAAGCATTTAGTGTCTCATCTTAGATAAATGGCTATTGGGGCATTCAGCTCAGAATCCAAATTTAGAAGCTGTGTTCAAGAAGCTTAGGATTTCTGGCCTTTCCTCCAGTTAACTATGTGACATTTCTACTTTATGGAAAATGTTGAGTTGAAATGAAAATCTGCCAAACCAGGTAGAGCAGGCAGATATAGTTTTTTTTCTTAAGAATTATATATATATATATAATTTCCAAAGCTGTATCATCACAATAGAACTGCTTAAGGACTTATATTGTCTTGCCACTTGACATGGTACAGATCATATAGTCCAGAGAGAAAATCAAATAAATGTGGAATTTTGTTTGGTTTGGAGGTGAGAATTTGACTCAAGCAATGCTGACTAGTTTTCTTAGGAGATGATTTCATTTTTCTTTCGAATTGTAGACTGAGAAGATGGAGGCTCAAAGTTATCAATAGCAGTTTTCCATCAAGTATATAGAGTTCCCTTTTGAATAAAGCCAATATAGTGTACAGGGAAAAAAGTAAAAAAAAAAAAAAAAAAAAAAAAAAAAAAAAAAAAAGAGAAATGATTTCTGGACTATATCATACCTGGATCCAGCTATGCCTGAAATTAGATTCATAAATGAACTCCTAGGTTTTATGAGCCATAAAAACTCTAGATATGCTTTTAATTGAATTTATTTAGTTTTTTTTTAAATTGAAGATGGCCAGATCTCAATACAGTAGTTTGTATGAGTTAAAAAAAATATGACGTAAAGGAGTGAGAACCAAGATAGTAAGAGAAATTAGGACTGAAAATTTTATTTCTCTTGTGAGTTACAATCATATGAGAATATGTAATTTTTTAATGTTCAAAATGGCTTTAAGGAATACATATTTTCTAAAGACAGAAACTATATTCATAAGAATTATTACAAAGCTAATATATCATTAAGATTTATACTTACCATTAACCATTTTAAATACCCTAATATCCAAAGAGGTAGTAGAGTATTATGACATTATTAAAACATTCTGATCAGGGAAATATCTATGAAAATATGTTTTACAAAACAATTCCTGATTTCAGCCTATTAGAATTGATCTAAATATAAATTTTAATGTTAATGTGGTGATATGTGCTCTTCTTTGCAATTGCCAACTATAGCTCATGTAATATTCTCAGTGTTAGGACAATCATTTATCTGCGCTAAACAGTTCTGAATCAAATGAATGTATACTGGATGGGAAAAGCTCCATACGAGCCTGCAGAATGCAGTATCAACATGTCAACTGTCTAAATTTCTTTGTTGGTAATTCTTTGCTATGTAAAGCTTTTTTTTTTAAATCCCTAATCACATTTAGTGAGCAAATAACTAGAAATAATCATTTAGGACTCCATTCATCAGAACATTATTATTTTACATCAGCTAAGCCTTTATGAGATAGCTGAATTTCTTTGGGGAATAGTGTTTACCACTTCTCTTTGCTATTCAACTAATAGAATGTTTTAGGTCTATCTCAGTGCTAAAGCCCACAACGAACACTAAGCAACCAGGAAATTTTAATGAACACATCATTATCTGAGCAATGAAACACTGAAAACCAGACACCAGAGAAGTTGTGTGTTTGAATCAACAAATAAAACAGAAGAGTTAAAATTTCAATGATGTGTTTAAAGAACTCAGAGTAGAACTATTTTAGATGAATTACAAAATTGGATTCTTTCAGGGAACATCAGTCTAGTATGTAGTTATGGATCTGAAACTGACTACATGAGGAGTTCTCCAGAAGATGATTTTAACTTAACAAAAATAAAGAGAGAGTAGTATGTAATAAGAAGGATGTGCGGGGCGCCTGGGTGGCTCAGTTGGTTAAGCGTCCGACTTCAGCTCAGGTCACGATCTCGCGGTCCGTGAGTTCGAGCCCCGCGTCGGGCTCTGGGCTGATGGCTCAGAGCCTGGAGCCTGCTTCCGATTCTGTGTCTCCCTCTCTCTCTGCCCCTCCCCCGTTCATGCTTTGTCTCTCTCTGTCTCAAAAATAAATAAACGTTAAAAAAAAATTTTAAAAAAAAAAAAGAAGGATGTGCAATAGTAAGAGCTAAGGCTTTGATATTCTTGACCTAGAGATGACACAGAGATGAGTAATGGCTCAAGCAATTACCAGCTGTATGACTGTGATAAATGACATATTTTACATTTATAAATATCAGTAACTTTTTCATCTATAATTTCAAAATTATGTTAGAACTAAAATCACAGGTCTATTTTGAGGATAAATAGTAAATGGGGAAATGAAAAAATCAATATAAAATGTACTTATTTTGTTATAAAATTTAGAGTACTTTTAAGTGCTAGTGATTTTTTAGTGTTCTCTTTTTATTAGTGTTGTGATTATTGTAATTTACATTATTAAGTGAAAAAGGCATGATGTTGAAATGAATAAGTTAAATTCTTATTTCCACGTACCTTAATTCTCTAATAGAAACTCCTTGCTAATCTTTATTAAAAATATCTGTATTTCAAAATATAGTATGGATTCTGCCAAAAATAAAGATTGTTATAATATCTGACTGATATATTTAAAACAATTGAAATAACAATATTGAAAATATTATCTTATGAAGTAATGATAACTTGGGGATAAAAAGAGTGGGGAAAATTATGACTTACTGATTACAAAATGCCATGATTAAAATATATTTTTATAATTTTAAGGTGAAAATGTATTGGAGATTTTCAAGAAAAGATTTTGGTACTATTGTATATAGTATGGTTTATAAGTAATGAAAAGAAACTTGTCTTTAGAAACAGAAAGAACTAGTCAAAGAACCCTTTCACAATAAGACATTAAAAAATGTGAATGACTTTAAAACTGTGGCTGCAGTAAGTTCTTACTCAACACCTCTCTGGAGGCAAGGGAAACAAAAGCAAAAATGAACTATTGGGACATCATCAAAATAAAAACTTCTGCAGAGCGAAGGAAACAATCAGCAAAACTAAAAGGTAACCAACAAAATGGGAGAAGATATTTGCAAACGACATACCAGATAAAGGGTTAGTATCCAAAATCTATAAAGAACTTATCAGACTCAACACCCAGAAAACAAATAATCCATTGAATAAATGGGCAAAAGACATGAATAGACACTTCTCCAAAGAAGACAACCAGGATCCACATAAGAGTGAAACCATATGGTATCTGTCTTTCTCTGTATGACTTATTTCACTTAGCATAACACTCTTCTGAGAAACTTAATAGAAGACCATGGGGGAGAGGAAAGGAAAAAAAAAGTTAGAGAGGGAGGAAGCCAAACCATAAGAGACTCTTAAAAACTGAGAATAAACTGAGGGTTGATGAGGGGTAGGAGGGAGGGGAAAGTGGGTTATGGGCATTGAGGAGGGTACCTGTTGAGATGAGCACTGGGCGTTGTATGGAAACCAATTTGACAATAAATTTCATATTAAAAAAAAAAGAAGAAGAAGACATCCAGATGGCCAACCAATACATGAAAAAATGCGCAACATCACTCATCGTCCAGGAAATACAAATCAAAACCGTGATGAGATACCACCTCACACCAGTCAGAATGGCCAACATTTACAACTCAGGTAACAACAGATGTTGGCAAGGATGTGGAGAAAGAGGAACATTTTTACACTGCTGGTGGGAACGCAACCTGGTGCAGCCACTCTGGAAAACAGTAAGGAGGTTCCTCAAAAAATTAAAAAAAAAACTACCCTATGACCCTGCAATTGCACTACTAGGTATTTACCCAAGGGATGCAGTATGCTGTTTCAAAGGGGCAGATGCACCCCAATGTTTATAGCAGCACTATCAATAATAACCAAAGGATGGAAAGAACCCAAATGTCCATCAATGGATGAATGGATAAAGAAGATGTGGTATATATATAAATACAATGGAGTATTACTTGGCAAGCAAAAAGAATGAAATCTTGCCATTTGTAACTATGTGGATGGAACTAGAGGGTATTATGCTAAGCAAAAGTGATATTTGTCAGAAAAAGACAAATATCATATGACTTCACTCATATGAGGACTTTAAGATACAAAACAGATGAACATAAGGGAAGGGAGCAAAAGTAATATAAAAATAGGCAGGGAGACAAAAACATAAGAGACTCTTAAATATGGAGAACAAACTGAGGGTTGCTGGAGGGGTTCTGGGAGGGGGGGATGGGCTAAATGGGTAAGGGGCATTAAGGAATTTACTCCTGAAATCACTGTTGCACTATATGCTAACTAACTTGGATGTAAATTTAAAAAATAAATAAGAATAAAAAATAAAATAATAAAATAAAATAAATTAAATTAAAATAAAATAAAATAATTAAAATTGTGTGTTTATGGGTGTGCACGTGTGTGTGTGTATACCAAGACAGAATTTTCTTTGGATTTTGGATGGGCAGGGTTGTAGGGCATTCTTCAAATAGGCTAAAACTAATGAGTAAAAATTTGATGAGAAATAGGATATGTATTTAGTTTTAAAGTATCTCCGATTTAACTAGCTAAAGGGAAAGATAATACCTTTCAGTGGGGAAGTCTGATAGAAAGTGATGAAAGTTCATGTAAAGAATGGGATGCAACAACGACATGTACCTCCTAGAGGGACACTTTGAGAAGGACACAGCATAGCTAACATAGCATTTTTGCTGAAAGTGTATAATCTGAATCAAGTTGTATGTGTGTATGTGTGTTAGATAAACCAAAATTGAGATAGATTACACAAATTGTCTTGTACTCATCCAAAAAATGAAAGTCATGAAAGACAAAGAAAGGCTGATAATGATTCCAGAAGACACAACTAAATAACTTCTAGAAATAGATCCTGGAGAGGGAGACATGGAATAAATAAATAATTTAAAAGGATTTTATTGAGATAATTGATAAAATTTGACTAAAGCCTATGTATTTGAAAAAGTATTACATGGAATTTAATATCCAAATCAATAATTTATTGCAATTAATAATTAAATATTCTCAATCTCTAGAAATCCAGAAGTATTAAGTGGTAAAGCACTACATGCCTACAAAGTTCCCTCATGGTTCAGAAGAAAATGTGTCTGCACGTGTATGTGTGTATAAATGTGTGTGCATTGGTTTTCATGATGAGATAAACTTCTGTTACTGGGAATGCACCGATATACAGGTGATCTAAGTATACTAGTGGGAGTGAAAATTATACTTCAGCAATATGTTTAAAAGCTTACATAAATTTGCATTGATTTTGAGTTAGCAATTTTTCTCCCAGGAATTTATTCCAGGAAAGCTATCATCAAGAAGACAAAGATGAACTAATGAGAACATTTGTAGTAGGAAGAATTCTAAACTGACCAACAATCAGGTATAATCTCCTTCCCTTGAGTGTGGGTGAAACCTGTAACTATAATAAATATTCTATGATTATGTTAAATTGCATGGCAATGGCGAGATTATCTGGAGTGAGCCTAACATAATCAAGTGACCTCTTTGAAAGCAGAGAGGTTTTTTGTTTGTTTGTTTGTTTTCTGACTGGTCACAGAAGAGGCAGAGAGACTCACACTGAGTGGCCTAGAAGAAAGCAAAACATGTGAACACGGGGACTATGTAGCAAGAACCAAAGGGTGGGATCTAGGCACTAAAGATGTTCCCGGGCTGATAGGAAAATGGGGCCTCAGTCCTATAACCACAAGGAAATGAATTCTGCCAACAACCAGTAAACTTGGAAAACAATGCCAAGCCCCAGATAAGAACTGCAGCCCAGTATAGCTTTTAATAGCAAGTAATTGGAAACCATCTATATATTATCCAGAAAGACCAGGTGAGGAAAGTATGACAAGGTATATAGTAATTAACTCTCATGGTTGCAAAGCCTATCTACAGACTATGTGAGAACTGCATGTAAAATTCTGTATGTTGTGCACTCATATATTTTTATAATGCATATTGTTATGGGTGGAGTTGTTCCTCTCAAAAGAGATATCTGAGTACCCCAGAATACAACCTTGTTTGGAAATAGGATCTTTGGCAGGTAGATTCAAGTTAAGATGAGGTCATTAGAGGGCGATCCAATCCAATATGATTGGTGTCCTTATGAAAAAGAGGAAATTTGGACTCAGAGACAAACTGAAGGAAGACCATGTGAAGACACGGAAGCCACCATCTACAAGCTAAAGAATGCCTGAGGCTACAAGTGGCTGTGGAGAACTACTGAAGTTTCTTCACAGTTCTCAGCAAGAATCAACCCTGCCAATACCTTGCTTTTGGACTTCTAGCCCCCAAAACTGAGACAATAAATTTCTGTTGTTTAAGCCACCCAGTTTGTGGTACTTAGTTATGGCAGCCAACAAACTAATCTGCATCTTTATTTTCTCATGTTGATGGAACTACAACAAAATTTAACAAGTGACTGTTTCAGTTGTTGGAGATTTATTTTGCTGGGTTCTGAAATTAAAATTGTATTTAATCACGCTTGACCTATTAATGTCACAATTTCATATCCTTCAGCCTTGTAATTTGTTTTATATTTTTTGCACTCAAGTTTTGAGGTATTCATAATAAGTATTACTTTTATAGCTAAGTACATTAAATAATAATTACAAAAAAAAGATAACCCTCCTCAAATCAGCAAAAGTTGGGAGTATTTATATTTAATATTTATATTTATATTATAGATGTTAAATAAAGATTAATAACTAACTTGTAAAGTCATTTCCTTTCTTATATTCCCTTTTCTGCATTCGGTCCCTTCATAAGTACCTGTGACATTTCATAGTTTATTCATTATTTGCATATATGTCAGGTTTTAAGTTGAAATATTAGATATAGACATCACTAAAAACAGCAGTTTTCTGTTTCTACTGGGGCAAAATAATTAATGGGAGATTAATATTGAATAGTCAGAATATGCACTTGAATTTTCTTATAAGACTTCAATTCATTGTCTAATAAATTAATAAAAGCTCTCACTTGTGCAAAGAATATTCTTATCTGCACACATTAATGTTGATTCAATGACTCAGTAAAAGATAAAAATTTTCTAAGGAACATGCTATTGGTGTCTAGTGGGAAAGACAGGCATCAGACTATTTTAAAAATACATGGTTAGCATTATGATGGAAAACTTACAGGAATTATGTGGAACTAACCAAGTCAAAGGTGAAAAAATCTCCCTGAGGAAGAGATTTGTAAGGTGAAGTCTTCTGATTTATGCAGGATACGTAGAAATGAGCAGGAGAGGAGGCTGGGGGTTGGGCTGGATAGAATGTTGATTAAAAATAGAACATCTATCACTGCACAAAGCTCTGTGATCTTGGTTAAACACCCGAAAAATGGTTATGATGCCATTGTCTGTTAAATACATGATTTCTTTTGACATCAATCTTGATTTTTTAGAAATACTTTTCAAATCTGCATTTTCTGTCAAGAATAAATCTCATTAACTGCTCCACTCCAAACGGCCACTTCTGTCACGGCAAATTTATATAGGGACAGCTATACATTATTAACAAGCTATGAAAAGTCACTGGCTAAATGTCATCAAAGCTGAGATATAGCTGCACCTTGGGATTCATATAGCAAACAGTTTAGTTTTAATCATCTTGGACCACAAGATGTCTTGACATTTGAGCAGCAACTTTTTTCCTCTTAACTTGCACTGGAATCAAACCTCTATTATCTCAGCCATAATTTTCAGTTTAAACTGTGATAGAAAGTTTTACCTTTTAAATTAAAAACGTGAAAAAAAATCGATCCATCAAAGACCTTATCGTTCATTTAATCAATGCTCCCCTGCAGATTTCTCCTCCCTTCCCCCCTTCCCAAAGAGAAATGAGCAAGGGCAGCTCTAAAATTCAAGCATCTTTAGAGCTGCCAGAAAGTTTTTGAGCTAACTACATTTCTGTTACATTAATACCAACAAGAAATGACCTTGCTGAACTGCATTAAGACAGGTGATTGATTTTGTTGTGGTATTTTTTTTTATTTTGATAATATAAGTAGTTTTCATACTTTAAAAACATGTATTTGAACCTTTTTCTGCTCGCGGTCTAATAATATCCTCAGGGCATAAATCTATGATGGCCTCAAAATATACAAATTTAAAATATATTAACAATATTTCGTTTAAAATATTTAGTGTATATTATGGACCAAAATTTTATTAAGATCTATCATTTTAAATTCTTATCACAGACCAGTCATGACAGCAATATAAAGAAAATATGATTTTTTTAAATTAATAATGATCAGAAAAATATAAAACAGCTATATCAATAAAGAAATCATAGTCACCAACAAAATTCTATCAAATATATCTTGGATTTGGGGTGCCTGGGTGGCTTGGTCAATTAAACATCCAACTCTTGATTTCACCTCAGGTCATGATCTTGCACATCTTGAGATTGAGCCCTGCATCAGGCTCTGCACTGACAGTGCAGAACCTGCTTGGGATTCTTTCTCTCCCTCTCTCTGCCCCTCTCCATTCATGCTCTCTCTCTCTCTCAAAATAAATAAAGTTATATATAAATAAATATATATATTTATAAATAAATACATATATATAAATAATAAATATATAATAAATAAATAAATAAAGTTATATATATAAATGTATATAAATATATATAAATATATTTATATAAATATATAAATATATAAATATATTTATATAAATATATATAATATATAAATAATATATAAATTTATATAAATATATATAAATAATAAATATATATAATAAATAAATATATATAAATAAATAAAGTTATATATAAATAAATAAATATATATATATAACTTGGTTAATAAAAACACATTGCATAACTTGTGGAAAAACATGGATGCCTCATATCTTTTGTATTTTTTCTCTGTATATAAGGCAACAAGCTACAGATGAGCATTTATTAGAAATAATTACCTTGTTCCTCTATTTCCAAATTACCAGGACATAAGTGTATTTAGATATAAACTTTACTTTTGCTTCTTGGGTAATTTCATGTTAAGAATGCAACACATAGGGGTGTCTGGGTGGCTCAGTCAGTTAAGTGTCCGACTTCTGCTCAGGTCATGATCTCACGGTTTGTGAGTTCGGGACCTGCGTCAGGCTCTGTGCTGACAGCTCAGACCCTGGAACCTTCTTCGGATTCTGTGTCTCCTCTCTCTGCCCCTCCCCTGCTCATGCTCTCTCTCTCTGTCTCTGTCTCTGTCTCTTTCTCTCCCCCTAATAAACATTAAAAAAATTAGAAAAAAATGCGACACATAAATAACTATAATCTCCCCATAAAATTTAAACATGCAATAAAGAAGGAATAATCAGGGACTCAGTAGCCTAGAAATAGCTAGATCATGCAACTGAAATAAGTAAGATATTCTAAGAAATAAGTAAGAGGTTCTAGAACTACAACTTCCCCATTCTATAGTACCCTGCAATAGTTGTTTGCTTTTCATAAACTTAAAAAAAAAGACTAATCGTTAAATTAATAGGTTACTTATAGGTCTTTATCAGTTGGCATCTATCTTATTTTTTAAAGTATATCATAAAGTCAGGTATAATTAGCATAATAAATTTGTATGTGGAAATGAAAGTAGATGAAGGAGTATAAAACAGGCACATTGCTTCTTAACTGTTCTAAGTATGTTGATGCTTAAAAGTATAAGTTTACAGTATTTTCACTTATTTATGTATTTGTTTTGAGAGAGAGAGAGAGAGAGAGAGAGAGAGAGAGAGAGAGAGAGAGAGAGAGAGAGAGAGAGAGAAAGAGAGCAAGTGAGCAGGGGAGGGGCAGAGTGAGAGGGAGAGAGAGAGAATCCCCAGCAGGTTCTGGGCTGTCAGTGCAGAGCCTGACCACTTAACTGATTGAGCCACCCAGGTGCCCCACATTATTTGCACTTTTTATGTTGTCAGAAAATATATGTAATGAGAAGTGCCTGTGGATGTCTTTCGGTCTTTGACAAGCTGAAAAGCACTACTTTTATCTGTGCTTCTCCTTCCCCTCCTTTATTTATTGAACAATATTCAAGTAATATCTTTTGCCTATTAGTATGAGACAATGTAGTAGGATCTATACAATGATAAATAACAAAAACATGATAATTGCAAGATTATAATCGAATAGAGAGACAAAAACAAGAATCACACAAAACAATAAAGGCTACCATAGTCTATGCAGGTGTCTCATGGGAGATAAAACCTCATTTGTTCAATGGTTGAGAAGTGGGGACAGGTTTTCCTATACCTGTTCTTTTGAGAATGAGTAGAGGAACACATAACCTGGAAAAACAGGCTTAACTTAGGTACACCACGGTATTTAGTCAACAACTGCCCCTACAGGTTTTATTGGTTGATGAAATATATGCTACGTTTTGAGAATCTTTCCAGGATTTGGGTGTCTTGGATGAGCTTCCAGAAACAGATGTGGGCAAAGAGTTTCAGTGGAATTGGTTTTGGGGGAGATGTAGAAAACACCTAAAGTTGAATAAGTTGGTGGGGGGAAAAGAATGTAGGAAATAAATTACTTATTAAAGGGGTGATTAGAGTTTATTCTCCTGGGGAATCTCTGGTCAACCTTGGTAAACACACTTCAGAATTATGTAACCTGATGGGATGACAAGGTTAAAGGATGGACACTCCAATTCAATTCCCATCAACTATTGTTATGAGCTGCATTCTGGATTGGGAAGATGCTAAATTGAGAAAGGGCATTAATTCCCAGGAATTTCAAATCTTCTTTGCAGGAAGAAAGTTTCTGAAAGTTCTCAGGCTCAAAGACACAGATATAGATGGCTGGAAGAGGCTATGACAAGTTAAAATCATAAGATCATAGTTATGCCGGTGGGATGCTGACAACATCTGGTAACATCAGCTAAAATTACTTGCATTTCTTATGATTATTAACTAAAAGTCAAGGTTCAGAGTTTTACCCAGTAGAAATGCAAATAATTTCTGTTCAGTGGAAACAAATAACTTTAAAGGTTATTATTCATTGTTTGGTAGAACAGTGACCAGATTTTTATCCAGTCCACCATGTTATTTTCAAATGCCTTTATTAAACACATTTACACACAATCAAATACATTTATTAAATGTATCACTCCTAAAATGCTCTATGAACCAGTCCTAATATCTTAAAGTTTCTTTCATCAATTAATAAGTTGAATAAAATATTTTACACTTGCTCATTTCATATTTACTTGAAAACCTACTTATACTGTTTAAAAATATAATTTAATTAATCTGTGGTACATATTAAGTATTCTATAGGTGTTATCAAATTTAATTCTCAGAATAATACATGGAGATAGGTATTATTATTTTATAAATGAGAGCAATTGCATGTTAGTAAGGTTAAGTAATTTGCCCAAGGTCACACAGTTGGTAAATAATAGATTTGGATTAAGACTCAGGGAATTCTGACTTGGAAGCCTTTTGCTATACTATACTCCCTTCACATCTTGAGAAAAAGTACTCTACATTTTCTGATAGAAGAGATTTCTTCCACTTAAATATGCAACTACAAGGCAACTGTGCACATATGAGCCAGAAAAACAGCCCTTTACTTAGGAGAGTCAGTTTTTTTTTTTAATTTATAAAAGAGGAAATTAGAATATGAAAATATGATGATTTTCCCAAGGAGATAGCAGAATTGGGCTCCCTAAAGTTACTAATCTTGCTAAAAGTCCAAAATTCTCAAAAAATTAGTAGTAATTACATATTACATAGTAAAACAAAAGAAAATGTATTCTGATAAAATATACCATCACATATACGGGGGGATTTTTTTAGTTCTTATTGTCATTAAGTCACATAAAAGTCCAAGTGAAGAAGTCTTTGATTGGATACCACTTTGTGAGGCAACACAATTAATTGCTCAGTTAAATTTTTCAAAGGATTAGTAAGTGAATTGGTCATTGTGGACTCAATTAAACAGCTTGAACAAATAATCTCCATCTCAGGATTCTTAAAATAACACTTATTTCTTGCTTATGAGATAAGTCCACCACAGGTCAATCATGGCTGCACTCCTTCATCATTGTCCTTACTCTGGACCCAGTCTGATGGAGCAGATATCATCTGGAGCATCACCAATGAGCATATAAGTAAAAGAAGTGAGACTTTCAAAGTTTCAAAGCAGAATTTAATCTCTCTTGCTCAAAGAGACACTTCATTTCTAGCCAAATTCATTAGCCAAAGACATTGATGCCAGTGCACCAATACAAAAGCACAGTCATACCATATGTCTGAAAAAGAGAAGAACTAGAATATTTGGCAAAAAGAACTAATGAATACCCCAACATAAAATGAGGTGGACATCTACACCTATATTTATTTGTATAATCTGTATATATTACTATGTCTATTTTGTTGTAAGTCTGTGAAAAAATACACAGGAAAAAATTTGAATAGATATACATATTGCTGAAAATGTATGAACAGGATATAACTGTGATAAAATATATATTTGAAAAGTTTTCATAATTGACACACTATATATTTTTTCTGAAACTTTGTTTTAATAATGTTCTCACATTTATAAAGTTTTACACTTGGGATTTTCAAATAATTAGTAAATTTATAAATATGCTTTTTTAAAATAGTGAGATAGTCTTTTGTGGATAAAGGAGGAATAAACTGAGAAAAAAAGTGAAAGGGTAAGGAAGAGATGGCAAAAGCAAAACTTAATTAAATTATAGTAAGTGCTTTGTGTAAGGGATTTATCCAAAATTCAATTTCAAGCTATTATAGTCTAAATCAAATTTAGCTTTACTTGGCTCAAAGAAGATTTTTTTCCCCTTTAGACTGTATTTCACGTTCCAGATTTTATATAAATTTAGACTCAGAGCAATAGCTCTAGTCACTATCAATATTGTCATTCTCTGCCCTTTGGATGTTTCAAAATTATTATTTCAAAAAAATATTCATATTATCTTTTAAATGTCTTAAATTAATGAGTCTGTTAATTGATTGTTACAGGAATTTAAAACAAATTTGGAAATCATTATTTTACTGACATAAGAAACACACTTTACATCTTCATGCTTTAGTTTACCTAACTGTCATCACCCTTTTTTTTTTTTCCACTCCCAAGGACCCTTTTCTTTTTGTTCATTTTGATCTCAGTCCCTAGTGTTCACAAGAAGCTATGCTGTTATTGCTTTTTAAAAGTAGACCACCAGTCTTTATGTATGTACTAACATTTCATACACTTATTTCAAACATTCCCTTTCTAAAAAGAATATCCTGACTCCCTGACCTCTGACCCTATTCTGTTTCCTTTCACAATAATTATTTCAAGTAATCTGTATTCACTGCTTTCATTTAAAATTTTCCACTCACTCCCAATCCATAACTACTTTTACCTGCAATGCTTAGTTCAAATTACTCTAATAACCAAATCTAATGATTCCAAAAGTCAGGACTCTTTCTTAATCCTGACTTTTTTTTTGAAATTTGATGCAATAGATCAATTACTTTTTGAAGTTCAGTCCTCCACTAGCTTCCCTGACTGCCATTACAATTTTATTACTTATTTTTCCCCCACTGTTTCCAAGTTCATTCACCAACTCTTAAATGTTGTTGTTCCATTGAGCTCTAGTGTCTGTTGCCTTCTGTTTCTTTTCTGCAAGTTCTTGCTAAGTGATACCACATCTAAAAATGTCATTTATACCCAATGTGACAATGTTTCCAAACTTTTGTTTCTAGTTCCTACTTCTCTCATTGAATTAGAACTACTTGCTCCACTGTCACTTAGTTATCCCCCATGCATGGTCCACAGATACCTCAAAATGAACTTATGTAACACCAAACTGTTTATCCTACCCTCTCCCCAACTTAATTCCATGTATTCAATAGGCTATATAAAATGACTTTTCCCCTTATTTCTCCCTGATTCATTAAGTCCTTTCATTAAGTCTGAAATGTTTCTCAAACTTTTACCCAACTATGGGTATTTACTACTAATACCCTTTTCCTTAGAAGAAATTAAACTTTTAAACTTTTCCCCAGGTTTCTGTTCCTCCAATCTAATTTTCATCATCTACATTTTACTTTTCTAAACCCTAGATTGTATATGTCACTACCGTTCTTTTTGGGGAAAAAAATAAAAAGAGTTCTGATGTCTCCCCTTTCATGAACCATCAGCGTTAAATTACTCCTAGCACTCTAAACTGTAAATGGAGTATGCTAGATTAGACAGTCATAGGCAATGAAAAGATCATGGCTGGAATGCAGATTCCCTCACTTCTACACCCATTCAATCTCACTTTGTAAAATGAAGTGTATATATTTAAGCTAAATTTATCATGAATTGTTTAGCATCAGAAGATAGCATGCAGTATCTGACACATACTGCTGCTGATTCATTCATTCCTAGGCATAATTATGTTTTTCTAAGTCCTTACCAACCTCTTATCTTTCCTGCAGTAGGAATTTCATCAGATAGACATAGAGAATGTCTATACCTCAGTCTGGAAAGAGAAAGAGAAAGAGAAAGAGAAAGAGAAAGAGAGAGAGAGAGAGAGAGAGAGAGAGAGAGAGAGAGAGAGAGAGAGAAAGAGAGAAAGAGAAAGAGAAAGAGAAAGAGAAAGAGAAAGAGAAAGAGAAAGAGAAAGAGAAAGAGAAAGAGAAAGAGAAAGAGAAAGAGAAAGAGAAAGAGAAAGAAAGAGAGAGAGACCCCCAGATCTTGGTCACTTAATCCTATTCATGTACTACTTACCTCAGAATAGTGTGTTCTACAAATTAGAAAATTATTCCTTGCTCTTGTCTAGATCCTAAGCAGTAGCACTGATGAGATGGGACATAGTGGCTGAACTGTAACTAGAGAGGTATTAGAGAAGCTCATAGGTGGGAGGAAAGACAAAATAAATCATAGCTAAGGAGAAATACAAATGTTACAATAAGGAAACTAGTGCTAAATACTATTTTGCAGCAGGAGACAGAGACCAAAATTAAATACCAAGAAAAGAGTCAGACCAGAAAATAACATGGAGCGAATGTGAAGGCAGAATAGAAAAGAATGGAGACACAGTTTAGTATTGAGTCCAGGACTGATTCATGAGTATTGAAAGACCAGTTGCTTTTATTGTGAAAAGTCCTGGACATCATCCTCTCTTATTTGTCTGTTTTTCTTCTTATCTATTTATGTCTGCACTGGTTGATATTACTAACAGTTTTAGTAGATAATGTAGCTGTGAGTATATAGATAAATTTTTTTATTTTCTTTCCCTAGGTTGAGAAGCACACCTGACTCTATAATGCAAGAAGAAATATTTGAAATAATCAAGAGGTACAATATAGGGGAAAGAGCATTCTTTGGGAAAAAAAAGGCACTAGCTATATCAGTGATATGCAAGTGGAAGCAATTCTGTACCCCCCAGGGAATATCTGGAAATGCCTAGAATCATTTTAGGTCTTATCAACTGGAGAAATAGAAACAGAGATTCTGGAAAAAGTCCTACAATGCACAGGAGATTGCTCCACACCAAAGAATCACCTGGCCTTAAACTTTATGATTATGGGAAATTCACCTAATTTTAATCTAAAATGGACTTCTTATGGGCTTGTTGGTGTTAAAAAAAGTTAACAAGTTATAACACATTAAACAAATGCTATTCACCACAGCAATGTTGAAAGTAATAAATTTTAAAGCCAACAACAAGTTTCAATTAAAAATAAACTTGTGATTCTGAGGTGAATCAAAAATAAAATTTAAATATTGTCACAGATCCTTCCAAATACAGTTAAATATGAAAACAAGAAATTTTAACTTTATAATCAAATGTATATTCATATAATAAAAAATGAATAACTTCAAACAAAATCAAGTTAAATAAATAATGGATCCAAGGCAAGAAGTTTAAAAAGAAAATTTTGTTAGAGATGAGATAATTAAACAATAAGGAGAAAAAACAGCCATTAACAGATAGTAGGGTTTAAAAAGAGTCACTTTTTAAAATATGTAAGTGTTATTACTCACAGTGACCAAGACAGAACCCACAAAAAAAGTAACAATCTGATAAATTCAATTAGAAAAAAAAAAAAAGAGAATAGACTAATGATAAATGGATGGGCTTGGGGTGGGAGTGAGATTAGATATTAATTGGAATAGTGATGTTTACCTGGAAAACACGTTTTCTTGATAAGCAATAACATATTTTTGTAAATGAAAGTCTCACTTTGAAGTTTCAACAGTTATACCTTCTAATACTTACTTTGTATTTGCATTATATTGGTTGAAGATTATAGAATACTATCATATAACAGTAATGGTAATGTATATTTTTTCAGGATTCAAATTGGAATGTTCTTAATGTTTCATTGTTAAACTTCACATATTTGTGTTAACATACAGCAAATTTTTTAAGCTGAGTCAGCATCCTTATCTTCTTCATTAGCATGCCCCAATGATTTTTTACTGTGGATTCTTTTTTTAAAGCTTATTTATGTATTGAGAGAGACAGAGAGAGAAATAACGCAACAGAGAGACAGAAAGAGAGGGAGAGAGAGAATCCCAAGCAGGCTCTGTTCTGTGAGCACAAAGCCTGATGCAGGGCTTGAACCCATGAACTGTGAGGTCATGACCTGAGCTGAAATCAAGAGTCAGATGCTCAACTGACTGAGCCACCCAGGCGCCGCTTTACTGTGGATTCTTACCATCATTATTTATTTATAAAATTTGATGATAATAGTCTCTACTTCATAATTCTGCTTAAGAATTAAATGAAGCCATTCTACATAAGCTACTTAGAATTAGATAGCTTCAGAACATAAACTAGAAGACTTCTATATTGTATATGCTCTAGATCAAGTTATATATAAGAAGTGGCTGGTACTAAATTTGAAATCACTCATGTAAAATTTCTTGGCCTATGTTTTTTCTTGCAGACATTTTTTAAAAAATTTTAAATGTTTTTAACTTTATTTTTGAGATAGAGAGAGAGAGAGAGACAGAGCTTGAGTGGAGTGGGGGGGGGGGCAGAGACCCAGAATCCAAAGAAGCCTCCAGGCTCTGAGCTGTCAGCATAGAGCCTGAGGTGGGGCTCGAATCCACAAACCATGAGCTCATGACCTGAGCAAAGTCAGATGCCTAACTGACTGAGTCACCCAGGAACCCCTCTTGGAGAAATTGTTTTAAACTTTTTCCTTGTCTTTTATTTTGATATTCTGCTCATGTTATTTTTTCCCCTTCAGACTTTATTTATATTTTTCCTGAGTAGTGAACATTTTCAAAGATTTTAAAATATTTAATCTCTTTTAACTTTAATATTATAGACTAAAGGGGTTCACTGATCACCAAGTACAATACATGAAAAAAAGATCGACGCTAAAATATGCCATTATGGAATTTCCAATATCTGTGTAGAGGGGCATATCCTAAACAAATGTGAAAAAAAACATGGTAAATAACTGAAACTAAGAATAACATTTGACTTGCTAACATAGCAATTCTATCAATATTATGAGGAAACTATTTCCCCAATTGGTAATGTTCAATCAAGTGTGATGGTAAGGATATTCTTTGATGTCACAGATTTGAAAAGAAATCAATCTCCCAAGTATCAATTTTTTCCCTGGATGCTAATGGAGGAAAGCCAAGAAAAAAAATCCAAGGTCAGAAAGCAGTCAATTTGGCCTCTGAGATGTCTAAAAAATAAATAAGTAAAAATTTTTAAAAATGAACTGGTAGCTTATCAAGTAGTTTAACATTGTGTAGAATTTTGAGTGGATGATGAAGGATGTGGAAATAATAACTATGGAAGCAGTAAATATTCTTAACTCTGAATCTAAACTCGACTCATTTTAGTGTAATTGGAAAAAAAATAATAAAATACACTCTATTAGAAATATTAAGCTGTTAAAATGTTAAAAAGGCCAGAAACTGTTTGGTGTATAAACATAGGAAAGATAAGT
The DNA here is from genome assembly GCF_018350175.1 of Felis catus. Taxonomy (NCBI): domain Eukaryota; kingdom Metazoa; phylum Chordata; class Mammalia; order Carnivora; family Felidae; genus Felis; species Felis catus. The sequence continues at coordinate 58,208,327 of NC_058372.1, forward strand.
TATAGAGAAGGAAAAAACTCATTAAGAAAGGAAAGACAAAATGTATGAAGGAAGAGAGGAGCTCAAAAATAGGGCTTGATTTCTGACTTTCTGAACAATAGGAGTAAAAATCTATCACAAACTGATGGGAGAGTTGTTAATCAACAATATTCTTGGTACGTTCTTTATTAAAGTTACATTATAAGTTTAAATTGTACCATACACCAAAATTAAATCCAAAAAGTTGAACTCATGTCTAAACTAAAAGGAATAAAACAGAATGAAACAGATGTGGAGACATTGTCCTGTTTTTTTTTTAATGTGAAAGAAATTTTAATTATAAAAAAAAATAGGAGATATCACAAAGAAATCTTTAGTGGATTAGAACAATCATTTCTTTAAAACGTATATAAGTAATAAAACAAAACCGTCAAATAGATGGTTTTGATAGAGGCTCTATTGCATCAAAAAATTAAGAGAATTACAATGTATTGTGTTGGTGCATTAGGGTAAAATAAAAATATATATATATATATATAGATAGATATAGATATAGATATAGATCAAAACATTCTATGGTAGGACAAACACAACAGGCAGAACCACAGAATGCTTACACGCTTGCAACCACAAAGCTAGTCTGAGGTCAGAGTACTCAAATAATTGACAATATCTTTTCGGTACAACTGAGCCACTCATGCACTAATCCATATGGCCCTCAAAACATGACTTCACCCTGTCTGTGATAGTGCTCAAGAGGATCCATAAACCATGCATAAATGGACAGTTTAAATTATAATTAGAGGTGGCTTAAAAAAAAAACACGTATTTTAGTTAAAACCATCCCAGGCAGGATTTGGAATGGGAATAATGCTTTGGACCAAGATAAAGACATAAGAAAAATAAGTTGATTACATCAAAAGGATTAAACAAGCCCTTCCATGTGAGTGCATGAGCTACAGGTACTTCTTTTGTTTCTCCTGTTCTATTGTAACAACCAAGACAATAAATTAAGAAGCTTTAGATCTACACTGTCTCACCTAACACCAGCTAGGACAAACAGCATTGCCCTTTCTCTTGGTAGACCATGTGAGCAAGCTTTAGCTACCTGTTGCTTATACTTCTCTCATTGCCTCTTGCTATTATGTAGAGGTAGGTAGTGGGATAGATTAGGTAGCATTAAATAAAAAGATGTAGGAAACTTTATAAACGTGTGCAATAAATGTGACAAATATGTGACAGTAAAAAACAAATTAAACCTTCCAAAAAAGGAGTGGAGAACAAGGTTATAGAAACCTCATAGAAACAATGCAGTCAGTAGGTACACAATATAGAATCAAAGTTACATATTTTAAAATAGGAATGAGATCTTTTGGACTGGGTATTAAGGGGGGAGGAACTATTACTTCCCTTTTTTTTCTATCAAATTTTAGGGTTTTATGCAGAAATATACCACAATAAAAGAAAGACAGGATGGAGTTCTTCCTCTCACAGCTCTGGATTTATATTCCATATGTACTACTGGCTGTGAGTTCTCCAGACTCTAGATTATTCATTACTTAGTGAAGATTAAACTTTGTGAATAGTACTTAAACAGAAAGCTAATCACAAGTACAGCCACCAATGTTTTGATTAAATGTTAGCAAGTGTGATCATTCAAGAGTTATTTGGTTTTCTTGGGTATCAGGAGGTATATATGCTATTACACTTCTACTTGTTTTTCTGCTATTAATTTTTTATAATGAGGGGTCTCAGCCAAGAACGTCAAAGGATAGAGGGAAAATTAATTTCCTCCCTTAAGCCATACACTGTATTATAACTTCTATATAGGTGAGGATTGTTTCAGGTTCACTGTACATTCTTCTACCTGGTTGATTATTTCACACATTATCTTCTTGTCACATTATTAAATAAGTGACTAAGTGAATGAATAGATGAACAAAGAAAACGATATTATAATCCAACATTTAGTTCCATGCCATGCCTATCTTTACCATGTTACATGAATCATGTCATACACTGGGGATATCAAAAATAATAACATGTCCCCTGTTAGTTAAATAATAACATGTCCCCATGTTAGTTAAATGAGAACTCTACAATGTCATCTAAATTAGTGTTTAAAACGTGGGCTTCTTCTACTTCAACATAGTCTCCATGGGTTTACTTACTTTGTTTCATCTCTTAGAAAACAAAGTGAAATGAATTGGCTTAAATTTGAAACATATGTAAGTGAAACTTCCCAAATAGGATTAAAACTAGTAGCAATTATAACAGAAATTTAGGTATCACCCATGTAGCAATCTGATCTTATTTTACAGATTAGTCTAAAACGCTGGGAATAGCAAAGGGCCTTAAGAAGCCTGAATGGGTATGATCTATACAGAATATTATCTGGACCTAAAAAAAAAAAAAAACCCTGTACTTCACCACTGGATGTAAAGAGAGGAAACAGAGATTGAGAGATGGTGGTGGTGGTTGGGGGCAGGTGATTTCAGAGAATGAAAAGGTGAGGAAAGAAAGCCTGGGTTGAGAATGTGTAAGAGTTTTATGGAATTCATTGACCAGTACTGTGGGTGGGAGAACTGGGAGGAGGAGAAAGAGGTTTTAAAAAGTGATTGTGTGTGTAATGAAATGAATCTCCTCTAATGTTCTTTAAGAGACACAATTAAGGGTTGCAATTCCTTTTTAATTATGTACGAGCACTGGTCCATGCTTTAATAAACGCAAATCTCTGCAGAGTCTTGGTCATTTGGGCCTTGGGATTTATAAAGGTTACTGTTATTTTATTTGTTTTTAAAATGTCATTTATCTTGGTTTTGCTCCTTTTCAGAATGCTGAGATTGGGAGTGAGAAATACTTTCAAAATCAGGATTTCACATTAGTAGGGAAAAATGATACTTCCATGAGATAGTCAGATTCATAAAATGTTGCTTAATCTTGTATTTGATTTTGCATACAGGCCAAGACAACCTTAACAATCCCCTCAGTTTGGTTAAACTTTACACAGGTTTCTTCCTATACCTAGGCCCCTGGTCTCCCTTTCCTTAAAGCATGGGTTAGAACACGTGTAATCATAAATTCTTCCCCGCCCCCTTCAGTGATGTAAATTTGTTTAAAGTCTCTTGTCAGTTTGAAGATCCAGGATTGTCTTTCTCAATGACCTGGGAACCTTAGAAATGTAATCATCAAGAATGGTAGTACCCTATCTCCTAGTCTCTGTGGGGGAGTAGGAGCCTAACTTCAGTGGGTACCTTGCTACAACTTATAAAACTGCCTCCTGTCATGGAGAAAATTTACTTTTTCTTTGAGTAAAGCCAATTAACAAATACAGATAGGCCTGGGATTCCTACCACCCCAGCTGCTAAAACATCTATTCTTAATTTCAGTGGAGTTGATCTCAGACTGAGTTCTGGCCTCCCTCCTCTATTGCAATAGCTTTGAATAAAGTCTTCTTTGCTTAACTTTGTCCAGTACAACTTTTGCTGTGAAAATCTAAAGTGGCAAAAAAATAAAATAAAACTAAAAGGCCAATAATAGTAATGGAAAGTTACAGACAGAACTGTGTTATGTGCGACCTTTTTGCTATTATTACATCACACAGCTTTCGTTGTTTATACTTCAAAATATAGGTATGAAAAATTTTGCATTCCTTTATTTCTCAACATCAAATTTAGTATCTTCTGAGCCATAGGTGACCCTCTGGCAAGAAATTCAATATTGCTTGTTCTGCCGACTAGCCTTCATCCCCTTCCATGAGCTCTTCCAAGAATCTTGGCCTTGATGGTGTCAGAAAACTGGCCAAGGACATAAAAACATGTTCCAGAGGGGAGGCTAGACTTTTATTCCCAGAGCTCAGGTCTGTGTGATTCCCCACCTGCCCCCCAGGAGTTACTGCCTCAGGTATATCAAGGGTTACTCTGCCCAATAGTTTTCCTCCTTCCTCTGTCCATCCCCCCAACCCAAATGATTAGTAAAAGTAGGATCCTGGACTCTGCCAGTAGGATTCACTTCTCCACCAGTATTTGACAGAGCTCAGAATTTACCTCAAGGCTACATTTCTTTGTCCCAAGTAAAAAACAAAAACAAAAACAAACGAAAACAAAACAACATACACACACACACACACACACACACACACACACACACACACACACTCCTCTGCCTCCATCATTTTTTTCAGGGCTTCAAACACCTTATTCTTCTAAAGAAATCCATTTCTTTCCCTGAAGGAGGGCTAAGGGAGATACAGGGGTGGACTATCTTCTTGAAACAAGGTATTGGTCTTTTTTTTTTTTCCTAGATGTGTGAAAAGAATTCCATTTGGGTTAATCCTTTGTCTTTAATTCACTCTGCAAACAGATTATATATTTTTGTAATGATAACAATAGTGAATGTGCATTTGACACTTATGTGGCAAACATTACCTTAATATTTTTCAGATACTATATCATGATCATAATTGGAAACTTTAACAAAAAGTAATTTTAGAAGAGTAGGCCATTTACTACAATAGACTATGGATACTAATATAATGGTAAAAACAATAAAAGATCACATTATTATTGTACACTTAAATTAACATGCAGATATCCACCAAGGAAAAATTACATATCCTTAAATTAAGGACATTTTATGGAATCCTTACAAGAAAGTAAGTAAGTATGGCGTTTTGTTACTGAACTACTCTGTATTTAGATTATATCTAGATACCTTTGAAGAAAAGCCATTTTGTAGCATTATCTTCCAGAGGTTTTTCAAATATATATATTTGGTTTTGTTAGATTTTGCTTTTGAACATTCTTCTCCCTGTAACTGGTGCTCCAGACCCTGTTAGCCCATTCGCTGGCTTACGCCCCTTTTAAAAATCATCTTACTCAGCAGAATGCAACAGTATACACAGAGGACAACTTTCCATGACTCATTTGCATTTGCCTATCACACAGGAAGGCAGTGCCTTCTCTCTCTCCCTCTCTCTCTCTCTCTCTTTGAGGTACAAATGTACATGGTCCGAGTTCTTTTTTTTTTTTTTTTCTGTCATGCACTTTGTATGGCTCAATGACTTTGAAAACTAAACTTTCTTCCTCTTTCCCCAGACTAGGATTCTAATTTAGGTATAATGGGATTTGAACCTCCCTCAAGCCTTTTAAAATATTCAAGGGAGGCATAAAAGAAATAGCGGAGAGACATTCACTTTTTATTACTTTGTATGATGAGGATATTGTATTGCACACATACTAATGTAAATTCCTCTAAAATATATAATTTCCACCCTTTTATTCTCTCATTGTTCCCTTTCCACAATCAATTTGGATTCCTGAGACCTTATACAACTGAACTAAATAGCTTTTCTGAAGCTGATGTGCCTTGGTCTTTTGAATTCAGTAACTGCACACTAGATAGAAGCTATAAGTAATTTCGCTTTGTGACTCTTCCTGACAACAAGAAAAAACATTAATTTAACTTCTCTGGTTAAACTTGAACCAAGGCCTGAAAAGTAGATAAGTGACTCAAGCTATTTACTTTACTCCTTCTGCCCTGTAACCCTCAAAGGGAATGAAATATTGCAAGTACCCTAAAGCTTAGTTGAAAGAAGAGCTTTTATATTTAGAAAAAGTTACAGATATATGGCATTAATATTTAGAAATATCCATTTCTACTTCTGCAGGGCTTCTATCTTTCCCTAAATTTAGTCTGGATCCTCTTAAAGCTATATTGGGGGAAGTATTTTAACTTTAGAATCAATTTCATCTTCCTTTTTATAATTCAAAAATATGGAATATGTTTTTCAATCATTTCTGCAAAACCAAACTTAAATTGCAGGATTTCAGATTCAAGCTATTATTTTATACGTCACTATCCTAATAGATTCCTGTAGTCCCTTCTTGGCTACCACACAGGTAAATATGGCCCAGGCATCCCAGAAAAAAAAAAGTCACTAAAACAATAATTTTGATGGGACATATAGGAAATGGAAGATACAGATTATTCATGTTGACCATAGGTGCAGCACAGTATAATCGAGTTATGATAATACTAACTCTATCATGTGAACAGATGCTAAGAAGCAACATGTTCAATTACTATTTGAATACATTATCTTATTCTCTGTCCCTAATAAAATATCCTGGTGCCACAGTTTAAAATGTCTTGAAACTTTGATATACTGCTGCCAGGAGCTACAGAAGTTTTAAAAGTCACTGTCTAATTCTTTTGCCTCTAACATAAAAAAATACTTTGGTTGATAATTTGAGTTAATCTTATATCTACTCACACTATTCATGATAAAGCTCTCTCTTCAGGATCTTTAAAATACACTGACATCTCCTTGATGTGATATTTCCTGATAACTGCAGAAATAATCATAGGTGATAATTTTTATGCCAATTTAATATCGATGCTGGTTTTAAGGATGCCTACTAGAGCATATCTTGATGCCAATGCCTGAAAGCACACTTATGCAATGCTACAAAGCAATAATCAACAGTAGGTTAAAATAACAGCTAAATAGAGACCTTTATCCTACTAGAAAAATTCATTTGTTTTTAATGCAATTGGCATGTAAATTAAGTAATGAATATAATGTATGGTCTAACTCTTACTATTATTTAAGGACTTAACTGTGGTGAGATAGAACTAATAGAAAAACAATGATGCAGCCTATAGACTTCAAAGACCAAAAAATTTATAAAAAATATGTTGATGACACTTTTGACTGGTGATACAGAAGAATGTCCTATAAAGTTGAGTAGAGGCAATGAGTTTCAATAAATATTTAAAATCTATTCTCAAAGGTATGAATTTACCCATCTTTTATTGGCAGAGGGGAGCAGCAGTACAAATATCCTTGGGAAGCCTGACCTTTTTGAGCAGAGGGCAACTGATACATCATGTAGAATTTTTCAGTAGGTTCTCATAGAAGACTAAATGTCCCTATTTCTTTGAGACTTTATTCACTAATACTTCAATTTGGTAAAGTGTGTCCATTTTTTCCCCTTATGTGATGGGAAGAAATTTAAGGACTTTATTTAATAACTTCAAGCTCTCTGCTTATACAGAGCAAGCACTATTACTGCCAGTAAAATAAAAGTTCTCTATCCTTAGGAGCAGCCCTGAATCAGTTCATGGGGTTTCTTAAAGCAGAAGGAGGTTCAAAATCCAGACGAGATGGCGGATCATCTTTATTCCAAATTCCTGGTTTCATATTTACTGTAATCTTTAATATGCAAAAACATGATTAATTGCCTAAGCAATGGAAAGTTCTTGGTTAATACTGTTCTTTCTTGCCTACACAGAAGACTCAGTTTTTTGTTTTTTGTTTTTTGTTTTTTTATTTTTTTTTCAACGTTTATTTTTTTTTGGGACAGAGAGAGACAGAGCATGAACGGGGGAGGGGCAGAGAGAGAGGGAGACACAGAATCGGAAACAGGCTCCAGGCTCTGAGCCATCAGCCCAGAGCCTGACGCGGGGCTCGAACTCACGGACCGCGAGATCGTGACCTGGCTGAAGTCGGACGCTTAACCGACTGCGCCACCCAGGCTCCCCTGTTTCGTTTTTAATCCACTATGTCTCTTCCTTTTCTGGCAAACAACACGTGTACATGTGTGTATACATATACACAATGACTATTCTGAAAAAAAGAAAATTTCTTGAAAAAAGAAAATGTCTAAGTTTTAGTACTTAAGTCTTTCCCCAAAGGCCATCTCTATATATGCTTGCTTTACTATGGGGTTTTCTTCATTTTTAGTCTCAATTATTTTCTGTGTTGATGACACTCTAGCCCTGATCTGACACGATGCTCAAATTGTCAATAACCTACTTATCTTCACACATGTCAAAATCAACATGTCCAAAAATAATTGTTTTCTTCCCAAGAAAATCCCAAAACTTTATAATGAGTTTTAATTAAGACTGCATAAAATTTTAGTAATGTAGAGTTAAACTTCAAATATTTTGACTCATTTTCCTTCAATACTAAATTTCAGCCATATACCAAGTCATGTACAGTCTACATTCAAAATGTCTTGAACTTCTATTCCCTCCTTTTTTACATTCTCACTCCAGGTACCTCTAGTTATATATTACCTGGACACGTTCACTAAGATAATATCAAAGTACTTCATTGCTATATTCCTTGACTTCAATTCTTATTAAAGGCTGTGGTAAAATAAATATTCCCAAGCTGACATTCTGATCATATTCCTATGTGCAGAATCTTTTCTAGAGTCCCATTGCTATGGAATTAATTATAAATTCCTTAACCTCTTCAATTTATTAAAATTTTATAAAGAACTTTTGCTTATGTTAGGAGGACTATATTTTATACATACACACCCATGCAGACACATAAATAATAAATTATGGTTTATTTTTAGCTGCATTTCTGACTTCACTTTTTAAAATGATTTAATTTTGGATTTTTAATACTTTTCATTATGAATAATTTTAACATAAAGGAAAGTTGAGAAATAGCATAATACATACCAGTAAATTCACTGTAAGACTCCATATTTTTTAACATTTTATTAGATATCTTTTGTGTATGCTCATGTGTGAATATACACTTTTTGAAAATTAGTTGGAAACATAACACTTTCTTCTCAAATACTACAGTAAACATCTCTTAAAAATCAGGATATTCTGCTTATACCTAAGAATATTAATATAATCTTAATCGTAAGAATATAAGAGTGTTAGTCATAAATCTTAAATATTAGCTGACATATTGGTCTCATTTTGTTCTTCCCAATGTTCCCTTATTTTACAACTGTTTTTGGTTTAGTTTTCTTTTTTATTTTAATTTTTTTTTCAACGTTTATTTATTTTTGGGACAGAGAGAGACAGAGCATGAACGGGGGAGGGGCAGAGAGAGAGGGAGACACAGAATCGGAAACAGGCTCCAGGCTCTGAGCCATCAGCCCAGAGCCCGACGCGGGGCTTGAACTCACGGACCGCGAGATCGTGACCTGGCTGAAGTCGGACGCTTAACCGACTGCGCCACCCAGGCGCCCCTAGTTTTCTTTTTTAAAGAAGATATAATAAATTCTCCTGCACTGCATTTGGTTACTAGAGATGTTTTCTCTCAGGGCACCTGGGTGACTCAGTTGGTTAAGCATCCAGTTCTTAATTTCAGCTCAGGTCAGGATCTCATGGTTTGTGAGATTGAGCCCAGCATCAGGCTCTGTGCTGAGTGTGGAGCCTGCTTAGGATTCTCTCTCCCTCTCTATCTCTGCCCTTCCCCCACTCTCTCCCTCGTTCAAAATAAATATTTTTTAAAAAGAGAAATGTTTTCTCTCCTTTAATGTAAAAGAGCCTCTTACTTGTAAAAAAAAAAATCTTACCAATTGCTTCATAAAATAGCTAGTATTATGAAATTAGCAATTGTTAACATGGTTTTTCTAAACTCTGTATTTCTGCTAAATTGGAACTTAAATCTAAAGGCCAAATTAAATGATGTAAGCCATTTTTGGTTAGAAACATTCATGAGTCCTTTATATAGTATCACATCAAGAAGCATATGTCAGGTTGTCTTATAAATAATTTTAAATTTGACTGATTAAGATGATGATTTCCATATCTTTTTCTTGTAGAGTGTATTTGTTAACTCCTTTTGCAATTAGCACATATGCAGTCCTTGATACTTTTACAGTGATGGAAAAACATTTTTCCTAAAGGTTTTAATATCCACTGGGGGATCTTCAAAATTCAAGTATTTAAAAATTAGAAGTTGGATATTAATGATTTTTCCAATTGTCACTTTCATACACAACAAAATTATTTTTTTCTTACCAATTAGGGAAGAATTACAATTTCTCTTAAAAAACCAAAGTATATGGGGGCGCCTGGGTGGCTCAGGTTAAGCGTCGACTTCGGCTCAGGTCATGATCTCATGGTCCATGAGTTAGAGCTCCAAGTCGGGCTCTGTGCTGACAGCTCAGAGCCTGGAGCCTGCTTCGGATTCTGTGTCTCCCTCTCTCTCTGACCCTCCCCCGTTCATGCTCTGTCTCTCTCTGTCTCAAAAATAAATAAGCATTAAAAAAATTATATAAAAAAAAAAAACAAAGTAAATGATTAATTCTTTCCTTTTAATTGCCAATATTAAGAATAAGGAGTTGAGGGACGCCTGGGTGGCTTAGGTAGTTAAGCATCCAACTTTGGTTCAGGTCATGATCTCATGGTTACAGAGTTCCAGCCCCATGTTGAGTTCTATGCTGATAGCTCAGAGCCTGGAGTCTGCTTAGGTTTCTGTGTCTCCCTCTCTGTCTCTCGGCCCCTCCCCGACTCTTTCTCATTCTCTCTCTCTCTCTCTCTCTCTCTCTCTCTCTCTCTCTCTCTCACAAAACTGAATAAACATCAAAAATATTTTTAAAAAAGAATAAAGAGTTGAATGATCATTTCCAATGGTAATAAATTAAATTTTTCTCTCACTTTTTTTTTTTTTTTAGGTAACACCAAGAAGTTACAGATTTCTCTGTTATTTGATTATCACTTGGTCATTATTCCTTTGGATGCTCACAATATGCCATTTTTGAGAACTGGTCACTCAGTCTGGGTCTTATGTCCTCTCAACACAGCTCTATTAGCTTTTGAATATCAAAAAGAGGAAATTTGATTTTCATGTACCAAAATATATGCTACTAAATACATGCAATAGGAATACTGTGTTAAAACTCACTTTAAATAATTTTCTCTATATAGCATTCTTATGAACTGTATGCAAGTTAATTTGTTTAGCTTGTTTTTAATTTCATATTTTTATAAATACTTTTTCTTTTCATGTCATGACTACTATACATTTAACATGAATCCGTGTCTATATATTTACAATCTATATAAAAAGTTACAAAAGTTCAGAAGTTACACTTTCATTCCTATACCCTTCTTCCCAACCCCTTCCCCTAGCTACTCTTCCTTCCAGATTTTTCTCTTTATTAGTTTCTGGTTTATCTTGCCAGTGGTTCTTTAAAAGAAGCCTGTGCTGGGGCGCCTGGGTGGCTCAGCCGGTTAAGCGGCCGACTTTAGCTCAGGTCATGATATCCCGGTCTATGAGTTCGAGACCCAGGTCAGGCTCTGTGCTGACAGCTCAGAGCCTGGAGCCTGTTTCAGATTCTGTGTCTCCCTCTCTCTGACCCTCCCCCATTCATGCTCTGTCTCTGTCTCAAAAATAAATAAACATAAATAAAAAAATACATAAAAAAATAAAAGAAGGCTGCGTAGCTTTTCTTTGGCACTTTATCTTCATAAACAACTTACATACTAAGAATTACTCCAGGTAAACAAGAATCTTCCCGTGCTTTTTTTTTTTATTTTTAATTTTTTTAAATTTGTGTGTGTGTGAGAGAGAGAGTGAGCCAGTGAGCAAGCGCAAATGGGGGAGGGGCAGAGAGAGAAGGAGACACAGAATCCAAAGCAGGTTCCATGCTCTGAGCTGTCCTCACAGAGTTCGAGGCTGGGCTCAAATTCCAGAGCTGTGAGATCATGACCTAAGCCGAAGTCAGAAGCTTAACCAACTGAGCCACCCACGGGCCCATTCCAATGCCTTTTTATAAATGTGTTCCTAGTATACCTTTATGTAGATACTTCATCATTATTTTCCCATCAGGCCAACTATTAGTAGACATTTGGATTGTTTCTAATATCATGATGTTGTATGTAACACTCCAGGGAATAGCCAAATGCATATATTATTTCTCTTAGTAGAAATATATTTTATGACAGAGTCCTAGAAGTGTAATTGAGGGGCAGTGGTTAAGTGCCTATGTAATGTAATTATACTGGACATTACCAAATTCCCCATGATATGGCTATATCATTCTCACTCCCGAATGCAATGTGTGAGAGGGTCTTTACATTTTGACAAGTAAATATGTTGCTATTACTTTGGTTATTTACTGAACCTTTAAGTAAAATACGGTATTTTAGTACTGTTTTAATTATATTTCCTTTAATACAAGTGAGATAAGTATTTTTCCACGTAGTTAGTGGCTATTTGTCTTTCTTTTTCTAGAAATCTGTATGCATGTGTTTTGGTTACTTCCAACGCCCTCTCCCCGCCCCCCCCCCCCCGCGGGGTTTTTATCATTTTCTTTTTATTTGGTAAGAGTTCTTTAAATGTTATGGAGATTAGCTCCTTGACTTATTTTCTCCCTGTGGGTAATTTCTAACTTTATTCTTATCTCTTTCATAATAGCTATCCTTCGCAGACCAAATTATTCCACAGGATAAAAAAAATTAGATTCCATACATGTCAAAACAAGATGTCTTTTTTGTGTGCATTACAATGAGGGATACACACACACACACACACACACACACACACACACATATATATATTAACCTAGATGACAGGAAATAAAATTCTATTCAATAAGTAAAAGAGGTCAAAATAAAATAGAGTTTGGAAAGAGTTATTTGCGTGTGCTAGAGTCAAAGTAACTGAAAGAGAAAGAAGCAATGAGAACAGGAGGATAGGCCTATAAATGAAGAAGAGGGGAGTCTACTTCCAGAACGCCAGCATGAGCTGCCCTGTTGATGTGATTTCCAGAGAAACAATCTGAACTGATAAAAATTATAACAAAAACAATCATTTTATATCCCATAGGCAGCCATAGAGCAAATGAACAAACATTTTTCAAGAAAACTTACTAAGTCTCATAAGAGCATGAAAGCCTGTGCCACTTGAGCTAGAACCACTAACTGCAGTTCCCAGCTCAGTGTGTTGGAATCTCTCCTTTGGGTGGGTGTGGGGAAGGAGGTGAAGCTTCCTCTGCCCTCAGCTCAAGACATACAGTTATCTCACTGTGAGGGGGAAGGCCACCTGCAGGCATTTCTCCTCTCCTTAATCTTTGAGTTGCAAAGGCTAAATTCTGGGAGTGTGGCTGAAAGGTCAAGGTCTCCTGCTCTACCCCACTCTCACTCTTGGGGCGGAAGTTCTACCCCCACTGTAGCAGGTCAAGAATACTGGGAGTCAGTTTTTCCTAGCCCCTGCTTGCCTACAGAGGGAGGAGGTTCCACATTCAGAGAAAACCAGAGGTCATTACATCCACCCAGGGTCTGAAGCTGTTGCTTAGAGATTTTGCCCAAGAGGAGAGCCAGTGCATAAAACAGAGGGCTGCTACACACTCCCTAAGGAACTGATTTTATTTGAAACAGGATGTGGAAAAGTTCAAGCCTAAAGGAAATTTTGAAAACAGTGGAGATTTTGGAGGTAAGCACTTAAGAGGAGGCTGGTATATTTATGAAAGTAATAGACCTAACCTTAGGCCAATTAACTTACTGGAGAAAATCAGAAAAAGAGGCAGCTAACAAGAATACTGGGTTGGGGGATGGAGTGAGACGGGGTTGGGGTCTGGGGGCAGTGTTCAGAGTAAACTTCAGAAAGTAGCTTCAAAAGTAGCTACTTTAGGTATTGGCACAAGAGTTTGCATCAGAATAATCCTCTTGCAGATAAATTTTTTTTAAATCTGAAAATATAAAATATAACTGAAGGCACTGGAGAGTGACAAAAAGAAAAAAATACAGGCAGAAACTAGAGGAGATTCAACCTTACAAGAAAATAATTGCACTGAATGCAATTTATTACTGAATTTCTACTGCCTGAGGATAAAACATAGTGCCTTCCTGTATATGGGTGGCTACGAGATCAAGTGTAAAGCTGCAATCCCATGGCTTCATAAATCAGAGGATAGAGGGACAATAACTGAAAGAATAACTGGAAGGTGGGGGCACAAATGCTAGAAAAAAAAGCGCCACAAAGTGGGAGTTCAAAAATCTGAATTTGTTTGAAATATTCACCCAGGTCCTTAAATAACCCATGAACAGTTGATTCACAGGGGAGATCCCAAGGATCCCAAAGTATGGCAGTTGCTATAAAGTTAAAGGTACTCAGCAGAGACTTTAGCTGCTGCCCACTGTAGGGAAGATGGAGTTTAGGGATTTAATCCTGCTAAGCTGTCTGCTGGGTACAGAAGTCAAAATTTCTCCAGAAAAAGAGACTCAACAACATATCCACCACAATGTCCAGTGTAAAATTACATTGTTATATACACATGAAGAAAAACAAGAAATTTTAACCCATATACTAATTTTGCCTGTGTCCCTCAAATCCTTTAGCTAGCCTTAATTAACAAAGAACGCAAAGCAGCCATTATTAATACATCCAAATAGTTAAAGGAAAATATGGTTATGATGAATTAACAGATAGGAAATATCAGCAGGGAGATAGAAACTACAATACACTAACAAAAGGAAATTTTGGAGCTAAAAATTATATTACCTAAATTAAAAACTTATTGGATGTGCTTCATATTGGAATTGATAGGGCAAAAGAAACTAGATTCAATCACTAGATAAATAAAAAAGGAAAGGCAAAAAGATACATTCAAGAAAATAAATGAAATATTAAAAACCTTCAATCAACCAAAAAATAAATAAATAAAAAGAAGAGGATGAAAAGGAGATCAAAACCAGATGGGATGCATAAAAAGTAATAACTACAAGGTAGACCCAAATTCAGCCATAAAGTTAGGAATCTCAAAATGGATACAAATGGAGCCCAAATATATAGCCTAATAAAGATATGTAATTTAAATATAACTACACAGATAAGATAAAATCAAAAGGATGGCAAAATGTTACTGCAAACAAGAAGCATAAGAAATCTGACGTTGATATATTAATATCAGACAAAAAAGAGTTCAGAAGAATGAATATCACCAGAGATAAAGAAAGAAATTTCAGAGTGATGAAATAAGCAAAATATCAGGAAGATATAATGATCCTAAATACAAATGTACCTAAAAATAGAGAAATAAATAATTGGAAATTTTAGTTTCTTTTTAGCCATTTGATGCACAATCTTGAAAATATAATAATGACATAAAAGATGTGAATTAAAATTTCAAGCACCTAGATCTAATTTAGTTGTAAAAATATACACTCAATAACTTCAGAATATATATTCTTCTGAAGTACAAAGAAACATTAACCAAAGAAAATAACATGCTGGGCTATAGAATATGTCTCAGTAAATATAAGAGATTAAAATCTTACAGACATGCTCAGAACACAAGTTCAAAAGAAAATAATTAAAACAATGTATTGAATGAAATCACACATATTTGGAAATTAAGCAATGAACTTCTAAATCCTTCAAGAGTCAAATGTAAAAATCACAAGGGAAGTAGACAATGCTCTTAATACAATAGTATTAATAATTAATAATACATATATTAATAGTACATTAATAATACATTGATGATAATGCTCTAATACAAATAGTAAATATACAAGCAGATGCTAAAGGTTTTTTTTAAATGGGGAGATAAATGAATGGCTAAAGAAGATATACAATAAAATATTACTCAGCCATAGAAAAGACTGCCATCTTGCCATTTGCAACAATAGGTATGGATCTAGACAGCATCATGCTAAGTGCAGTCAGTCAGAAAGACAAATATCACAGGGTTTCATTCATATGTGCAATTTAAGAAAGAAAGCAAATGAGCAAAATAAGAGTGAGAGAAGCCAAGAAACAGACTCTTAACTATAGAGAATTAACTGATGGTTACCAGAGGGGAGGTAAGTGGGAAGGATGAAATAGTAGATGGGGATTGGGGAGGGCACTTACCATGATGAGCACTGAGAAACAGATGGAATTGTTGACTTTATTGTGAAAAAATTGGGAGAGAATTTGAATGCAAACTTCAGAAGTATTAAAAAAAGATTTATATCAATGAAAGCAAAGTTTGAAATCACCACATTCTGATGTTTTTTTCTTATAGAAAATATTTTATCTTTCTAAGTCAGATAATTAAATGATAATAGCTGAAAATGAAAAATAAAAATAGATGCAAATAGATGTATTTTTCAAAAATATGATATCCAATTTTGTTGAATTTGACTTGGTATGTCTAACAATTGCTTTGAGAAAGGAGTACATATCATTTTACTATTAAAGTGCAGTAAAACTTTTATCCTTGTACTATTGGTTAAAACTGATTTTTTTTCTCACTAGCTGCCAATCCAGATATTTTTTGAAGTTCAGCTTTACCTAAGTAAGAATAAGGTAGCCATTATCTTGCAAGGTAATTGGGCTTTAAATATACTTGGACAATTTTTACACATTTGAAAAGAAAATTTCTAAAAGGTAGACCAGTTCTCTAGGATGGATGTTTAGATAAGTAGAAGAAAAAATGTAAACTTTATACATTCTTTCTACAAGATAAAATACAGGATGGAGCCTACCAGTATCAGTCCTTCATGCTTCTCTCACAGCCCCATGCTTCTCTAAATTAAAGGACCAAAAAGTATTTAATTGATATGTTCATACATATACAACACACACACATGAATAACTTTAAAAACTTCATAATAGACTTAAAAAGAAAATGTTAATTAATAATTAAAAATATGTGCACTTAAACCAATCAATTTATGTAATCGGTTCAGAAGGTCATGTGAAATATTTGAACAGGTCTGGAAAGATGTACCACCTCAAGGAACATCTGTAAGTAAGTCCTCCCACAAAGTAATGATTTCCAAAGTTCTTTCTATCTATTGAAATCTGGGTTCTTTCTAGTTTATACTGTCAAGGGCCATACAAAGAACACAAAATCAGAAAGAGTTTTCATTATTCATTTATTTATTTAGTAAACTTTTATTGAATATTTAATGCTATATATACTCTGTAGTGTGCACTGTGGATACAGTCATAAATATTTGAAAAGATGAATTCAAGCATTCCGGTCTAGAAATATTTAAAGGGTAACTAACAGTTTCTATGGAGAATACGTGGTTTTGGGGGTAGGAAAGTCTGAGTGGCTAAAGCAATGCTTTAAACAAGACTTGAAGGAAAAATATTTTACTGGTAGAGAAAATTAAAAAAACATTTTACCTATCAATATGAAATATGTGATTAAATATGTGATTAAATAATACTGTGATTAAACTATTTTTTTTACACTTTCAAGAACGAGGAAGTTTCTGAAGTTTTGCCCTGCTCACAAGCTAAGATGTTAACATGGCATGTATTATGCAGGATGGCAGAAGAAGACAAGGTCAAAGAAAAAGAACCTCATTACTCATTATATTTTTTTGTTCCCTTTGCTCAAGTCCCACAGGGCAATGTAAGAGTGACTCAGGTGGCTGGAGCTCATGAAGTGGTTTTGTGCCACCCAAGGAACCCTGAGCTTGGAAACCCAAATCGTTCAGAATGAGTTACAAACCACCTTACCACTGCTCCAAGGGCAGTATTTTGTTTATACTGGACAGTCAACAAATTTGTTCTCTGCTCCTGAGAGGAGATACCATCCAGACTGTTTGTTATATCAATATACCAGAAAAGACAAAGGTGGTCAGTGTCTGTTTGCAAGGTGTATAAAATATCTGAGAAATCAATGAAGAGATGTCTCCCAACACACACCTCGGGATAAAACTATTAAACACCAAACTTTACAAGTGAATATTTTAAAACAACTTTGATTGTAATTTTGCTAAAATTAAAACTTTGATAACTACAAAAATCAATTCAGTGTCATCATCTGTTTTTCCTTTTTTTTCATGTGGAATAAGATTTGTACATGAGAAATAAGATATCTTAA
Organism: Felis catus; assembly: GCF_018350175.1. NCBI lineage: Eukaryota > Metazoa > Chordata > Mammalia > Carnivora > Felidae > Felis > Felis catus. Next base: position 58,225,906 of record NC_058372.1, read on the forward strand.
TTTTTTTAATGTTTATTTATTTTTGAGAGAGAGAGTAAGGGAGCAAGTGAGCATGAGTGGGAGAGTGGTAGAGAGAGAGGGAGAAACAGAATGTGAAACGGGCTTCAGGCTCTGAGCTGTCAGCACCTAGCTAGTGCAAGGCTCAAAAGCTACGAACTCGGAGATCATGATCTGAGCCGAAGTCAGATGTTTAACCAACTGAGTCACCCAGGCACCCCTGAAATAAGATATCTTAATAAACCTCCAACACAAGAAAATTTTAGAGAATAATTATTCTTGTGCTGTATTTTAATTCAATAAAGGTATTCATAAAATTACATTTAACTATGTTTATATGTGTCATCATCAACTAGACAAAGCTCATTTGAGCCTTGTTATAATAATAAAAACCCCTGAATTTATTTCATGCACCAGCTTTCCGAAAAATGTCAGTGTGAGTGCATATTAGTTCTTAAATTCAACAAAATGATGAAAAAGAATAAAAATAAAGCAGAAAAGCTTATGTAGGCTAAAAATTGCCACACTAGAGTCTTCAAAAAATTTTTATTTCATTTATTTTTTTGTGGGAGAGGCGGAGAGAGAATCCTAAGCAGGCTCCATGCCCAATGATTGTGAGATCATGACCTGAACTGAAATCAGGAGTCAGACACTTAACCAACTGAGCCACCCAGGCACCCCATGCCACACTGCATTCTTTGAAAAATATCTACTATATACAATTTAATTTCAACCAATTTAAAAGAACCGTGCGGGAGACACACAGCTCTCTCAGAAATGCAATACAGTATTATAAACATGTAGAGAAGATCCTGAAGGGCCCCAAAAAATGTCTTTTTGGAGAGGCAGGAATAGAGCAATATTGGATTACATAAGAGTGGAAAATCTGACTGCAACCCCCTGCCTTTTTTCTGGGGATTAATGGTGGCAGTGAGAAAGAGGACCAGTGGTAAGCCTTCCAATGCTATTTCCCCACCTTTAACCCAGCATTCCTGTAAGAATGGGCAAAATACTAAAAGAAGTCCACTTTGTTTTTAATGTTTATTTATTTATATTTGAGAGAGAGAGATAGATGGCAGGGGGAGAGTGGGATGGCAAAGAGAGAGGGAGATAGAGAATCCAAATCAGGCTCTGTGCTGTTAGCGGAGAACCTGCTGCAGGCTTCGAACTCATGAACTCATGTGAGAGCATGACCTGAGCCAAAGTCAGATGCTTAACTGACTGAGCCACCCAGGTGCCCCGAGAAGTCTGCTTTTTATTTACAGATGAAAAACATGTATAAGAAGGAAAATACATACTGACATTTCAAATTAAATTTAGGTAAATCCTATTTCTAGAGAGTGACAAGTTTCACCTTAGGAGAGGTGAATCAAAGAAACCCTCAATAATGCTCCCTCTCAGAGAGCTACTTTCTTCTAATTCAATGGAGTGGACTTTAATGTAGAAGTTTAAAAACTAAAAGAAAACAAAACAGAAACTATGATAATATAAATATCTCAGACTTGAATATTTACCTTCTATCACCTAAACTTCCTAATAATTATGATTTTTAATAGAATATTTATTTATATCCATCCTTCCAAATAATACCATTTAGTACAAGTTCTCCCTTGTTAAAGTGTAAGGAAGTTCTAGAATATTCTAGCAACATATATTTTTTTGTGGAACTAGAAAATGGGAAGAGTACCAAATCAAAGATGATTAACAGTAATAATTTCTTAAAGGAATGTTACATTCAATATACATGAAAAACATGATTATGGTTAGATAAAATGAGATAAAAATAATATTTTATTGTTTTTTTACTTAAAGTGAATTAAAGAAAATATATTTTTTATGAAAAAAGGAAAACAAAAATTAAAATGGGGAATTTTTAGTATTTATTTTTTGGGAGAGCTCAAGTAGGAGAGGGACAGAGAGAGGGGGAAGGAGGATCTGAAGCAGGCTGTGCACTGACAGGCTAACAGCAGTGAGCCTGCTGTGGGGCTTGAACTCACAAACTGTGGGATCACGACCTGAGCCCAAGTTGGATGCTCAACTGACTGAGCCACCCAGGTGCCCCCAAAATGGGGATTTTTAATTTTATAAGAAACAATGACACTGTAGATCTAAAAAAAAATTGAAAAGCAGAAGACAAAAATAGCAAGATGGACACAAATTCAGAGAGAAAAAAACATATACAAAATGCAATGAAAAGAGACAGAGATGAAAATTATAGGAGAGAAACAATTAGATTATGAGAACAGAAAAAATGATACAACCTATAATAAATACTTTGAATAAAAGAACAAATGGAACACAAAACACAAAGAAAGAAATTATAGAAGTAAACTTTTATAAATAAATGAAGGCATTAAACATTCATAATTGTAAGAACTAGTAAAAATAATAGATACTAATCTATATTAATATACACAGAATGTTTTTATTAGTTGTTAACATTGAAGAAAGGATCCTTTAAATACCCAGAAAATAATTAAATCCATTATATGGGAAACAATATATATACATATATCCACACAAGAAACATGACCTCCAGATTATATCTCAGGTTTAGAAGATGTGGCAAAAAGCGTCTTCCTATTTTTAAGGGTAAAGAAGTTTGGCTGAACTATGCCTATCTATATGTAAAGGAACAGGAACACATCTCAAATATGCGAAGATTCAGAGGTACAATACTTATACCACTACATAAAATTATAATTGAGTGTATAATTCAACCAGCCAAAAGATGTGCTCAAAAGACAGCACATTCATGAATAGAGAATTCTGTGTCAAAGTTCTTACGAGGAGCATTGATACATTTAAATGTAGACCCCTAAACTTGTGGTGATTATTATTCCAGGAACATAAATAATTATAAAAGTAACAATTAAAATGTTATATTTTAAACACGTATATATGAGCATCAATTCTGAGTGAAAAATGAAATAATTAGTTGGTAGTGAGGAGATGGGCGAAAGGAAGAGGGCATCCTCTTATTATTCCAAGAGAAGTAAGTAGTGAACCCTGATGCATATTTTTTTGAAGATCAATTTTGCAAAGGGGCCTCAAAATTTAATAATTCTACCTCTAGAAATAAATACTATAATTTATGACTCCACAGAGATATAAACTCAGTTGTCCACTGAAACATTGTTTATAATAAGAAAATTCTGAACTAATATGTATGAAATACTATGAAGGCATTTGGACAACTGACTTAGATATGTATCTGCTGAAGTGAAAAAAAATAAAAAAATATATGGGGGAAATAGTTGAAAATGTATGATCGTAATCCCATTTATACCTGTAACTTGTTTCATTTCAATAGGAGCATTCTAATATAAAATATTTAACACGTGCTACATTTTTCCTTCCTTTTTTAAAAAACCTCTTTTAATGTCGTTTTTGAGAGAGAGAGAGAGAGAGAGAGAGAGAGAGAGAGAGAGAGAGAAAGTGGAGGAGGGGCAGAGAGAGGAGACACAGAATGCAAAGCAGGCACAAGGCTCTGAGCCGTCAGCACAGAGCCCCATGTGGGGCTTGAACCCAAAAACCCAGAGATCATGACCTGAGCTGAAGTCGGAAGCTTAATCGACTGAGCCACCCAGGCACCCCTACATTTTTCCTTTTTATACATCAACAAAATTGTAGTTGAGCATATGAGTCTTCTAGATTATATTTCCCAGCCTTCATTGCAAATAAGCTTGGGCAGGTAATGATATAATCCAATGGAATATGATTTTACTTCTGAGGCTAGCAGGTAAGGATTTTGGAACAATGTCCTCTGAAAATAATTAAAAACAAAACAAAACAAAACAAACAAACAAAAACCCTGAGGGTAGTGGGAGAACAATGACTGAATGACCTCATGAAGCAGAGTTACTCCAAAAAATCTGAATAGGTCTTATAACAAATCGATGGTTATAAAAGAGAGAAATACACATCTACGTTAATTAAGCCAAAATATTTTGAGATCACTTTGTAAAAGCAGCTTAAATTTTCTCTAACAAAAATAATTGAAAGTGAAGTTAAATTACCTATTAAAATAAAGTAGGTAGGTTACTATGAATTAATGTAAAATATAAACCACGGATTTTAATGTACGTAACTACAGAAAATAGAAATATACAAAGCAAAAATACCTGGAAAAACAAGAAGGAGCCCACAAAAATACAACTGAGGAAGCACTATTTAACAAAATCTTTAGTTCTCAACATAACAAGTTAAACCCAGGTAAGTAAAGGACCTGAGGAGAAGGAGTTCAGGCCTGGGAAAAGTGAGTACTCTCATATCTTGTGGACCTAGCCATTCTAAAAACTGGTTTAAAATAACAGACGTGTGCAAAACTGTATCTCCATTTGGCAGCATTGTATACAACCGTGAAACACACAAAGAGAATCTATATTCAAAACAACTTATTCTGATATTGGGCTTTTTTTTTTTTTTTTGAGAGAGAGAGAGAGAGAGAGAGAGCAAGAGGGCAGCTCAAGTGGGGGAAGGGGAAGGGGAGAGGGAGAGATAGAGAATCTTAAGCAGACTCCAAGCCCAGAGCAGAGCCTGATGCAATGTGAGGCTTGGTCTCAAGATATGAAGTCATGACCTGAGCTGAAATGAAGAGTCAGACGATTAACCAACTGAGCCACCCAGGTGCCCCTGGCTTATTTTAAGATATAAAGATAAATGGAGACAAATTAGATTTCCCGAATTTGTTTATGTCTTTTATTAAATAGATCAGATCGAAATAATTTAATCCTCTTACTCTCAATTCCAAATTTCTGGGTGTCTGAACTTTCCAGCTTGTTAAAACTACAGCCGTATGCTGGGAAATAAACTTCCATAGGTCTCTTGTGTCTCTGCATGTCATGTGCACAGAGACATTGACAAGTTTTGTTCTCTACTATCTTTACAAAGATGCTTGTCTCCTTCTAGAGTAAAGGGCAGAGTTCTGTGCTGTTGACCAGAGTGGGAGCGGGTAAGATAATGTTTCTCTCCATGGGAAAAGCTGGGTATATTTGCTAGCAGCTCTCTATAAAGGATCAGGGTTTCCTAAACTTGCATTTTCCCAGGGGTGACACAAACCCACAGCATGTGCAGCATACACCTGAGCTGTTATGCATTGCTATATGGGACTGAGAGACTAGAAGAGCAAAAACAAACATGAAGGTCATGGTGTCTGCTGTACCACAACTAATCAAGTCCTTCATCTTTGACTTAATTGTCTCTTGTATTCTATCAGCATGTATGAAACTGTGGCAGTCTATCTAGTAAGCTTGCAAGTGGAGTGAAATCTCAGTCTCTTCACAGTTCTTGACATCTCATGTTTATTCTGAATACTATATTAGTTAATCCATGCAGAGGACAAAGATTATACACACACACAGACATAAACAATGCACTAAATGATCTTTCTATGAACAAATGGAAAAATATATAGGCTTAAGTATAGTACTAAAAATATATATCTGGAAAAGTGATGAAAATGTGAACCATGATTATCATTGAACATTAGGACTTTCCTTTATTGGGCTTCTTTTTCCTTGGTGTTTTCTAATGAACATGTATCCATTTATAACATTTTTTCCATTTGAAAATATGAAATACATATTCATTATAAAATTGATATTAATGGTCAGTGTTTTCAGAAATTTTAAACTTTAAAAAGGATTTGCTTTGATAAATATGTAAATGTATTTAAGGCATAACCTATAGCCCCTTAAATATTAGTCAGTATCCCAAGCTTAAAAATAACACTTGATGGAATACATTAAGAGCATTTTTTATATATACTGTTAGTTACATGAAGAAGGTAGTAATGCCATCTATTTTCTACTTGTTTCTTTTTTCTATTTTATAGATCTATAAATTTACCTATATTTTAAACATTTGTATAAACAATTTATATTCAAAAGCTACGTAATTATTTTAAACAATATCTTTACTCATGTGTATACCTCTATTAGGAAAATCTGAAGATCATTGGCCATAAATCACTTTTAGATGTTGTTGGTGCAGTAAATATACTAATGTCAGTACTGGATATAAATTGTGTAGACCATTGAAATCCAAAATGAGAAGCTATACTGTATGAACAAGCCAATAGCCAGGTAAGAAAATTTGTCCTACAGAGGAAGGATGCAGTAATACATTGTTCGTATTAAAATGTGAGACACTTTGGGCACCTTGGTGGCTCAGTAGGTTAAGCATCTGACTTTGGCTGAGGTCATGCTCTCATGATTCATGAGTTCAAGCCGTGTTGGGCTCTGTACTAATAGGTCTGAGCCTGCTTTGGATTTTCTGTCTCTCCCCCTACCCCCTCTCTCTCTCTCAAAAAAAACCAAAAAACAAAAAACAAAAACAAAAACGCGAGATAACCATTAACATGACAGACCATTTATTTTAACTTTGCAGCATGAAAATTAATGTCATGAGCAACTGGTGATCTCGTTGGTGATGCTTTATTTAGGCCTATTATATTTTTTAGACTGATTTTCAAAATGTTTATAACATATTTTTGTGCCCTCTAGCTAAAAATCTAGGAATCCACTTTGTGGTTTATGATAAAGTTTTTTCCATGCTCAATACATCCAGAATTAGGACATTAGCTTTCTCAAGTATGAATAAGAAATATAAAAATAAGAATACGTTATAGGAGATATACTTCCAAAGTAAGTATTTCCTTTTGAAAAGTGGGTGGGGAGATAAGCTAATAAATATCTTATAAAAAGGGACATGGATATTCTTTTTTACATTTTTAAAAAAGTTATTCATTTATTTTGAGAGAGACAGAGACAGCGCAAGCAGGGGGATGGGTAGAGAGAGAGGGAGAGAGAATCCCAAGCAGGCTCCACACTATCAGTGCAAAGCCTGATGCAGGGCTTGAACCCATGAAACCATGAGATCGTGACTTGAGCCAAAACTGAGAGTCTGACATTTGACTGACTGACCCACCCAGGCACCCCTATTCTCTTTACTGATTAAATCCTCAATGCACACATGACAAATATTAGATACAGAAAAATTAAGTAGTTTGCCCAAAGTTGAACAGCTAAGAATTTATTGGGTCAAAAACCCAATCCATTATTTTATAACATACACAAAAACAAAATCAAAATGGATTAAAGAGTTGAATTAAGATATGAAACCATGAAACTCCTAGGAGAAAACATTAGGGGTAAGCTCCTTGACATTGGTCTTGGCAATGGATTTTTTGGCTTTGACACTAAAAACAAAGGCAACATAAGCAAAAACAAACAAAAGCCCTACATGAAATTAAAAAGCATCTGCTCCACAATGGAAATCATTAACAAAATGAAATACAATCTATAAAATGCAGAAAATGTTTGTAAACCACATATCAGATAAGAGGCTAATATACAAAATATACAAAGAATTCATATAAGTCAATAGCTAAAAAAAAAAAAAACACAAAAAACACACAAATAACCCAATTAAAAAATGGGCAAATAGCTTGCATAGACATTTTTCCAAAGATGACATACAAATGGCCAACGGGTTCATCAAACACTGCTCAACATCACTAATCATAGAGGAAATGCAAATTAAAACCACAATATCACTTTACACCTGTTTTGTCTATTGTCAGAAAGAAAAGAGGTAACAAATTCTGGCAAGGATGTGGACAAAGGGAAATACTTGTACTGGGTGGGAATGTAAATTGGTTATAGTCACTAGGAGGTTCCTAAAAAAAAAAAAAAGAAATTAAAGAATTTTATATGATCCAGCAATACCACTACTGGATATAAATCCAAAAGAAATGAGACCATTATCTTGAAGAGATATCAGAACTCCCGTGTTCATTGAAGCATTATTCACAATAGCCAACATATGAAAAAAAACAACTGAGTGTTCACAAATGAATGGATACAGAAGATGTGGTATATATACACGCGGGAAAGTGGTTCAGCCATGAGAAAAAGTAGGAGATCCTGTCATTTAAGATAACATGAATAAACCTGGAAGCACCATGTTAAGTGATAAAAGCCAGACATAGAAAGACAAATACTGCATGGTATCAGTTACATGTGGACTTTTAAGAAAACAAAACAAAACAAAAAAGGTCAAAGTTAAAGAAACAGAGTAAAAAGAACTGTGATTGCCAGGGTCTGAGGGGTGGGGGAAATGGGAAGGTTGGTAAAAGGGAACAAACTTGCCATTATAAATGAGTAAATTCTAAAGATCTTATGTATAACATGATGGCTATCACTGATTATACTGTATTATATAATTGAAATTTGTTAAGATAGTAAAACTTAAAGCTTCCCACAAAAAAAAAAAGAAGATCTATGTGAGAAGTGAATGATATGTTAAATAACTTGACGGTGAAATTTTTTCATAATATATATGTGAATTTTGACAACATGTATGTCAAAACATCATATTGTACACTTTAAATATCTTACAATTTTGTCTGTTAAATATACCTCAATAAAGCTGAAAAAAAAAACCCTCCACAAATCCATTATTCTTTTTATGTAGATATTTTTCACATGATACTTCACAGAAGGTATTATCATATTCACATTAACCTTGTGACCACTCTTAAAATACATTTAATATGCAAATATTTTCACTTTGAACATATGCATTTGTTCATACACCTAAAGCAACATTTAGTACAGAAAGTATATACAATTATTATATGTACAATATTTAAAATTTGGCTAAACTTTGGATAAATAGAAAATATGACAAGTTTACTGGATACAAAATGAATTTAGAAAATAGCTTTTCTGTATAATTCTATTCTGTGTAAATACATACATATATAATACATATATACATATGTGTATTTCAAACAACATGATTGCTTGAAGGACTTAATACTTATTCCATTATGTAAAGCCATAGTAAAAATTTAATGGAAAATCTCAGAGCATGTATCGTTAGTCGTTACACCAAAAGTAAACAAACTTAATAGTACATCCATAGATGACTTAATTTTGACTTGTTTCTTATTCTTTGCAACCCAGAATTTAATTTGTTCAGAAAAGACACTGAAATTAAGTTTTCTGGATATTCCTGAATCAAGTTTTGAAATACTGAATTTTTTTAAAAGCTCCTCTAGGTATATGACAGTTTATGAGTAAAAGATTATAACTACAGTACTAATTGGTACGGACATTCTGGGCAATAAAATCTGAGCAGAATTTACCCATGCATAATCAAAAGTGAATCTGGAATTCTACAAATATGGTGCAGTTTTAGTGGAAGAAAAATGAAGCTAGTAGACAGAAAATGTGTTCAGTCCATTTCTCATTCTTATAAAGAATAATTTTACTCTTGTTAGCAACTTGCACTTAGAACTTGATAGTTATTGTGGCTCAGTTGGTTAAGGTTCTGATTCTTGATTTTGGCTCAGGGCATGATCTCACTGTTCATGAGTTTGAGCCCTGCTTTGGGTTCCACACTGACAGAGAGGAGCCTGCTTGGGATTCTCTCTGCCCCTCCCCACCACTGCCCCCCCCCCCCACCAAGATAAATGAATAAACTTAAGGGAAAAAAAGAATTTAGTAATTGTCATATACAGCCTGTTCTATGGGCTTTCCAAAGATTCTCATCTAATTCTCAGTACAAGCCTATGCAATGTATATTATTATTTCTACTCATTAAGTGGAAAACTAAGGGACAAAATGATTAAGTAATTTGCCCAAAGAGAAATTGATATTGAATACACAAAAGAATTTCAACCTAGGTATTCCTGCTATGTGGCCCACACTCTTAACCATTAGGCTACATGATATCTAGTCCTAGATCTCATCCCTTTGCGTTTAACTAAACAAAATGAGCGCATGTGAACACTCACAGAGACACACACCTTGATACCTTTTTGTTTTTGCTTTTTGTTTTCCAAAGCAAAACAGTTTTGTTTGCAAAAAGGTTCCGGAAAAATATTATATACTTCATACCCTGTTGCATCTGTCCCTTTATAACGACCAGCTAATATTATTATTACATGAAATATGGTAAGCTCTAGGTAAAATTTAGACAAAGTTAAACAAAACTAGATAAGACTTTTAAGTATTCACAGCTTCCCATTTTCTGCCCATCCTCTTTAATAAAAATTACATGGGGGAGGGGGAAGCCCCTGGGTGGATCAGTCGGTTAAACGTCTGGCTTCAGCTCAGGTCATGGGCTCTGTTGCTGACAGCTCAGAGCCTGGAGCCTGCTTCAGATTCTATGTCTCCCGCTCTCTCTGCCCCTCCCCCACTCATACTCTGTCTCTCTCCCCAAAATTAAAAAAAAAAAACAAACATTAAATTTTTTTTAAATTACATAGGTTTGATTTAGTATATTCTATTAATGGGGGTAATGAGTACAGGTGCTTAAATCAAAGAAGTTATAAAAAACAAAATTGACTTGGAGGAAGAGTGCTGTGAGGCCTGTGAGACAGGCAAACAGAAGTTTTTGAGAAGTTTGAGCAGAAAGAGGGGAGTGAATTTGAACAGTTTTCATGCAATGCCAGATTTTGGAGAAAAAACAAATTACTAAAACTGAGCTTCAGGGTATTATTCCCCCTATTCTGCCACTTTCAGAATGTCAACAGCAAAGATTTACAGGATTCTTCATGCTGCTCATGAATTGTATTTATATTTCTTTAGCAGATAAGACATGTTGTGATTGGTCACAAGGGAGCTCAACTTCACTGAGGCATAATAATGATGATTTAAAAAGAATCAAGCAACATTCAAAATATCAACTAATGAGATGTAAGAGAGTTCTGCATTTAAAACTAATAGGCTGTCATGGAGCAGTAGTCTTGTATCACAAATATGGGGGGTTGAAATTGATGAGAAAAATACTACCCATCATGAAAAAGCATCCCACCTGTTCACATAGTTCCTTCCTTTTAGGATACAGTTGGGAAGATCACCATTTACTTCAGGTTGCTCATTTTTCTGTGGAACATTTACACAGGTACACACAAAAGGTCTTGGGGATAGCTTGAGTTATGGTCAGGACAACTTATTTTATAGTTTAAAAGCAGCAGCCTGGTTTTCACTTTATGAAATAATATAGTTGCTGCCACCTCTAATAAACCTGAAAGTTACACAGGGATTTTGTGGACCTGATGTCCAAGGACAGAGAAAAAGTATCACCCCGAGAAATGTACTAGAATATAGAGATACAGGGATTTCTGTAGAATACAGTTTTCTGACAAGGTCATCTCATTTCAGCAAGGCATGAATCAGCTGTTAATTCTGTACTTAGACACTCCATTAGTAATAATTAAAAAGATATTGTTTATCTCACAATTGGACCAGTAATTGATTTACATGTAAATAGTTAAAGGCTTTAAACCACCTGCTACAAGCTAAAAACAACATTATATTTTAATAGTTGAACTCAAAAACTCTTATTTCAGAGCACAGAAAATACTCCTTTGTATTTCAAAGATGGCTAACACTTTTTAAAAACGATTTTAAACACAACTTTATACATTATGACACATATATATGTATACACAGTCATTTGTTCAGGGTTGAAATATGTCATCTGTTCAAGGTTGAAATATGTCATATGTATTAAAAGTAATGAGGGGGATATTCAGGCACACGTGTATGGCTCAATGTACAAAATTGTATAAGAACAATACATGAATTTGGAGAAGAGACTGGACTTCTGTGTCTCTGAATAAATGGGTCAAGACAGAGAGGGATTTATCATGGGAGTCTAATGGAGTTGCTTAAAGAATTTATTTTTTATTCATTTTTATACCCTTAGAGTACAGTGCCTGTCATAATAGGTACTTAGTAGGCACTATGATAAATGAAGAGATAAGTAAAACAAGTTTAAAGAATGAGCAATTGCACTACTAGGTATTTATCCAAAGGATACAGGAGTGCTGTTTCACAGGGGCACATGCATCCCAATGTTTGTAGCAGCACTATCAACAGCAGCCAAAGTATGGAAAGAGCCCAAATGTCCACTGACAGATGAATGCATAAAGAAGGTGCGGTATACATGCGTGCGCGTGCACACACACACACACACACACACACACACACACAATGGAGTATTACTTGGCAATCAAAAAGAATGAAATCTTGTCATCTGCAACAATGTGGATGGAACCAGAGTGTAATATGCTAAAATTAGTCAGAAAAAGACAAATATCATATGACTTCACTCATGTGAAACTTAAAATACAAAACAGGTGACAGAAGGGAAGGAAAAATAACATAAAAACAGGGAGGGGTACAAAACATAAGAGATTCTTAAATATAGAGAGCTTAGGGTTGCTGGAGGGGTTATGGATGGAGGGATGGGTTAAATGGGCAAGGGGAATTAAGGAAGACACCTGTTGGGATGAGCACTGGGTGTTATAGGTAGTGGATGAATCACTGGATTTTACTCCTGAAATCATTATTATACTATATGCTAACTAACTTGGAAGTAAATTTAAAAATAAATAAATATATTATTTAAAAAATGAGTCCAACCTAGCTAGCTAGGTGGAAAAAAATTTCTGAATTCATATTGTGAATATTCCATTCCACAGCCTGAAACAAGTTGTGTGTGGGGAGGTGTATGTGAACATGAGTACAAGAAACCCTCTTAATTTGGCTCACCTAGAATTTGCATGGAAATATTCGCCTATGAGACACACAGCTTAGGTGGAACATACATCATAGGGAGTCTTGATTAAGGAGGGGAGAAGATTAGTGGAAATACATTTAAAAGGGAGGGGATGTGGTAAGAGAAATGTAGAGTCATGAATTAATATTCTGTAAACAGTGAATGGCCCTAGAGAACTTAAGGAATCTTGTGTGTATTTATTGGATAAAAGCACCAACTACACAAGAATTCTTATACCAAAAAGTTGCAATTCCAACATGGCAACTCCATCATCACTAGTGCTACTAGTGCCATTACACTAGTTTTGTGAACAAACGATTTATTCGTCTCTCTTGCAATTTGTTTCAATGAGTGGAAATACTTAGGCACTTTGGTACCAATGCCCTGAAGAAGAAGTGGGAAGGCTGTAGAATGAAACAGAAGGTAATCGGGTAACAACAGAGCAGACTTCTCCAAGGCAATGGAGTGTAGCACAGCTTGTTTCAAAGGATCAAATTCATAAAGCCACACATCAAAACAACTGTTAGAACAAGGCATTCTGAAAGCATCCCCGATACCACTGACACACTCAAAATATTCATAAACCAAACCAAACAAGGTTCAAGCACCCACATGTCCCTATCCATCTTTTGAAGTGTAAAACAGCCAAGGAAAATGCATTTTTTAAATAAGTGCACCTAATATGACTTTGTAAAGTAACTTTATGTCCTAAAATGCCAGTATTATGGGCAATAAATATAAAATCAAAGCAGTAAATATTCCTCCAAACATACTGAAACACTGAGCAGCGTTCCCTTTTGGGTTTCAGAATATGCTTTTCAAAACTGCAGCAGGAAAAGAAAAAAAAACTGGCTTTGAACTTCCTCCTACTCCTATTCAACTTAAACTCATCTGGATTGGAACAATGGTCACCTGTAGCCTCTGCATGGAATGTGACGGCTTTCAAAATTCTTTTTATGATACTGTCAGCATGAAAACTCACAATCATGCCCCAAGTTTGATCTTTTAATGGCATTATTTTTTTTAGCAGAGTTTTGAATAAAAGAATTATTATGCTCTCCATTTGTTTAAAAGGGGGAGGTGTCCTTTATATGTTTATAAAAGTCTAGGTGTTAATTGTTCAGCTAACACAGGTTCCTGAAGGCATCCAGTCAAGCAGCTTGGCAGCAGGAACCTTGGGGAGTGTAGGGAACTTAGCAAAAAGAAATATGAACCTGTATTGCTTGTCTACATGTTTAATGAAGGGCAAGACTTGTTCATGGTTGCGGGTGAAATGAACAATCCTGCAAAACTAAAGCCCCTCGAAATTGCTATGATACTGAGACCCAAGCACAGGCTACTTAATATGTGTGTTAAAAAATGTCTTCTGTGAAGCTTCTTCTTATGCTGAGAATGGTTTTCCTGTACTTCTTACTTCAGAGTTCCTGGAAGAGGACTATCCCACTTTGGCAAAACTCCATGAAACTAATAACCTTGGGAAAATGTGCATAAAAATGCATTACTGCTTGAATTAAAAAAAATGCATTATTGCAGGCATTATATTCCAATACATAAGGTTCTCTACTTTCTTCATTTTCAAGGGCTCACAAAACCATATATTTTCAGAGGCCTAATTGTGTTCAGTTATTGTGGATTTCTTAATAGCAAGCTAAACATGTTGGTATTTTAAAAGATTAATTTGAAACAGTAGATCCTGGAGATGCTGGTCTCTGTGAGAGACAAGTTGCAATTATTTCAGTGATATTGTTTTGAGGTGATATGTTCTGCATGAGAATGGTGGTTAAAAAAATAGGAACACTGGGAAAGATTATAGAAATGCTTCAATAATCATTAAGAACTGACAAATTGGGGCACCTGGATGGCTCAGTCGTTTGAGTCCCACTTCGGCTTGGGTCATGATCTTGGAGTTTGTGAGTTCAAGCCCCACATTGGGCTCTGTGCTGACAGCTCAGAGCCTGGAGCCTGCTTCAGATTCTGTGTCTTCCTCTCTCTGCCCCTCCCCCACTTGCCATCTGTCTCTCAAAAATTAATAAATATTAAAAAAATTTTTAAAAAGAACTAATAAATTATTGCAGGTAGTAGAGGAAGGAGGATACAAAGATAATCTCAAGATTTGGGGCTTGAATAACTAATTGATCATATTAATGAGAAAAAAAAGGAAAGCTATTTTGGGGGGATAGAACAGGTTATTTTTATATTTACTGAATCTAAGGAGCACCTGGGAGCTCAGTTGGTTAATCGCCCGACTCTTCATTTCAGTTTGGGTCATGATCTCATGGTTGGTGAGATAGCACCCGATGTTGGGCTCTGCGCTGACAGTGCAGAGCCTGCTTGGGATTCTCTCTCTCTGCTCCTCCCCAACTTGTGTGTGTGTGTGTGTGTGTGTGTGTGTGTGTGTGTGTGTGGGTGTGTGTGTGGGTGTGCACTCTCTCTCTCTCTCAAAATATATTTACTGAATCTAGGTTATAAATTCAGATAAGGAATCACCAGGATGCGGGCACCTGGGTGGCTCAGCCAGAAGAGCATGTGACTCTTGATCTCAGGGTTGGGAGTTCTAACCCAGTGTTGGGTGTAGAGATCAATCAATCAATCAATCAATGAACTTTAAAAAGGAAAGAAAGATGGGGCGCCTGGGTGGCGCAGTCGGTTAAGCGTCCGACTTCAGCCAGGTCACGATCTCGCGGTCCGTGAGTTCGAGCCCCGCGTCGGGCTCTGGGCTGATGGCTCAGAGCCTGGAGCCTGTTTCCGATTCTGTGTCTCCCTCTCTCTCTGCGCCTCCCCCATTCATGCTCTGCCTCTCTCTGTCGCAAAAAAAATAAATAAACGTTGAAAAAAAATTAAAAAAAAAAAAAAGGAAAGAAAGAATAACCAGGCCTTTAGTGTGGAGGCCACAATGTAACGGATTTCACTGCCAACTAACAGAGTTGTTTTAAAATCCTCATCCTACACTTGACTGATGCATGTTATGGGAAAAGTTATTTGACTTATTGGACATTCATTATCATGATCTATAAAATAAATAGGTTAATAAGACATCTACCTCCCCCCAGTTGTTGGGGGAACAAAATTAGATTGTGTATAAAGTGCTTAGAACATATTAAGCACTTGAAAATATTTTCCTAATTTCTCCTCTCTCTCTTTCCCTCCCCTTACTCTATAGCTGTGCCAAGGTATAGATGACCTAAACAAACTGTAGCTTGAGAAATACAGAGCTCTTTCTGTTTATTTCAAAAAGAGCATATCAAATTGAAGTACATGCCCTTTAAACTATGCTATGAGGCTTTTCTCAAAATTCCATCATGTGATTGCTATGGATGTTTACACTTAGGTTTAAAGTTGAGTGAGGCCAGAAATTGCAGTAGAATGCTGATTTATTGGGTCTTACGAGGAGAGTCAGTACCTCAAAAAATCTTGAGAAAGGGTTATAATATATATTTAACTCAATGTGAAAATTCCTCAAAATTATTTATCTTTCATACTGCCTTTTTTTTGATGTGTGCAGAATGCACGTATCTCTCTCTCTCTCGATATGTAATAAGCTCCGGCACTCTTATGAAATGACACTGCTCTGAGCTATTTTGCCTCTTACTACAGTCAGTTTTGTTATAACACTTGTTTTGTAAACATAAATTCATTCCAGTGTAATTGACATATTAGGGAACAATTTGAGCATAACGTGAATTTCATGTTTGTCATGCACGAATTCAATCCTGAGAGACAAAAGGTGAATGCTGAAAACACCTTCTTGCTGAACAAAGGCATGTAGGAATCCACCATGCGAACATAAACACACATCTCAAACATCTACCAATTCCCTCAGTTCACCATGTGTGTTAGGAGGCACATCGGAGCACATCTGCAGTTACAACCTTCCATCTGACTTCAGATAACCCTCCTTCCACTACTTCACAATAACTCAGAAGTTGAACCCTTCCAATGTCTGCTTCCAAAAAGCAAACTCAAGGTCTTTATCATGGTAAAGTGCATATTTAATGTAATTTTAAAATATTAACTATTTATGCATATATAACTATACTACCACTTTTATTAGTTCCCTATCTTTTTTAAAATGTGTTCCTAACTGTTGTTGAGTATCATGCCCTTTACACATCTTTCACATAAGGCTTGTGAATTTTATTGCATGATTTTGCTTATAGTGGTACTTTTTTATGAATGCATATGCCACAGAGCAGAATTGACTCTGTCCATGAACGTCTTGACCAGGTAACATGAACCTCTATGATACTGCTTTTCCTTCTGTGAAAAGGGAAAAATTGTGGTATCAATCTCATAGGGCTGTTGAAGAATTAAAGAAAATAATGTGCATTGAGCATTCAGCACACACCATGGGGTTTTATAGTACTTAATACATGTTTTATATCATGGTAGAAAGATTAACAGCCCCTCCCCCCATTCCTGGAATTGCAAATAAATGGAAAAATGGACTTTGAATATGTAATTAAGATCTTGGACTTTAAACTAGGGATAGAGCCTGTCTTATTCAGGTGAGCCCACTGTAACCACAAGAGCGCTTAAAAGGAGAAAACTTTCTTAGGTTGGAGTCATGGAGAGGCAACAGGATTGAGTGAGATTCAAGAGAAGGACTGGGCACATTGCTGGTAAGTTGAAAATGGAGGGAGGAATTGGAAGTGTGAATGCAGGACAGGAGGCTTTGAAGAGAAGCTCCAGACTGACAGCCAGCGAGAGAAAGGAAAGGTCAGCTTTGTAACTACAAGTAATTGGATTCTGCTGATAACCTAAATGAGGTTAGAAGCCGATTCTGCTGAGCCAGCAGACACCTTGATTTTGGTCTTGTGAAGACTGGAGCAGAGAACCAAACAACCCCACCCATCTTCTGACCTATGGAATTGTGGGATAATAAGTGTGTAATGTTTTCAAGTGCTAAGTTTGTGGTAATTATTATAGGAATAGAAAACTAATGCAGATATTTTTATACCTTTCATTACAAGAGGAGCAAGCTCTTATTGGGTAAGGAAGACTATTGCTTTAAACCAAACTGTATTTACAATGGAAACTTTTCTGGGCTCAGCCCTTTTACACTTTGGTTATGGATAAGGTATATGAACTTGGTTTCTTGTAAAAATATCAGGCATGTTAAAATATCATTTCATCAAGAAAACTAATGTTTCTGGACATAATTTTTTTTTCTTTATACAAGAGATTCTTTCCAACTTGCCTTCAAACCTGAATGTAGTCATATTTCTACTTTTTAAATTTAACCAATCAATCATAGGTTACTACCTTGAGGAGAAGCATGAAAGGAACAGAGAAAAAGCTCCAGAGAAATGAGCCTCAGAAAGATGGGAAAGGCACTACAGACAAATTGCATTTGCCCCCATAATTAGTTTTAGGCCAGTATTTCCTTATGCTTCACTAGAGTTTGTACACATACAAGTAAATCCTGAATCTTGTAGTTGGAAGAGGTGTAAGTAAGCCTATGTAATAGCGTCCTTTTGCTGCTGTAACAAAGTACTTCACAATTAGTGTCTTAGAACAATAGAAATGTACTATCTTACCGTTCTGGAGGTCTGAAGTCTGGAATAGGTCCCACTAGAGTTAAGTCAATGTGTCAGCAGAGCACAGGGTTTTTCCAGGAGGCTCTAGGACAGAATCTGTTTCCTTGCCTTTTCCAGATTCTGGAGGCCACCAACGTTCCTTGACTTCTTCCGTGTTCAAAACTAGTAACGTGATATTTTCAAATCTATTTCCGACCTTCGTTTCTATCATCACATCCCCAATCTCACTCTATACCCACCTGCTTCTCTTTTGTAAAGATCTTTGTGATTACATTGGGCCCACCTGGATTATCCAGGAGACACTCCCATCTCTGGATCCTTAATTATATTAGCAAAGTCCCCTTTGCCCTATAGGGTAGTATATTCAGAGGCTATGAGATTAGAATATGGACATCTTTGGAAAGCCATTATTCTTACCACAGCCTGGAACAAATATATTTTTTATATTTCTTATATTTCTATGGTAATAATAAATGTTTTGCAAATTATTAGTTACAATCCTGTTTGTTCTTAAATCAAATTTCCTACAGACTTCCATCTCCTCGAGTCTTTTTTACTTAATAAATAGATAGAACTTTTTTGTAAGACAAATAGGCTGGAAGAGAAAAATCGATTCCAGAAGAAGACCATATTAGTGAAGGGGGAAAAAATAGCAAAACAAAATATACTTCTGAGTTCCTCCAATATAATATAATACACACACACACACACACCTATCTTTATTTTTATTTTTATTTCCATCAATCAATTTATATATATATATATGTATATATATATATACACATATATATGTATATGTATATGTATACATATGTATATGTATACATATGTATATGTATATACATATGTATATGTATATACATATATATATGTATATACATATATATGTGTATATATATATATATACATATATATATGAGTTTTGGTGGTTCCTTTGGTATCCTACTTAAGTATCTAAATGTATAAAGATTTGCTTTTATTTTTTTAATAGCCTAAATAAAGTATGGTGAGCTTATTTCATATTTTTTAAAGTTTATTTATTTTTGAGAGAGAGAGGGCAAAGTAGGGGCAGAGAGAAAGGGAGAGAGAGAATCCTAAGCAGGTTCTGCACTATCAGCACAGACCCCAACATGGGGCTCCATCTCAGGAACCATGAGATCATGACCTGAGCCGAAATCAAGAGTTGGACACTTAACTGAGCCACTGAGGTGCCCCTTATTTCATATTGTTGAGCACATTTTAGACATCTAAAACCAGGTAGCATTCCATAAACTAAAACAAATGTAATAAATTACCCATATATTCTTTAAGCCAAATATTCCACCTTATACATTCAGTCTACAACTACTTATTGTCTACAAAGTGCCAGGTGCTATTCTAGGTGTTACTGATTCAGTAGTACCACAGACAAACAATAACAACAGGAATAAGAAAAAACAGACACAAACATCTGCCCATATAGAGCTCACATTCCAGTAAGTAGCTGGAGAATGAATGGGTGCGTGAATGAATGAATGAATGAATCTTAAATAGGTAAAATGTATTAGATAACAAGGAGTGCTAAAGGAGAGTGAGAAAAGACAGGGATGAGGAACTAGGGACAGGTGTACCCAGGAGAAACTTAAATTTTAAACAGGGTGTTTATGGAAGGAGTTACTAAGAAGGTCACATCTGAGCAAAGAAAAAAGGAAGTGAGGGATCAAATCATGATTTGAATCTCTGGAGAAAAGAGTCCTAGAAGAAGGAAGTACAAAGTCTCAGAGCAGGCAGTGGGACTTATTGTTTTGAGACTTACTCTTATTTCATCTTTTTTTTTAATGCTTATTTATTTTTGAGAGAGATACAGAGACAGAGAGACAGAGAGGCAGAGCATGAATGGGGGAGGGGCAGTGAGAGAGGGAGATGCAGAATCCAAAGCAGGCACCAGGCACTGAGCTGTCAGCCCAGAGCCCGATGTGGAGCTCGAACTCACCAACTGCGAGATCATGACCTGAGCTGAATTTGGATGCTTAACCGACTGAGCCACCCAGACACCCCTCTTATTTCATCCTTTAACCAATAATTATTGATGGCCTCCAATGGATCAAGCAGTCTAATAAACACTAGGAATATATCAGTGAGCAAAAGATTCTTTTTCTTCAGGGAGCTTATATTCATTCCAAGGGTAACATCGCTTCCTTACAATTAATTCATTCTACTCTACCCATTACCTTTACGAAAATGAGGGAAAATTATATACCCTCCTCTTAAAATTTCCCTATTTATGAAACAAGCATAGCCTGCTTACCTCAACAGGGTACTTCAGAGATTTTGTTGCTTACAGATACAGAGTACTAAGGCTGATTTTTAGAGTAATATGTTTGGTTGGTACAATGATCATGTGAAAATCTGAATTTAGTTTTGTTACTGTTAGTTTGAATTCTGGTTCCATTGTAACTAGGCCTTACATTTGTAGGATTCCTCAGCTGGAACCAGATGACATTCAGAACAAAACTGATTTTATGAAGATGATTTCCCAGTAAATGCAGTCAGTTTATTCAAACGTTACACGGTTTCCAGAGTAACGTATGTTGCACAAATAAAATAAATCATGGATTTAGGGAGAAGCTAAAGCATTGTCAACTGGGCTGTAAATGTTTCAACATAATAAACAGTATAGCGGAATGGAAATGGCTCCACAGCTGAAGATTTCAGTTTGTGATGGAGGGGAAAAAAAAGATCTGCTTTAGGTAGGAAAGAAAAGAGAGCATTGTATTCAATTTTAACAACGGAGATGATCTAAAAGAAATAGCATATATTAGGATTGTCAGCATGACAATGGTTGGACTGTATATAATAAAGTCAAAAGATATTTTGACGAGAAAGGGGATAAATCTGACAGTTTCACAAATCAGAATCCTAGGCAGCACAGATGAGAAAATATAATTGAATGTTTGCTAAGCTGATGCATAGTTAATTTTTCACAGCCCAAGGCAACAGAGTATGAGAGATGGACAGGAGTGTTAGCAGGTATGATAAAAGTAAGAGGCAGAGGGGAATAAAACGAATAAAAAGAGAAATAAGGCAACATTCTATCACACATAAAATATTATTTTCAGTAACTTATTTGGGAAAGCAAACTGAAACTTATAATT
Source organism: Felis catus (assembly GCF_018350175.1). Taxonomy (NCBI): domain Eukaryota; kingdom Metazoa; phylum Chordata; class Mammalia; order Carnivora; family Felidae; genus Felis; species Felis catus. Next base: position 58,247,153 of record NC_058372.1, read on the forward strand.
CTGAATGTATTCAAAGCTATCATTTTGAACAATACAGAGCTAGATTCAAGTACTATTATAGTTTACCTAAAAATACAGTACCTGTTAATATAAAACTGAATTTTCTCATAGCCAAGAAGGGAATGCACTTCATTACCAGTGTTTCCCAAAATAATTCTAGGAAATAAGCTCATTTCAATTGCATTAGGTGTTCTTTTTGACACAGGTATTTGAGTCAGTTTTTCTCTGGCCATTTACATCAATTGAAATTGTCATTAACTTAAGGATAATTCTATTTTAAGCAAATTTGAAAAGTGATGATTTTTTTTATATAAAATGGATAAGTTTAATAACAGATTCCTCATGTTCCCTTCAGTAAGTGTCAACATTATGCTTCTAGTGTTATATAGGATTTTTGAATTGTTATCACAGAGACAAAAACTTAACTTTAGGTTGAAAATACATCCTTTAAATTCTGAGTACTTTGTTAGTGTATGGTCTGTAGCAGCTACTCTTTATATTAAAACTCGGAAAGGGTAAAACGCAATGGCTCCATAGTTGCAGATTTCAGAGGAGGGATCTCTTTCCTCCTAAGAAATCAAGGAACTGATTCAAGAAAATATGATCAGGCTTCTGCAGAGGGGATGTCCTTAATGCCCTTGTCATTCTGACTCAGGAACCATACCTGCAAATCCTCACCAACTCATTACCCTTGTCAGTCACTTACGCATTTACAACAGAAAAATGAGAAACATATCAAAACTCTTTCAGAAGAAATGCAACAGTAGAGACAGTCCAATGCAGTCATCTTTAAAAATCAAGAGTGTGTGTATAGCTTCTATGTAGAGTGCCCAGAGATATTTTCTTTTTATAGTCCAAACTAAAAATGGCACTGCTAGATGCTTTAATAATCTTTATTGCATCATATTTGTGAATATTATACTACATCACTGCCATCTGTGGCGATTCATAAATCACAGAGCAATAAAGCTTCCTAATAAATCTTATGCTCACTCTCTTCACATTATTGGCCCCTTTTATTTGCTGATGCAAGAACTCTTCCATATGTTGATGCAGCATCTGTGATCTATGTATCATTATCCTTTATGTCTAATATCATTTTCTATAAATCAATATCCTTCCTCCTTGAAGATGGCCCTGCAGAATGAGTTGCTGTCTGCTAGTTGGAGCATTGCTGAAAAGCTGGATGCATGGCATGGCTTGCCATCCCGTCGGTACTCTGTGGAAATGTGAAGGTGGTTTGGGGACCTTTCACAAGTTTTGTCACAGCCTTTCCCTGTTAGCTCTTTGGCCCCAGCAAACAGACTCAGCAGTTTTATTCTAATCAACACACTGTGTCCCAATGGTCAGCAATCTTTTATCTGTGCTTATCATCACTGTAACTCTGCTCTGCTATTTGACATTCTCCTTCACCATAACCTCATGGTGGTTCCACTTCTATCTGGCTCTATCTGCTAAAAAAATCGATCACTGAGGATTTATTTGGCACTCATAATAATCGTCTTATTGTTACTTTTTTTTTTTTAATGTTTAGCGCAAAGGGCCATGCTACAGAGTGCACTTAGTGATGATTTGACAGTGAACCCGAGTTGCTGATTTAAGAGCTTAGAGGTGAAGTTAGACATACACCAGTTCTCCGAGCCATACGCGTTGGGACTCCTAGAGGGAACGCTATCAGCAATTTTGTGTTATATGTCTTTTGCCTGCCAGCATCTCAGAGCACGTGCAGTTTTGACATAGTTTCTGTTGTCTTACCTACTAGCACAGGTAGGTGACAGTACATTGCTGAGAAAGAATTCAGATTGCTTTCCACTTCCTATCATGAGTGCAGATTTTTAACTTGAAGCAGAAAGTCCAGTGTAAATGGAAATATGTCTGCTTTCATATTTTACAGACTTAGTCTAAAATGTGTTTGATTTGATATCACTTTAAACTACCAAAGTCCATGTGCTGCTCAAAAATCATAAAACATGCAATCCTATTTCTCAGTAAAGCATAGTTTATATCTTAAAATCAGATTTCTTTTGAAACTTCATGTGCTAGCACAAAGCGTTAATAATGAATGGGGAAGATACATAATCTTTAGTAATATGTCAGAATGCCTTCACAATAAATTATATATATATATATATATATGCATATATATATAATTGCATATCTCATTTGGCAAATACTTAAAATATTAAATCTTTTTACAAAGGTTAAATTAAACTTACTTGCAAATAAAAATTTCAAAAAGAGAACAAATAATACACTACTAAAACAAATATACCACATTTAAGTAAAGTCAATTTTAAGAGCCGGCTTCAAATTTTGCTAGATAAATTATTGATGAAGCAAGTTACTATAAAATCCCTTATAGTACATCTAAATAACCTGACTAAATTAAGAATCTTTTTTTTAATGTTTATTTATTTTTGAGACAGAGACAGAGCATGAATGGGGGAGGGGCAGATAGAGAGGGAGACACAGAATCGGAAGCAGGCTCCAGGCTCTGAGCCATCAGCCCAGAGTCCGAAGCGGGGCTTGAACTCACGGACTGCGAGATCATGACCTGAGCTGAAGTCGGATGCTTAACCGACTGAGCCACCCAGGCGCCCCTAAATTAAGAATCTTAACACTAGGCATTGAAACAAAAGAACAAAACACAAATACGAAGAGAACAAATAATATATTATTGGGTATAATAAATAAAGAAGAACGTAGAAAAAGGTAATAGCACCAAGTATTTCTTCTCTCTATTCTCCCATTCCTGGTTTCATATGGGGAAATCTTCCATTCAAAATTCTCTTACATATCCGAAATGGATATGGCTTATAATAAATGACGTATTATCTGTCTGTCCCCTTTCAGACCAGGATTTTACTGACAGTAAGGCCTCATACACAAATACTTCTATCCAAATGCAAAGTCATTGTGGTAGAAATGGGTAAACAACTGTTACCTGACTAAACAAGTAACGCAGTACATTCATCCCACTCATTGCGGAGAGGCTATAAGGCTTTGTGACATTTTCCTGCTGTGCTCTGTCAGCCTAATCTGGCCATCCAACCAGAATAACGGTCCAATCCTCCAAAGTCCTATATCTCAATGGCTTATTTACTTCTCAGACTCACTTAGAGAAACAATAATTTAAATCATTATTGGTTCAGTTGATTTGTCTTTGTAGAGAGACAAAATCAGAATCAAAACATTCTTATGCCCTTGTCCTTACTATCAGCACAGTATTGAATCTGACTCATCCATTCAGACAAACACATTTCTAAAAAGTAACTGTAAACCATTACTTTTATATCTCTTTTCCCAATTTGAAAAAAAAATAGTAATATTATGTGAGAAATGTCTCAAGTGTCAGAATTATAAAAAAATTATATGTATAAGTTACTATTTGTAGAAATTCAGTTTTCCTTTTGGTATTATATTACACTTTTTAGATTTGTATTTCTAGGTTTAAAAAAATAATAATTTAAGAAGAATTTTACCTGTCCTCTCAATTCTTATCCAGAAGCTCTTTCTTGACTGTTCAATCTCCTTTAACGCTAGCTATTCACTTTTCCCACTTTCCACAATGGTCACTTAGAAATCCGGAAAAAGTAGCTTTCCCTGGCCCGTTCCACTTTATCCACCATCATTTCCAGGCCCCGCATACCTATGCTGTTATGTCTCATTTCTATGCAATCTGTATTCTTCCCTTACCAGTCCACCAAACTGCTTTTCATTTTCAATACACTTCTAATTACAACCTTAACAATGTTTTCTCTCATTTTTTAAAAAAATATATTTTCCAAGTTAAAGGTCATAACCACCTCTTTGCTTCTTAAGGCTTTGCTCCTTTTAGCTTTTTACCACAAAACACTCATTTCTTTCCATTCTTCTTGATCACCGCGTTTTTTCCTTCTGCAGACACTAAATGTCTATATTTGCCAAGATTTCCTTTTTACATCTCTTCTTCCTTTATATTTTTCAACCTGAAATATCATTCATTTTCAAGTAATTCTCTATCACCTCTGTGCAGATTACTCTCAAGCCTGAATTTCTTTCTTTTTTTTTAATGCTTATTTCTTTCTGAGAGAAAGAGAGAGAGAGAGAGCATGAGTGTGGGGCGGGGGGCAGAGAGAGAAGGAGATACAATCCGAAGCAGGCTCCAGGCTTTGAGCTGGCAGCACAGAGCCCAATACAGAGCTCCAACTCAAAAACTGTGAGATCATGACCTGAGCCAGAGTGGGACGCTTAACCTTAACCAACTGAGCCACCCAGACACCCCTCATGGCTAAATTTCTATCTATGACTCACTCCCTGAACTGCAGATGTGATTTTCAGCTACAGGCTGTATATGCAGCTTGATATTTTAGCAGTACCTCAGATGTGACCTGCCAACAAGGACTTTTAAATTTTCAAATACAAAAGTTGTTTTTAAAATCTTACCTCAATTGCATTTTAATAATGTTGGTTTCTTTGATGCCATCTCTTTGCATGGATTGGTCGTACTGCTACTCCTTCCCTGTGTCCTCTTCTGGTCCCATCATTGTTAATCTTAACTAGGAATTTAGTTAAGATATTTTTTCCCCTCTGTATAAATATATCTGTTATTTTGGCATCCATTATCACCTATTTCTGATATTGCCTACATCTCGATTCCTAAACTAGAAATAATTACAAATATTTTAATTTTTTCTTGGCATTTTGAGTGAATATCAGATGGACATTCCAACATATTAAAAATTAAAATCATATCTTCTCTGACCTGTTCCTCTGAGTCTTATTTCACAATTAAACAGCATCACCATCCAGCAAGACTTCTCTAGCCTAGAAACTGGAAGACATCACTGAATCCACATCAACCTCCACATCCATTTCATACATAAGTCTTATTGTTTCTACCTTCAGAACTGCTTTTATCAACCTCCTTTCCTCTTCCTCTGTTATTATACTCTATAATTTCTAGGGATCTGGCCTCATAAAACATGAAATTAATCATGTCACTACCTTGTTGATACATGTGAGGGACTCTCCAATGCCTACAAAATGTAATCCAAAATCTTTATCATGATGCAGTATAAACCAAAGTGTTTTAACAACTTCCATTTTTAATCAACACTTCACGTTACAGATTCAAAGAGCCTCTTACCTTTCCCACAATTTTATGATTTGACAATTTCCAAGACTATTTTCCCATTCTATTCCTTTTGTGTAAGTTGCCTCTCATCTTTTCATCTGCCAAACAAAATCCAACTGATCGTCCAGGGTCCAATTCAGATCTCACCCCTCTTTTATGAGCCTAAAGCACTTTTTCTTCATGTTACCAGGCAAACTTAATGGTTTCCTTTTCTAGACAGTAAAATTATTTGGTTGTTATGTGTGATGGATATCCATTAATTTATTTGCCTGCTTGTAAATGAGCCCTGGAGGACAGAGAATGTCTAATTTATCCTTGAATTCCTAGCATTTCAAGTATTTCAACATTGCTTAGCACTTGAGTTCATAAACATTTATTGAATCAACTAAAATGATCTAATCTTTTAAATATGCAAGCATGATCTATGTGCCTTATTTAAGTAAACATGACTTATGACTTAAGAGCTAATTACAGGTAGATGTTATATAACTATTTTGTTTCATGACAAACACACTATATTTCTACCAAAATGCCAACGTAGGAAAAGAAGAGATTCAGGTTGGAAATGTCCTTGGGAAGGACACTTTTCTTCTATGGTAAATGTAAGAATACAGCCCTGACTAATTCAACCACAGCAAAGTCCTTTTATAGAATTGAATCCTGTGACTCTATTCAATGAAGTTAATGGTTGTTTCACATGAGTGATAGTGATGTATTGAGATTTAAGGAAGGGTGTGGAAGATAACACAGTAGAAAGTAGATATAATATTTAAAATATAATTCCTCTAGAATGAAAACAAAATCTATAAGAGAGGGCTCCACAGAAGCGTAATGTTCCATTTCAGGCTTTCAGAACAGATTTACAAATGAAACATTTCATAAACAATGAATAACGTGCACTTAAAGAACCTCACACAGAGGAAAATTGCAACTGAGCATGCATAATTTGCACTACAGTAATCTTATTTTCTAGCAAAAGCAATGAATCCTGTCACCAAATGGGAGCCAAGACAAAGTGACGGGATGCATACTGATATTACTGAAATTCTCTCTGGAGGACTAAGGAGATAAGAAAATAATTGTGATGAGTTTTGTATTTTTAATTCTTAACTGGCAATAAACATAAACAAATAATTTGAAGCTTATTTTCATCAAAGTATAGATCTACAGCTTAAAATATTAGGTCACTCATAAAACTGAATAATTAAACATATTAAATACTATATTATTCTGGGGGACAATCATTTCTGCACTGTAAAATTCTACTTATTATTATAGATTCTGTTTGTACCAGCTTTTCTACTTCCCTCAAAGCATGAAAATCGTGGACTTAAATTTATTAGATACTGAATTGTTTTCTTTATTTGTATACATATAATTCATAGGTCATCCAGCAGTAATAAATTTTCTCAGGAATCAACTCCCTTGCATCAACCTATCACCAAGCAGCAGCCTTATTACCTATTAGGTTGTCAGGAAACACAGGTTATTGGTGCTTCTTTCACTCTCTCTAAACGTGTTATAGTAGTTAGCTGCATAACTATCTTCTGAAACTTAAGTAGTAAAAAACTCACACATGTCTTGTGAATGAAGATGAAGATGAAGATAGCAGCGTAACAGCATAGCTAAAGTAAAGGTGAGATTGAACAACACAATAAGCTACCTGGACCCAGAAGACATGTACAGAACAGTCTACCCAAGAATATATATTCTTCTCAAATGCACATAGGACATTTTCCAGTGTAGACAATATGTTAGGCTACAAATTAAGTGCAAATAGATTTTAAAAGGTAGATAATATGCAAAGTATCTATTCTAACCACAATGAAATGAAATTAAAAGTCAATAAATAACAGAAGGAAAACTGGAAAATTCATAAATTTGTGGAAATTAACATATTTTAAGCAACTGATGGATCAAATCAAGAAATCTTAAGGGAAATTAAGAAAAGCTTAGAGATAAATGAAAACATAAGTGCAACATACCAAAACACGTGGGACAAAGTGAAAGCAGTGTTAAGGGGTAAATTTATGGCTATAAATGCTTATGTTAAAACAAACAAACAAACAAACAAACAAAAACCAAGAAAGATCTCCACTCTAGCTTTACAACTGGAACTAGAAAAGAAAACAAACTAAACCCAAAGCTAGAAGGACTGACAAATTGTAGCTAGCTGGACTAAACAAAAAACATAAATAAGAAGACTCAAATTATTTAAATAAAAAATGAAAATTGGGGCTTTACTAATAATTCTATAGAAGTAAAAAGGATTTTAAGAGATTATTATGAGCAACTGTACCTGCACATTGGATATCCTACACAAAATGGACAACTTTTTACACTTAGAAACCATGAAGAAATAAAAAATCTGAATAGACCTGTAACTAACAAGGAGATTGAATCGGTAATAAGATATCCCCCCAAAAAGAAAAGCCTTGGACTTTATTGCTGCCTGAATGGCTCAGTTGGTTGAGCATCCGACTTCGGCTCAGGGCACGACCTCATAGCTCATGAGTTCGAGCCCCGCCTCAAACTCTGTGGTGACAGCTCAGAGCCTGGAGACTTCTTCAGATTCTGTCCCTGTCTCTCTCTGCCCCTCTCCCACTTGCACACTGTCTTTCTTTTTCACTCTCTCTCTCAAATATAAATAAACATTAAAAAAATTTAAAAAAATAAAAAAAACCCCTGCTTATCAATATCCCTTAACAGCATGGATGCAAAACTCCTGAACAAAATATTAGCAATGCAAAACAGTAGCATATAAAAATGATTATATTTGACCAAATAGAATTTATTCTTGGAATACAAAGATGGTTCAACATATGAAAATTGATCCATACAATACAAAATGTTTTTAAAAAAGGAAAAAAGTCCATAAAATCCTTTCAGTTGATGCATAAAAAGCATTTGAAATTCAACATTATTTCATGATAAAAACATTCAACAAAGTAAGAATGGATAAAAATTACTTCAACATAATAAGCCCATCAATGAAAAGCTCACAGTGGACATCATAGTCAACAGTGAAGAACTGAAAGTTTTTCACCTAAATCGAGAACAAGGAAAAGATGTCTGCTTTTGCCACTTCTAGTCAACATATTACTAGAAGTCCTTGCCAGGGTAATTATTCAAGAAAAATAAATAAAAGGCATCTGGATTGGAAAGGAAGAAGAAAATTATCTGTGTTCACAGATGATATGATTTTATATTTCAAAATCCTAAAGATTCCACAAGGCTATTAGAATTAATAAATGAATTCAACAAAGTAGCAGGATACATCAACATACAAAAAAATAGTTGTGTATCTATACGGTAACAATGAACAATCCTAAAAGGAAATTAAGAACACAGTTTCATTTATAGTAGTGTCAAAAATAATAAAAACATTTAGAAACTAATGTAGCCAACATGGTAAAAATTTTGTACAATGAAACATAAAAACATTTATGAAATAAAATAAATAAATGAGAAGATACCAATTGGAATGTAAAATGGTGCAGATGTTGGAAAAATATAATAATTCCTCAAAAATTAAAAACAGAATGAACATATGATCCAGCAATTCCATTCTGGAAATGGAAATGCAGAGTCTTGCAATGTAATGGAAAGCAGAGTCTTGAAGAAATATTTCTACACCAATGCCCATAGCAGCATTATTGATAGTAGCTAAAATGTGCCAACAACCCAAGTTTCCACTGACTGATGAATGGATAAACAAAATATGGTATATGCATATAATGGAATATTATTCAGCCTTAAAAAAGTAAGGAAATTCTGACATGCTATAAAATGAATAAACTTTGAGAACATTATGATAAATAAAATAAGATAGTTACAAAAAGACAAATATTCTATGACTGCACTTATTTGAGGTAATCAAATAATCATAAATTCATAGAGTAATCAAATTCATAGAGACAGAAAGTAAAATGGTGGTTGCCAGGGGCTGGAGGACAGATGACTGGGGAGTTATTGTTTAATGACTGATCTATTCATTAATGATTAAATTATGATAGAATAGAAAATCTGAATAGAACTCTAACTGGTAAGGAGATTGAATCAGATATCAAAATTCTCGGGATTTACAAAATGGTGGTGGAGTAGGAGGACCCTAAGCTCCTTTCGTCCCATGAACACAACTAGATAACTATCAAATCATCCTAAATACCCCAGAAATCGACCTGAAGACTGAAGGGTAAACTCCACAACTAAAGGGGGAGAAGAGGCCACATTGAAGAAGCTAGGAAGTGTGGAGCTGTGGTTTTAGGGAAGAAAGCGTCACAGGTGCTGTGGAGGGGAGGGTGCTATGATCATGGAGAAGGAAAAGAGAGAGAAGAACACACAGGGGAATGCACAAGAACACTTCCCCAAAGCCATTGGCTTGGAATACGAGAAGGGATGGATTTCACGGGTTCTTACAAACAGTGGGGTTTAAAACCTCGAGTTTTAAAGGTCAGTGGGCTTGGCTGGGATAAAGCCAGGAGGGCAGTGCCCTGCTCCTGGAAATAAGGCAGGCAAACAACTAGAGCAGACAGTGTGGAAATAGCAATCTGAAAACACTTGGGGTACATAGGGGAGAGATTGTTCGCTATTCTACGAGCACTTCCTTGAGAGGCAGCATTCACGGAGACACCTCTCTGGGAGCAAAGGAGCTGGCTGGTGCTATTTCTTTCTCATCCCTCAGCATAAACACAGAGCCACCTGCAGGGAGTAGCTCAGCATGGACATTAGCTGCCCAACTTGCTTATACCACACCCCACACCCTGTGTTCTAGCAGAACTGCCCCTCTCAGTCAAGCTTGCCTGAGTCCCAGTATGATAGGTCCCACCCACAGAGGACCACCAAAAACCCCTGCCATACTACATCTCCTGACCAGAGAGCACACCTAGTTAAAACTTGCCACATTCAGGCTAGGGACAAAATATTGCCTAGAGCAGGCAAAGAGAGCCTCTGCAGACAACTGGATTGAAGGACAGAGCAGCAAAACACAACAGTAGAGCACATGTAGCACACACTGGAGACATTTCCTAAAGTGGCAGGCCCTGGGCACTACATGACTTCTTCTTCCCAAGGCCGTTACTTTCAAGAGCAGAAGACACAGCTAGCTTTCCTTTCTTTTTCTTCTTTATTTTTCTTCCTTTCCTTTCCTTTCCTTTCCTTTCCTTTCCTTTCCTTTCCTTTCCTTTCCTTTCCTTTCCTTTCCTTTCCTTTCCTTTCCTTTCCTTTCCTTTCCTTTCCTTTCCTTTCCTTTCCTTTTTCTTCTCTTTTCTTTCCTCTTTTGTTTGTTTCTTTTTTTTTTTTTTAAATAGGCTTCATGCCCAGCACAGAACCCAAATCAGGGGTTGAACTTATGACCCTGAGATCAAGACCTGAGCTGAGATCAAGAGTTGGACACTTAAACAAATGACCCACCTAGACACCCTGACACAACTGCCTTTTCTAACACACAGAAGGCAGAGACTTAGACAAAATGCCAAGATGGAGGAATATCAGTGACTATCAGGATATCAGCGAGACCGTTACCACAGAGATAGAAGAGTTAAAAAAGAATCAATTAGAGGTGAAGAATGCAAGAAACAAGATTGGAATGAATAGCAGCCTGGAAGAAACAGAGGAAATAATTAGTGACCAAGGAGACGAAATAATGGAAAATAATGAAGCTGAACAAAAGAGAGAAAGAAAACTTATGGATCACAAGAATAGACTTACGGAATTCATTGACTCCATAAAATATAGTAGCATTCATATTAAAGAAATCCCAGAAAAAGAGAGAGAAAAGGGGGCAGGAAATTTATTTCAAGAAATAATAGTTGAAAACTCCCCTAATCTGAAGAAGGAAACAGACATTCAGATCTAGGAGCCATAGGGAATTCCCCTCAAAATCAGCAAAAGCACACCAACACATATTAGACAGATATTAGATGTTAGATATTAGACATCTAGATTAATAACAACAGATATTAGAATTAAATTTGCAAAACATAGTGATAATGAAAAAATCTTAAAAGCAGAAAGACAAAAGAAGTCCTTAGCTTACAAGAGAAAACCCATACGGCTAGCTGGAGATTTCTCAACAGAAACTTGGTAAGCCTGAAGGGAGTGGCATCATATATTCAAAGTGTTAAATGGGAAAAATCTGCAGCCAAGAATACTCTATCTAGCAAGGCTGTCATTCAGAATAGAAGGACAGATGAAGACTTTCCCAGAAAAAAACTAAAGGAGTGTGACCATTAAACCAGCACTGAAACAAATATGAAAGGAGACTCTTTGAGTGCAAAAGAGAGACCAAAAGTGAAAAAGAAAGGATCAGAGAAAATCGCCAGAAAAATACATATTTGTCAATAATTACTTTGAAACAAGTGATCTAAATGCTCCAATCAAAAGATATAGGGTGTCAGAATGAATAAAAAAAAAATAAGACTCATCTATACACTGTCTATAAGAGACCTATTAGACCTAAAGACACCTGCAGATTGAAAGTGGCTGGGTAAATAAACATTTATGCAAATGGATGTCAAAAGAAAGCTAGTATAGCAATACTTTTATTAGACAAACTAGACTTTTTTGTTCCTATATTGTTTTTATCCTGCTTTGGTATCAGGGTAATACTGGCTTCACAGAATGATTTTGAATGTGTCCTCTCTATTCCATTATTTGTAAGATTTTGCTAAATATTGTCATTAATTATTTTTTTAAATGTTTGGCAGAATTCACTAATGAAACCATGTAGTCTTGGGCATTTCTGTGCTGGGAGATTTTTGATTACTAATTAAATCATTCTTGTTATTGGTCTAAGAAGACTCCCTATTTCCTGGACTCAAGATTCATGATTCAATCTTGGTGCATTTTTAGGAATTATCTATTTTTTTCCCTAAGTTATCTGATTATTTAGCATATAATTGTTTATAGTAATCTTTATCGCACTATGTATTTCTGTAGTTTCTGTTATATTGTTTTTTCTTCCATTTTTCATTTTGGTTTGTGAGTCTTCTTTTTTTTTTCTTAATGTAGTTAAAGCGATGCCAATTTTATTTATTTTTTTTGAAAAACTGGTCATGGGGCGCCTGGGTGGCGCAGTCGGTTAAGCGTCCGACTTCAGCCAGGTCACGATCTCGCGGTCCGTGAGTTCGAGCCCCGCGTCGGGCTCTGGGCTGATGGCTCAGAGCCTGGAGCCTGTTTCAGATTCTGTGTCTCCCTCTCTCTCTGCTCCTCCCCCGTTCATGCTCTGTCTCTCTCTGTCCCAAAAATAAATAAAAATAAACGTTGAAAAAAAAAAACTAAAAAAAAAAAAAAAGAAAAACTGGTCATAACTTTCAATGTTATTTGTTTATTCTGATCTCTATTTTATTTATTTATGGTTTTTCTTTGTTATTTCCTTCCTCTACTAAATTACAGCTAAGTTTCTTCTTTTTCTATTTTCTTGTGGTGTAATATTAAGTAGTTTATTTGAACTCCTTTTTTTAATACAAGCATTTATATCTTAAAATATTAAAATAGAAACAGAATTAACAACAACAACAACAACAAGAAAAAGAAGTCAAAACCCACTCAGCAAAGAAAAGCTCTGGACCTTATGGCTTCAAAACTGAATTCTTAACAAATATTTAAAGAAGATCATGACACTAATGACTTAAAAACTGAAACTCTGCAAGCTGAAAAGACTTCTGGAGATGGATGGAGGTGATGGATGTACAATAGGAATAGACTTAATACCACTAAACGGTACACTTAAAAATGGTTCAGTACATTTTTATGTTGTCTTTTTAAAATTATTTTATTTTTTATTATTTTTAAATGTTTTTTTTTTTATTTTTGAGAGAACACAAGTGGGGGAAGCTGAGAGAGAGAGGGACAGAGGATCTGTAGCAGGCTCTGTGCTGACAACAGCGAACCTCACGTGGGGCTTGAACTCACGAACCATGAGATCATGACCTGAGCTGAAGTCAGGTGCTCATCCAACTGAGTACCTTTATGTTGTCTTTTTATGCAATAAAACAATTGGGAAAAAAGTAAAGGTGAGGCCTGTTTTTATGTTTAAAAGGATTCCATGATTTTACCTCAACAATAGTCTACTTTCTCATCACATGATGCTTGAACAATGACCTGATCCTGGCACAGAGCATGGGCTGCATTCATGTATGTTGCACCAAATATGAGGACATACATGTTGTAAAACAATTCAAAAGAATAAGTGATTTTTAGGGGCACCTGGGTGGCTCAGCTGGTTGAGTCTGACTCTTGATTTCAGCTAAAGTCACGTTCCCAGAATCATGGGATCGAGCTCCTTGTTGGGCTCTGTGCTAAGTGTGGAGCCTGCTTAAGATTCTCTATCTCCCTCCGCCCTTCCCCAACTCATGCCCTCTGTCTCTCTCTAAAAAAAGATAATAATAAATAAGAAGTGGTCTAGTCAGTGAAATGTCCAATGCCACATACTCAACTGAATATGACAATGTCAAATTTATCATCACTTCTAACTCTATTTGAAAATTGAACTGAAATCACTACTAATGCTGTGTAGTGTCATAAAACCCAAGTGAGGTAAGTTACATTACTGCTTAGCAAATAATCATGCCCTATTTCCTTCCATGAGAAGAATACATTTCCCTGACTAATTGATGTTGGGCATAGCTATATGACTTGCTTTGCTGAGTGGGATAAGAGTGGAAATGATCTAAGCAAAACTAGAAAATTGTTTTTCAGATTTGACTGAGCCTTATACTTCTCTTTTCCCATAAGAAGAATGTGCCTCAGGTGGTTGGAGGTGTAAGGAGAATGAGAAACAGGTAAACTCAGTTCACAGCTAGGACACAAGTGCAACTGAGCTAAGTGTAAATGAGCTGAATTCCAGTTAATCTACAGATGAGTAAGTGTGAAACAGATGCTAACTGCTGCACGTGATATTATGGCTGTAACTAACTGATACACTAAGGAAGAAATGGAATTCATCAAAACACACACAGAATCAAGATTTTAAAAGCCTCAGGTTTGTGAGATTATATTGGTTTAACTGGGTGAAATAGTTGGAAAAGTGAAAGTTTAGCTTTGCTTATGCATGTAAAGGTAACAACTGAATATTTTGATTAGGTTACCTAGTGAGAAAATAAAGAAGAAAACATAGCAAATAGATAAGTCTTAAATTTTTTATTGATGAGGGGGCGCCTGAGTGGCTCAGTTGGGTAAGTGTCTGACTCTTGATTTCGGCTCAGTTCATGGTCTCACGGTTTGTGGGATCGTGCCCCGTGTTGGGCTCTGTGTTGACAGTGTGGAGCCTGCTTAGGAATCTCTTTCTCCGTCTCTCTGCCCCTCCCCTGCTCATGCTTCCCCAGTCTCTCTCAAAATAAATAAATAGACATTAAAAAAACATAAAAAATGTTTTTATTGATGAAAGAAAGGGAAGAAATAAGACTGATGCTAGAAAGGGCATTTGGGAAGAGAGAAGGCTTTTTGATTTTGTTATTCATTTCCTTTTTTTCCATAAAAAAGAAAGGATCATAATGTATTTAAAATTATAAGAGAAATACCAATAAAGCAGGAGAATTAAAATGCAAGGAAGGAAGTTATTGACTGACTTGAAACAAAACCATAGCTCAGTTCGTTTAAGAATGACATTCAGTACACAGTGAAAGACATGAAACAAATTCTTGCTTTGAGACGGAGAAATAGAAGAAAAGTGATGTTGCAAATAATTTCTAAAAATGTGTGGAAGGTGTGTCCACACAGAACTGTTGAAATGAGAAGAATGAAGATGGCACTTGTGCTGGATGGATATATTTGCCATCATGGGATGAGGGGATTGCACTGTTGAATAACATAAGACTCCAAACAACTTTTGGGGGGAATTTTTTTTTTCTGTTTAAAATGTATGTTTAAGGTGATTGCTGACAAATAACAAAAGCCAAGACTACGATAAGTACACTTACAGTGGCAACTAGGTTGAAACAATGGTTCAAAGATCAAGAATGGATACAGCACAGGGAGTTATTTTGGTTTGAACATCTTTCAGGTCTGGCTCCACTACTTTTTCTCTATCTGACACCTTACCAGCAGACCCCGTAACTTCTGACCAAAGCCTTTTAATGGCACTCCAGTAGCCACGTGGCAAAGTTCACTTTCTTTGATGTGATAGATTATGATTCAGCAAATATTCACATATAGACCTCCAGCCAACAGGAGGAATATACTTCCCTATTCTGTTATACAACTAGTTATTTTCTAAGCTTTTACTCCATTATTACACATATCTCAGTGCTCCTCTCCTTTAATTACCTTGAATGTTCACGACCATTATAACTTTCCCCAAGAAACTTTCTTTAATTACTTTATCTCCTATGGATTTCTTATTATACAGAATTGTTTAGCTCTTACTATCTTTCATCATTTCCTTAATATTATGCAATTTTTCATTGTTTTTCTCTCCATGAATCTACCCACCTTTCTTCTGGCCTCAAGTAGAATTGCTAGCTCTTAGGGAGAGAGTGTATTTATGAACATTTTATCCCCTCTACTTAGAAGTCTACTGCATACCTTTGTGATTATTAATACATATTTATATCAATAACAAATATAATAATTAACAGGTCACACTTTCAAAAAACTTGACTTTATCCACGTTATTAAATATCACAATATCTCCCTCTTGGTAAATTTATTCTAAGATCTGACCTTAACTTCAATAACTAAAGATCCCTTTGGAACAGGCAACTCAATGTCTAGTGACCCTTTATTTCTGCTTTCTAGTTTTCAGTGTAGAATAACTAAAAATTCACCTTGGAAGAAACAGAACCAAAGAGATTTGATCAAAACAGTGTCATCTTTTATATAAACAAGATTACTATTTACTTTCATTTGAAAAATAAGGCACAGACATGACAAGAATATAAATTATATGAATTATAGTAATTTATTTTTAAAGGAAATGGCAAAATATTTTAAAATAACAGAATATATGAGGCCCTCAGTATAGCTTCATTTAACATAATAATAAAGCAAACAAAATCCTGAGATGAGATCCATAATTTCTATTATATTTTTAGTGCTTACCCAATCTTTGACCTTCTGTTCACATCACAGATACTTTGGGTGGAGTGAAGATATGCTGGGGCCATATAAAGAAATTCTGTTTTGATCAAATTCATACAATTCAGGAAGACCTTTTTGAGGACTGAAGTGAATAAACACTTTGACCTTCACTCCCAGTAACACACATTTTATCTGTGAAAGTTATCTATAGAAAAATAAAAGGTTCTGACACTTAAAGTTTTGTCTGAAGTATTCCTTAGCAAATTTGTTTATAGAGGAAAAGTAGATGTATGGTATATACAATAGGCATAATTTTTACTTTGCATCTGTTTTGCTGCAATTTGTCTTCTGGAAATACTGGTATAAGAGCAAAGAGATCATAATAAGATTGATCTTCTTAGCAAAAACTGTGAAGTTTTGTTTATATAACCTGTCATAAATTGTTATTTTATGCGAACTTTTCTAAATATTTCTATTGTCTACTACAAGTTTTTGTAAAACACGAGGTGACTATGCTCCATTTTTTCTAAGTCCTCTCTCAATACAAAGACTGATTTTTTACCTAAAATTCATTATTCTAGAAAGTGTGTGTGTGTGGTGGGGGAGGTTGTGTGTGTGTGTGTGTGTGTGTGTGTGTGTGTGTGTTTGTGTATGTGTGTGCATGAGAATGGAGGTGTGATATAAAGTGCACATAGATAGAAATGGGTACAACTAGGACCCTTTCAGACATGGGGTAAACCAAGATTACCATATTTTTTTCTTAATTTTAATATATCTTTGAGTAGTCACATATGATGATATTCTCATTAATTATGTTCTAAGGAAAAAAAGTGGTAGAAAACCATATTGATGCTTCTTTGCTTGTTCCTCCATTGTTCCTCTATTTTCCCCTGATGTATGCCTGAAATTGTATGGAAGTATATTTATTTTTTTTTTAATTTTTTTTTCAACGTTTATTTATTTTTGGGACAGAGACAGAGCATGAACAGGGGAGGGGCAGAGAGAGAGGGAGACACAGAATCAGAAACAGGCTCCAGGCTCTGAGCCATCAGCCCTGAGCCCTACGCGGGGCTCGAACTCACGGACCGCGAGATCGTGACCTGGCTGAAGTCAGACGCTTAACCGACTGCGCCACCCAGGCGCCCCAAGGAAGTATATTTAAATGAACCTAAATAAATTAATGGGTAACTAAGTCATGAATTTGTAGAATAAGTTATATTTTAAGATTAGAATGTCAAATCTAAATGACTCAATTCATAGTACAGTATAAGTTTTCTGACTTTTTTCTGCTGTCTACTTACATTCAAGTTTGGATAACGATACAATTGATCTTAAAATTGTATGGCTATACCTCTCCCAAATACTAATTTATCCATATGGGAAAAATAAAACTATATGGTTTAAAAAATAAAAATAATAATTATACTGTACAAGTTATTTTTTTTAATTTTTTTAAATATTTTTTTAACGTTTATTTATTTTTGAGACAGAGAGAGACAGAACATGAACGGGGGAGGGTCAGAGAAAGAGAGGGAGACACAGAATCCGAAACAGGCTCCAGGCTCTGAGCTGTCAGCACAGAGCCTGATGCCGGGCTTGAAATCACGAACGGCAAGATCATGACCTGAGCCGAAGTCGGACACTTAACCGATTGAGCCACCCAGGTGCCCCGATATACTGTACAACTTATACTTTATCTTATTGAACTATTTCTATTTTATAGCAATTAAATTATGTAATGAGTTGGGTTTCACTTTCTTAAAGTAAAATGAAATGATTGAACATATTTAAATTATTTTATATATTATTGGAAACTAGGAAAATATAAATACTTATAATTATTATAATTCATGTATAGGATCTGAGAAATTATTTTTCCTTTTGACTATCATAAAGTTGTAGGTAGCATTTTAGTGACATATAAAATGTAATTTATATTGGTAGACTAAACATCAATAAAATTCCTATTCCATGTTAGAATGTAAATAAAGAAGAATACAGAAGAGTGATGATACATGTTGCAAACCTAAAAACAGAAGCTTGTATTATAATTAGCTTACTTTAAGACTCTTTTAGAGTTTTATATTTCCGTTATGATCAAGATGCTATCTTGGTCCTGGTGGGTTTTTTTAAATGAATTAAATTTAATATTCATTATTAGATGCACGCTCAAAAATTAGCTTCTGAAGTTCTCAAGCCTATCTCATATTATTACAAACTTTTTCCTCTAACAGCTTATCCTACTGATTAATGAAAATTCATAAGAAATGCCTCTGAAAATGTGTTAATTTAAACTTTTAACAATTTTTGAAACATTCCATGATAGCTTTTTCAATTTATTATTCCTATACTTTCTCCCTTATATATTTGAAGAAACTTGTATGAATATTGTCTTTTATAAAAGTTGGATAGTTCAATAATTAAAAATAAATAAGGATTATATCATTAAAATAAAATTATATTTTAAGAGCATTAAATAAACTACAAAGAGATGACTGACTCCTTGTAATATTTTCCGTAAATTCAATATAAAGATCTGTAAACAATGATTAAAGAAATAATAGAAATGTTAATTTCCTAATATTATCTTCATTCTTCCAGTGTTATTGCACTAACTCTGACTCAGTAACAATGAAACTACTTTAACGTATTTTTTGTCAGAATCATTAAGAGGTATTGATTACCAAATCTTTTCTGAATTCTCTCTACACCTTTGGCCCATTATCATAATTGTTACTATTTCACCTTTTCTGTGCAGTCTTTGTCGGTAAGCCAAACATTTTCCTTTCTAACTGCTTTTTTTAAATGTGTGTGTGTGTGTGTGTGTGTGTGTGTGTGTGTGTGTGTGTTTATTTGGGGGCGCCTGGTTGGCTCAGTCAGTCAAGCCTCCGACTTCAGCTCCAGTCATGTTCTCAGGATCACAGAGCCTGGAGCCTGCTTCGGATTCTCTCTCTCTCTCTCTCTCTCTCTCTCTCTCAAAGGTAAATAAACATTAAGAGAGAGAGCGTAAACATTGAGAGAGAGAGAGAGAGAGACAGAGACAGCGAGCAGGGGAGGGGCAGAGAAAGAGAAAGACATACAGAATCCAAAGCAGCCTTCAGGCTCTGAACTGTCAACACAGAGGCTGAAGGGGCTTGAACCCACAAACCCCGAGATCATGAACTGAGCCAAAGTCAGACGCTTAACCGACTGGGCCACCCAGGTGTCCCCCTTTCTAACTGCTTTTTTTTAAATTTTTTTAAATGTTTATTTATTTTTGAGAGAGACAGAGACAGAGCATGAGCAGGGGAGGGGCAGAGAGAGAGGGAGACACAGAAGCAGAAGCAGGCTCCAGGCTCTGAGCGGTCAGCACAGAGCCCGACGCGGGGCTCGAACTCACGAGCTGTGAGATCATGACCTGAGCCGAAATCGGACGCTCAACCAACCGAGCCACCCAGGTGCCCCTCTAACTGCTTTTAATATGATATATCTATTGTGAAATGATTCTTTTATTAGGTATTTCTATGCTTTCTAACTAGTCATATTTATTAAGTACATATGCAGAGTCTCACCACTGTGTTATACACTGAGCCAGGGATGAGGGATACCAATGTGAACAAAATCAGTCAAGGGGAACTTACTAACAACCAGAGAAGACAGAGAATAAGGAGTTACACAAAGGAATGTAAAATAACAGTCCTAAATTCTACAAAGGAAGATTTCATGATAATCTGAGGGACTTGTCCCTGTCTGGGAAACAGAGGGATACAATTTAGAATTTCATATTCCTTTATGATGTTTCGTTATCTGGTAATTCTCATTTTAGATGAATATAATTTGCCCTCTGAGTTGTATACCATCCCAGCTTGCGAAGGAACAATGTAATGTACTAGCTTTTATCCATTACTTTGAACCTAGGCACATGGAAAATGTGACTGATAGTTTATTAACACAAATGCAGACCAAGATCATTACTGTGGATGAAATCTTGTAATAATCCACTGTGACATGACAAGTTTCTAGAGATGTATCTTTAAAAATGTCATAAAAATAAATTTCTTTACTAGAACAACCTAATCAGACATCACTTTATTTAGAACAATGATAAACACAAATAAAACAAGTCTAGACAGACCATGGAAGAAAGAAAAAATATTTATATATTGGTAATTTTAACAGCACAGTTTTTCATTATTTGAATAAGAAGCTCACATTTTCATTTTGCAGTGGGCCCCTCAAGTTATTTTAGTTGACCCACCATAGCTAAAAATAATCAAAAAGTCTTGTCCACCCTCTGAGTAAAAAGGGTTAGTCATGCAACAATTATTTCAGAGACATCTCAATAACTTTATAATAATTAATATTTGGTTTTTGAAAACGAAAGCTATTTACTCAAATTGAGAAAATAAAACCATGCTGTGATACCATTTCCTAGAGAAATTCTTAATGCAGATATTTAAAATCTAAACAGGAAACAAGGTCAAAAGTACAGGCAATGTTTATATATTTCAACCAAGGAACTCAGATTATAATCTTATGGGCTGCAGTATCGATTTTCCTATAAAGACGAAAGAAGAACATAATTATCATGACCACATATAAGAAAGTTCTATGGTGCAAACATATCAGTGTATTATTACCGCAGAGATATGGTTAGGCACCTTAATTGCTGATGGTACCCAACAGGTTACAAATCTACTAGATGTTCAAAATTATTTTATTTCCTAGTTGAACCTATCGTTGTTTATCAGACAGTTCCATCCAAAGCTGCTATTTTTCTATACGCATAAGGATTTGTAATTTGTTGTCTAACACAAGTCCTTGATTGTTGTCCTGAATAACATTAAAAAATGGTTATTTATCAAAAACATTCTATAAGGACCTTAAAACAATGAGACAAAACCTCCAAATTTTCAGAAATTCCAAGCTATAGTTTACCATAAAGGTTAGTGTCCTAGACTAACTCCATTAGGGCTTCATCGTCCATGTGGTGGTGGGGGAAGTAGAAAAATCCTTATCTTGGGAAAAGAAAACAATTGAATAAGAAATGTTATTTAGTCTTATTTCATGTTAATACTTGTAGAAATGTGTCACTACTTCGCTGAGAAGTGACCACTTTATATTGAGCAATGAAAACTATGAAGCCATGCAAAAATTAATACAATAAAATACACGAAGCTACTGAGATTATAATAGTTCTATGTAAAATACATTTACAAGCAATTCCAATGAATGTTCTAAGTCTTGAAATGCATTATTGTATTGCAGCTACAAAGTTTACATTAAATGCTCAACTATAATTTCAACTTATAAAAACTGAAAAATATGAGAATGACTGATATTAGTCTTTTAGACTTAGTACTTCAGTCTAAGGTCACAGAATCTGTAAAACAGTTAAAAGATTATTAGTTTGCCTGTATTTCTCACCTTGGGGAACAGTGGTCTATGAAAGCAGAACAAAACATTTTTTTATTTGCTGCTTTTAATGCTTTATTTTATTTTAGTTTTATTTTGGAACCTAATTTATTTGGGACCTGTATTCTAGCATAATTAAGCAGAATGAGACCATACAGCATTTACGCCAGAGAAGGGTAATGGCTCCACTCTGGTTGGTACCTCTCACATATCTGGGGTGAGGTATGTTCTCTTTGACGCTTGTCACTGCATGGCTAAAAGTCAGAGATCCATATAAAAGTCACACATACAGAATCTGTCCAGAAAGAACATTTGACATCTCATCTAATTTTTGTTGTTGTTGATGTTACTGATTCACAAGCAAGCCACATTCTGTTTATAGAAAATAACCAATTCCAGTATAAATTCTAATAAGGAAGAGGATTGATAAGCTCCATTATTTTTATTTTGAGACCTGCACACAAATGAATGATACTCTATTTTATAACACTGCATGTGCAAAATGCTTAATTTTCTTGGCCACACACAGTTTTCTTTATTTAATTTTTTTTTTTTTTTTTTACATTTACTTATTTTTGAGAAACAGAGTGAGACAAAGTGTGAGCAGGGGAAGGGCAGAGACAGAGAAGGAGACAAGAATCTGAAGCAGGCTCCAGGCTCTGAGAAAACAGTCAGCACAGGGCCTGATGCGGGGCTGGAACCCACAAACTGTGAGATCGTGACCTGAGCCGAAGTCGGACGCTCAACTGACTGAGCCACCCAGGCACCCCACCACACACACTTTTCAAGTGGAGAAAGTCCTACATTTTATTCAGTGACAGGGGATCTAGCTTGAGGCCATCCATTACATATGGCATAGTGATGATTTGCAATCTATAGCTTCAGGCATATACTGGGATTTATTAAATGCAATAATCTCTTCCTCTCTTTTGTTAATGTCCAAATTTATTTGAGGAGACTATGTTAGGGATTCAGATGAGGAGGAGAAAGAAGAGGTATTTTGAGGGCATGAAGAGTGAATAATTCTTTAAGAGTAGGAAAAAAAATCAGTGAATTTTATGAATAATTATGAGCTGGTTACCTCTCCTTTGAAATATCCCCGTTACAGTACCTCTCAGGGAATGGTTTCATGTACACAGCGAAGCTGATCATATGCATTCAGTTTTCCAGTCTTGTGAAAGCTTCCTACACCCTAAGTTGAGTATGTAAGCTCCAAAACCACTAGTGATAAAAGAATATGTAGGCAGGGCAGTAAGATAATTCAGTAGTAAATGTAGAAGCCCGGTGATCTGAGGATTTATTCCGCTTCCTCCAACATTGGGCTGTCTTCTAAGATTTATTTGTTGTTCTGGGATAAGAGAAAAGGAGATTCAAAAATGATCCCAGTTGAATTTCCCTCCAGCCAAGTAAGACAGAAGCTAAGGAAAGTTTAGGCTGAGGCTTAATAAATAAATATGGTGTACATGAATTTATTGTATATGACTAATATGTGTTACGAAAGTTTGTTTCAATCATTTGCATTCTTTACACATTTAAATCTGTAATTTATCTGGAACATCGGTGGTAGTGCCTATAGAATGATAGAGTAATTTCATAAATATGATATATGTAATTAACAAGGCATAATATTAATCAGGACCAACATAAAATACTTTTTGGTTTTATTATATCTGACTAAACACGTAATTGCATAATTATATAAGTTAAAATACTTGGTTGAGAAATTTCAAGGTATGTTTTCTTGGTTCTGTGTACTATAGAGTTTCTTTTTTAGAGTTTTAATATATTTCCTATCGATCTTCAATTAAAAAAATCATGTATGTCATTCTTAACTACAGATATTTTAGAAATTTCTCACTAACAAATGATCTATTCTTACTGTTCCAACTGATTTTCAAAGAAATTTTATTATTTTACAATAAATGGGATTTTCATATCACGAGATCAAATGTTATAGAGCTTAGGGTATTTGTAGAAAAATCGATTGTTGTCCATTCATTGTTTCAAATAGCAAAAGTGTTCTAGATCATTTACTTGATTTTTTATCTGCAAATTTTATTTGGAGATACTGCCTACTATCTATCTGGAAATAAAGGCTAAAATATGTGGACTCATTATAAAGACAAAATAATTGAAGAATCGTTTTCACTTTAAAACAACACAAACAAAAAATTAGATAAATAAAACAAAACAAATTATAATGTAAACTGAAAAATGGGTAAAAGATGCCAAAATATTACTGCTCTTTAGTTGAAATATAAGTCATCATATTTTAATTACTGTTACATCATTCTAACAAATAGAAACCACTATCAAATCACTTTCTATTTCTACTGTAAGACAATTTTATAGTGCATAGATGACTATCTTTGTTAAGTTTTGACATATATTTATGTCTTTATAGATCAAAAATGTTGATGAGAAGTGTTGGCGAGGAGTGCCTGGGTGGCTCATTTTGTTGAGCATCTAATTTCAGTTCAGGTCATGATCTCGTGGTTCATGAGTTCAAGCCCCACATTGGGCTCTGTGTTAACAGCTCAGAGCCTGGAGCCTGCTTCAGATGCTGTGTCTCCCTCTCTCTGCCCCTTCCTTGCTCATATTCTGTCTCTCTGTCTCTCAAAAAATGAATAAACATTAAAAAATTAAAAGAAAAAGAAGTGTTGCTTAACTGGCAGTCTTTTATGAAACTGAACTATTATGAAGACTCTTATTTTCTAAAACAGATATTTTGCCATTCAGTGAGTTTTAGAAACAACAAAGTCTTCAACATATCATCCAGTAGCATCATTGAATCATTTTTCCAGTTGGCAAAGAAATCAGGAAATGAGCTGAAAACCACTAGGGCCACAAACTACTAATCTATAAATTAGATTTTCCAGTTAAAAGAGATTTAAATCCCAAATTGGATAAGACTTAGAATGAGAAACAGATGCTATTTGTATTGTGCTTCTTATCAGATAGTGGGTCTCCTGAGGACACATTAAAGTGACACAATCAAAGCATCTCATCACCTGCTCAATGTTAGGTTATTTTAGATATTTGCTAGGATGGTTCTGGAGTGTTCATAACCAACACTCAAGAAGAGTTTCTCTGCCTGTATGGAAGTAGATTAAAAGTTAAATAATCTGCCATGTGCATTAATACAGTTAGGTAGTATAAGAAATAACTGTATTAAAGCTTAAGCTAAAAACAAGGCAGCAACTGTCAAATGAATATGTGTATAATAATTCATACACATTGTACACATTAGACTAAAAGTAATCTAGTTTTAGAATACACATAAGTAAAAAAAAACAGTTCTGGTTTTGTTTAGGAAGAAACGAAATATGATCAAGAAATCTTTAACTCAGGGAGTATTTATTTTAAATTTTAAACAAGAGTAAAAAAGAATTGACAATTATTTTGATCACCTGGATTCAAAAAATAATATTTGACTGCAAACTGTATACTAGAACACTCTTAAACAATATTTCTAGGTATAGTGGAAAGGCTTCTGCTCAGAACTATCAAAATTGGAAATAGATATGTTTTTTGTTTGTTTTTTTAATGTTTATTTTTGAGAGAGAGAGAGAGAGAAAGACAGAGTGCAAGCAGGGCAGGGGCACAGAGAAAGGGAGACACGGAATCCGAAAGAGTGCAAGCAGGGCAGGGGCACAGAGAAAGGGAGACACGGAATCCGAAGCAGGCTCCAGGTCTGAACTGTCAGCCCAGAGCCTGATGTGGAGCTCGAACTCACGAACCTGAGCTGAAGTCAGAAGCTTAACCAAATGAGCCACCAAGGAGCCCCCTAGATATGTTTTTTTTTTTTAATTTAAAACTCAGAATAGATATGGGCAAATTTCTATCAATATTTTCTTAATCTTGTAAAATCAAATTCTCATATGCAATTTAAGGGAAAGCAGAGTGTCATGTATCCTACTTTCTATTTTGGCTTTTTGGTTAAACAAAATATACTAATATTTGGTAATAAATTCACATAATTTTTTAAAAAAGGAAATTGTTTTATTCTTTCTTTTGAAATATCTCTCCAACAGTTAATTTTCGTTTTCCATAAAGTTCAGGAAAAATTTTCTAAGCATTACAATGACCTTTCTGAAAGATGTGTAATAAAAATGCAGACTATTAGTAAATTGACAGGGAAGCAGGGATTTAAAAAGTAGATAAATACATATAAACATACATAATATCAACTATTTATAAGCCTAATAAGGGAATAGAGATTTAAAGTGTGCAAAATAAAAATAAATACATTTATTTTGGTAAGCAATATTTTTTTAACTGAGGTAAATTCATGTACAATAAAATAAACCATTTAACTGAGGTACATTCATGTACAAATAAAATAAACTACGTGGAAGTAGCATTTAATACATTCATGTTGTACAAATATCACTTCTATCAAGTTCCAAAATATTTTCATCATCTCCAAAGAATATTCTGTGTCCATTAGGCAGATACCTAAGCAACAATGTTTTAAAACTTATTAGCCCTTGGGATACAGAAAATTTGCATTACTATGTAAAATTCAGGAGAGAAAAACTTTATATGTTCTTGAAATATTATGAGGATTCTACATTGACAAATTCTTCTACTCATAGTAACTTCAATTTTAGTGGAAATAGTTACCTGTGAACATTTTGTTTGCTTTATATGGAATATAATTCAAAACAGCTATAAGTAGGGTAGAGTCTAATTTCTTTGACTCAAAGTAGAGGAGTATACATCTTATAATTTCATCTCATTTCATTACAAGTGTTACATACATCCTTACACAGCCTTTAAACCATAGCCTCACTAGGTTGCTGTGGCCCCCATAGTGGATATAGAAAAGGAACCACTGGGGTGTGAGAAAGAAGCATTGAATTCTCATACTTTTCAATTTTTATATGGGCTATGTTTTCAAATGTTTATGATGAAAGAGTACAATACTTAATCTGTATGTTTTTTAAACAACTATTTGGGGAATATGATTAACTAATTTGGTGCCATTGGGTTTCCAGTATCCGTCATGCTCTTTCCATGGCTCCCTCTTAAGTATTTTGAGTCAGTTCTACCCCAATATCCATTCCTAGCAATCTTCTGTCCAGATTGTATAGAAGCTAATGTTTTTCTTATATGGATAAAGTAAGTTTGACAGCTCATCCCTCATTGGTCACCCCAATTCTCTAAATCTTCCTGCAGGCTGTCTAATGTCCTTTGGCATTGTAATACGATTCACCTATACTTTTACAGATTGTAAAAGGTTGGAAAATTTGATCATTTCAATTTTCTGTGGCTGATTAATTCTGCCACGGTATATGTCTGGTCTTGGAAATAGGAGGGCTCAGCAGATTACTAGTTGCTAAGAGCTTTCTTGCCTGGAGCTGTCTTCCTCAAAGCAACAGTTTGGGAACATAATTTTTCTCTCTCTGTAACTGTCTGCAGGCCACCAATCTTAACCATCCTACAAGTAAAGGTATAGTTAAAGTAACACACATTAAGCTTAGTTTTTGTGAGTGCAGAATACACTACACTATGAATGTTTGTTAGGATCAATAAGAACTTCTAGTACTCAAAGGTCATATATTCCAGGTCCAGGGTAATTTTTCCTGACTCTTTAATAACACAAGACTTGGGCTAAATATAACTACCTTCATTTCCAGCAATTTCTTTCTTTGGGCAATTCCAATGCTTTTCTGAAATCTTTTTTCTTCTCTATATCTCCCTTTATGGTAGCCCTTATGTTACTATCAGTTTTGATCTGTGGTTGTCAGAATAATTTAATGGCTCCTTCATCCCTCTCAGTGATCTGTTCAAGACATTAACATATGCAGAAGAAAGCCCTAGAATATTCAGGACTCACACTGGGAGTTACTTCTCTCATACATCCCCATTCTCTCTCCTTCTGCTTTAGGATTTGCCCAGGGGTTCAGAATCATCTTCTTCTTTGTCTTATATTAAGTCTATTTCCCCCAAAATACATGATTTGAAAGGCAATAATTATGTATGTCACTTAGATTGAAGTTTTGTTTTCTATGCCTGATGATGAACATTGTCAGCTATTGTTTTTTTCTTTGATGCTCTTCATATAATATCTACATATATATACAATTTATATCAACTAGAACTGTTGCAAATAAATATGATTAAGAATATAGCACCGATAAAAAGTGCTTAGAACATATATTTTTACTTCGTTAGTAGTTAAATTGTACTGTGTGGTACTTAAAAGCAAAGAGACATTTTCACGGTAACTTTTGTTTTTGGGTCACATATTATAATTAAAGGCATATAATTCACTAGGAAACACACTAAACATACTTAATTATATATACACATAACACATTTCAGAGATGTTGGCATTCCAGCTACTTTAAGTAGGAAAATTTGAGTACTCAGAAATACCGAAATAGCAAATATGTCAGTGTCAAATATCTGTCAGTTACCTTGGTTATAGTGCTTATCTCTGTCTATTTTGTGGGAGGAACAGAAGGCAGATATTGAAAATTATGGTAAATAGGCAATCTGTTCTTTGTTTATCATTGCTGTACTAGTTTTAAATCTCTAAGAAATACTTTTTTTTTTAATATCTGGAAACTAGTTGATTAGTCCTTGGCTATGAACTTCCATAACTGGTGGGTCATATCATTCTGCCAATTATTCCTTAATAAAAGTCTCTCCCAATTCCTGTGTCTCTACCTGAATTTCCACAGTCTACAAGATTGGCCTTTGTAGCTAAGTATTATATATACTCGAAATACCTAGCCTTTCAAAAGAACTCATTTATCATGGCGCTCCACAAAAAGAAGGACATATGTGAATCCTGTGTGGCCAGAGAAGACAGAGGTTGAGAAAACACAGTGGAATCTGAATCTTCCAGATGTTTTAATTACCCAAATGGGTGTGGGAATACTAGCATGCCTCACACAACATCTTTAACTATTTTCAACGTTAAGAATTTAGAAAATTATAACTTCCGTAATTTTAAAAATCCTATATGCCAGAGATTTTATGAGCACATATCTTTAACACTAGCTGATTATTTCTTTAAAAAAAATTTAGGGGCACCTGGGTGGCTTAGTCGGTTGGGCGTCTGACTTCAGCTCAGGTCATGATCTCACAGTTTGTAAGTTTGAGCCCCGCGTCGGGCTCCGTGCTGACAGCTCAGAACCTGGAGCCTGCTTCGGATTCTGTGTCTCCCCCTCGCTCTGCCCCTTCCCTGCTCATGCTCTGTGTCTCTCTGTCTCTCAATAACAAATACATGTTAAAAAAATTAAAAAATAACACTAATGTTTATTTTTGAGAGAGAGAGAGAGAGAGAGAGAGAGAGAGAGAGGGGGGGGGGGGCCGGGGGTGGGGGGAGGGGAGGCAGAGAGAGAGGGAGACATAGAATCCAAAACAGGCTCCAGGCTGGCTCTGTGTTGTCAGCACAGAGCCCTGACGCACAACTCAAACTCACAGACCACGAGATCATGACCTGAGCCACCTAGGCGTCCCAATACTAGCTGTTTATTTATATTTTCTTACCAAAATGATGAGATATAAAACACAAACATACTTTCACATGTAGTACACTATTAACGTAGACTGTATTTTGCTCACCTTTTGTTCATCTACCTTTACCATTTTTCTGTTATCCGATTTCTAAACGATACAACACTTAGAATTTATTAGAAGCTCCATTGTCTTCTAAGACTAAAAAACACGGAGTTTGGAGATAGTTTATTTATTTTTTTTTTATTCTCTTCTTTAAGAGTTTGATTAGACCCAAATGTTCAAAGCATAGTTAAGTGAAAAGTGGCTATTGCTAACATTTGAATGCTTACTACATGCCAACACTATATATTGTAGGTCATGTACTTGAGCCCTTAGAATTCAAAAGGCCATAAGAAATAGTTTCACTACTATTATCGATTGGATATCTTAATGATCATTCTAAAATTATTTTGACAAGTCTCCCTGAATAAATAAAATAAAATAAAAGGTTCAAAACTAGACTCAAGAACCTAGATTCTGTTAAGCAAATGTGCCATCAAAAACTGCGAAGTAGATTTGAAGTACCATCTGCTCTTTGGTACCCCAGATATTGTGCTACAGGGGGATTCTATGAGGATAGTCAAGTTATAGTCAAACTTTCTTTAGGCTGTCTCTTTCCTTTTTATGTTGCATGAAGCATGTTTGTTTTGTTTTGCTTGCTTGATTGCTGCTTTTAAAGATTATTTATTTATTTTGAGAAAGAGAGAGGGAGAGAGAGAAACCCAAGCAGGCTCCATGCTGTCAGCACAGGACCCGAGGCGGAGGGGGGAGGGGCTTGATCTCACCACTGTGATATCATGACCGGAACCAATACCAATATTCTGAGGCTTAACCAGTTGAGCCACCCAGTCACCCTGCATGAAGCTTATTTTTTAAGCCTACCTGGAAATTCTGTAAACTACATCGTACCCTATACAAAATTCCTTTCTGTTTACACTAAGTTGGACTTTACTGCCTGCAAAAAATATTAAAATAAATGTAGTTTATAAATTAGGTAATGGAGGCTAGAAGAAATTAAATGACTTGCACAAGCTTCTGTGACTAGTCAGTGTCAGAGCCAAGAACCCAGCTTGTCTGCTTTGGGGTCCATAAGTATAGCCATTGTGCTTTTGTGCATTTTTTCCCTCTTTCACAGACATTTTGACTTTTAATATTTGAGTAAATGATAAAGTTTGGGAGGAGTAAAATCTAGTATTTAGGCATCACAGAAAATATCTTAATATCGTTAATAATAGAACGCCTTAGAGTAATTGGAGTCATTTATATTTTCTTTTTTTTTTTTAATTTTTTTTTCAACGTTTATTTATTTTTGGAACAGAGAGAGACAGAGCATGAACGGGGGAGGGGCAGAGAGAGAGGGAGACACAGAATCAGAAACAGGCTCCAGGCTCCGAGCCATCAGCCCAGAGCCGGACGCGGGGCTCGAACTCACGGACCGCGAGATCGTGACCTGGCTGAAGTCGGATGCTTAACCGACTGCGCCACCCAGGCGCCCTCATTTATATTTTCTAAGGATGTTTTATAATTGTATTCTATTATGTGATTCGGGATTAATTTGTAGAAAAAAATGGTTTTTGGTTTACTTTATAAGACTCAATTTTCCGTATGAACATGATATTTATTCCAAAAAGGCATCAAAATGACTAAACATTTTATTACCTGGCTATCTTTACAAAGCTATTCTTTACAAAGATTTTGCCAAAAGCTAAATACATAATTAAACAGGCAGCAAAAGAGGTACTAAAACTAAATAGGCTTGTTTCTCAGGTTTCATATGATAAATTTTGAGTCTCATCTAGTGGCTCTAGATCCAAGAAGTAATACAATAGTAAAGAAGAGTAAAGAAGCAAAGAGCCTGAGAGTAAAGAAGGCATGAATAAAGACAAAACCATGACTTTGAATTTAAAGCACTAATGAAAGTAGTAGTAGCTAACACCTAAATAACAGTAGTAGTAGTATAAATAACTAAATGGTGAATAATATTTTTTCACCAAAATGTGTCATAATGTGTGTTAGCCATAGAAACCTAAATTAGAAAGAAAATAAAAGATAAGAGCTAGGGTTATAAATTTAAAAGTCATCTGCATTGCCATTCCCTTATAAATGGCAATTCAGAATAAATCATGTCACAAAAGGAATTTAAAGGCTATTTTACATGTCTATATAAATATTCATTTATATAGAATTGCATTTTATATTTTACATTTATAAATGTTAAAACACAACAGTCAAACATATCAAGATAATATTTGTCCTGAGACTTGTTCTATTTGAAATTGCTCTTTTAGCAAATTATGAAGCAAAAATTATTTCCACCCAAAACAAATATATGAATTTAGTGTACCATAATAGAGTCATAAACTGACCTCTACATTCTTTAGGTATTAAACATTTAATATTTGTCCTTTTAGTTGAAAATTTGGTTCCAAACTTTGTTTCAGAATTAAGCTCCATCTAGTTGTTCCAAATTCTTTTGACTGTTATATTTGATTTATAACAGCATTTAAAGTTCTCAGCAGCACCAAAACATTCCATTCCATTTAATGATATGCTTGTAGGCATCTACTGTTTTTCAATCTGAGACTTTAATTTGAGCAAAGACTTTGATTTTTAGTCATTAGATGCATATAAAATATGAATGAGGAATAGGACCACAGCAGAATTCAAGCTGTGATATTTCATAGCCAGTTTCCAAATACCTTATATCTAAGATTATTTCTACAAATTTAAGATGTGTTAATTTAGCAAGTAATTTACAATACTTGCTAAAATAATACATGTAAGCTTCAAAAAAAAACTTTCATCATTGTAAGCACTGGGATAATTATAGTTCTCTGACTTATCTTTATTTTTAGTTGAAAACAGAGCTGTATTAAAATTGGAGCATTATTGTAGTCCTTTGTGCTTCATGTCTTACATGTAAAACTAAGACAAGCAGGCCCCTTCTACTCAGTGCACAATAAATCTTCCTGCACAGAGTTCACAATAACATATATGTACTGTTATCCTACTATGTATCATAGGTAGTTGCAGAAAAAAAAGCATCCTGAAAAACCACTCAAGAAACAGATAATTGAAGATAAATTTCAAAATCAATATGAGCATATTTCCTGAATTGAAAAATAATAAATCTACAGTGCTTTTTCTACAGACATGGAATTTCTTGACGAAGTTGTTCAGGAAGAAGAAAAATTTTAATATAGTCACTTTGGCATTAGGCTCATTTATACTCTTTCTTTAAGGCTTGGTATATGGATCTTCACAAACACATACTAAATTATTATCTAATTTAAATGTTTTAAAATTTTTTTAATGTTTATTTTTGAGAGAGAGAGAGAGAGAGAGAGAGAGAGAGAGCAGAGGAGGGGCAGAGAGAGAGGGAGACAGAATCTGAAGCAGGCTCCAGGCTCTGAGCTGTCAGCACATAGCCCCATGTGGAACTCAAACTCACAAACCACAAGATCATGACCTGAGCCAAAGTCCAACATTCGACCAACGGAGCCACCCAGGTCCCCAATTATTATCTAATTTATAAAATACAAAATTCTTACAATAACACAGAAACCCTATATAACCTGTTCTCAACCTACTCCCCATTCTTATCTCTTACTATTCAACTCTCTAACTTATGAACAAAATTCTCTCTTTCCCAGGAGAGACATGCCCTACATGCCTGATGCTCTCTGTTGGTTAGGAATGTGGTCATCCATCATCTCTCTGTAGAGAAGTCCTACTGTGCCTTGAAAAGTCACTCCTGTGAACTCCTTTTCTTAAGACAATGGGCTAGTAATTCTCTCCTCTACTCCCTGACATCTTGTTCAGACTTCTATTGTAACATTTATTACATTGCCTTGGGATTATCTTTTATTTCATCTTTCTTATCCAAAATTGAATATTGGAATTTTGGAATATTGGAATATTGGAAATTTTGGTGTCATAACTATTCTATAACATTTTAAGATGTATTATTTTAAAATGTATACATCCCTTTCACAGACAATTTTTTCCCAATCCTCTAAATGAGAGAGACAGAGAATGTTTTGCTGCCTTACAGAATCAGTAACTAAATGGATTTCATGTCACTGGACTTCAGCTGTTTTGGTTTTTTTCCTAGTTTGCAACTACCTGTACAAAAGAGTAAGTTCTTAAAAGGTAAATTATAGATATGTCTTATTATCACACACACAAGTTCTTTAAAGAGTGTCAGTCCTGTGTTTTGTCCTTTGTCCCAGCAGTCCATTGATAGGACACCTGGGAAAAACTCTCTTTGGGAAATGTGAACATTCTTGTTTGCCTCGTTGGCTACTATGCATTCCCCTGGTTGAAACCTTTATGTCTTAGATTAAAAGCAGATTGATACAACTTGATTATAATGCAGGGCAAATGCTAATATCAATATATGAGTATGGTTGGATTTTTATCAGTATATATATACATATACAGAGAGAGAGAGAGAGAGAGAGAGAGAGAGAGAGAGAGATAGGTTACCAGTGATTGGTCAGCTTGGCCCCTGAGTTTTGGTGTCTTTTGATTAGAACAATGACAAAGGAAAGAATCTATAACTCTCTTCCCTGAGTGATAACCTGAAGACACAGAATTTGCTCCCAGTCTATATTATTATTATTGCGCTTGTGGTAAACCCCTGAGGGAGTTTTATTTTTCTCTGACACGAGGACACAGACCCTGTTTCTTTGTCCTTGCAATGCAAGGTGTGCAATATCCTGACTGTAAAGCGAAGCAATGACATACTACACTCTTTCTGGTACAGATTTATTTTCCTTCCTTTACATTGGTCTAGGAGAAAAATAAGAGATGGAGCTAAGTCTAATTTTTTTTTTTTTACTAAACAATCTGCTTTGGGGAACAGGGTAATCGATTTGCAGGGAAAAAAAGAAAACACTCTTATATCTTCCTAAAGAGTAGAAAATTAGTTTTTATTTGTAATGAGACAGGTAGCTATTAAGAGATACAAGATACTTGGCTAGATAATCAAATTCTTTTTTGAAAAGAATATATCAATATGTCACTGATCATTGTATATAGATCATCTCATGTATATAGATCATCATTGTATATAGAGCATAGATTCAGTGCTGTGATGAACTACTTATCACCACTTCTCTTAGTCTACTTTCACTCAAAGCAAATTTTAAGTTATTTTATGCATTTATAAATATAATTCTATTTATATTATTTTACCTAAAGCAATTCTCTTGTCATTTCACCTACTGTTATAGTGGAAACAATGTGCACATATAAAATGAATTGAAATGTATAAGAAGAGTCATCCTATTTTTGGAAAGAAATAATATAACACTGATAGTTTAATTCATTTCTGCTATCTCATTTCAAAATATAATCAGTTGCATTGCAAGAGTAGAATAAATTAGTAATTGAATGGTTAAAAAGGAACTAGAGTTTCTAAATATATGTCACAGGTAAAGAGAGAACTACATCTAAAACCAAAAAAAGGAGGCTGTGATTATCTAATGATCTACAAATGAGTAAAATAACTCACTGCTTTTGAGTTATTTTTAATAATAGCAAATAAGGATGAAATATTTACAATTAGCAAAGAATAAACCTTCAAGCATAAAATTCTTGAAAACAAGGTAACAAAACACTTCATAAAATGAGTAAGATAGCCTCTAGAGGATACTACATGTTAATACCATGGGTAATGGCCATATGTAACAGTGCTAAAATAAGTCAAAGCAAGTGAAAACACCTTTTTATGACATTTAAAACTTTTGCATAATATTGAAGTCAAATAAATCTTCAGCACAAAAATGTACATTGAATTTTGCTAACCTACCCCTGCACTTTTGTACCCTCATTGAAAGTACAAAGGATATGATGTCTTTTTTAATTTTTTTTATCACATTTATTTATTTTTGATAGAGAGAGACACAGCACAAGTGGGGCCGGGGCAGAGAGAGAAGGAGACACAGAATCCAAAGCAGGCTCCAGGCGCCGAGCTGTGAGCACAGAGCCACGTCTTCAGCACAGAGCTCCACCCCGGTCTCGAACTCACAAACCACGAGACCATGACCTGAGCCGAAGTACGACGCTCAACCGACTGAGTCACCCATGCGCCCCCCCAATGATATGATATTTAAAAATATTCTATACTTATCAGAATGCTGAGTCCAAACTCTCTGGGCAAAGATAATTTGGCACTGGCCTCCTGTCCTCTCACCCCAAATAGTTATACGCTTTCTATCCTTCCACATTAGCATATGCACTCTTCCATTTTTCTCTTCAACCTCTGCATGCCACACACACCGGCCTCTCCTTGAGGCTCCACTCTAGTGAGGATTTTTAGATATTATCTTGTATGTAGGGTGACCACCCATCCAGGTCTGCCTACAATGTTCCCAGGTTTAGCACTGAAAATCCTGTATCCCCAGAACTCCCTCAGTCCTGAGCAAACCAGAATGGTTGGTCACTCTACTTGTATGTTCTCTATAACACAGCTTCCGGTTTAAAGCTGCCTGAAAGCAGGAATGGTGTCAGGGCAGATGGAAGCAGAAAAGGAGAGAGCTAGACTGAAACAATCTACACACTCAAATTCTCTTTCAGTGGCTGTGAGGTATGAAATGAACCAAAACTACTTCCTATGGCTGGAGCAAAGGAAGCTTAGAACTTTGTGCCTGTGTCTCCTGCCAGATGCTGTGGACTCATCAAAAGACCCTAGAAGAAAGAAGCTATTGTGTGGAACAGACTTGAATCTCAATGAATCAGCATGGCCTTTAATTGGGGATTGTCAGTTGGAGGTGATGAGCAAGTCAAGGGCACAGTGCCTTCACAGGGCCAAAAGGAACGGCTACATGTGACCCCAGCCACGATGCTTCAGTAGGAACCCCGTGAAGTCAGAAACTGACAAAGACAACTGATGAGATGCGACATGTCAAAAGACCCTGGCGATTCCAATGAAGAATAGTTGGCCCCTCAGAGCCAGCCATCCTCTCCAATTCTTTGATGTAGCTTCCTGGGAGAAGGAACAGCGAGAAAGGAAAATAAGTACGCTTTTTGAAAATATTTTGCTAAAAGAGACTGTCTTATGTGGGTAATAAAGGACCAAACATTTTCACATCACATTTTCCTGCCATTGGTGGATTTGGAGATTTCTTAACTCTACTTGAATTCAGTTAGAGATTTCTGCATAAGTGAGTTGAAACTATCAAATATAAAGCCATTACAATTTTGTCTCTAGGAAGTTGGAAACTCAAGGCTCAGAAGAGATTCATATGGAACAGTGAGGGATGAAGAGACACTTACTTTCTCAATGTAATGTAGAGATGCAGCCTGTTTGAAGGTCAACCACAAATTCTGATTATCACTGAGAACTTACTTATAACTCCCCTTTTCCTGAGAAACTTAGTTTCTCCATATTTAAATAAGAATAATAACAATACTAATAATAATACCTATGTCCTCATAAGTGGTTTTTGAGAATTATCAGAAACAACATATGTTTGTGGTAAATATTAAGTGCTCAAACAAAAAATAGCTATTGATGTTATTACTAGTATTACTTTAATTTCTTTAAAAGCTTAAAAGCAAATAGAAAAAATAAGCACAGATAAAGCATACTGTATATACCCGATGTTTCTATTCTCCCATTTATAATATAATATATCAAATGACATTAATATGAAAATGTGAAAACTTCCGTTGTAACTGTTATAGTGATTGCTGGAACAAATTAAAAAGAAATTAATGGATTCCTCATTCAGCAAGTTTCAGAAGGCAAAGGCTAACTTGTTTCTGCAACACACACATTAGGGGCTCTGTTCCTTGATTACCTATACGTTCATGTGCTGGAGTCTGAGCTGAAATCATTGGGCCCCCTGAAAAGCCATTAGTTGTAGCTGACATCAGCTGCTTGTAAAGTTTCTGTAAAGGGCAACATGAGGGTGATATGATAGGGAAGTGGGGCTTATTCTGCTGCCTCTGCTGAGACTAAGACATGATTAATTTCTCCAAAAGATTCATCTTCTCTT
The DNA here is from genome assembly GCF_018350175.1 of Felis catus. NCBI lineage: Eukaryota > Metazoa > Chordata > Mammalia > Carnivora > Felidae > Felis > Felis catus. The sequence goes on from NC_058372.1 coordinate 58,284,203, forward strand.
TTTGTTATTTTTTTTCTGTTTATCCACACAGGGAGAAGCAGATATATGCATGCATGTGGTTCCTAAGGTAAACATGCATATATTTTCATATATTTGAAAATGTGTACACACACTCATATGCACATACAGACACACACACGTTTCCTTAGATATAAAATTGTTTAAAATTTATTTGGTACCCTGAGTCCCTTTCTATGCAAGAGTGACTATGCCTTTTAATACACCACTGCTTCACCATCTTGAAAGAAAATATGCATTTATAGTGTATTGATTTCAAGAAGTATATCTATTGTCTACTTTAGTTTTGACTGTTCCAGTTTTGAAATGGAATTTACTTCATAAAATTACCTGCAGAGTATCACATTAAAAATAAATTCCCTGTAGAATAATAATATTAAAAGTAACTTACTATAAAACCTAACTCTAAAAGGGGAATACAAATACAACAAGCAATATATTGCTTGCCAATTTTTCTTAAAACAAATATTCATTGCTCCTTTTATTTTGAAAAAAAACATATTTGTTCTAACATTACAAATTACCACAGATATACAGTAAAATTTTTTTTTAATGTTTACTTATTTTTGAGAGAGAGAGTGAGACAGAGTGTGAGCGGGGGAGAGCCAGAGAGAGGGAGACACAGAATCAGAAGCAGGCTCCAGGCTCTGAACTGTCAGCACAGGGCCTGACGTGGGGCTCGAACTCACGGACTGTGAGATCATGACTTGAGCTGAAGCCGGACACCCAACCAACTGAGCCACTCAGGCGCCCCACAGATATACATTTTAAAGAAATGAAGCTGGATGTTAAGGAATTACCTTTGTGAGTACATCTCACAATTAATAAATTCTGAAAATATTTAGCACAAAACTTTCAGTTGTACTTTGTTGAGTTGTTGGCTCTATTTTCAAATAATTAGGACCCAGAAAAAAAAAATAGCTAGGTTAATTTCAGCTAATAAGCTAGGAAAAAGTTTTGAAAACCTAATTCTTAAAAGAAATATTTGTATCACTTTTTAAAAAAAGTGTTTATTCAAATTACAGTTAACAGTCAGTATAATATTAGTTTCAGGTGTCCAATACAGTGATTTAACACTTCCATAAATCACCCTGTGTGTATCACAAGTGCACTTCTTAATCCTATCACCTATTTAGGATCACCTATCACCACCCACCTCTTCTCTGGTAACAGTCAGTTATAAAGAATTTGTCTCTTGGTTTGCCTCTCTCTCTCTTTTTATTCCCTTTGCTCTTTTGTTTTATTTCTTAAATTCCACACATAGGTGAAATCATATGGTATTTGTCTTTCTCTGATTGACTTATTTGACTTAGCATAATACTCTCTAGCTTCATCCATGTTGTTGCTCATGACAAGGTTACATTCTTTTTATGGTTGAGTAATATCCCATTATATGTATGTATACCTCTTCTTTATCCATTCATCAGTCGATGAACACTTGGGCTGTTTCCATAATTTGGCTATTGCAGGTAATGCTGCTATAAACATCAAGGAGCATGTATCCCTTCGAATTAGTATTTACGTATTCTTTGGGTAATACCTTAATGCAATTGCTGGATTGTAGGGTGCTTCTATTTTAAGGTTTTGGGGAAACTCTATACTGTTTTCCAGAATGGCTGTACCAGTTTGCATTCTCACCAACAGTGTAAGAAGGTCTCTCTTTCTCCACATCCTCACCAACACCTGTTGTTTCTTGTGCTGTTGATTTTCACCATTCTGACAGTTGTGAGATGATACCTTTTTGTAGTTTTGATTTGTATTTCGCTGACAATGAGTAATGTTGAACATCTTTTCATCTATTAGTTTATTTTTGTTTCTGTTTCCCTTGCCTCAGGAGACATATCCAGAAAGAATTTGCTATGGCCGATGCCAGAAACGTTCCTGTATTCTCTTTTAGGATTTTTATGGTTTCAGGTCTCACATTTAGGTCTTTGATCCATTTTGAATTTATTTTTGTGTATAGTATAAGAAAATCATCCAGTTTCATTATTTTGCATGTTGCTGTCCAGTTTTCCCAACACTATCTGTCTTTTTCTCATCTGATATTCTTTCCTGCTTTGAAGATTAGTTGACCACATAGTTGTGGGTTCATTTCTGGGTTTTCTATTTTGTTCCATTCATTTATGTGTCTATTTTACCTTTTAAGTGATACGAATATAGTCTCACACCAAATCAAGCATTCTAAATGAGTAGAAACTAAGAGGTAAAAGCCTTTATCACCTGTTCCTGAATCTTTTTTTTTTTAATTTTTCTTTTCAACGTTTATTTATTTTTGGGACAGAGAGAGACAGAGCATAAACGGGGGAGGGGCAGAGAGAGAGGGAGACACAGAATCGGAAACAGGCTCCAGGCTCTGAGCCATCAGCCCAGAGCCGGACGCGGGGCTCGAACTCCCGGACCGCGAGATAGTGACCTGGCTGAAGTCGGACGCTTAACCGACTGCGCCACCCGGGCGCCCCACCTGTTCCTGAATCTTAAGACATTGTTTGCTTATATCTTCCTGCCACCCTTCCTCCCTCCCTTCCTATATTCCTGCCTTCCTCCCTTCCTTTACCATGAAAAAAATATACAAAAAATATTCATTGGGTTTATCCTATCAGTACTTTCATACTGGCCCTTCTACTGAAAACAAATTTGAGAACATTTCACAGATAAACAAAATCAAATATGCTTATTATTTTATGGTCTACTAAGTTCTTACTACATAAGCCTATGAACAGAATTTGGGTATTTTATTGTTTTGAAGTATTAATTAATTTTCATTATTTCTCACTTTAAGAAAAGGGTTGAATCAGCCAAAGGAAGAATTGATTCCTAGAGAAAAGAGATGTGTCCAGTTAGGTAAAAGGAAACTAAAAAGAAGTCAAATATTTTTTAAAATCTACATATCATTGGGGCGCCTGGGTGGCTCAGTCGGTTGAGCGTCCGACTTCAGCCCAGGTCATCTCACGTCCGTGAGTTCAAGCCCCGCGTCGGGCTCTGTGCTGACAGCTCGGAGCCTGGAGCCTGTTTCAGATTCTGTGTCTCCCTCTCTCTCTGACCCTCCCGCATTCATGCTCTGTCTCTCTCTGTCTCAAAAATAAATAAATGTTAAAAAAAAAATTAAAAAAAAATAAATAAAATCTACATATCACTTAAAACTGTGAATAGAAAGGGGAGAAAAGTTTAAAATAAATATATATATTTAAAAAGATATACAATTTTAAATATATTTTATATATTTATATATTTATATTATTATATCTATTTATATATAAATTGCAAATATAGTTATATATTTATATTAATATATATTATATTTATTTATACATTTATATATTTTATATTTATATAAACATATATATTATACTATATATTATATAATTACATATAATACATACAAATTATATATAGTATATATTACATTTTTATTTTATATATTTATACATAAATTATAAATATATTTATATATTTACATTATTTATATATACATATATATATACACATATTTACACTGATTACCCTATAAGGTAATCAGAGACACACTATATGTTCATGTGGGCTGCTAATAATTCTTACTCCTAAATCACGTAAAGGCAAAAAAGCATTGTTTTATGGGTGAAGTATCAATTGAGTCATTGCAATATCTCCATTATTAAGATGGAAGAAAATTTAAATTATTATAGAATAATTAAGATATATCTGAATAGCAATATATTTAACTGTTACATTTGATTAATATATTTTTGATATGAATATCTCAGGGCAGTAATAGAGTAGATAATCATTTTAAAATATTTTGGTGTCAGTTACACTAAAATTCTAAAAGTGTTTCTTAAGAATAAAAAAGGCAACTTCAGAAATTTCATATTTAAAAAATAGAATATATAAAAATGATGATGCTGATAATGAGTTTTAATAATTCCTTCACGTATATATTAACAAAATGGGTACCCACACAAAATGGGCAGGGGTGTGGAAATTGAATTATATTTTATGAGCAATTTAGAACAGTTGAAACAGAGCCTGATGGTATGCTTTGGTCCTTTTAAAAGGTCATTTACCTTTTTGTTCCTTGTAGAAAATCATTGGCAAGGAATTCTTTCTATAGGGGTCACCAATGTGAACCATTTCCTTTAACCATTTCCTTTCCTTGGTCATATCAGAAAGTTTTATTATAACTTCAGGGTAGTTCTTTGATAAATTGATAAGAATGTCCTTAAATGAATATGCAACCATAAAATATGCCCTTTGGTGATAAAGCTCAGGAGTAAAAGTTTCTCTCTGAGGTGGTTTGAAGTTTGAGGAAAATCAAATTGCCACAAACCACCTTAATGTGTGAAGTTTTGACTGCAGGACAATCCTTTAACAACAAAGAAAATGCTGCTTACAATCTTATTTTCTCCTCTGCCATCATTCATGTCTGTAAAATATGCATATATTATTTGTGTATATAAAATATGATTATAATAACATTTATCTTATTATTTTAGTTTTTTAATTGTAAAAACAACTAACTTTAGATCTACCCTTTTAGTAATATCTTAAGTGCACAAGACAGTATTGTTAACTATAGGCACAATGTTGTAATGTAGCTCTCTAGAACTTATTTATCTTATAGAACTAGGTAACTGAAACATTACACCTTTTCTCCACCAACTTCACTTTCCCCCCTTTCCCTAGCCCCTGGCAACCACCATTCTATTCTCTGTTTCTATGAGTATGGATAACAACATTAAAGGCAGAAGAAGATCATGAGAGATTTCTGTAGGCACAAGGATAAGGAAGAGTCTATGTTTCTTACATTGGTAATGATTTCAGGAAAAGAGTATTGCCAATCGCCTATGTGCTGAACAAGGCTTAACCAGCTGCCTCCTTGAGTCACCTAGTGGCTTGTTTATTGCACCTGGAGCCAATGCCAGGGAGTCACTTTGATGTTACAGTGAGATAGACCTGATTCTCCAAGAGGAAAATAAGAGCTTATATTACTTTCTTTTATACTCCAGATGAAAGCTACATTGGTTAGTGGGATAATGGTTAAACAAGGTGTGATCCATTGTATTACTGCAGGGCTAAACATTTTTTTTTTTTTTTTTTTTGTGGTTTTCAAGCTCTTCCTGAGGAATAGCTAAGGTTTCAGCACAGTTATGGTGTTGCCCTGCTCCATTTTCAGCAAGTGTGCGTGGTACTGACCACAACAATGTTCATTTAGAAGATGGCCAGTTTCTGCATCATTCAGTATCAGAGGCAGCAGTAATGAGATCTGAGCTCCCACAAGAGTAAGCAGGAAAAGAAATAAAGACACTATTCTGTACCCTGGGGATTCACTGAATGGAAAGGTAGTTGAGAGCTTGAAGTTATTATATTTTTGGACATCATTGTAGGTTGATATTGAAGACAAGGTGTAGGCAAACATGTTCTGCAATGGGTTATATAGTAAATATTTTTGGTTTAGTATTTTATGATCTCTGTTGCACCTACGCACTTCTGCCATTCTTGCTCAGAAGTTGCCAATATGTAAATGGGTAGGCAGGGTTGCATTCCAATGAAGCTTTATTTATAAACAATGAAATTTTAATTTCATGTAACTTTCACATCATGAAATATGACTCTAATTTTTATTTATTTTTAAGCTTTTCTTTATGTAACAACTATTCTTAGCCCATTAGCAGGATTTGGCCTTCATAGTTTGTCTACCTATGTTGTAGCCAATCTAGTGAATGACTAATCATTTAAATATAGTTTGATAAGTGCAAAGATGGAAAAGGACAGGATATGATATGATTGGATCACTTAGAAAACATATTCAGGGGCGCGTGGGTGGCTCAGTCGGTTAAGCATGCGACTTCAGCTCAGGGCATGATCTCATGGTTTGTGTGTTTGAGCCCATGTCGGGCTCTGTGCTGACAGTACAGAGCCAGCTTAGAATTCTCTTTCTCTCTCTTTCTGCCCCTCTCCCACTCATGTTCTCTCTCTCTCTCTCTCAAAAATAAATAAATAAATATTTTAAAGGCCATATTCAGACGTTTTTTAAAGATTCAGAAAAAATTCCTGATGGAGATAAGGAAGCTGAGGTAGAAAATATGGATAGAAGGTACCCAACTGAAGATGGGGATAAAGTGTGTGAAGCCAAGGGGGGCAACATAGTCAGAGACTGAAGAAAGTAAAGCAAGTTTAAGGAACTAAGAATATTATAGTAAAGTCGAACACATTTTGTCATGTCTCTATGTATACATTGTAATGTATGTTAATAAATGTACTGCTTATTTATTCTCACTGAGAAAATAATTTTCTTTACTTTTGTTCTCAGTTTCCTTCACATGAAGTTTGATAATAACTTTGGTGAGAACAGGCACTAGCTATAACTTGATCTTTGTTGTACTCCCTAGTAGTTATTTTTTTTCATTTATTTATTTAAATTAAAGTTAGTTAATATACAATTTAGTATTTGTTTCAGGAGTAGAACCCAGTGATTCATCACTTACATATAACACCCAGTGCTCATCCAAACAAGTTTGGCCATCCCCCCACCTATTTAGCCCATCCCCCCACATACTTCCCCTCCAGCAGCCCTCAGTTTGTTCTCTGTATTTAAGAGTTTCATGCTTTGCCTCCCTCTCTGTTTTTACCTTATTTTTCCTTCCATTCCCCTATGTTCATCTGTTGTATTTCTTGAATTCCTATGATATCTTTTTCTCTGCTGACTTATTTCACTTGGCATAATATACTCTAGTTCCATCCATGTTGTTGCAAATGGCAAAATTTCATTCTTTTTGATCACCAAGTAGTATTCCATTGTGTGTGTGTGTGTATACACCATCTCTTCTTTTTTTTTTAAATTTATTTAGAGAGAGAGAGAGAGTGAGTTGGAGAGGGGGGAGGGGCAGAAAGAGAGGGAGAGAGAGAATCTCAAGCAGCCTTTGCACTGTCAGTGTGGAGCTCAATGCAGGTCTCAAACACACAAAATGTGAGATCATGACCTGATCTAAAATCAAGAGTCAAACACTTAACTGACTGAGCCACTCAGGGACCCCTCTGTTTTAAATTAATTAATTTATTTATTTTTATTATTTTTTTATACCACTTCTTTATCCATTCATCATTTGATGGACATATGGATTCTTTCTATAATTTGACTATTGTTGATAGAGCTGCTATAAACATTTGGGCACATGTGCCCCTTCAAATCAGCATTTTTGTATCCTTTGGATAAATATCCAGTAGTGTAATTGCTAAGTCATAGGGTAGCTCTATTTTTAATTTTTTGAAAAATTTCCATACTGTTGTCCAGAGTGGCTGCACCAGTGTTCATTCCCATCAACAGTGCAAAAGTGTTCCCTGTTCTATGCATCTTTGGCAACATCTGTCGTTTCCTAAGTTATTAATTTTAGCTATTACGATTCTATAAATAATTAATCATCAGTAAGTATTAGGAAGCATGCTGTGGGAGTTTGAGAGATTGTTTGGGATCTGGCCCTATGGAAATTTTCTTTTGAATGACTCTTAAAATAATTATACGGACATATTTCAGATGTAAAGGGGACACAGATATAAACAGGAATTGAAAGTCTTTAAAAAAATTAAAAACTATTTAATTTTTAAATTTTTTAATGTTTATTCATTTATTTTTGAGACACATAGTGACAGGGCATGAGTGGGGAGGGGCAGAGAGAGAGGGAGACACAGAATATGAAGCAGGCCCCATGTTTAGCACAGAGCCTGATGCAAGGCTCAAGTTCACAAACCACAAGATTATGACCTAAGATGAAGTCAGATGCTTAACTGACCCTGCTACCCAGACGTCCTTAAAAATTATTTTTGAAAAGATCATATTAAGGACATTTTATCTGCTGATAAAAAGAACATACATTGAGGGGCACCTGAGTAGCTCAGGTTAAGCATTTGACTCTTGATCTCAGCTCAGGTCATTATCTCATGGTTCAATTCCTGAGTTCAAGCCCCTGTGTCAGGTTCTGTGCTGAGTTTGCAGAGCCTGCTTGTGATTCTATCTCTCCCTCTCTCAGCCTCTCCCCTTCTCTGATTTTCCCTTTCTCTCTCAAATATCAAAATAAATAAACTTAAAAAAAAGAACATACATTGAAAGGCTATACAGGTACATTTTTTCTTTTCAAACAGTTCTAGTCAGAAAAGTCAGACAATCTATTCTCAGAGTAGTTGGTTTATCATCACTTGTTTTTATAACATTTTAGTTTCTGCACAGAAAAAAAAATCCCAGAAGGATCTATCCCATAGAAAAACAGATTATTTTACCACTGTAGTTGAGTGGAATTTGTAAGTGCATTGACCCATAACAGTGTCCAGTGATTCTAAAGTCCACTGTTTCAGTAAATTTCTCTTAAACTCAATCTTCAAAACTAGATGCTGCTTAAAATAAGTGACTTTGGGAGACTTTGAAGGTATGCAGCACCATGATGAGTCAAATACTACTTAAAGCACATAATATCTCCAAGTGAATTATTATTAGCAGTAATAGTATTCATAAAGGAACCCTCAAATGAGCTTTCACACTTATACATATAACTCTTTGCTTGCAAAAAGGATTTAAAAAAAAAGTGAAGCCAGCTACATTAGAGTTCAACAATACCACCAGTATCCCTAGGCCCATGGTCTTTGTAGGGTAATTCATTCTAAGATACAGCAAAGTTCACTAGCAATAAATTTTAATTTTTTTAATTTAAGAAAAAAATTAATTTTTTAAAAAATTTTTGAGAGAGAGAGAGAGACAGAGTGTGAGCAGGGGAGGGGCAGAAAGAGATGGACACACAGAATCTGAAGCAGGCTCCAGGCGCTGAGCTGACAGCACAGAGCCAGACGTGGGGCTAGAATGCATGGGCTGTAAGATCATGACTCGAACTGAACTCTGATGTTTAACTGAGTGAGCCAGCCAGGCCCCCCACTAACAGTGAATTTGATACCAAAGCCAACTTTAGTTATGTTTCCTGAGAATCATATGATTGAATTTTGGTTTTTATAGCAGCCTAACATAGGCCTTTTTTATTAAAATATATGTTTTCTTTCACAAAGTTAATTTTAGTATAAACTTTCACATATTTTCTCCTATATCAGCTCTCCTGTTTATCATGGTCTTCTCTTCCATGCTGGTAGTTTTTCAAAGTTCTGTGAACATGGTTGTCATTTAGTTTAGAGTATAAGGATCTGTTGATTCGTGTAGGCAGCTATAATTTTATTCGTGTAGGCAGCTGTAATGGGTTCCTCAGTGGGTGTGTAGATCTTTAAGGGGTCCTGTGCCCTGGATAAGAAGGCTTCCTCAAATCCCTTCTAAGTGGATGTGGCATGGTTCTCTTAGGTTTGGTGGATACCCTTTCACAATTTTTTGAATTATGAGGCTTTTACTAGAAGACAAACATTTTTATTCATTTCTCATCTTGCCTTTTCTTTCATTTTCCTTGTCTCTACTTCGGAGAACCAGAATTTACTTAACCTGTGATTTAATCTCAGGTTCCATCACCCATGTTAATAGGTCTTAATGCTGATCATTCCATTTCCTAAGAGCAGTCCAGTTTTGCCTGGGATCAGAACTGCTTGACTTGGAAAACGCACAAGGTGAGCTAGAATGGCCTGAAGTTCACAGTACTATCTCTTAATTGCCCGGATTCCCCTGGGCTTGGGTCCTCCTCCTATTCTTTTTATGTATACATTGAGCTTCGATTATTACTGAAATTTCAATTGCCTCTACACTAGTTGTTTTTTTTTTTTCCACCTTCGTGTGTTCTTTCTGCTATGGTTTACGTCAGTCTTGCTTCTTTGACAATCATGAGTTTGTTTTCCAAAATTTGTCAAAATGCCTTGGCCACCAAAACTATTCTTTCTTAATTGCTGGCACTGTTAAAACTTTATCCTAAAAATAACAAAAACAACCAACAACAGGTTTTTGATTTGTCAAATAATTTAACTGAAAGGGGATGTAAATGCATATGCCCAGTTTATCATCTCAATCCATCTTCCAAACAAACGTTTTCTAAAATAATCTTTTCTTATTATAATACTTTAAAATTTTGTTTTATAAAAATACAGTGCATCAATAAATAAAATTAGGCAAAGCTCAAGAATTCTATCCACAACAGATAAATACATTTAAATGTTGCCTGTGTGTTTGTGTTTGTGTGTGTGTTTCTTTGTAGACCTATATGAGCTCATATACAATATATGGTTTCTTAGGCCATGATGCAATGATACTCATCTACAACATCATATTTATATCTGGATACAATTATTTGTATGAGAATATAGAAGAAACACTCCAGAAACAGATTCTCCTGGTGATGAAAATCAATAAAGAAGAAAAGAATAAATAATAATTCTATATTACCTGACTATACACTTAAATTTGTAACACATATATATACATGTGTGTATAATCATATACACATATGTACATATATGTATCCAATCACTTATTGTGGTATATATTTTCAATGTTTCTATCATGAAAAAATCTCTGTTGTACACTGACACACACACACACATATAAACACAGGAAATGTCTCCAATTTATTTATTGAATTACAAGAACTGGTATTGTTAGATCGAAGTCTTTTGACAGACATTATCTAATGGATCCCTAAAATAATTGTACTTCACCATTTTTATACATAATTACCAAAAGTATATATTACAGTATTTTATATCTTGGCTAATTTAAGAAGATTAAAGGATATTGTAGTTTTTTCAGAAATCTGCTCTTTAATTAAAATATGAATTGAAAATTTTAATATACTTGTTAGCATTCCCTATTTTTTCAAGCATTAAATATTCACATTTTTGTTCATTTTATTATTGTTCATGTTTTGTTTATTATTGATTTTTAAAAATCCTTTATTAATTAGGGTGGGTGGGTAGCTCAGTCAGTTAAGAATCCAACTTCATGTCTTAGGTCATGATCTCACAGTTCATGAATTCGAGCCCCACATTGGGCTCTGTGCTGACAGCTTGGAGCCTGAGGCCTGCTTCAGATTCTGTGTCTCTCTGCCCTTCCCCTGCTCATGCTATGTGTCTCTCTATCTCTCTCTCAAAAATAAACAAACATTAAAAAAATTTAAAAAATAAAAATCTTTTACTAAGTTATGCAAAAATATTTGTCACATTATTTCAAATCTTTCCTTTTGTTATTAAAATTAGTTTTATCATTTCTTGTGCTCGCTTCGGCAGCACATATACTAAAATTAGTTTTATCATTTCTTGAGGTCCAGAATGTTTAACATTTTACATAATCATATTCATCAATATTTTGCATTTCTCCTTAGGTCATATTTCTAAAGACATTCCACTTTCACCTGTATTTCCATGTCTTTAATTTTCACCTAACAATCTTTAACATTAGGAATTAATTTTATTGCAAGTGTGTGGTACAGACCTAATCATGTTCCCCAAATGTATAGCCTTTCATCCTGACATATTTTACTAAGTGCTCTATTTTTCTACATTTATTTTTCATGCCACCTTTAATATATAATAACTATTCTATATCCTTATTTATGTGTTTGTATCATCTCTCTCATCTTGGGATCTACTTACTGCCCTTATTGAAATTATGTATAAAATTATTAGAAATTGAAAACTACACATTCACAATTAAAATATCACCTAGCTAACAGGCCCCAACAAAGACACTTGAATTCCCATTGAATAAAATTAAAAACAAGAATGCTATTAATGGATTAGGATAGAAAGTTCAGAAATAGGTTCTTTCAGTTGAAGTAGCATATTTAACCAATGGAAATTAATGGGTTCCTTAATAAACCTGTTGGAACACCTACGTCAAATCTGGGAAAGCAAAAATAGGGAAAAAAGCTGAGTTTCTATTTCATGTCAGACACCAAAGTATTTCCAAACCTAATAAATAATAAGTATTAAGATAGAAATGATAATAGAAAAATACTGATAATCTATAAAGCTGATAAAGTCATCTAATATTTATTAACTTTAACAAAATGAGGTGACTATTGTATATGTATTCAGCAATGAATCCACATACACAGAAATATACATATGTACATTCAGCAACGTTGTCTCCTCTCACTACTCCTTTTCAACATCATATGGAAGTCTTGTCAAAGGCAATACGACAAGAAAAAGAAATAAAACATGGTTCACGTATTACCATCTACATAGAAAATGCCAAAAAAATTGACAATAAAACATAATGCCACTTACATCAACAACAGACAGATGAAATACATGGGTATAAACTAACACAACACGCACAAGAGCTACATGACATAAACTCTACAACTTTGGTTAAGTAAATCAAGGGAGAATGAAATAAACGGAGAAAATACTCCATGTTCATAGATAGGAAGATACAACATTGTGAAAATGTCAATTCTTCCCAACTTAATCTATAGATTCAATAAAATGCCAATGAAAATACCAGCAAGCTATTCTATTAACATTGACAAATTTCTCCTAAAATTTGTGTGTAGACGCAAAAGACCCAGAACAGCAACACAATATTGAAGGAGAAGAACAACGTTGGATACTGACACTACCCATATTGAAGAGTTACTGTGGAGCTACAGTAAATCAGAGTGTGATTCTGGTGAAAGAATAGACAATTAGATAGACATCCCAGAAATAGATCCACACAAATATAATCTATTTATCTTTGACAAAAAAGAAAAGGTAATTCAAAAAGAAATGATAGTCTTTTTATGGAATATGTAGGAAATCATAAATATCTACATACTTAAAAAAATAATTCTTGACATAGACATCATACCCTTTAAAAATTAACTTAGAATTGATCATAGACTTAAATGTAAATCCCAAAACCATAAAGTTCCTGTAAGACAACATAGGAGAAAATCTGTATGATTTTGGGTTTGTCAATGAATTTTTAAATACAACACCAAAGCACCATTCATGAAAGAAAGAAGTGATGAGTTGTACTGTAATTTTATTTTATTGTAATATAATTCTAAAATTAAAAATTTATGCATTGCAAAAGACAGTAGCAGGAGAATGAGAAGACAAAACACAGACTGGGAGAAAATATTTGCAAAAGGCATGTTTGGTAAAGTAGTGTTATACAAAACACAGAAAAGTCTCTTAAAAATCAACAATAAGAAAATAAACAACTTCATTTTAAAATGGGCCAAAGACGGGCTCAGTTGGTTAAGTGGCTGACTTCAGCTCAGGTCATGATCTCACAGTTTGTGAGTTTCAGCCCCACAATGGGCTCTGTGTTGACAGCTCAGAGCCTGAAGCCTGCTTTGGATTCTGTGTCTCCATCTCTCTCTGCCCTCCCCTGCTCATGTTCTGTCTCTCTCAAAAATAAATAAACATTAAAAAAAATTAAATGGGCCCAAAACTAACAGACTCCTTCCTTACCAAAAAAAAAACCATATAGATGGCAAACAAGTATGTGAAAGGATGCTCCACAAGTCATCAGGGAAATGCAAATTAAAATGTCAACGAGATACTCTACTCACCCATTACAATGACCAAAATCCAAAACACCTACAGCACCAAATCCTAGGAAGAATGTGGAGAAATAGTCATGTTCATTCATTGCTAGCGGGAATGCAAAATGATACAGCCACTTTGGAAGATCAGAAAAAAAGCCAATCTGAAAAAGTTACATTGTTTGTGATTCCAATTACATGATGTTTTGGAAAAGCCAAAACTATCGAGGAAGTAAAATGATCAGTGCTTTCCAGGTGTTGGGGGAGAATGAGGGAGGAATGAGTAGGCAGGGCACCAGGGATATTTTGGACAGTGAAAATATTCTGCCTGATACCAAAATGATAGATACATAACAGTATATATTTGCCCAAACCCATAGAATATACGACATCAAGAGTGAACCATAAAATAAACTATGGACTTTGGGTGACTATGATGAATCAATGTAGGCTCATCATTTACAACAAATATACTATTCTGGTTAAGGGTTGTTGATAACAGGGGAAGCTATGCATGTGTGGCAGAGGGCATATGAGAAATCTCTAAATCTTCCCCATTTTGCTGTGAACCTAAAACTTCTAAAACAGTAAAGTCTTAAGAAAAAAACTTATCCATTTATAGAAGAATGCAACATAGAGTCAAATACATACGTATACACTGCATTGTGTACATTTAAATATTTACATGAAACAAGATCATTAAAGGGACTATCCTCGGAGCATTCTATGATTAACTAAGTTTAACCACCAGTGGATTTATATCCACAGTAATATGAGGAAACACACAAACAAACAACAAAAAAACTTGTTAAATCTTTGTTAGAGCAAGCAGTTAATCCTTGATTACGAAATCAGATCTTCATGAGTAATAAAAAAATGAGAATAACTTTTTATGACTGTTGTAATGTAGCTTATAGGTAAGTATACAGATAATATTTATCAAAGAAAAATCAGTGTTTTCAGTATGATCTGAGCCTTGTCACATGAACATTATCAAGGGCAACAACTACATTGTATCAAGGGCAACAACTAGAGGCCACTTACGTAACCATAGCTGGCCTTGTTTTTAAATTTTGCACTAAGTTGTGGCAAAAGCTCCAAGAAAAGGTGAAGACTTAGAAAAGCAGAACACAAGAACCCTGTTTCTACCAGCCCGTCCTCTCCCCATGTCACTAGCAAGACCCCACATGATCGACCCCAAGACATGACCTTTGCTACCCACCTGCACGTACCCACTGACTATTGTCCCATATTTTCCTTAAGCTCCTATTTCCAGTTTATCTTTTGACTCAGAAAATGACCAGATGTGCAAAGCATCCCATGATGGTAACCAAAACTACCCCTTTAAGCAATAACGACTGTCCTGATGTAGAGCTCTGGCCAGCCAAGACCACCCAGACCAGTTTGAGCTCAACCACTGATTCATACCACACAGACGGACCATGGAGTGACCAAGAGTTACCTTATCCTGATTATAATACTAAAATCTTCTCCCAAGGAAAAGCGCCAACCTAATTAACATAACATACAATGTATGTATAGGCATGTTCCCTTAAGGTGTGTGCACGACCTAACTCTACATATGATGACAAAACTCCCCTTTCTGAATATTCACCCTAACCCTAAATAAAACGAACCCATTCATCCTTGCTTGGGGAGTCACGGCTTTGGAAATTACTTCCCATGATTTCCTTATTTGCTGCAAATGAAGTTTCCTTCCTGTGATAAGGTATAGTCTCTACCTGTAACTCAGCAAGAAAGGAATTTATTGTGTTAGTACAGTTAAAATCCAGCTGTAGATCTCCATGTGGCCCACACTTAACCAGCTCCCAAAACCAGATGTAAAAGGGCCCTGGGTCTTTTTAGGAGAACCTCACAAATTTCATGTTAATCTCTCTCAGAATTTTGCTTGTACCTCCAAGATTTCTCCAGGGTTGGTTGTGGGAAAGAGATTCAGGAAACTGAAGATCTTTTGTCAAGAGGTCTCTAATCTTTCCTTATTCCTCTTTCTTTTATATTAAAAGGCAGGGGAAAACAACAGAAAACGGTTAACATAAACCAATGGTTAGAACTGCAAAGGCTTGTAATTGGGGTTATTTAATGTTAATTTGCAGGTTTATCTTCACTCAATCTGAAGTCACTCTTAGACCCATGTAGAGAAGAAAAAGCATAAAAGCACCTGAATTCACTTATGTATCTGCTTAGCATGGAGTTAATTTTAGCATTTTAATTAAACTTAGAATGTTAATTTTAGCATTTGCTTTCCATTTACCTCTGTACACCATTTTTGTAGTGACTAAGGTCCCATCCTGATCTTTGACTAATGCCCCTACAAGGGCTTTGTCTTCTGCCCTTGGATCTTCATCTGTCATGTTTAAACTACAATTCCTAAAACTGAATCTCTTGATAACATGTACTTGTTTCCTAATTGTCGGTCTACCCTAATCTGGCCTCTCTAAAATCAGTCTTCAAATGTCTCACCTTCATTTGAACGTCCCGGTATAAAATCACTCTTCTCAGACTAGATTTTTGTTTCATCCATCCTTGTAACTACTTTCTTTGTTAAACTTACCACATTTTATCTGATTCCTTCGTTTAATTTGACACCTTGTGCTCCTACCCGCAGTTCTTCCACTTGATGGTAAATTAGAATATTGTAAATGATATTTATATTTCCAACTATTTAACATTTGTCTCACGGACTAGTGTTTTGTCTCCGGGGAAAGGTATTTCTAATACCTATCAGATAAGTAGATTTACTTATACTGTAATCTGGGAGTGCAAACTCAAATGCCTAGAGATGTTTGGGACAGATGTCAAGGAGTGAAACTCTCCCTGGGGTAAGCCAGCAGGGAGTGGTAAGGCTGAAAATCTCATGACTGCTTAATTCCTCCAAAATCAAATCTAAAACTGTGTAAAGTCCAAGTCAACAGACAAACAAATAAACAAACAGACCAAACAGGTATGCTTTGCACTGCAACCTTGAGCAGGCAGCAAAGTTTGTACTAAGACATTCACCTCCAGTCCAAATATATTTACTTCTACTCCCAAGGCTGCATCCAGTCATTCTGTGCCTTCTTGTTTTCCTTATATCAAGACTGCTCACATGGTCTACTTTTTTTTTTTCTTTTTTTTTTCAATGTTTTTTTTTTATTTTATTTTTGGGACAGAGAGAGACAGAGCGTGAACGGGGGAGGGGCAGAGAGAGAGGGAGACACAGAATCGGAAACAGGCTCCAGGCTCCGAGCCATCAGCCCAGAGCCTGACGCGGGGCTCGAACTCACGGACCGCGAGATCGTGACCTGGCTGAAGTCGGAGGCTTAACCGACTGCGCCACCCAGGCGCCCCAGTCACATGGTCTACTTTTAACAGGCTTTTCTCTCAATAAAAACTAAAAAAAAAATTAATATATATTTTTGAGAGAGAGAGAAAGAGCACCCACACAAGTCAGAGAGGGTTAGAGAGAGGGAGACAGAGAATCTGAAGCAGGCTCCAAGCTGTCAGCACTGAGCCTGACGCAGGGATCCTACTCATGAACCACAAGATCATGACCTGAGCCAATGTCAGACACCCTGCCTACTGAGCAATCCAGGTGCCCCTATCAACAAAATTATCCTGAGGCAACAGGATGCTAGACCATGGTTCAAATCCCAAATCTATTTAGTAGTTGAATCACCTGAAGCAAACGATTAACTTCTCTGAACTTCAGTGTTCTCTTTTATTTATTTAAAAATTTTTTAACATTTATTTATTTTGAGACACAGAGAGAGACAGAGTGCGAGTGGGGGAGGAGGAGACAGAGAGGGAGACACAGAATTCTAAGCAGGCTCCAGGCTCCCAGCTAGCTGTCAGCGCAGAGCCTGATGCTGGGCTCAAACCCACGAACCTTGAGATCATGACCTAAGCCAAAGTCGGATCCTCAACTGACTGAGCCACGCAGGCACCCCTTAGTGTTCTCTTTTATAAAATGAGCATAATTATTTACATATTGAATAGTTGTAGTAATATTAAAGGTAAACACAAAATAAAGGTTTCATGCTATTCCTGTCGTCACTCTCATACATTCTAAATATTGTATATTTTTTATTTAGGCCATAAAACCCTCTTAAGAACAGTCCTGCTCTTAAGTTGGACTTCAGGACCAGAGAAGCTACAGTAGAGAAATATTATTATCTATAGTTAAAATTTTCAATAACTATATTAGTGTTTTTATATGGAAACTTCTTCATGAATTCTTGTTAAAAGTCTGAAACCTTACAAGTATATAAAAAAAGGTGTAAACAGGAATGTGGTATATCTAAATTTGAAAAAAAAACCCGAAAATGATAAAATATAATTGCTAGTTATTTGTGTTTTGTTTCCTCTGAGACTTATCTCTCATTGGTGCTGATGTTTTAAAACAACATTTTCTATCAGGTTCAAGTTCTACATACCCTTTACCTTTTTCCCCTTGCAAAATTTATCAACAAAACAGAGCCTGCTGCAGAACTGCTGTTTCTATAAAAATGCAAATGGCACTAAATCAAAATGGGCTGCTGAAAAAACAAGAATCAAATATCATACAAATCACCCAGCTGCCTGGACTTAGAAGGAGAGCATTTGAAAGCTCATATGTGGACTGATATTGCCAATTGACATACTCTGTTGTTTTAAGCAAACCCTTTAAAAATTCATTGCTTGAGCAGATCTAGCAAACCTGTTTTTCTGGCCAGATATGCTTTTCCTATTTCAGTGGCTTATGAAGTTTCATAGGATGAGTTTTAAATTACTCTAGAAATAGCTATAGGGGATCCTATTTACATCATAAAAGATACACTGACTGAACCAGAGGGTTTATGACAATCTGTAACACTACAGAAAGATTTTTCATTGTGATGCAGGGTATATAAGGAGCCATTTCTTGAACATATATAGGAAAAGAAGTAACCCTTTATATTTTCATTTAAATATATATATTTGGCTCTCTGGTAGGCCGTACACTCTTTGAAGGAGAAATTATATTCAGTTCTTTGCTGACTACTGCTGTCTGTGTCATTATATAAAATTATCAGAAATAGTAAGGCTGCCTATATTTAAAGTGAGACTGCTCTAAGCTCTCACCATAAATATCATAATAAGCCTTAACTTTATTTCCAAATAAAAATATAAATACGTGTAATAGTATTTTCTTTAGGTGCTTAGCAAATGAATACCAATTGCCACACTGTCAAATTGGTATCACAAGCTAAAACAGTTGACACTTGCTGAAAATCTCTTCCCATGCTTCATTAGCTAGACTAAGAAGTCAGACAAGAACACTCCTGTCATTAGAGTCCCTACTACATTTCAGATGTTATCTAATTATATAGCAGATTGTGATATAAAATAGGCAAGTCAGACTGCTGTATTAAGAGGAACTCTGGCTTCCAGATAATTACATGATTTTAGTTACTATTCTTTATACCTTGGAGTCTCAAAGCACTTGACAGCCAATGGCCTTAGTTTGGTAGTGAG
This sequence comes from Felis catus, assembly GCF_018350175.1. Lineage (NCBI taxonomy): Eukaryota > Metazoa > Chordata > Mammalia > Carnivora > Felidae > Felis > Felis catus. The sequence goes on from NC_058372.1 coordinate 58,303,138, forward strand.
CATGCTATTGGAATGTTCTGATAAAGTCTGAAAAAGTTAAATAACCAAAAGAAATAAACGGCAGCTAAAAGGATGAAGAAACAGAATGCACGTAAGGCTGTGCACTTCCTTTGATTTGTTTATAGTGCTTCAAATATCACACTCTGACCAGAAGTAATGAACAGGTCCTGAGCTTTCCTTAAATGTGTTTTATGCTTGCTTTGCTGTTAATATGTTGATTAGTTTTCATAATGAGATCACAGCAAAGTTGTTACTTCTAAATAAAATCTTTGCCACAGGTTGCAAGTAGTGAACACTATAAACTATAAGTAATAAAATGCTTGCAATTTCATCTTCCTTGTTTCAAATTGAGACTATTCCTCCTTTGGTTCATATATGAGGTATCTTGGGAAATTAACAATCATCCTCTAACTTACTTCATGCTCTGTCTATAAACCTTAAATTCCAACAACAAAAGCTATCTTAATCTGAAGAAATTGCCATGAATTTGAAAATAATTTCAAGACCATGGGATAATTAATTATAAAATAAACCCTACCTACATTTATCTAATGCTGGTGGACAATATTAAAATATAGAGAATTATGAACATGAATATTTAAGGATAACATTTAAGTTTCTGTGAGATTCCAATCCAATTAAACAGCTGATTAAATGCTTTCCTTTCAAATTAACTAATTGATTTAGTTCATTTTAGAAAAGTACTGGTAGGTGTAATCTTGTAATAATGCATAATCCAAAATCTGGCTGCTACTTAGAATCCAGAATGTGTTTACATACATGTATCAGATACCAGAAGAACTTGGATGGGGGCTGATGCCATTATGGGTAGCGAAGAATTTATCTTACCTTGAAGCTGAGAGTGTTAAGATCATGAAAAGGAAAGGATCCACATTTGAAATGCACCCCATGTGAGGTAAGATATTGCTTGCTCCATGTTCAAAAAAATCTGCAAAAGCTTGGGCTCCAAGTGTTGGCAGAGTAAAATTAAAAAGTCCAAATATTTGCAAGGGTTATTACACATAAAAAAAGAAGACCATCTACCGTTAGGCATTCTCCTCTATTTCTAACAGATCTACCCAGTTTCTGATGGATTACAATCACGAGAAAACTTCCTGCTGGATTGCTGCTTCTCTCTAAAAATTTAAGCACAATGCCCTCACTCAAAGAAAAAAGAAGTCTTTTGGGGTGTCATAAGAGAATGAGAAGACAAGCCTCTAACTGAGAGAAAATATTTCCAAAACACATATGAATAAAGGATACAAAAATACAAAAGAACTTTTAAAACTGAACAATAAGGACACAATAGAACTAAAAAATGGGCAAAGTATTTCGACACTTTACCAAAGAAGATATACAGATGGCAAATGAACATATGAAAAAGATGCTTAACATCATCCATCTTTAGGAAAATTCAAATTAATACAAGATATCACTACACACCTATTAGAATGGATAAAATCCAAAACACTGACAAAACTAAATGATGGCAAGAATGTAGAGGAACAGGAACTCTCGTTTGTTGCTGGTGGAATACAAAATGTTACATCCACTTCAGAAGATATTTTGGTAGTTTTTTACAAAATTAAACATACTCTTTCCATACAATCAAATAATCACATTCCTTAGAATTTACCCAATTATCTGAAAACATATGCCCCAAAAAACAAAGCAAACAAACTAAGAGACAAATAACATATTTATTCAAAATTGTCAAACCTTGGAAGCAACCAAACATGCTTCAGTAGGTGAATGAATACATAAACTGTTGTGCATCCAAACAATGGGGTTTTCAGTGACAAAAGAAATGAAGAATCAAGCCACTAAAAGAGGAATCTTAAACATATATTGGTACGTGAAAGAAGCCAATTCTAAAAGGCTATACACTGTATAACTGTAACTGTATGACATTCTGGCAAGGTGAAACCATGGAGACAGTAAAATGATCAGTAGTTGCCAGGGGTTGAGGCTGGAAGGATGGAAGAATAGGTAGAACAACAATATTTTTATGGCAGTTAAACTATTCTGTATGATAATATGATGGTAAATTAATGCCATTATACATTTCTCAAACCCATAGAATAGTAACCTATAGTTAACTACGGACTTTAGTTAACAGTAAAGTGTCATTGTTTTTCCGTTAACTGTAACAAATGCAAGATGGTACCACATTCATGCAAGATGTTAATAAAAGGGGAAATTGGGGTGGGGATAGTGGAGTATATGGGAACTTTTTGGACTTTTCACTCAGTATTTTTGTAAACTTTAAACTACTTTAAAACGTCTATTAATTAAGGGGCACCTGGGTGGCTCAGTTGGTTACATGTCAGACGTCCGCTCAGGTCATGTTCTCATGGCTCGTGAGTTCAAGCCCCACGATGGGCTCTGTGCTGACAGTTCAGAGCCTGGAGCCTGCTTCGGATTCTGTGTCTCCCTCTCTCTCTGCCCCTCCTCCACTCTCACTCTGTCTCTCTCTCTCTCAAAAATATATAAACAGTAAAAAATTTAAATAGTCAATTAATTAAAAGAATAATAATTTAAAAAGTGTTGTTAGATGAATTAACTGCAAAACGGAGTGATCAGAACAAGTTAAGTAATTATGTGATCTCTCCCCTGGAAATCACCTGGTTCACCAAGGCCAACCACGTATGGTTGTTTATGTGAGTAACATTCTCTAGACTTATACAGTGCTTATCTTGCAAAAAGTATTCAGCAGCCACACCCTCATCTCCTTAAGAATAAACACAATCCAGAATAAACTTAAGAATAAACACAATCCAGGTCTTGGTATTTGGAGCTTTGTAAACATAAAATACTGGTGTCTGATACCCCTAGTTCAACATGGGTCAAATAAGTAGACACCTGAAAGATAATCACTATAAAAGAAGGATGACATATGCCAAATGAAGCAGACTTTTAAATCAGAAGGTTTAAAAATAAGCATGTTATATGGTCTTAAATATAAATGGAAGGGTATAAATAATGAGGCAAGAATAAAATCTCATTTAAAAGTGGATTTTTGACATATGAAAAAATACAGTAGTTGAAGGAAAGAAAATGGTAGATGGGATATTTAAATATGATTATTATAGCTGAAGAAAAAAATGAATGATTTGAAAGTTTGATCTGAGGAATGTACTGGCTCTATCTACATTCTGCTCTATTCTTATGATGAATACAGACACACAATAATCAACATGGCTGCCATCATGAAATATGAATAAGGAATTCTGTGTATCATATTCCGTTGCTATTTTTGTGAACTTGTTTATTATTTAAATGCTATGAGTTTTGTGATCTTCATCTAAGAAAATATATGACTGTGTTGTTTTGAAGATCTTTTAAATGTCAAGATTATATAATATTGCATTACATTATAGGGCCACATTTTTTAATGATATATTAGTACTGCATTTTCAGTATACATAGTAAGAACTATTACATAGCACTATAGCAAAACACTATGATTAGTATATAGTATTATATATATATATAATACTATATATAAGAGAAATACTATATATGTATATAGTAATAGTATATACTATAGTATATGACAATATAGTATAGTAATAGTATATACTACTATACTATACTATATATAGTATATATACTAATATACTATACTATATATAGTATAGTAGTATATTACACATTAGTATATATATTAAGAGTATAGTACTATATATATAATAATGAAATAAGCAAATATAGCAAAACACCATATTAGTATATAGTAATATATATATATATATATATATACACACACACATATATATGCACACTATATATAATAGTATACATACTATATACATACTATTATATATAGCATTTCACTATATATAATATATGTAATATATTAGTATATATATTAATAGCATAGTAAATATATAGTTCTATATATATATGTATATATATATATATATATAGAAAATGATAAAATAAGCAACTATGCCTAAAGAAATTAGAAATAGAACAGTAGGAAAAGAATTTATGGAATTCATAAAAAAGTAAATTTTGCCTTCCTTTCTTATGGTTCAAACATGCTTCTTACAAAGATAATGAATAATAAGCATTATTTACGATTCATAAAATAATTTTATGGTTCACACAGTACCTTACAGATTCAAAATCTATGTTTTAAAATACATAGTAGTTTCTTAGATTCACAGCCTTAGATATGGATTTAGTAATCTATGCCTTCCAGAAAAAAAACAAAAAAAATATGAGGAACTTTCTTTATTAACATTACATAAATGTATGGGCACTATAATAATAGGACACAGGGAGAACTTTTAGACCCTCCTAAAGACCTTTTTAATCTCTCTACTGTTCAGTCGACAGATTCTTTTATCACAAATAAAAGAGATTCTTTTCACATTTAATTAATTTCCTTGTCTTCTTATTTTTAAACAAAATCATAACAACATTGTACCCTGTAGTCCTAAATATTTCATAATTTTTCCCAACCAGTACTCTAAATTATAAACTACCACAATTAAAAACGGATTACATGTTGTTTGATCTTTCAGTGCATTTTATTATTTTCCTCTGCTCTCCCATTGCTATGCTCTGCTATCTCTGATTTTATAGAACAGGTTACATTGAATTGTACCTTTAATGCAATAGAATGCCTGGTAGGGGATCTATGCTAATTTGAGAGTTTCTTAGTCAGTAGCCCTTGTGAGAATATCCAGCATTCATACCAACTAAATGATATAGACTAAAAGAAATATCTTTACAGAGTCACATTTTACAGAAATTTTACATAAAGCGTGTCATGATCTGAATGCCAGATAATTTTCAGTTTATTCCCCCAAATGAAAGGTAAATCTGGTTTTAAATCTTATCTGCATACATATCGAGCAACTTGCATTCAGACATAAGGGAAATTACTGGAAGAGAGCAATGTGGAAGTGGTACTAATTAATCAAGTACCCTTGCAAAAATTAATTTTGTTCAATTTAAGGTACAGTTAGTTTTATGGCTCAGCCTCATTCTAACTGATTCTCAGTAGTCTAGTTTAGGACCATAAACACAGGATTAATCTGCAGATTAGTATTCACACAATTTAAAGTACAATTATAATGTAAGTTGTATTCTATCAACATAAAAACAACATACAGTGCAATCTCAAGTCTCTACCTGCTCAAACTAACAATAAAATCATGGTTTAGCAACTTATACCATTTGTACAAAGACCCCCCAAAAATATATGTGTGTGTGTGTGTGTGTGTGTGTGTGTGTGTGTGTGTGTTGTCTCTAGATTATCATACAATGTCCCTTCTCTTGCACAGGTTCCAACTCTCTTCTGTATTACTTAGGTTAGATGCCAATTTTCAATGAACAAATATTTTCATTCCGGCAGATATCCCAGAGATGATTTTAACATATAATGACATGTTAAGTTACCAAAGTCTAAGTCACACATAGTATAGTTACAGAATGGGAAAGGAGTGGAATGCTTTCATGGGCACATATGTGAATTTATGGACAAATACAGAAGTGCATACCTTTGGAGTATTTTTTCCCATTACTTCAATCACTTGTCAATTACAGAGTCATCCAATGGCAACAATATTGCATTCTAAGCACATATTAATATGAGTGGATATTCTTTTTTATTAAATTATTTTAGAAAAATCTTGGAGATTAGAGGGTAAAGAACTATGATTCTAATAAATGAAATTGAGGTTTGATTAATCAATTTAATTCTGAACATAGGTAAAACGAACTGTTAAACTTAATAAGAAATCTTGCAACCTCCTATCATGTTTTGAATCAGGTGTCACCAGAATTCAAGCAGCTTAAAGAAAACCAACTTTATAACTAGGATCAAAGTACCCTTTAAATGAACAGACAGGCACATCTGTGGGATTTCAATTTAAAAACATAACTATAATTATTAGAAAAAATCAACCAATATGGGTATAATTAACTTTCATTCAGTAAAATTTTCAGCTAAATGTACACTATTCAGCCACATCCCCCGCCCCCCAAGATTTACAAAACAGAATTACCATTTCAAAAACTTTTACTCTTTCTGTATCGTTTACAACTCCTAACAGTTAAGGAATATTTATAGAAATTTATTGTTATTTAGTTTACATTATAAAGATACTTTCTGAGGCATTAATAAAGCCCCCATGCAGATATTGTTTTGGGGCTGTTTCTGTATACTTCCATGTATTCTAAAACGTATATACTGGTTTTAAAGATGTTTTAATCCACTCTGGGGAAAGGCACTATACCTAGTAATTTAAGGTATGAAATATCTTCAGTTTGGAGAAATTCAAAGATTCTTGCTTGCTGTTTGCAATTTGGTGTACAGAGTTTAGAATCTTCTTTATAATAACAACATTACAGATTAATCCTAATATTAATTACATCTTGATATTCCTAATGAAGAATCTTATAAAGGATATATTCTTTTTTCTATCCTCTTTCTTTATGGCATAGTTTCTCAATGTCATCACTATTACATTTGGGGCCAGATAATTATTTGTTTTGAGGGTTGTTTTGTGATTTATAGGATGCTTAGTAGAAATCCTGTACTCTACCCATTAGATGCTAAAAGCAACTACCTCTATGAGTTGTGACCCCAAAAGTATCTTCATACATTGCCAAATATGCCATAGGAGATAAAACTATGGAGAAGCATAGTCTTATGGTATGCCATGAAATTTCTTAGGCCTGTTTTATGGATAGGATGGCATTTAGATTTTATGGGAAACAAGTATACAGTTTTCCCATTATATTTTCACCTTTAATTATTGATACAATTGTATAGTGTCTCTTTGAAATTATTTTACTCTTAGTTAAGAAGTATATTATAGATGTGATAGATGATTAGTATTTTTAAGAGAATGAAATAAGAGGAAAAGGCATCAAAATATGCTGATTTTTGTAATCATTATACAATCTATCTCTGAGAAATAGCCATAATTTCATAGTTGTGCTGTTAGCATAACAATTACTCATGTCCCCAAAAATGACTCTGAGGCATTAAAATAACCCCAAATGACTTCTGAATCATAGAAAATTAACTTACACCCAGGAGATTTTAGGGATAGCCACATATGCTATTTTCAGTCCATAGTTGATCACTTACAAAACTTTTAGTGACCACCTCGTATAGGAAAAACATTATTGGTTTGTAAAAATTAATAAAAAGTATTCTCTAACTTCAAAAAATATATTTCTTAGTAGGGTTAAAATATATAAATTAATAGTATAAACAATGGTTATGTCATAGGAGAAATAAAAATGTGCTATGGGAATTTAGAGAAGATAAATACACATTACTTATTATCCATGGAATTTAATTTTTTAGTATATCTTATTATCTAACCATTATATAATATTTTTTCTAAAATTTATTTATTTTTGAGACAGAGAGAGACAGAGAGAGGCAGAGCATGAACAGGGGAGGGACAGAGAGGGGGAGACACAGAATCTGAAACAGTCTCCAGGCTCTGAGCTGTCAGCACAGAGCCCAACATGGGGCTCGAACTCACGGACCGTGAGATCATGACCTGAGCCAAAGTCGGACGCTTAACCCACCAAGCCACCCAGGCGCCCCTATCTAACCATTATAACGAGAAGGCATTAGTACCAAGATAGTTTCAGATTTTCACAAACATTTGAATTTGCCAGAGAGTAAAACTAAACATTTGCATGATTGTAAATTTGAACTACTTTTATGGGACAGAATCTGAAGTCAAGGCTGATGATATAAAAGACAACATATTTGGAGTGAAAAGCCTTTGGTTTCATGATACTCTGCCTCTTAACAGCAGGATGATCTTGGCCATGTCTATGTGAAGAAGCAGCACACATACACACCCAAAAACCATAAGCACCTAAGCTATGGGGGATTCGGGAAGTTCTTCATATTTCCAGATAAATGGAATTGTTGTGATCTGACTAAACAAAAAATCAAGATGAGAATAGAAATATTGAAAATACACCCAGAAATGACATGGGACTTTTTCTATAAAAAATTAAGAGGCACTAAAGTTTTAAAAATAGTTATTTAGGGGGTGCCTGGGTGACTCAGTCAGTTAAGCATCTTGACTTCGGCTCAGGTCATGATCTCGCGGTTTGTGAGTTCAAGTCCCGCGTCGGGCTCTGTGTTGACAACTTGGAGCCTGGAACCTGCTTCAGATTCTGTGTCTCCCTCTCTCTCTGCCCCTCCCCTACTCACACTCTGTCTCTCTCTGTCTCAAAAATAAATAAACATTAAAAAATAAAAAAATAAAATTATTTAGTTAGCATTCTTAATTTTTTTTTAATATAAGCTCACTAGAAACTCTACTATAATGAACTGATTGGACAAAATATTGGACATAAAAGATGACTTATAAGGTTATTGAGGAGTTCTAAGAAGAAAATATAAGGGCACAAACTGAGGAAAGGAATCTGCAGAACAGGATATTTATGAAAGATAATGAGGTAGGAAGTATGTATAGGTTTCATTGGATTCCCCAGAACCAGAACTCTTAGGCAAAGAGTAGTTTCTAAGTCCTTTGAAAAAATGCTCTTGGGGGAGACTGTTAAGGAAATGGAGAAAACAGAACAAGAAGAGAAAAAAGGGTATAATATGAGACTTGATTTAATGTAAAAGCTATGTAAAAGGAAATACACAATACATAGAATATGAGGTTGTGCACATAGAACTAGAAATAAAAACAAAATTACTTAAGAGATGGATTTAAAACTGTAAGATATTGTGTATAATATTCAGTATTTTATTATTATTATTATTATTATTATATTATTATTATTATTACTATATTGTTCTATACTTAAAACAATTGGAAATCTCTTTACCAAACTATTCCAAATGGTTCTCTCTGGGAAACAAGACTATAGAAGACTTTATTTCATACATGCTTAAGTTAATTATTTATAATGGTCATACAGTTACTTTTTTGGTTAAAATTACTATTATAATGAGCTGAAGTTGCAAAACCAATTCACAGTCTCTGGTGCATTTCTAAGGCAAAACAAAGAAGAATAAAGGTGCTTGGGTGCCTCAGTAGGTTAAGTGTCCAACTCTTGATTTTGGCTCAGGTCATGATCTCATGGTCAGTGGGACTGAGCCGGGCATTGGGCTCTGTGCTGACAGCACGGAGTGTGCTTGGGAATCTCTCTCTCTCTCTCTCTCTCTCTCTCTCTCTCTCTCTCTCTCTCTCAAAATAAATTAATAAACAAACAAAAACAAAGAAGGACTTGTGAGGGAGATGGCAGAGTAGGAGGATCCTAAGCTTACCTTGTCCAGTGGATACAACTAGATAACACCTATATCAGTGTAAGTAACTCAGGAAATGACCTGAAAACTGGAAAAGCAGTCTCTCCACAGCTAAATGTAGAGAAGAGACCACAATGAAGAGGGTAGCAAGGGCAGAGATGCGGTCTGGAGCTAAAGAGACGCATAGGACTATCTATAGGAGGGAGGGATGCCGCGGGTTTAGAGAGAAGAAAGAAAAAGATCCTCACACCAGACACCCTAAGCATGGGGAAACTGCATGGAGAGAATGAATCCCCAAAACATTTGACTAAACCAGAGGGACATAATTTTGTGAGTTCTTGCAATCAGTGGGTCTTAAAACCTGGAACTTTAAAATTCAGCAGTGTTGCTCTTCCAGAGTGGACAGAGTGATAGGAAGCTGAGTCTCCACCCTTAAAAGGATAGCAGAACAAACAGATACAAAGAGATAGAGCATAGAAGTAGCAGTTTGAAAAATGCCCAGAGTATACAAGAGATAGATTTGTTTGCTAATCTCGGAGTGCAGGCTAGAGAGACAGGGATCATTGAGAGCGTTCTCCATGACAAAACAATTGGCTGGTTCCACTTCCCTCCCACACCCACCAGTCCGGATACATGGACACTTTAGCAACTAGCTCAGTGCCAACACTCACTACTTTATTCCCTAACAGCACACTTGATCCCCAAGTTCTCCCACAGAAAAGCCTCCTCCAGCCAAACTTCTACTCCATGTTGCCTCATGGAGGCAGTAGATTCACAGTAGATTCACACAAACCTTGTTAACATATATGTCCTGTCCCCGTATTCTCCTGTAAAACTTCCCCTTCCACCAATATGCCCTTGGAAGTAATAAAGATTAGGGTAGAAACAAATGAAATAAAAACTAGAAAACAATAGAACAGATCAGTGAAACCAGGAGCTGGTTCTTGAAAAGATTAACAAAATTGATCTTCAGCCAGATTAAAAAAAAAAAAAAAAAACAGAGGACTCCAATAAACAAAAATCAGAAATAAAAGGGAAGATATAATGACCAACACCCACAGAAATACACATATTATAAGAGAATATTTTATAAATTGTATGCCAGCAAACTGGCAACCAGGACAAATGCATAAATTCCGAGAAACACATAACCTGTCAAAATTGAAGCAGGAAGAAATAGAAAATTTGAACAGACTTACTACTAGCAATGAATTTGAATCAGTAATTAAAAAACAAACAAACAAGTCCTAACAAACAAAGTGCAGGAAAAGATGACTTCATGGGTGAATTCTACAAATCATTTAAAGAAGAGCTAAAGAGTTAAAACCTATTCTTCTCAAACTATTAAAAAAAAATACAAGAGGAAGGAAACCTTCCAAATTCATTCTATGAGGTCAGCATTACCCTGGTATCAAAACCAGATACAGATACTCAGGAAAAAGAGAGACAGAGAGACAGAGAGAGAGAGAGAGAGGGAACTACAGTCCAATATCTCTGATGATCATAGATGCAAAAATCCTCAACAAAATATTAGCAAACCAAACACAACAATATATTAAAATAATCATTCACCACCATCAAGTAAGATTAATTCTAGGGATGCAAGAGTGTTTCAATATTTGGAAATCAATCAATGTGATATATCACATCAATAACAGAAAGGATAAAAAACATACGATTATTTCAATAGATGCAGAAAGAGCATTTGACAAAATACAATATCCATTTATGATAAAAAACCCTCAACAAAGTAGGTTTAGAAGAACGTACCTCATCCTAATAAAGGCCATATATGAAAAACCTATAGCTAACACAAACTCAGTGGTGAAAATCTGACAGCTTTCCCCCTAAGATCAGGAACAAGACAAGGATGTCCACTCACCACTTTTTTTCAACATAGTACTGAAAGTCCTAGGCACAACAGTCAGATAAGGAAAAGAAATAAAAGGAATTCAGATTGGTAAGGAAGAAGTAAAACTTACTATTTTTAATGACATATTATATATAGAAATCCCCAAACACTCCACCAAAAACTACTAGAACTGATAAATGAATTCAGTACAGTTGCAGGATACAAAATCAATATACTAAAATCCATTGCATTTCTATACACTAATAATAAAGCAGCAGAAAGAGAAATGAAGGAAACAGCCCCATTTACAATTACACCAGAAATATTAAAATACCTAGAAATAAACTTAACCAAGGAGATGAAACCTGTACTTTGACAACTATAAAACCTTGTTGAAGGGGCACCTGGGTAGCTCAGTTGGTTAAGTTTCTGACTGGCTCAGGTTGTGATCTCATGGTTTGTGAGTTCAACTCCCGTGTCGGGCTCTGTGCTGACAGCTTGGAGCCTGGAGCCTGCTTTGGATTCTGTGTCTCCCTCTCTCTCTGCTCCTTCCCCACTTGTGCTCTCTCTCTCTCTCTCAGAAATAAATAAAAACATTTTAAAAATGGTTGAAAAATATTAAAGATAATACAAATGGAAAGATATTCCATGCTCATGTATTGAAAGAAGAAATATTGTTAAAAAGTCCATACTACCCAAATCAATCTACAGATTTAGTGAAATCCATATGAAAATACCAATAACATTTTCCACAGAACTAGAACAAATAATACTAAAATTTGTACTGAACCACAAAAGACCTAAAATAGCTAAAGCAATCTTGAAAAACAAGAACAAGACTGTAGGTATCACAATTTTAGATTTCAGGATATAGTACAAAGCTGTAGCCATCAAAACACTATGATACTTGCATAAAAAGAGACACATGGATAATGGAACAGAACAGAGAGCCAGAAACCCATGCTTATATGGTTAATTAATCCTACACAAAGGAGGCAAGACTATTCAATGGGGAAAAGAGAATCTCTTCAACAAATAGTATTGGGAAAACTGGACAGCCACGTGCAAAATAATGAAATGGGACCATTTTCTTCCATTATACATACAAACTCGAAAGGGATTAAATACCCAAGTGTGAGACTTGAAATCATAAAAACCCCAGAAAATAACATAGGCAGTGATTTCTTTGACATCAGTCATAGAAACATTTTCTTTAAGATATGTCTCCTCAGGCAAGAGAAACAAAAGCAAAAATAAACCATTGTGACTACATTAAAATAAAAAATTCTTCACAGCTAATGAAGCAATTAACAAAATTAAAAGATGACATATTGAATAGGAGAAAATATTTGCAAATAATACATCCAGTGAAGGGTTAATACCCAAAATATATAAAGATACAAATCAACACCAAAGAAACCCAAGTAATTCAATTTAAAAAAAAAATTTAATGTTTATTTATTTTTGAGACAGAGAGAGACAGAGCATGAATGGGGGAGGGTCAGAGAGAGAGGGAGACACAGAATCTGAAACAGGGTCCGGGCTCTGAGCTGTCAGCACAGAGCCTGACATGGGGCTCGAACTCACAGACTGTGAGATCATGACCTGAGCTGAAGTCGGACGCTCAACCAACTGAGCCACCCAGGCGACCCCAAAGTAATTCAATTAAACATGGACAGAAGACATGAACAGACATTTCTCCAAAGAAAACACACAGATGGCCAAAAGAGACATGAAAAAATGTTCAACATCACTAATCATAAGGGAAATACAAATTAAAACCACAATGAGATATCACCTCACACCTGTCAGAATGGTTAGAATCAAAAACACAAGAAAGAACAAGTGTTGGTGAGGATGTGGAGAAAAAAGCAACCTTCGTGCACTGTTGGTAAGAATGAAAACTGGTGCAGCCATTGTGGAAAACAGTATGGAAGTTCCTGCAAAAATTAAAAATAGGATCACCATATGATCCAGTAATCTCACTACTGGATATTTACCTAAAGAATACAAAAACACTAATTTGAAAAGACATATCTATATCTATCTATATCAATACCTATATAGATATAGATAGATACATATCTATATAGATATAAGGAGATATATCTTAGGATATATATAGGATATATCTATATCCTATAGATATAAGGAGATATAAGGAGATAAGAAACATATCTATATCTATATAAATATAGATATATCTCCTTATGTTTATTGCAGCCTTATTAATAGCCAAATTACAGACATAGCCCAGGTGTCTATTAATAGATGGATGAATGAAGATGCGGTATATATACAATGGAATATTATACAGCCACAAAAAAACAGTGAAATCTTGTTATTTGCACAAAATGGATGGAGCTGAAGAGTATAATGCTGAGCAAAATAAGTCAGTCAGAGAAAGATAAATACCATATAATTTCACTCATATGTAGAATTAAAAAAAAGAGAGAGAGACCAATCAATAAAGATAGTCTTAACTATAGAGAACAAACTGATGGTTACCAGAGGGGAGTTGGGTGGGTGGATGGATGAAATAGGTGAGGGGGATTAAGAATGCACTTAGCTGGATGAGCACTTAGTAATGAATGAACTGTTGAATCAGTATATTGTATACTTGAAACTAATATAACACTGCATGTTAACTATACTGGAATTACAATTTTTAAAAAGACCAGAAAAAAAAAATAAACACACACACACAGACGAATAAAATATCTTCCTCATTGAATTTTGGGAAATTTCACACATTCAGGAAGCTAGTAAAAAGAAATTAATAAAGTTAAAATAAGTTTTCATAGGCCTAGTGCATGATATGTAAAGCGTTTAAATTTATTTTACAAAACTGGTATGAAACTGAAGCCAAATTTGATATGTACCCTCATTTTCACAGTAAATACACGTATGGAGAGACATGTATGAAGAGCTGGAATTCTGTCATCTGTAAGACGGGTATAAAATTTATTAAAATTTTATTCCCTTGCAAAATTTTTCTTTAAAAAATTAAATACAGGAATTAAAATCTGTTGATTTCATTTCACCAATGTTTTAGAGTTATTTTCTTTTTTTAATGTTTAAATTTTTTTTAAATTTTTTTTAATGTTTACTTATTTTTGAGAGAGAAAAAGACAGAATGCAAGTGGGTTGGGGCAGAGAGAGAGGGAGGCACAGAATTGGAAGCAGGCTCCAGGCTCTGAGCTGTCAGCACAGAGCCCCACGCGGGGCTTGAACTCACGAACTGCAAGATCATGACCTGAGCCGAAGTCAGACGCTTAACCAACTGAGTCACCCAGGTGCCCCTAGAGTTATTTTCTAAGGACAAATACATGAGAAAATAAATGAAAAACTAACTTCTCAAATAACTAAGTTGTGAAATCAAGAAAGAAAATCCAAAGGAATAAAATATATATATATTTTAATGTTTATTTTTGAAGGAAAGAGAGAGCGTGAGCGGAGGAGGGTCAGAGAGAGAGGGAGACAGAATCTGAAGCAGGCTCCAGGCTGTGAGCTGTCAGCACAGAGCCTGACGTGGGGCTCGAACTCACAAACTGTGAGATCATGACCTGAGCCGAAGTTGGTCGCTTAACCGACTGAAACACACAGGCCCCCAAGGGAATAAAATATTTTTAAGTTTGCGTTCTTATGCCACAGTTGATTTATAAAATCAATATGCTTTTTATTAATCATTCTGTTAATCCTGAATGGAAGTCTTCATGTCTCAAGATGCTGGGATGCTTCTCAGAGAAGGACAAATTCTCAGAAGGAAAGGATAGAAGTGACTCCAAGATAGAGCTGCTAGATTTAGCAAATAAAAATATAGGATGCCCAGTTAAATTAGATTTTCAAGTAAATGTTGAATAATTTTTTGTATAGATATTTTCTAAATTAGTATGTGCTTTTCTTATTGATATCTTAGTCCCACTCCAAACCTATTAAATCAGTGTCTGGGAATGGGGACCAAGGCATCTGTTTTCTAAAAAGTTCATCAGTGATTCTAATGTGCAGCTAAGGTTGAGAATCACTGTGCCTAATGATTATTTATCAAACCACCTATGTGATATATGCAATAACAATTACACCGCCACACCATACAACAAATCCAGAGATGGATAAACTTTAGCCCTTGTGCATCCTGTTAGCCACAGTAATCTTTGGTTAAGAATTACTACCAACTTTTCAACCTTACCCTGATCTCCACTTTGGCTTCCTATTTCCTATATTGGAGAGTAAGCTATAGGCGCATTACCCATTTCATTTCTTCATGTCAAGGTCATCAGTAAATGTGTGTAAAAATAAAAATAATGTCTATTTGGGGTGCCTGGGTGGCTCAGTCGGTTAAGCATCTGACTGACTCTTGATTTTGGCTTAGGTCATGATCTTATGGTTCATGAGTTCTAGCCCTGCACCAGGCTCTTCACTGAAGTGAGGAGCCTGCTTGGGATTCTGTCTCCCTCTCTCTCTGACCCTC
Organism: Felis catus; assembly: GCF_018350175.1. Taxonomy (NCBI): domain Eukaryota; kingdom Metazoa; phylum Chordata; class Mammalia; order Carnivora; family Felidae; genus Felis; species Felis catus. The sequence continues at coordinate 58,318,714 of NC_058372.1, forward strand.
CCCTGTTTGTGCTCTTTCTCTCTCTCTCTCTCTAAAAGAAAGATATAAACTTAAAAAATAATAATAATGTCTATTATAAAACTGCATAACATGGAAATGTTTAATTTGCTATGTAATAGGCATTATGTTTCATCTCATAAAAAACATACAAGATGGTTGAGGATGCTAAATATAGTAGAGTGGTTTGGAAATTTATTTTGTCAGGAAACACAGTCATCTGCTTTCTTGGTATGCTAATTAACTTTTCTCGGCCACCATTTCTTCATCGGTAAAACGGATAGCTTGATTTGGTAACTGTCTAGTCTAAAATATCTATAATCTGGTGTTTATAATGTCCCTTGGAAAAACTAAGATTGAAACATATAACTTATTAGATGATCAATATCTTCTGGCTATTGTTATTAGAGATGTGCATTTTAATAAGAACATTGTGGAAATGAAATAGATTATTGTAGTATTTTTGCTCCATACTTGTCATTAGGGAGAATTCTTATATACAATTAAATGCAGACTAAAAATTGCAGTCTACAATTTATAGCAACACTGTGAACCTTTCAAAATACTGAAACTCAGTTTTGGAGAAAGTAAATGTGTCTTGCTTTCAGCTCACTGGCAGGAATAATCAATGACCTATTTGGTGTCATGAAGTAGGGACAACAAAACTTCATGAATTTTAATTAAGATTTAGCTTGTCCAATGGACATAGAAACATCTCTCAATACTATCTGCTAGCAACTGACATTATTTCTAAAAGTGACTAAAGAGTGGCTTTTTTTAAAAAAAATAATAATTAGTAGGCTATTAAGCTATATATTTTTTCCTTCTAATCTCTGCCCTGGGATAAGTACATTCCACATTTTAACTTTTCTTGCTTTTTAATTTTACTATAAAAGATAGTGATTGATGATTATTTTCCTAAATTTAAAATTTTTGGAATATGTCACAATTTACAGATATATTTTATCAAATACATATCAACATTTTAACCCTGAAGATGAAATAAATGTGTCATTAAATACTATATATAATAGTTGTAAAGTGATGAGAAATAGCCAGTTCTCAAATATATGTTATTTTGTTCACCATTAAATAATACAAGAAATGAGTAGGTTCATTGTCACCCATAAGTAGTTTTAGTATTTATGATTCAAGTACATTATTCAATTTATCTTCTCATTAAGCTAAAGGCAAATCAACTTGAAAACATAAGTGAAACTATATCCATGTCTTCTGATGTGCCCATTGTACATCAAAATTATGAATATTGTTCTGATGCATAAACACAAATGGCAAAATTTGTGCAATGTAGATGAAAATTGGAATTCAGCATCATTTCAGTGACTATGCCAATTAAAAACGTATGTCAATATCTGCAGCAGAAAAAGCAATCACTGTTATTTTCTAGTTAGTCAGGCCTTTTGTCCTTCATTAGAGTCATCAAAGGCTGTCAGCAAATTCAAAAATCTTTAATAACCCAAAGTGTTTAATATTCCAAACACCAAAATATTCCAAAGATAGGTCTGAACTTCCTGCCCATCTCTAATCTGCTTTAGGACCCCAAGTTTGCCCAATATTTCCCAAGCTGAAAGCTGTTTGAAAAGCAGATTTTTTGAAGAAACAAATTATCTTTTATAATAGAAGTTTAAATAATATACCATTTTAAAATGTTGTCTTTATGATGAAAAGATTATATGTACTTGATCTTACAAAGTTCAGGTACATATTTTGATATTTACCATAAACTTTATGTTTTGTTACTCACTTTTATATTCTTAATATTTATTATGTGAATATTAAAATTGCTTTTAACATTCTTAAGATTATTTGTGATATCTTCTTAATCAAATTTCTGAGTTTTGCCTGTATTTTGTATTTTATTTGCCTGTATATCTGTATTTTATTGCATTTTCTTTCTGTTCTTTCTATATAAATAATTCTATTACCTTTCTTCTAATCTCTTGAAATTATTACACTCTTCTAATGATCAAGTTAAATACTTTGTAAGTTATTTATACTTCACATATTCTAATATGTGTTTTAAAGAATATAAATTCTGTTTTCTGTAATACTGTTTTATCTGTATTCAAATACCTAAATATATTATAATATATATTTATTTTATTTTGTCAAATGTAAGAACAGCTTTTTAACTTCCTTTTTTTTTTTTTTTTTGGTCATAAACTAACATGCTCCCTGATAGCAGGACTAATTTTGTCTGCTTTGTTCATTGTTGTATGCTCGCAATCAGAATAGAGCCTGGGACATAATAAACCTCAGTAATTAATTATTTGGTTCTAGAGGTTTCAGCAGTCTTGAACTATTTTTTACATCATTAAATTTCTTTGATATTGGTGTAAATCGAGCCATCGTACACTTTTTGCACAGACTGGCGTTTTCAATTTATCACAGTATTTTTTTCCCACCTGTTCCTTGGGTTGGATAAAAGTTATTTTATTATTAATATTTTTCAGTTTATGAGTGTAAAGTGGTTCCAGGTTTCCTTTCACAGATTGTGCAAGCACCTAGGGAATCATTTGCATCAGGGTCCTTTTTCTGTTTTTATGACTTGGGGAGACCCAAATAATCTTCTGCCCCTGTATATTTGGTAAAATCTAGGCTGCAATTTCTAGAGAACATACAAATACATATTTAAGCCTGCTCCCACTTGAGTTGTCAGTATTTTAGCTGGACTATACAATCTATTTCTAATTGCCTTTTTCATTTCTAGCCTCTAGCAGTTTCTATTTCTTTCTTTTGAGTTTTGGTACATATTAAAATTTCCTTTATCATGTTTTATCTAGCATTTGCAAGTGGTTGTGTTAATCTCTGTTGTTGAAAGTTCATAAGCTTTCTTTAGATTAAGTCTTGATTTAAAATGAATGTACCCAAGTTTTGCTGACCTAAGAACTGTTCTATTTCTTTAAGGAAAATGTATACAAATTAAAGGATTATCCTCTAAAAGCTATCATAACTCTCTTATTTCAGAATTCCTATAGCACTTACTGTTACACCCATAGATTGAGCACCACCAGGAAAGAGTTTCTCCTCTCAAACACATTCTTCCTTATTATCATGAAAAAACTATTTATCCTAATTTAAAATTGTTCTTAGGGTCCAAAATTGAACATATTTTACCTTTTGTTATTCTTGACAACCAACATTACATCATAGCCTGATAACTGCCAGTATGGCCAAAGCCACGGTCCTTTAACAGTACATTTATTCCATAAATATTTGTTGTACTTTTACTACTTGTCAAACACTATTTGTTATTATTTACTGTGTTAGTTGCTGAAGGTATAGAGCTACATAATGTAGACAAAGCCCTTGCCATCATGGATCTTATTTTCAAAAAGGGGGGGGGGAGTCAAAAAGGGCAAAGTCTGGTTAACTCAGACACAACTCAATCCTTCAAAACGTCAATAAATATTTCAAGACTTCCTTCTATATTCCAGGGCTACAGAAAATAAGAATTGTCACTCTTATAGTCAAGTAGAGACAAAAGGCACTGAGACTGGCACATCACTATTTAACTAACTATAGGTGTGGGAGGCACAGGCTGAGAGAAAAAGATTATTTTAGAAATTCTAGCAGAATGCAGTTGGGGTTTTACAATGAGTACATCTTGCTACTTGAAGTGTTCTAGCCTAGCTAGACTGAGTTCTTACCTTGGGAGTTGGATATTTTTTACTGGTTTAACTTTTGAGCATGTCATTCACACTAACCTCATTAGTATTCAATACTGGAGCACTCAGGGGCAGCGGGGTGGCTCAGTCAGTTAAGCATTCGACTCTCAGTTTTGGCTCAGGTCATGGTCTCACAGTTATGAGTTCAAGGCCCACATGGAGCTCTGTGCTGACAGCATGCAGCCTGCTAGGGATTCTCTCTCTCTCTCTCTCTCTCTCTCTCTCTCTCTCTGTGCCCCTCCCAGCTCACACTCTCTTTCTCTCTCTCTCAAAAGTCAAACAAACAAATAAACGAACACTTGGAGCCCTTACCAAATCATCTTAGCTGACTTCCATTTAATGATATTGATCCTCAGATATTCTAGGCTTAAGAAACTCTTGTCCATGTCTTGCCTATAAATCTAGAACCCTCCCTCAAAACTCATGTTTTTCTCAACATGTTTTTGTTTGTTTGTTTTTACTTTCCTTTGCTCAAGGGCCCTTGGTTGGAAGTTCATTCTTCTTTGGAGCTGAACTATTCTAATGATAAATCCTGGGACTATTCTCAAGTTTCTCTACACTCCCTCCAAGGTGATGAGAACCTTTTTATATGCTGCCAAGAAGGTTTGCTGACTTTCATTCTTGGTTTTCAATTGCTTGTTTATCACACTCAACCTTTTTTTTTCTAGATGTCAATGGAGTTTGGCAATAGCATACAACCCAATTGCCCTTGGCATTACTATTTCCCTCATGTTTTTCAACATTGAGCCAGTTATTGGATTCCTCTTTTACTGGTATACCATTCCAATTTACTACCAATGAAATTTAAATAATTTGACTACTACATTGTGCCAGGGATATCTACGGTCCATCTTCCCAGGGGTGGGGTGCTCACTGCCAGCTAGGCAGTTGGGGATCTAGCTCAAAAATAATTTTATCACCCGCTTTCTCAGAAAACTCCTGACACATGCTACAATAGTTTGGGCTCTTAATTTCATTATTATACATCATTGATATTTTGGGTGGTATAAAATTTGAAAACCATTTTTCCTAAGATTCTGTAGCTTTTCCTCTGACTTATGATTTCCTATATTATGATTTAGAATCTTTACTGATTCTTTATGTGCTATTGTTTTTAAAAATTGGGGGATGGTATTTTGTTTTGTTTCGTTTTCTATCTTGAAACAGGACCATATCTTCTATTTCCTTTTTTATCTCTAATTTTCTGAAAATTCTACATGTTTTTTTTCCAGGCCCTTGTTGAGCCCTTTTCAATCTACAAATGCATGGATTTCGGTTCTCAAAAATGGTATTCAAATATTCCATTATTAATTTTTTCCTTCATGTTATTTCCTTCTGAGAGTACTAAACATCAAATGTTGGATCATCTGAAACTTTTATTAATTTTCTCATCTGGTCATCTCATATTGGATCCTTGTGATTCTTGAGGTAGGGAGAGCATCTGCCTTCTGGGAAACTTTCTTAATTTTATCATTCAAGCTTTCCCTTTAATTTTTAATTCTTCTATAATTTTTTTTTAGTTTCCAAAAGCTCTTATGTTCTTTGAATTTACTTTCCATAGCATGCTATTTTGTGGTTGTTGTTTTAAGTGTCTGTATATGTTGCTTACTTCTCTTAATTGAGGTTACCAATTGTACTTTTTAAGCTTTTTTTCATATTTTATTTTATTATTTTTGTAACAAATTTATTTAACTATTTATCTATTTAATTTATTGTCAGATTGGCTTACCTACAACAACCAGTGCTCATCCCAACAAGTGCCCTCCTCAATACCCATCACCCATTTTCCTTCTCCTCCACTCCCCTGTTCCCACTTTGTTTGTTCTCTGTATTTGAGAGTCTCTTGTGGTTTGCCTCCCTCCCTCTCATTTGTAACTATTTTTTCCCCTTCCTTTACCCCATGGTCTTCTGTTAAGTTTCTCAAGATCCACATATGAGTGAAAACATGATATGTGTCCTCTGACTGACTTATTTCACTCAGCATAATACCTTCCAGTTCCATCCACATTGCTGCAAATGGCATGATTTCATTCTTTCTCATTGCCAAGTAGTATTCCATTGTGTATATAAGCCACATCTTCTTTATCCATTCATCAGTTGGTAGACACTTGAAGCTTTTTATTTGTCCTTCGGCTCCTGCACTGCCTTCAATTCCTCTGAGCTCCTCTTAGTGTTTCTTTATTTGATCCTTTTCATGTTAGAGTTCTCCAGATGTCTAGTGATCCCTGTCTGTCTGATCCTATTTAAGAGTGAGGCACTAAATATCAGATCACAAGTTTGTTGTGAATCTGCAAATTTTAAGGGTCAGGTATAGATGAAGGTGACTAAGGAGGAACATGACTATTTCATCAGTATCTCCAACAGGTAATGTGCCCTTCCCCGGGGAGGAAGGATTGGTGCTTTCTGTAGCCTGAAAATTATGAATTTGAGGGCCTGTCCTCTGGCAGCTGAGTAGGAAGAGGGGTTTGGATCCTCACCATTTAATGTGTAGATAGACATCATTCCTTGGGGTCAGCACTGTACTCCCCACATTAGTAGTGCATCCTGTTCACAATTCCAAATTTCTTCTGTTAAACTGAAGAAATTTGTCTGTTAAACTTTCTTGAGGATAAATTTTCAATATTCTGCTTATTTGTGCATATGCTTGTGAAAAAGGGTTAGAGGGAATAACTGAGTACTTGGGAAGAAAGTATATCTAGGTGTTTAAGTCTTTCTAACAGTGGCATTCAAGAGCCTTCCTTTTTCAGCTCCACCTTCAACCTTGCCTTCACAGGTAGCAATTGCCTCCAATTCTTCATCCTTTTAAGAATACTTCAGGATTTTTTTCTTTTAAGAATAACTCAGAAATTAAGAATGTTTCTTAATTTCTTTCCCTACAGTCACTTTCTCTTGTCTGCAAAGTTAACAAAAAATTAGCAGCTTCCATCATTCAATTAACATCTTTTTTTTGTGTGCGTGTGATGTCCTGTCTTTGTCTTTTGTTCTATGGAATTATTGTCTTTCAAAATATCCCTTATATAGCTATTTTAGCAATGTTTGTGGAATTTGCAGTGGTAAAGACATGTATGTTCAACTTGCTACGTATAACCAAAAAGTCCATAAGTCACCTCGAAAAATGATTTCAATGATCAGTCTCTCATTCAGCACTCATATCCAGTTATTCTTTATTGTTTTTAATTTTTTTAAGTTCATTTATTTGAGAGAGAGAGCATGAGTAGGGGAATGGAAGAGATAAAGGGAGAGAGAGAATCCCAAGCAGGCTCTGCGCTGTCAGCATGGCGCCCAACATGGGGCTCGAACTCAAGAACTCATGAACAATGAGATCACGACCTGAGCTGTAACCAAGAGATGGACACTCAATCAACTGAGCCACCCAGGTGCCCCTCCAGTCATTCCACTTTAATTCAAATACAGAAATACATATCCATTAAGCCCACTATTCTCCATTCCTTGTGCTATTATGTCACTGTAATATTTGACCTGAGTTACATTTCCAATATTGTCCTAACAAATTCCATTCTTCAATTGCAACAAATATGTTTATCTTTCTAAAAAAACAAACATGACTATGTCATTCTCTTTCTCAAAAATTTTCAATAATTCCTCTAATTCCTAAGAATAATGTCTAAAGTTCTTAGTGGTGCATGCAAAATACATAATAATCCAACTCTCAGCCACCACAGAACCTGGATTCTACTCAAAAACCATCCCTTTGCCTTGCCCAACCAGATGACTATGAACATGGGGTTATGCACACACACACACACATATGCTTACATGCTCTATGAGTATCAAACTATTTTCAGTTCTATAAATATGCACATTTTTCTTTTATGCTGTACTACCTACCCTAATTCTTCTTTCAAAATCATCTCTTTCTTCACAGTCTTCATATTGTAGTTTAGCTATAATTCATACCAAGATATTTTCCTGACTCTGTATTACAGGACCTACATTCATGGTATTCTCTTTTTATTTTTTTTTAAATTAAAAAATTTTTTTTAACGTTTATTTATTTTTGAGACAGAGAGAGACAGAGCATGAACAAGGGAAGGGCAGAAAGAGAGGGAGACACAGAATCTGAAACGGACTCCAGGCTCTGAGCTGTCAGCACAGAGCCCGACGCGGGGCTCAAATTCACAGACCGTGACATCATGACCTGAGCCGAAGTTGGATGCTTAACCGACTGAGCCACCCAGGCACCCCTGGTATTCTCTTTTTAGTCCAAGGTGTCATTCACCACACTGCATTCTTTTTTTCTTCCCTCTCTCTATTACCACCTGCTGTGCTTTACTCCCAAGACTGTATCCTCTTTAAAGGTGCTTATGTATTTCCTATATTCAATTTTAATTCCTTCCACACTACTTAGCACATAGCCAATGCTCAATAAGTACTTGGGAAAAAACAAAACAAAACAAAGACTACTATAAGTGCCAAAAAAAACTAGGCGAATGTGAATAATCTTTGTTATAATTAATTTGTGGGGATAAGCAACTTGTCATTTGATTCATTCTTTGTTTTTTATGAAGAAGCTACAACTAACAAATCCTGACACAAAACAGCCAACGAATTATTTATCATCAGATTTATTTTCTCATTAGATTCTTTTTTTTAAATAAGAAATTTATCTTTTGGAAAGCACTAAGGGGATCTTTTTTACTTTGCTTTAATAGGTCTTACATGTAAAAACAAATAAAAGGAAAAGAATAGAGTTTGTGTTTAGTCATCAAAAGAACTGCAACAATATGGCAGAAATAGTAGAATGGGCCGTTACATATATTTTTTATTTCAAGACTATTAAAGCATAATAATTATTTATAGCATTTAAATGATGATCTAAATGAAATGAGAATTACAGATTCAAAGTTAGTTTGATTGTAAGACATGAAGAAGAAAAAATATGGGTGCACCTAATTATCAATTAGCAATCTCCTGGTAAGCTGCAAAGAAGAAAATAATACATATATTCTTATGACTATTCTATATGTCAAACACAAATGTAGCAGAAAGGAATACAGTTGGAGGGATTTTCTAATAAATTTGTGGCACTGAAACCAAGATAAATTGCAATAGATCCTTTACTGAAGATATTAAATAGTAGAGTAAAAGCATCCTACTTCAGTATCACTAAGTGTAGAAAAAGGAAACAAGAACATGAACATATTTTATTTTTTAACTGTTTCTTACGTGTATGTAATGCTTAATTTATAAAAAGGTTATCATTTTAAAGATCCAATTGCTGGTATCTTTTTTAAAGGCAAAGGGAGATCAAAATGATATTATGAAGAAGTGTTTTTGTCTTTAATATTTTATTTATTTATTTATTTATGCATTTTATTAATAAAATAAGAATGAAAATGGAAGGAAAAAATGATATGTCTACACAGTTTAAAAACATCTTGTGTTATATTTTTGGATTTTATTTGCAAATTTATGACCAATATTTTATATGCATTTTTGCACATGCTAGAAACATCAGTTTTTACTTATTCTATTTATGCTTTCTCTCTTTTTACTGTAAATAAAAGTCTAAGAATTTTCATGGATTATAGCTTTTCCCATTCTCCTTTCATCATAGTTCATTGTTTTGCATAATGTACAAATAAGGATATATAACATACCCAGTCCATTTCAGCTTAAGACCAGGAAAAATCTATAAAGTTTACAAGTCCTGTAAAACCCTTCAAAGGTAACTCTGCAAGGAAAAAATACTGTTTTTTATGTTACTTTTTAAGTTGGTAAATAAGCGTTAGTGAAATAATAATAATGAAATGGCTAAGTAGAGTTTTAAGTTGATGCATAAATGTTATTGAAATAATAAAAATTAAAAAAACATGTTAGGTGTTCATTCACCAGGACCTAAAATTCACTGTTTATGCACAATGTTATTACTACAGAAAGGACATCAAGCACTATAGACCATAAAGATTTTCTACTTCTTGCTAATTGGCAAAGATAAATTTAAAATTTTTAAGAGGAAACTTCAGAATAGGGATAAACCACACAATGCAATATTTTCATGTTATTTAAGATTATACTCACATCTTAAGTAGTTAACTGGATTAGATATGTATAACCAAAGAGAAAATTTAAACAATCTGTGACTTTGAATTAGTGATGATTTAATTGTTAGCAGAAACTACAAACATTTTTTGTGTTATTTTGTGCTTAAAATTGTCTAAAACCTGTATAAAAATCCAAACTAATAACTATATTTCATTGTTTCAAATACTAAATTCAATGTTTGCCAAGCTTAAGACCTATTTTAAAGGAAACACTATTCTCATGGCCTACCGTGTTGTACTGAATTATTTCTAGTATATCATTTAAATAGCAGCAAACTTAAAACATGACAAAAACTCTATATACTTGTAGTTTTCACAGAACTATATGACCAGGGAAAATTTTGACATAGTACACACAGAACTACAAATCTAATAAAGTTTAAATTAACAGTAAGTTTATATGATTGATGAAGTTGTTTGTTGAATTGTATTGACTTTTGCAACATGACTATGATATTCACCATCATCATGCATATGCTGTGGAGTTCAACCCATCTATATTCCTCTTTGCCTTATAATGACTCAATTCTTTCACACTTTTGTGTATTAAAATTATTGTGAAATTTTCACTCATCCTGTTGTAATATGATGTCAGGTGGCTATTGCTTGGCTCCAATTCCAAATATACAAAATAACACTGTCCAAATTATTTTCTATTAACATCTGATGATGAAAGTAATACTACTAGGCTACAAAGTAATAGGAAACAGAAATATGCATGTGAGCCATAATATTCTGTTCCAGTACCTGATTACACACTCACAATCCAAATAATTGGGAAATAATTAGGTTTTGAGATATTGATAAATATTAAAATATTAAATTAAGATCATTACAGTAGGGGCGCCTGGGTGGCTCAGTCGGTTAAGCGGCCGACTTCGGCCCAGGTCATGATCTCACGGTCTGTGAGTTCGAGCCCCGCGTCGGACTCTGTGCTGACAGCTCAGAGCCTGGAGCCTGTTTTCAGATTCTGTGTCTCCCTCTCTTTCTGACCCTCCCCCGTTCATGCTCTGTCTCTCTCTGTCTCAAAAATAAATAAACGTTAAAAAAAAAAAAAAAAAAAAAAAAAAAGATCATTACAGTAGACAATTGTTAGACATAAAGCATATGTCCTTGGGCCCTAGTCCAGAAAACACTACCAAAGAGTCACCATAAGGGTTAGATAATACCTAAAGTTAGGCAACATTAAAATGTGATAAGGGACTTAATTTTTATGCCCTATAGTAATTTCTAGGATTAGAGGGAGGTCATTTGCCTTTGAAAAATTAACAAAGGATAAAAGATATAGAAATAAACCTGAAGTGCCAAAGTATGGAAAATTCAAATATTTTAAGGAGTCAGTGTTTTCAGTTCAGCAAAATTGATGTGTAACTTTGAACAAAATTTATTTCACATAGTGTGCTATTAAATTTATAATGTTAGAACAAGAAAGACTTCCCAAAGGGTTTCTCTGTAAATATGCATATATATATATATATATATATATATATATATATATATATATATATATACATATTATCCATATATATGTACATATATATATGAAAGATCTTTAGTCATTATCTAAATATCCAGGATATACAGAGAACTGTAAATCTCTAATTATGCTGAAGCAAAAATTTATTCATATACAACTCAAAACTGATGTATGGAAGTCACTTAGACAATAAATGCATCTGACTGCTATTTGTACATTTGCCATGCTACTTATCATTATATGACCTTAACAAGAACACCACCTCCTACTATTAGTTATAAGAATAAATGGTATATTACAAATGCAAGAAATAAATGGTTCTTTACTGGAAAATAACTATGTAAATATCTTAGGCCTTGTGTTTATCAGTGTAAAGCAATTAATTCTATTTTTATCTACATTTTACTACTTGTTTGGGATACAGTAATAAAATATTTACAAGTTAAAACTACAAAAAGTTGATTGATATTGTACAGTTTTGGGGAATGTACTGATGTAGAGGATCTTAAGTGGTCAGTGGAAAATGTAAAAGCCCTTTAGTAGCTGAAAAAAATGCTCGAATGTATATTTAACAATCTTATCTAAATGTGGTTTTAATAGAGGGCTATAAATTAGCTGTTGAAGATATAACTAGATCTTGTCCTAGACCTGATAAAAAAAACATTAACTTTGATAGCTACTTTTCATTTTATTTATGGTTTCAAGTTCAATGGCTTGAGTTTCACGAGTAAATATTCCAGTGAATGTTTTTACTTTTATTGGTGTCCAATCACTAGAATAAATTTCCCCTTCCTCATCTATTTTATTATTATATAAGTTCCAATTCTTTTTATTTCTTGCAATAGGACAACTCAAATAATTAATCGCCATAGCTATGATATTTTGAAAGCAAATCACAGGAAACATAATTGAGATATAGACTGTCATTATTTTATCCTACACACACACACACACACACACACGCACACAAACTAAACATCTCTTCTTCACTTTGAGCTTTTGTACTACAGGGACAGGAGTAGAAGTTGGCTTTTATTTTTAAAGAACACAGAGTATGATATTTGGGTTTCCTGGAGAAATGTAAACCAGGCAACAATCTCTGAGAAAGAGCAAGATGGAGGAGAAAGTTGAAGATAGAGAAGTAAATATCTGAAGTATAAGAGAGGAAACAATTTCTGAGGGGTGGTATTTCTGTAGTATTCTTTAGTAGGGTATGTTGTCCTACCCTGCTAGGGTTTTAGAGTGGAGGGCATTTGATTCAGAAAAAAAAAAAAAAAGAATGTGGCACTTCTTATAAACATATATACACTTAGGTCTGCTATATATAAGGACCTCATCCAGCATTGCTAAGAGACTATAGTCAGGGCACATGCATAGTATAATGGTAGCAATCTACAGAGATGAAGCAAGATGATTTTCAGACAAGAATGTTGACTCGGTTGCAGTATGACATATAGGGATGAGTCTGGAGTAACTACTGGTTTAGAATATACCGCTAAGTCTATGCTGAAACTAAAGTTGATTTAAAATGCTTACGTGATAAAGAGAATAAAACAAAGAGAAAACAAGACACATCTGGATGGTAATGAGTCAAATAAAGAAGACTAAGACATGCTTCTGAAAAGTCTATTCTGCATCCAAGTCACATAATAAGTTATTGATGTTTTGTTCCATAACGGAAGACTGTGCTTTTTATGTGGAAGCAATTATCCTAGGAATCTATTCAATGCCTCAGATTTATATGGGGCTTGTGGGATGGAGAATTCATTAAGAGACACACAGGCTTCTGATGAAAGGAATCATTGAATAAATAGTAAGGAAAGAAACATCTAACTGGTTGTTTTCCCAGTGAGTTGCTTTCCCACTATTCCCAGGAAGGAGAGACTAGTAGTGTGTTTTTAAAAGCCAATTGAAGAAAGAAAATGTAAGGCATGCCAACAAGGGTAGGAGTTAGAGATTTGGTAGGGCAATCCACCACGTAAAAAAGAGATTTAATGTGGGGCACCTGGGTGGCTCAGTTGGTTAAGCGTCAGACTTCTGATTTTGGCTCAGGTCATGATCTCATAGTTTGTGAGTTAGAGCCCACATCGGGATCTGTGCTGACAGTGTGGAGTCTGCTTGGGATTCTCTGTCTCTGTCTCTGTCTCTGTCTCTCTCTTTCTCTCTCTGACCCTCCCCTGCTCGTGCTGATTCTCTCTCTCAAAATAAATAAATAAACTTAAAGAAAGAGATTTAATATAACCCCCAAGTTATCTGATACAAAATTGAATTTCAGGTTTTGAAATAATAGGGACCAACCCCTACTCCCCCACCGCCCCAAGTTCCAAGGAGAAAGGGCAGAACCAAGGGGGCAAATTAACAACCTGATACACACAGAGATCTTCTGAGGTATCTAAGCTGCCAATTCTGGCCAAGGGTCGCAAAGCCAAGTTGAGCCACAAAGGGCAGAACTGCCTCTCCTCAAATTAATGATATAGACCTGAGTTTGAATGGTTGTACTAAAAAGAAGAGTCCTTTACCTGAATATCCTACATACCTTTTAAACGTAAGACTTTTCATATGACCCCAGGTTATGTAAGAAATTCCAGGACACAACGGGGCGCCTGGGTGGCGCAGTCGGTTAAGCGTCCGACTTCAGCCAGGTCACGATCTCTCCGTCCGTGAGTTCGAGCCCCGCGTCAGGCTCTGGGCTGATGGCTCGGAGCCTGGAGCCTGTTTCCGATTCTGCGTCTCCCTCTCTCTCTGCCCCTCCCCCGTTCATGCTCTGTCTCTCTCTGTCCCAAAAATAAATTAAAAAAAAAGTTGAAAAAAAAAAAAGAAATTCCAGGACACATTAATGAAATTCAATATTATACCATCCTATAATTTGGGGCTTGGAATTCACTTATACTTTAATTTAGAGAAATTAAGTAATAGGTATTTCTTACACTGGGGTATGGTGAGGGAAAATTCATGCCACTTATACTTTCATTGTCAATACTTTCCATGATAGTTACAAATATAACTGCTTCTCTAAAGCACTGTAGGGTTTCAAGCAAGGAGAAAGTCTGAGGGGAGTTCAGTCTACCAAACCTACCAATCCTAATTAGGTCAGTCAATATCAGGCAGTTCTACCTTCCAAATTCCAAATGTTGTGATATATGCTGTGCAGGACTTGGAAGTAAGCAGTTGGCTGAAAGAAATACTAGAATCCGATGCAGGAAAGGAAAGCAAAGCGAAGCTGGAAGAACAAACTTACTCTTCAAGAGCACAGGGTAGTGGGGTTAATTACATTAAGGAATGGGGCACTGAAGGTATAGCCAGAACTGGCCAAAAAAAAAAAAAAAAAATCTTCATAAGTGATTCCAAGTTTAAAAATCTTAATTCACATTCAAAGCCACTTTTGTGGCCCCCAAAGTTATCTAAATACATTGTTTTGAACTTGGAAGTTTGGAATTAAATGGATGATTTTTCAGAGAAATCCTGACTGGTAAAGGAAAAGAAAACTATGAAGGTCAGTGACATCTATGGGCATTTCTGGTTTCCCAAGGCATGCTAATATTGTGCCTCCAAACCAAAGAGTGATAAAAAACGGTATATTTAACATTTCATATAGTAACATCTCACCTGGCCGACCAATTGTAGGAGATAAATCTTACTTACATTTTTTTCTTTGAACATAAGCTTATATTTATAGAACTAGCAGAAATAATATAAATCATAAAATACAAACTATAAGAATATGTTTTAATTTTCTATACATAATTCTGAAAAGAAATCTTAAATGAACTTAACGTTTAACACCTGCATATAAGGGCTTGCATTTCCTCATCTTCCATATAAATCTTAAACAAGAGATAGACTCAAGAGATCACTAAACCACAAATGCAAACTGCCTACTCACGCTGCCAAAAAGCCAGATGGCATTCAAACTTAAAAAAAAAACAAAACAAAAAAAAACAAAACAGAGAGAGAGAATGCTTTTCCAATTTCCAATACCCATATAACACCTGCCTACTCCAATTATTAGATACTCAAAAGAGATACTAAGAATGGGATATCTTATACATTATATAATTGTTATGAATAAACCAATGATATATATGCATATTAAAACTATTCTTTCATTCATAATATTCTTTATAATTTTAATGATATTAAGTAATACACAATAAATATTAGAAATCCCCAAACTAAAAAGTATATCATTTCTTTTAGGTTAATTTCCTCAAAGGAATCAAAGGGAAATCTTGCCATACTTATGTATGCCCACATTGTGATATACAGTAAGTATTTAACTTGGACTATTACAAAAGCCTTTAACTCATCAATTTTTATGTTCCTTAATTTTATGAATTCTAAAGTTATTAACTCATATTCCCTGAGGATTTTAAGGGTATTCATTATCTTATTTATAGATATGTTAAAACATAGTTAATAACATAAAAAATGGTTAAATATTTTTAATCATAAGGATATGAGGTTTTGAGATACTAAGGAATATGTTTAAAATTAAACTATTTACAGATCAACAATCCTTTCTATGTGTTTTGTTACACAAATTTTATTTTGTTTCCTGAAAAATTATTAGATTTTTTTTCTTAGTTTTAATTTTTATTTATTTTGGGAGAGAGAGAGAGAGCTAGCCGCAGAGGGGCAGAGAGAAGGAGAGAGAATCCCAAGTAGGCTCTGCACTGTCAGGGACTTGAGCCCATGAACCCTGAGATCATGACAGGAACTGAAATCAAGAGTCCAATGCTCAACCGACTGAGCCACCCAGGTGTCCCTTAGATTATTTTAATTACGAAGAAGGAGAAGGAGAAGGAGAAGGAGGAGAAGGAGGCGAAAATATACATGACAGAAGCTATAGTGTCTATATATTTCTATAGGTCTTATTTCTGTTTATTATGTTCCCAGGTCAACAAAATTGGTTTGAAAACTCACTCAGGCTGACTTTTTTGCATTATTTAAGTTAAAAGGCTTTGGGCTAACAATTAATTCTGACTGAATCAGTCAGAACTACACAAAAGTAGGAGATCTAGGATCTATTCCCACTTTGTAGACAATGATTATCAGATAAATGAATTTATATAAACAACAATGCCTAAAAAACCTAGAGCCATCCTTGACTCTTCATCTTACTCCCACATTCAACCAATATTAACATTTTTGATTTTAAACTCCCAAATCTTTCAACCCTACCCATCTCCTCCTTTTTCATGGTCTCTTCTGGACTCACACCAGCCTTATTTATCTAGGTCATTACAGTAGTTGGTACTTTATTTTATTAGACAGATAAATTGCTCCCAGAAGTTATTTCTCCAAAATACAAATCTGACCATTTGACTCCCTGCCTTATGAACCTTTAAAGAACCTTCTCTTGTCATTTACAGGATTAAGTCCAAAGTCCTACAATATTTTACAAATCTATGCAGGGTCTGGCTCCTTAGTAACTTAGCACATCTATTTTTGTCACACCTTCAATACATTTTTTAAAGTTTTATTTATTCTTGGAGAAAGAGAGAGAGAGAGAGAGGGAGAGAGAGACTGTGTATGAGCAATTGGGGGAGGGGCAGAGAGAGAGGGAGAGAGAGAGAATTCCAAAGAGACTCTGTGGAGACAGTGCAGAGCCTGACAGAGGGCTCAAGCTGAAGAACTGTGAGATCATGACCTGAACCAAAATCAAGAGTCAGATGCTTAACTGACTGAGTCACCCAGGAACCCCAATACATTTTTAATTTAAATGACAATGAAGTCCTTATAACACAGTAAAGTCTGCATGTCATATCACCTTTCCTTGCTTCACGGTTTTTTTCATCTGCTTTTGTTATCAAATATACCAGTGTGATGAGCTCCTCCTTCAAGACAGTGTCAAAAACCACCTCTTTTTGAAACATTAAAGGACACATCAAAAGAGAATGGGTAACGTTTTACTGTATTCCCCCACTGAAACTGTATGTATTTTTACTGCATTGCCCTTATACACCATGTTGCATTTTTCTTTTTCACAGATTTCCTTAATAAACTGTAAACATATTTATCTAAGACATGTATTTACCTCTATGCCTTTAAGTATATGCCAGGTCAAAAACACTCAATAAATGTTTGTTGTATAAACAGATGACTTAGCTAATTAAAAAAAAAGATATTTACATAGAGTGAGTTGGTCATATATGACACAATATAATGCTATTCTGAGTATATGTAATCAAAATATATAAAAACAAAGTGAATGCCTTTCTATGTCTAAATAACTGGAAGACATTAAAAATTCTCTCTCATTCTCTACTCTCTCCATCTCTCTCTCTCTCTCGCTCACACACACACACACACACACTCTGTCTGCCCGACTCTCCTACACAAACACTTGCACTGATATTTCAATTTAAAATACTGATATTCAATTTAAAATACTGATATTTCAATTTAAATAATTTAAGATCATCTTCAAAAATCTCATTATTAAGTTTATAGTTCTCCCAGGCCTAAAATATTTGGGAGAAGCTTGGAAACCTTATGGATAAGGAAAAATCATCTTATTAAATTTGGAAGGCAAGAAGACTTTTCAGCCATATAAATTGGTCTAGAAAAGATATTACTAAAGAACTAAAGTATGCTGTAAATGTACTGATGCCCTGACCTGTGGAGATACAGAAATTCCACTGACAGTAAGAAGTATGAGCAATTTTTTTTTCTTTCCTTACTGCCCAACGTCTTTGATGAAAAAGTACTGTCAAACTAGACTGCAGAATGTGGCATTAAAGTTTAATTCTGTCCAATCAGGTAGGCAGAGATCAAATTCTGACACTGGCTTTTATTGTGGAAGAGATAAAATTTGTGAAAACTCTTTTAAATCATTGTAGCAAACCAAAAATATTCTAATAGCCAAGAGGAAAGATTTCCAGTTTTATTATTTTTCTTCATTGTTAAAATATCTGTGTAAGTGTAATGTAAAATAAATTTGGAAAGTTTTTTTTTTTTTTCCAGAGGAAGCATTTTGTTTTTATTTCAAACTTTAACATTGCCCTTATTTAATCCTTAAGAACCCTGGTCAAACTTTTGCATAAGCACTATTACATATTAGGTAATCCTATACAATCAATGCATTAACAACAGAAAAATATAATTGTAATTTCTGATATTAAAGTTCTCCTACATTTTCTACTTCAATAATAAAAACAAAATTAATGTTGATAGAATTTCTTTTCCCTTGCAATGTCCACAGTATTCATCAATAACTTATGGCCAAAATTTGAAAACCAAGATACAAAATGGGTTATATTTTTAGAAATAATAAAAAGATGTACATTTAGGAAACTTAATCTGTACAACTGCAAAAGTTAGACTAAAATGCTATAACAGAGACACACAATGAGCACAATAAACTATTCAGCAGTGTTCAAAATCATTTATTTTATTTCCTATCATCTGAATAAACTATCTTCCTAGAAAAATGGGATATTTATCCCATTATTAAAAAAAAATATGGGTCTCCCTGGGTGGCTTAGTCGGTTGGTTGAGCGTCCCAACTTCAGCTCAGGTCATGATCTCATGGCTCGTGAGTTCAAGCCCCACGTCGGGCTCTGTGCTGATAGCTCAGAGCCTGGAGCCTGCTTCAGATTCTGTGTCTCCCTCTCTCTCTACCCCTCCCCCGCTCATGCTCTGTCTCTCTCTCTCTCTCTCTCAAAAATAAATAAACATTAAAAAAATAAAAAAAAAATACTTCAATCATTATAACTTAAATATTATGGGAAATTCACCCTTACTTGTGGAAGGGCTTTACTTCCAGAAAACATTTGACTATAAAAGTCATGATTTTAGTAACAGTGCTTAGTTGAAGGGAATGAATAACTACATATTGCTTAAAATTTGCATTTGACAGGGGCATTTGGGTGGCTCAGTCGGTTGAGCATCCAACTTTGGCTCAGGTCATGATCTCATGGTTCAAGAGTTTGAGCCGGACATGGAGCCTGCTTCAGATTCTGTGTCTTCCTGTCTCTGACCCTCCCCCGCTTATGCGCACACTCGCGTGCTCTCTCTCTCTCTCTCTCTCTCTCAAGAATAAATAAACATTAAAAAAAAATTTGCATTTGAAAAAATTCCATAGTTAGTTTCCATACAGGACAAGCACTAAACACTAAAAATAATTAAACATATACTTTTAAAGAAATAAAAGTGTTAAACTGTTATTCTGTCTGCTGATAACTCAAGCAGAAATTAAAAATCACATTCTATGAATTGCTAAATGATGTGAACTGGAAGAAAAGTACTTTTATTTTTTATATTTTATTTTATATTTTTATTGAAGTATAATTAACATAGTGTTATATTAGTTCCAGGTGTACAATATAATTATTCAACAATTCTATTCATTTCTCAGTGCTCATCAAGATAAGTGTACTCTTAATCCACTTTCTCTATTTCACCCATTGCCCCACCCTTGGGCAACCACAAGTTTGTTTTCTGTATTTAAGAGTCTGTTCTTTTGTTTGTATCTCCTTTTATTTGTTTGTTTGTTTTGTTTCTAAGATTCCACACCTGAGTGAAATCCTATGAAACTTCAAGATTCCAACCTCAAGGATATTGTTTTGTACAGTAGTTTCCCAAGAATTACTTGATGAGTTAAATAACATAATAATTAATGTTACCATGAAATTCATGTTTTTCTCAATTCTTTTTTAAAACTTTTTTTTAACATTTATTTACCTTTGAAAGAGAGAGACAGACAGACACAGTGTGAGCTGAGAAGGGGCAGAGAGGGAGAAACAGAATCTGAAGCAGACTCCAGGCTCTGAGCTGTCAGCACAGAGCCCAACGTGGGGCTTGAACCCAGGAACCATGAGATCATGACCTAAGGTGAAGTCTGGCACTTAACTGACTGAGCCACCCAAGCACCCCTTGTTTCTCTCAATTCTAATCTTTAATCTTTTGAAATTAAATGAGTATTTGCCTAAAAGATATAGAAATCACCAATTTTCATTATAATTTTGTGAGATTAGATCAGTAATGTTCTTATTTTATTTTCTACATGTGGTAATAAACTAAAATGACCTTAACTATATCCCCAAGAGGAATAAAAATCTATATAAAACTTAACTTGGTGAAACAGAGCAATCCCTGTGTGTGCTGTATAGAGTCAAATTCTTCATATTGAATAAAGAGGCTTTCTCTGTCACTAATATAAATTTTCTATTTAACACATAAACATTATTTTTCTTTGGATTTACTGTCACATTTGCTGTGTTCGACATTGATTTGTGTCTAAAATAATACATATTTAACTTTTAAAAAGTAATGATTTGGTCTTGAATTATTGTCAGGGATTTTTAAAGGCAAACTACCATATAAATGCTCACCATTGATTTTTACTTATTTACCCAGGGAATGACAACGAACACATATATCACAATAGCACTAACCAGAGAATAAAGTACATACATTATATTCAAAGTCAATCCCAAATGTTATAAAAAAGTTGGAAATAAGCAAATATTAGTGTAATTCTACCTTAATGTTTTCTGTGATGTTGATTTAGTAAAATGATATTTTAGAGTGATTTAATTTATATATTTGGAAAATCTATAATCAATGTTAAAAACACAGTGGTTCAAACAAATAGAAAGATATTCCATACTCATGGATGGGAAGAAGAAATATTGTTTTCCAAAGAATTTCCAAAGAAATCTTCAGATTTAATGCAATCCATATGAAAATACCAATAACATTTTCCACAGAACTAGAACAAATAACACTAAAATTTGTATGGAACCACAAAATACCTTGAATTGCCAAAGCAATCTTGAAAAACAAGAACAAAGCTGGAGATAATCACAGTGCTAGATTTTAAGATAGACTATAAAGTTGTAGCAATCAGGGGCACCTGGGTGGCTCAGTCAGTTAAGCATCCAACTTTGGCTCAGGTCATGATCTCAAGGTTCGTTGGAGTCTGAGCCCTACACTAGGCTCTGTGCTGACAGCTCAGAACCTGGAGCCTGCTTCAGATTCTGTGTCTCCCCTCTCTCTCTCTGCCCCTCCCTGGTTCATGCTCTCTCTCTCTCTCTCGCTCTCGCTCTCGCTCTCGCTCTCTCTCTCTCTCAAAAATAAATCTTAAAAAAAATTTAAAGTTGTAGCAATCAAAACAGTATGATAGTGGCACAAAAATACACACAGAGGTAATGGAACAATTACTTATGGAATACACACAGGGGTAATGGAAAAATTAACTTATGTGGTTAATTAATCTACAACAAAGGAGGCAATACAATGGGGAAAAGATGATCTCTTCAACAAATGGGAAAACTGGACAGCTACATGCAAAATAATGAAATGGGACCATTTTCTTATACTATAAACACAAATAAACTCAAAATGGATTAAATATCTAAATATAAGACTGGAAACCATAAAACTCCCAGAAGAAAATATAGGCAGTAATTTCTTTGACATTAGCAATATAAAGAGTTTTCTAGATATGTCTCCTTAGGTAAGGAAAACAAAAGCATATTAAACTTTTGAGACTACAACAACAAACCTTTCCATAGGAAGAGAAACCATTAACAAATGACAAGGTAAACTATTGAATGGGACAAGATATTTGCAAATGTTATGTCCAATAAGGAGTTAATATTCAAAATATATAAAGAACTTATACAAGCAAACACCAAAAAAAAAGTAATCCAATTAAAAATGGGCAGAGGACATGAATAGACATTTTTCTAGAGAAGACATATAAATGGACAGCAGGTATATGAAAAGATGCTCAACACCACTAATCATGAAGGAACTAGAAATCAAAATCACAATGAGGGGTGCCTGGGTGGTTCAGTTGGTTAAGCATCTGACTTCGACTCAGGTCATGATCTCATGGTTCATGGGTTCAACCCCGGTGTCAAGCTCTGTGCTGACATCTCAGAGCCTGGACCCTGCTTCTGATTCTGTGTATCCGTGTCTCTCTGCCCCTTCCCTGCTTGAGTTCTGTCTCTCCCTCTCTTGAAAATAAACATCAAAAAAAATTAAAACAAACACAATGAGGTATTACTTCACACCTGTCAGAATGGCTAGAATTAAAAAGACAAGAAATAACAAGTATTGGCAAGGGTGTAGAGAAAAAGGAACCCTTGTACCCTGTTGATGAGAATGAAAATTGGTATAGTCACTGTGGAAAAGAGTATGGAGTTTCCTCAAAAAATTAAAATATAAATACACAAGATCTAGCAATTTTCCTACTGGGTATTTATCCAAAGAAACCAAAAACAATAATTCTGGAAGATATATACACCCCTGTGTTTACCGCAGCATTATTTATAAAAGCCAAGATATGGAAGCGGCCCAAATATCAATCAATGGATTAATGGACAATGATGTGGTGTGTGTGTGTGTGTGTGTGTGTGTGTGTGTGTGTACATGATGGAATATACAACGAGATCTTGTCACTTGCATAACATGGATATACCTTGAGGATATAACACTAAGTGAAGTAAGTTAGAGAAAGACAAATACCACAGGGTTTCAATCATATGTGGAATTTAAGAAACAAAAAAAAATTAATAAAAAAGAAACCAACCAAACAAACAAACAAAAAAAGTTCACAAACAAACCAACAAATCCAGACTCTTAAATATGGAGAACAAACTGATAGTTGCCAGAGGGTAGGTAGGGGTGTGTGTGTGTGTGTGTGTGTGTGTGCGCGTGTGTGTGTGTGAAATAGATAAAAGGAATTAAGAGTACATTTATTGTTTTGGTGTAACTGTAAATGGGATTGATTCCTTAATTTCTCTTTCTTCCCTTAATTACTGATGTATAGAAATGCTACAGATTTCTAGACATCGATTTTGTATCCTATGACTTAACTGAATTCTTGGAACAGCCCAAGTGTCCACTGGCTGATGAATCTATAAAGAAGATGT
Organism: Felis catus; assembly: GCF_018350175.1. Lineage (NCBI taxonomy): Eukaryota > Metazoa > Chordata > Mammalia > Carnivora > Felidae > Felis > Felis catus. Next base: position 58,341,827 of record NC_058372.1, read on the forward strand.
GATACACACACACACACACACACACACACACACACACACACACACACACACACACAGGAATATTACTTGGCAACAAAAAAGAATGAAATCTTGCCAATTATAGTAACATGGATGGAACTAGAGTGGAACTAGAGTGTATTATTAGAGTGTATTATGCTAAGAAAAATAAGTCAGAGAAAGACAAATGTCAAAGAAACAAAACAAATGGGCAAAGAGAAAAAAAAAAAACTAGAGACAGAAAGGCAAACCAAGAAACAGACCCTTAAAGATAGAGAAATAAAAACTGATGTTTACCAGAGGGGAGGTGGGTGGGTTGATGGGTTAAATAAGTGATGGAGATTAAGGAATGCACTTGTGATCAGCACCAAGTGTTGTATGGAAATGTTGAATCACTCTATTCTACACCTGAAACTAATATTACACTGTATGTTAACTAACTGGAATTCAAATAAAAACAAAACAAAAAAGAAGACACCTTTTTTTTTTTTTAAGGAAAGTGTGATGGAAGTAAATCCTCCCCACACTTTTTTATTCTTAAAAATTATTTATTTATTTATTTAGAGTGAGAGAGAGAAAGAGAGAGAGAGAGAGAGAGAGAGAGAGAGAGAGAGAGAGCATGTAAGCAGGGAACGGACAGAGAGAAACGGAAAGAGAGAGAGAGAGAGAGAGAACCCTATCAGGCTCTATACTTTCACCTTGGAGCTTGACACAGGGCTCAATCTCACAAATCATGAAATTGTGACCTGAGCTGAAATCAAGGGTAGGATGCTTAACTGACTGAGCCACCAAGGTACACCACTTACCCTGATGAGCACTGAGTAATGTATAGAATTGTTAAATCATTATATTGTATACCTGAAACCAATATAACACTGAATATTAATTATAATTCAATAAAAAGAAATGCACTAAAAATTTATAAATTAAATTTTAAAAAACTTAGTATATCACTGGATTTGGAGAACAAATTGCAAAATGTGTAATTTAAAAAGCACCCCAAAATATTGAAAATTCCTGTGATGGGTTTTAAAAAGTATGAACATAGGAAAATATTTAACGATTAATTATACGAGTTCTGATGGCTCAGAGTCATCAAAAGGAGTCCTCATTATTAAAAAATAAATTTTAAAATAAGGAAATACAATCCTACATTTGAATATAGCAAAATGCATACTAATTTGATTAATGAAATATATATTTTAAAATTAAAATTTTATAATTGGTAAAAATAGCATTTTACATATAACAATCAAAATAGGTTCACAATTTAAATTTGAGTATCTTCTGAAGCAATGTGCTAAAATAGCAACTATAGTGTTGATATAGTAGACCTATTAAGGAAAATGAGTGCTGCTTATTATTCTACCACTTGTAATACTTTATAAGGCAATATAACGCAATTTATTTTTCTTTTCTTTTTTTTAACACTTATTCATTTTAGAGATAGCATGAGCAGAGGAGAGGCAGAGAGAAAGGGAGAATACGAAGCAGGCTCCAGGCTCTGAGCTGTCAGCACAGAACTTGATGTGAGGCTTGAACTCAGGGGCCATGAGATCATGACCTGAGCCAAAGTTGGACACTCAACCAACTAAGGCACCAAGGCACCCCTTATTTTTCTTATAAATTGATTTTTTTTCATTATTAATTTAACTTTGGTTTCATGGTAAAATGTTTATTTTTGGAAAGTGTAAAGAAAATAAAAAGTTGTTAGAGTATTTAAAAGCCCATCTGATATTTCTGAAAACATAAATAGAAAGCCACCAAAGTGTGGTTGTTAAATACAGATATTTTATTCCAAGTTATAAAATGAATTAACTTGCAGCAAAGATGATATTAATGGTTGTTGAAAATGAGTTATTGTAGATCAATACCCTTACACTCTGTACACTTCATTAGTTACCTACCATCTCTGATTTTTCTATCCAAATATAGAAAGAACTAGAATCTATCTTTCCTTACTTATGATACTAGGGGACTCAGGAAAGCTTATCTCCAATGTTTGATGTACCAATATGTTTTGGTTGCTGAGATTTTATAATTAACAATTTATTATTTTTATTGATGTTTCTGAATATTTTCAAAAAATTTTAAACATTTATTTATTTTTGAGAGAGAGAGAGGCAGTGTGAGCAGGGAAGGGCAGAGAGAGAAGAGAGGGAGACATAGAATCCAAAGTGGGCTGCAGACTATGAGCTGTCAGCAGAGAGCCTGACATGGGACTCGAACTCACGAGCCATGAGATCATGACCTGAGCTGAAGCTGGATGCTCAACTGACTGAGTAACCCAGGTGCCCCTTGAATATTTTTTAAAAGGAAAAATACCAATGTGAGTAACCAAATATGTTTTACTTCTCTTTTAACGTAATACATATAGTAGTATGAACTAATTACACTTGGTTTATGGCAGAACATGTAATGAAACTTAGGTGAATGAGAAGTGTAAGGGCCTAAAGTACTTCAAGAATATGGAGGCAATGACCAAGAAGAGCTGAATTTGGAGGAACTATCAGACTGAGGGGACATTTCCAGCTAAAAAGTTGTGGCAGATGGAAAGAGATGCTGCAATGCCAAAAGTAGAGAACACCAAGGGAAAAAATATGTGGAACAGGATTTCACATATTAAAAACAAAAAACAAGTATCTTTTATGCCTCAGTGCTTTGTTTTATAAATTAATTGCTATATTCTTTATAATCTACATAGTGCCAGAGAAAAAGTTATGTATAGTGTTTTTCCTTATTTCTACAGCCCTCTGCCGTGTGATTCTAATTTGGATTTTAGTGTAATTTCAACATAGTTTTTATGGTTTAATAAAACTTGCACACATTAAAATGCTATTAAACTGTTACACATGGTTAATAATACTTATGGACTTCTGAAAGCAGCCATTATTAAACTGAACAAAGTCATTAATGTCTTTAAACTTTGCACCAGAATATAAAGCACAAAAGAGATGTTTAACTGTACCTACACAACAGTCATGGTATCTGACTATGTAAGATTTTTTTCTTTTTTTACCATATGTATATATATATATATATATATATATATATATATATATATATATATATATATTTGTATTAGCACTCTAATGAAAATTAAAAAAGAAACTCATTGTGTTCTTAAATTGACTTTCCCACCTATCATGACTTTGCAGGAACTGACTGCAAAACTCCCATGCGTTTGCATTTCCCTCTACATACTAACTAGACCACCAGAGATAATCTCTATAATCTTCTTTATCCCTAAAATTCAATGTGTTAAGAAATACCATTTAAGTTTGGACTAGAAATGCAAAAATAAATTATTATATTTTCTGCACAAAAGGTTATTTTCATTTCTTTTAAAGTAACAAATAATGGCAAAGATTTTGAAAACCTTATCAATTATTAACCATTTTTAATATTTTAAACATTCATAATTATTAACTTAATATGTCTTCATTGGGAAATATAAATGACCTCACTTAGAGTTTGAGTTGTTTAACACATATATTGCTAAAAATTAATTTAGGTATTTGAAATGTCCTATCACTTCTCTAGAAATGATCTGAAGTATGATTATAAAATTGTCCTTAACGTATGATTGAATTACTTCAACATAATATTCCCCGGCACCTAACAGCCCAGTTGTTATTTATCCAAAACTAATCCTAGCTTATTTTGCTTGAAATGGTTAACTGATTTAAATTGTCAATATTCAAAGCAATATTACCTATGTATGTGTCCATTGTAATGAGGAAACTAGCTACATATCACTGGCTTATTCATTTTACCATCTTCCAGAATCACATTCTAAAAGGTCAGACTTTAGTACATCCTTTCTTTTTTCCTTCATTTTATTTTACATTTAAAGATTCTATCTATGCCTTTCAAAATTTAGCAACTATCAGGAAGATTAAAACATGAGTATTGGCTATTTCTTTTTTTTCCTTTAAGTTTTTTATTAATTTAAATCATCTCCATACCCAACGTAGGGCTCAAATGTACAACCCTGAGATCAAAAGTTGCATGCTTTTACCTACTGAGCCATCCAGGTGCCCCAATAGTGGCTATTCTTAATGTGTTTCATTGTTGTAGTTATAAAATAATCTAAACTAATAAGATGTCTTCATGAGAAGTATCAGCAATGACCCAACTACAAATCTGACACATCTCAGATCTAGAGAAACCCAACATTCAATGTCTAGAGAGTGAAGTGGAGATATTTAAATGGGCCCACACATGCCAAGCAATTTTACCCTGGATGTAAGCCACAATAACACATGTAGTTAAAATAGGCTTTCTCAGGCATGCCTCAGTACATGCTGCTACTCCACTCCTTAAGTGGTAAGTCCTATCATTTAAAACAGTCTTATAGACACAGAAATAAAGAAGAGTCTGGCCCATAGAGGTGGGATATAAAAGTGGTCATAGGAGACATCTGGGTAACAGCAATAAAAATCAGTAAACATAAAAATGTTAGTAACTGAGACTTCAAGTCAATTTAAAGAATTCTAACAAAAAATGAGGCAAGTTATAAAAACTTTGAGAAAAATGAACTCTTCAAATAAATTACTATGAAAACAGAAAATAATACTATGGTTTGCTAAGTGGGCATTGCATTTACAATGGAAGAAAACAGCTAGTTAAAAAGTGCATATCCATTGAAATGTAAGAGAAAATAAATAATATTATCCTAAGGAAAAATTTCATAAAACCAGATAAAAATGGTTGAGAAGTAGACAAATTTAGAGGGAATTTTTAAAAAGAAATAAAAATAGAAAAAAGAATAAAATGCCTGACAGAGTTTAAAGGTTCTGATTGCAGTATGTAAGCATTATTAGTACCCAAAGAAGAATGCAGAATGAATGAACCAGTATTAATGCCGAAAAGAATAATAACAGAATAATAAAATCTTCCAGACATGAAGAAATAAATAAGAAAAATGTGTAACATCACATATTCTGGTTAAATGCTTCAATGTCAAAGATAAAAGGGAAGGGAATTAAATTATAAAGTATCTACGTGACAGTCACTGGGTAAGTATTTTATACATCGTTTTTAATTAAAGAAATTAACAATCATGTATCAGCTTTTATGAAGCAAGTGAATCAATTGCATTCATAAAATATAATGTTCATGAGAATAGGCCATTCTCTTGTTTATTTTCTACAATGATGGAAATGAAAGCAAAATAACAACATTAACTACATAATCCTCAAACAATAATAAGGTCTAAAAATTTGTACTTCTCCAAGTTCTAATTCATATGTTAAGCTAAGAACACAACAAAATATCTTAGGTTTTCAGTTCCAAATTTCTGAGTTTGTCATATAGGATAAGTTTTTAATCAGAAGAAAATTAGTTTTCTCAAAATCATTAGGAAACCAATAGTATAGAATATTCTATAGATCATTAAAGGCTGAAATCTTTTACTAACAAAATGACATCAAAAAGAAGACTTCAGGATAAGTGTCATGAAGGTGGAAATTTATAGGCTTTGACTTTTTCCCCATTTAAAATCAAACAAAATTTAGAAAGCTGATTAACTAATAAACCATCAATGAGAACACAAATATTAACACTGATTTGTGTAAACACTGAAGGAAAATGAACATAACAAAGACAATGACAAAAATTTTACCACATTTCTAAGAGTATGCTTTTTTGATTTAACTTGAAGAATGGGAAAAAAAATGGGATCTAACAGTAGGCTTGATACAATTTTTTAAATAAAGATGATTATTTTATTATGGTTTATATCACAGATTAATCCTTAACTCACAAACAAATCTATGATTCGATTTGCAAAACAGTCTCTCCCATGAGTTTTCTTTTTAAATAAATGGCTTGATCATTGTGCTAACTTGGCACCAACATCTATGGCTACTCACAGTCACTGTGCAAATGCCCTAGAAACTGAAATTCCCAAGGCATTTAATTACCATTCACAGACTTTCAAGAGCTTACAGGAATGCTGAATCAGCAGGGAAGTTTGAAGACAGACAAGTCTTATTTAAATGCAATTTGGGGGTGCATGGGTGGCTCAGTCATTAAGCATCCCTCTTGATCTCAGCTCAAGTTTTGATCTCAGCGTCTTGAGTTCAAGCCCTGTGTTTTTTAAGTGGAGTCTACTTAAAAAAAAAATGTAATTTGAATAACCTTGTAGCTGTAATGGCTGCCTATGTCCCTGGGAGATAAGCTAGGAAAAGAAGCAGGCCTCTTCAGTCTAGATTCCACTGACTTCATGCTTTAAGAAAGGTCAGCCTAACTAGCCCATGGATAACATCTCCTAAACGGAACATTTGTAGCATAGCTTGTATAGTGCTTGAATTAGCAAGGTTATAAAAATATACATTTTAGTCTTAGGTTCACTTATTTCTATTTTTTTTATTGAACAGAATGAGTTTCCATGGCTCGAACCTTCATTTATAACATTGTATTAATTGGAAGTAAATGTCGAACTTACTGTTGTTGACTTCATCCAGGCACTGATTAGGTTCAATCAGAGGATCCTTACAGTGCTCAAGTGATCATTTTTATAATGATATTTTACAAAATTACAATTATATTGGAAACATCTTTACTTTCTGTACTTTATCAAACTACCAGAGTAAAATAAGCAAAATTCGTGCTAAAAATACGATACACAACAGAGACAACACACACAACCACACTATAAATAAAAATGGCATGTTAGGTCATATGTAATAAAGAATAACAGTGTCATAATAATAACTGAACACTGTATGTATATGTTAAATGAAACAATAATAATCTTGGGTTTATGTAAAACAATCACCTATGTGTACTTCATTAGAGATATGCCCTAAATAAGATAATACAGCAGAGATCAAAATAAATAAAAGGGCAAAAACACACTGTAGATATTGAACAAAGAAAATATGGTGGTGTCAATAATAAACATAATGCAGAATATATTAATATTTTTTAAATAACTGATAAAATATAAAAATAATAGATACACTTTACTATTAAATAACTATGCACCAAAATAAACATGTTCAACCTTCCCAAAATTTAAGATATTTAGAAGAAATACAGTTGTTCACAGATTTTAACTTAATATCAAGCTCTCAAAAATCAGAATGAAATAGAAAAGGTAAACAATTTTTTAAATATGTGGGTTCAATTATATTTTACAAATAGAACAGGTAATGGCTAAATTCTAAAAATAAAAACCACTTATATATTATGTAATCATAAAAAACAAAGGTAATGAAAATTACCTCCTAAGAATTTTTAAAAGATACTTTAAATAGTAGTTGGTTCAAAAATACAGTGACATATTAATTTATTTTTATAAATCTTAGCACATAAAAATTTTTTATCAATTGTTAAGATCTTAGAATTGTAAGTACAGCAGGAGGACTAATGAATCTTTGTCATAAGTCTATTATAAATATGAACTATCTATGTGTCATTCATGTAGTGTAATATTTAAGAAAAGAAACAATTCAATTCTGGGAAGGATAGGGGATATGAAACAATTATAAAATGAGAGATAATAAACTTTAGAAGTCCAACATGGAATTTATATGAATATATAGTATTTTGAAAAATATGAAAGTAAATGCTTCCTTAGAATTGTTGATTTAAATTTGTGATTTCATTTTTTTAAGATGAAAACGTACTCAAAAACTTAGTATTTATATTTCAGCGTGCATCACTCTTATGATGTTTATATGCTTTCCTAAATATATATTTAGTTAATTGTGGGTAAATAAATACTGACCTGCAGTAAAACATGTGTCCAGGCCCATCAACACAAATACTTCCATTAAGACAGAGGACCAAATTCAGTTCAGGCTCAGCACATCCATCAATATGTATTTCACAATATGCACGAATGTATCCACTCGGGCAAATGCAAGTAAAGTCATCGACTGATTTCTGACAGAAGTCTTCATTTATAGAAGGGGTTGATGTACAGTTCTAAATTAAGAAATAAAGAATCAAATTTGATTATTAGTGATATGACTAAACATTTTATTAAACTTATTTTATTTAAATATTTTTAAGAAATCAATATGCAAGCTTATCTGATATTCCATTCCTCTAGAAACTGAAATATGTTTTTGGTAATAAATGATTTTTGTCTTTTATCACCAGAAATGTCCCATTATTGATTTTTTAGAAAAAAATACAACTTTATTAAACTTTGCGGCAACATGTACCATGGCAGTGAATACCTACCCCCGTACACACCCAAATAATGATGCTAAAACAAATTTCCTATGTATATAATATCAGGAATTCACTGACCCTTAGTATACATGCCAGTTTGCCTGGAACAGCCCTAGATTAATTCTGCTGTCTTAGGGTGATTAATAGTGCCTTTGTTAACTCTCAAAGGAATCCTGGGTTTGAACACATACTTAGAACTGCCAATTCGCAATGGACTTACATCTACAAAACAAGGCAACTTTAATATCTGCTTTTATTCCATTCATAATTGTTTCCCCCCCCAATTGTTTTAATATGTATATTACTTTTTCCGACTTATTAAGGTATAACTGACCAAAAAAAAAAACCCTGCACTATATTTAAAGTGTACAGCATAATGATTTCATATACATACACATCGTGAAATGATTCCCACCACTGAGTTAATACACACACCTATCACTGCACATATTCACCTTTCTTCTTATTGAGAGTAGAGGGAGTGAGAACACTGAAGTTCTACTCTCTTAGCAAATTTTAATTGTAGAGTAGTGCTATTAATATAGTCACCATGTTATATATTTGATCACCATAATCTGTTCAACTTATAACTGAAAATGATTTCCCAGCATTTTCTATTTCTCCTATGCCCTACCCTCTGGCAATCAATTATTCTATTCTCTGTCTCTGTAAGCCCAGCCTTTAAAAAAAAATTTTTTTTTTTTAGATTTTTTAACAAGTGAACCCATGTAGTATTGGTTTTTTAGTTTGGCTTATTTGCCTTAGCATACTGTCCTCCAAGTTTATCAATGTTGTTGGAAATGGTAGAATTTCCTTCCTTTTAAGACTGAATAATATTTCATTGTATATACAGACACGACATTTTCTTTATCCAATCATCTATTGATGAACACAGTTTGTTTCCATACCTTGATTATTGTGAATAATGCTGCAGTAAACATGGAACTACAGATATCTTTACAAGGTGATGGTTTAATTTCTTTCATCTATTTACCCAGAAGTGTGATTACCGGATCATATGATGGTTATATTTTTAATTTCTTGAGGAACTTCCATAGTGGTTTCCACAGTGACTCTACCAGTTTACATAGCTATCAGCAGCATAAAGGGTTCCCTTTTTTCCACATCCTTACCAATATCTGTTATCTCCTATGTTTTTGCTAATAGACCTAATAGGTTGGGACAATTATCTCATTGCAGTTTTGATTTACATTTCCCTGATTAGTGATGTTGAGCACCTTTTCATATGTCTACTGTCCATTTGTACAGCATCATTGCAGAAATGTCTCTTCAAGTCTTTTGCTCATTTTTTAAATTGGATTATTTGGGGTTTTTGTTTGTTTGCTTTGTTTTGCTATTAAGTTGTATGAATTCTCTATATATTTTGGATACTAATCCTTTATTATATATGTGGTTTGTGAATATTTTCTCCCACTCCATAGGTAGTTGTTAATTTTGTTAATGGTTTCCTTTGCCGTGCAGAAGCTTTTTCAGTTTTATGTAGTCCCACTTGTTTATTTTTGCTTTTGTTGCATTTGCTTTGGGTGTCAACTCCAAAAAAAAAAAAATGATTGCTAAGATCAAATATCAAGGGATTTACCAGCTATGTCTTCTAGGAGTTTTAAGGTTTTAGGTCTTACATTCAAATCTTTAACCCATTTTGAATTGTTTCTGTGATGGTGTAAGACAGAAGTCCAGTTATTATTTTGCATGAGGCTGTCAGTTTTCCAAATACAAGTGTTTGGAATAGCTTGAGAAGGATAGGTATTATCTCTGCTTTAAACGTCTGGTAGAACTCCCCTGGGAAGCATCTGGTCCTGGACTCTTATTTGTTGGGAGATTTTTGATAACCGATTCAATTTCTTCGCTGGTTATGGGTCTGTTCAAGCTTTCTATTTCCGCCTGATTGAGTTTTGGAAGAGTGTGGGTGTTCAGGAATTTGTCCATTTCTTCCAGGTTGTCCAATTTGTTGGCGTATAATTTTTCATAGTATTCCCTGATAATTGCTTGTATCTCTGAGGGATTGGTTGTAATAATTCCATTTTCATTCATGATTTTATCTATTTGGGTCATCTCCCTTTTCTTTTTGAGAAGCCTGGCTAGAGGTTTGTCAATTTTGTTTATTTTTTCAAAAAACCAACTCTTGGTTTCGTTGATCTCCTCTACAGTTTTTTTAGATTCTATGTTGTTTATTTCTGCTCTGATCTTTATTATTTCTCTTCTTCTGCTGGGTTTAGGCTGCCTTTGCTGTTCTGCTTCTAGTTCCTTTAGGTGTGCTGTTAGATTTTGTATTTGGGATTTTTCTTGTTTCTTGAGATAGGCCTGGATTGCAATGTATTTTCCTCTCAGGACTGCCTTCGCTGCGTCCCAAAGCGGTTGGATTGTTGTATTTTCATTTTTGTTTGTTTCCATATATTTTTTAATTTCTTCTCTAATTGCCTGGTTGACCCACTCATTCGTTAGTAGGGTGTTCTTTAACCTCCATGCTTTTGGAGGTTTTCCAGACTTTTTCCTGTGGTTGATTTCAAGCTTCATAGCATTGTGGTCTGAAAGTATGCATGGTATAATTTCAATTCTTGTAAACTTATGAAAGGCTGTTTTGTGACCCAGTATATGATCTATCTTGGAGAAGGTTCCATGTGTACTCGAGACGAAAGTATATTCTGTTGCTTTGGGATGCAGAGTTCTAAATATATCTGTCAAGTTCGTCTGATCCAATGTCTCATTCAAGGCGTTGTTTCTTTATTGACCGTGTGTCTAGATGACCTATCCATTTCTGTAAGTGGGGTGTTAAAGTCCCCTGCAATTACCACATTCTTATCAATAAGGTTGCTTATGTTTATGAGTAATTGTTTTATATATTTGGGGGCTCCGGTATTCGGCGCATAGACATTTATAATTGTTAGCTCTTCCTGATGGATAGACCCTGTAACTATTATATAATGTCCTTCTTCATCTCTTGTTACAGCCTTTAATTGAAAGTCTAGTTTGTCTGATATAAATATGGCTACTCCAGCTTTCTTTTGGCTTCCAGTCGCATGATAAATAGTTCTCCATCCCCTCACTCTCAATCTAAAGGTGTCCTCAGGTCTAAAATGAGTCTCTTGTAGACAGCAAATAGATGGGTCTTGTTTTTTTACCAATTTTGATACCCTATGTCTTTTGGTTGGCGCATTTAATCCATTTACATTCAGTGTTATTATAGAAAGATATGGGTTTAGAGTCATTGTGATGTCTGTATGTTTTATGCTTGTAGTGATGTCTCTGGGACTTTGTCTCACAGGGTCCCCCTTAGGATCTCTTGTAGGGCTGGTTTAGTGGTGACAAATTCCTTCAGTTTTTGTTTGTTTGGGAAGACCTTTATCTGTCCTTCTATTCTAAATGACAGACTTGCTGGATAAAGGATTCTCGGCTGCATATTTTTTCTGTCTAGCACCCTGAAAATCTCGTGCCAATTCTTTCTGGCCTGCCAAGTTTCAAAAGAGAGATGAGTCACGAGTCTTATAGGTCTCCCTTTATATGTGAGGGCACGTTTACCCCTTGCTGCTTTCAGAATTTTCTCTTTATCCTTGTATTTTGCCAGTTTCACTATGATATGTTGTGCAGAAGATCGACTCAAGTTACGTCTGAAGGGAGTTCTCTGTGCCTCTTGGGTTTCAATGCCTTTTTCCTTCCCCAGTTCAGGGAAGTTCTCAGCTCTAATTTCTTCAAGTACCCCTTCAGCACCTTTCCCTCTCTCTTCCTCCTCTGGGATACCAATTATGCGTATATTATTTCTTTTTAGTGTATCACTTAGTTCTCTAATTTTCCCCTCATACTCCTGGATTTTTTTATCTCTCTTTTTCTCAGCTTCCTCTTTTTCCATAACTTTATCTTCTAGTTCACCTATTCTCTCCTCTGCCTCTTCAATCCGAGCTGTCGTCATTTCCATTTTGTTTTGCATTTTGTTTAAAGCGCTTTTCAGCTCCTCCTGACTGTTCCTTAGTCCCTTGATCTCTGTAGCAAGAGATTCTCTGCTGTCCTCTATACTGTTTTCAAGCCCAGCGATTAATTTTATGACTATTATTCTAAATTCACTTTCTGTTATATTATTTAAATCCTTTTTGATCAGTTCATTAGCTGTTGTTATTTCCTGGAGATTCTTCTGAGGGGAATTCTTCCGCTTGGTCATTTTGGATAGTCCCTGGAGTGGTGAGGACCTGCAGGGCACTTCCCCTGTGCTGTGGTGTATAACTGGAGTTGGTGGGTGGGGCCGCAGTCAGACCTGATGTCTGCCCCCAGCCCACAGCTGGGGCCACAGTCAGACTGGTGTGTGCCTTCTCTTCCCCTCTCCTAGGGGCGGGATTCACTGTGGGGTGGCGTGGTCCGTCTGGGCTACTTGCACACTGCCAGGCTTGTGATGCTGGGGATCTGGCGTATTGGCTGGGGTGGGTAGGCAAGGTGCACGGGGGCAGGAGGGGCAGGCTTAGCTTGCTTCTCCTTAGGTGATCCACTTCAGGAGGGGCCCTGTGGCAGCGGGATGGAGTCAGACCCGCTGCCCGAGGGGTGGCTCTGCAGAAGCACAGTGTTGGGTGTTTGCTCGTAGTGAGCAAGTTCCCTGGCAGGAACTGGTTCCCTTTGGGATTTTGGCTGGGGGATGGGCGGGGGAGATGGTGCTGGTGAGTGCCTTTGTTCCCCACCCAAATGAGCTCTGTCGTCCGGGGGCTCAGCAGCTCTCCCTCCCTTTGTCCTCCAGCCTTCCCACTTTCTGAGCAGAGCTGTTAACTTATGACCTCCCAGATGCTAAGTCGCGCTTGCTGTCGGAACACAGTCCGTCAGGCCCCTCCGCTTTGCCTGCCAGACTCGGGGGGTCTGCTTGGCCGGTGAGCCGCCCCTCCGCCCCGGCTCCCTCCCGCCAGTCCGTGGAGCGCGCACCGCCTCGCCGCCCTTCCTACCCTCTTCCGTGGGCCTCTTGTCTGCGTTTGGCTTCAGCGACTCCATTCTGCTAATCCTCTGGCGGTTTTCTGGGTTATTTAGGCAGGTGTAGGTGGAATCTAAGTGATCAGCAGGACGCGCGGTGAGCCCAGCGTCCTCCTACGCCGCCATCTTCCCTCTCTCCTCACCAAAATAATTTCTAAAAGAAAATACGAACTGAGCTCTGGAACATTTCAGGCCTGGCATGGAATGCAGTTTTTACACGAGTGTCTTGTGGTTCAGAAATCCGATTTCACAGCTTATCTTCCGTTAGATGAAAGTGTTTACAGTGTGTCTGGAGCTGGAGTAAGTTCCTGCGGGTGCCCAAGAGCAGGGGCCTCCTCTCTCCTCTCATTAATTTGCTGATGCCTAACTGCACTGACACAGCGGTGAGATACCGGGGAGAGAGAGCCAAATACAAGTGTTTGAAGGGACTATCCTCTCCTCATGTGCATTCTTGGCTCCTTTGTCATAAATTAATTGACCACATTTACATAGATTTATTTCTGGGCTCTTTAGTATGTTCCATTGATCTGTGTTTCTGTTTTTATGCCAAACCATGCTACTTTGATTACTATAGATTTGAATATAATTTACACTTAGGAAGTTTAATGCCTCCAGCTTTGTTCTCCTTTCTCAAGATTGCTTTGGCTATTTGGAGTTTTGTGGTTCCATACAAATGTTAGGTTTGCTTTTTCCATTTCTTTGAAAAACCATTTGGAATTTTGATAAGGGTGATATTAAATAATAAATTGCTTTCGATACTACAGACATTGTAACAATACTAATTCTTCCAATCCAAGAATAGGAAATATCTTCTCTTTTTTTCTTTTTTCCCTATACCTTCTTGAATGTCTTGCATCAATGTTTTATAGTGTTCAGTGTATGGGTACACTGGTTAAATTTATATTAAATTTATGTTTCACCTTCTTCTTAGTTAAATTTAGTATTTTATTCATTTTGGCATTATTATAAATGGGGTTTCTTTCTTGTTTTCTCTTTCTGATAGTTCATTGTTTGTGTATAGAAATGGAAATAATTTTGGAGGGTGCCTGAGTGGCTCAGTAGGTTAAGTGTCTGACTCTTGATTTCAGCTCAGGTCAGGATCTCATGGTTCGTGAATTCAGGTTCTGCATCAGGCTCTGTGCTGACAGCGCAGAGCATGCTTGGGATTCTAAGTCTCTCTCTCTCTCTCTCTCTCTCTCTCTCTCTCTCTCTGACCCTCCCCTACTCACAGTTGCTCTTTGTCTCTCTCTCAAACTAAATAAACATTTAAAAAATTAATAAATGCAACTAACTTTTGTATTTTGTCTATTTTAGAGCATGGCATATCCATGTTAACAACTTAACTGTGAATGCATACAAAAGCTCTAGATTTATGCATTCTTAAAATTCGGGATATTAGGGTGGGGTCCAACCCATAACTTCTCAAAGAGAAGATGGAAGTTAGGGGATTTCTTCTTCATTGTATGGCAGTGTGCAGGAGTGGGATTTATGGTGAGAGTGTGTCTCAGCCTTTCCTACCAATTTCAGTGTGGGTATTTTCTCAGTTGCTCAATGTGTGGTAGTTTCTGAATTTCTCTCAAGGGGACTTGCTCTGTGCATAGCTGCACATTCAGTGCAGCCAGGGCAGGAGGGAAATTCAGGCACCTCCTATGTTGCCGTCCTGGTCCAGATCTTATTGTGTATCCAATCATAATCTTTTAATTAGCCAATTTTCCCATGCATTTGCCCAAATTTGTGTCTGGCATTTCTGCATCCTATAATTCTAGAGGTACAGACAGAGGCTTTGTGGAACCTAGAAAATATCTGTCTGTTACTTTTTAAGCATTGGAATATTGTTATACTTTTATGCTACTTTTACCCACCTATTAAATAAATGGTATTTTATTTATTGTAGGTACATTTATGCATAAAATGGTGACAATTTCATCCACTTCATACAGGTTCCTGTGAGAATTAAATAAAATAGTAAATATAAAGTAATTAGCCCTGTTCTTGGAACATAACAGCTGTTCAGTAAATGTTATATTCTTTCCCTTTATATACTGAAGGCCACAGGCCTTGTCAGCCTCTATTTCAGTCATTTGGCACTTCCCTACAACAGTAAATCAGATTTTGTTGGTATATTAATGTCTACCATATCATGCTATATGCTTCTTAAGTTTACATTTTAGATATTATACATGTGCCTATATTCTGGAAAGCAAAAAGCATGGTGCTTTAAACATGGTATAACATCATTTTTCAAGGTAATGTTAACTCTGAAAATATTGGCACCTATAATTCTGAGAAATAATTTCTGGAACTTTGTGACATCATTAGTAAAACATTTTTATGTACTCTTAATATGTTGCCTACACATAATTTCTTTTTAAAAAAATTTTATGTTTATTTATTTTTGAGAAAGAGCGAGACAGAGTGTGAGTGATGGAGGGGCAGAGAGACAGGGAGACAGAATCTTATGCAGGTCGTAGGCTCTGAGCTGTCAGCACAAAACCCAAGGTGGGACTCGAACTCACAAATCATGAAATCATGACCTGAGCTGAAGTTGGATGTTCAACTGACTGAGCCATCCAGGTGCCCCCAGGATTTCTTAATGAATATACAGATATATGAATCATTTGCACTCAGGAATCTAAGTTACTACATCTTCAAAGATAGACATAGAACTATGGTACACAAGAAGCTAGAGCATAGGCAAACATGTGATATTTCTTTAATATTTTACTCTGAAAATGGGTATTTTCTAGAACTATCATTAGTTAGACATTTATGCTTAGAAACATTTAGTGACTTTTAAAAATGTTAACATAACAATAAAACTCACACTGAAAAGGCTAATGTGAAACCATTGCATTCATATCATTTATCAAATGGAAAATTAAGGATGTCAAAATCACTAGAGAATTTAATTAGTATCCCTTTCAATAAGAAATGGATTGTGCCCTTGATTATAAAACTCAAGTCATGCTTGGAACTCAGATGTGATCTTTTACACTTGCCCAAGTGATAGAGTTAAATGCATGGTTTTATACGTGAATACCATTTGGATATTTGTTCCACCTGTGCTGAAAATGTAAACTCCTTAAGGATATGAGGGCACTTAGTAGACTTTGTAAAGGTACTGCAGTTATTGTCATGGAATGTAAATGCAGAATTCCACAGGGAATAACATGGAAACAACATGTTTCCTTCTTAGTCCTACAGCTGGGTATATATAGAATGATTTATTACAAAGCATTACATAAACTAATTGAATTATATCTCCCATGGGAAGAAAAGGATCATTTTTAGACTGCCAAAAGTTCTGTCTCTAGGGTTAACAAGAATATTTTACCAAATTAATTAGCAGGCTTAATGGAAATACAAAAGCAATTTCTTTCCAGAAAAAGAAATCAAATATTCATTTAAAATTCTTAATCTTTCCTGGTGCAAAACTTAAGGCAGATGCCTTTCCTTCTGTTCATCATAATTTATATTATTTTGCTATACTCTATTTAAATATAATAAAATGATTGCCAAGAAGAATTGACTAATTTAATTTCAGAAAATGAGAAAGTAAAAGGTTGGGGTATTTAGAGAAAGAAGACAAAGCTAAGAGTGATGTTGCAGATCAGGGCAATCTGGACAATTAAGCTATACCCCAATACTATGTTCATTCAACTTGCATTCAAAACACCATGCCAGGAAATATACAGAAGCGTAGCAGTAACAGAACAGTGATGTATTCATTATGGACTGCTTAGCCAGAGCAAACTACCAGATTGGCTAGTAAATGTGTCAATTATCTCTCTGACAGTTGTGTTCCATCTGAGTTGTATAGTTTAGATGCAGAAGTTGTTCTGTGATCTCTGAACTTCCCAGAAGAACAGAAAGTTTTTACTTGAGATCATCTTTATCATAGTATTTCTCTCATAGAATCATATGTTTTCTTTTTTTACACTGCTGTTTTTAAGGTAGTGGACTACTTTCTTCAAATAAGATCTTGAAGAAACAATATATTAAACAGATAATCATGAAACTGTTCTATCTGAAGAATGGAAATAGAACAAGGTACCCATTACAGCCTTAACTTATCTGATGCAAAGACTTATTGAAAGTCACAGAATTTCTCAAATTGTGTGTAGCTCTGAATAAACACTACTAATGTAGTCTACTGTTCCTAAGACTTAAGTTGACAATGAATACTCAGTAGCTTGTTAAATTGAAGATTTAAACTCAAAAGATTTGGTGTGAGGCCTGAGTTTTTCCATCTCTAACAAACTCCTAGGTGATTCTGATGCTAATAGACCATGGACCAAACACTGAGTAGAAAAAATCTAGTCCAAAAATTTTAATCCCAAAAGTGTTACTGACTTCACCAATGTCCTATAGCAAGACGATGTCAGAATAAAATCTCACTGACACAAAATGCCTTGAATTCCAACTTAGAGCTCATTGTACCACCAAGCTTTAGTTTCTCTCTCAGAGGAATCTCTTGGCCGAGAAATATGACAATGTATATGGTAAAGACTAAATATCTCTAAATATCTCTAAAATTTACTTCCAATATGGTTTTGAATATGGGACTAAAGGAGTTAATAGGAAGAAGATTTTGATTCCCAATTAATCTGATTTATGATATTTTGATGTAAAGAAAATGCATTTTTAATTTGTTATTTCAATAAATTAAACAAGATTATAAAATACCAAAATTGGGATATTTGTAGTAAATATTTTCTCTATTGAAAAATAGTTTCCTGGAAACTGTGTTTCTGATAGTAATTCCAGGAAAGAGAGCCACTGCAAAACCACTGTCTCAGAAGCAGCCTGAAATACACAAATGAATCAAATATAGAAAAGTACATCAGGGCTGAATGATGAACATCAATGAAGAATGTCAAAATTCTTTAAAAGTAATGTAGAGTTCTAAAGACATTTAAAAAAGCTAACACTTTGATATATACTATTTCCTCAGGTAAACAAAGGGATGTTGCATAAGAAACCTAAACGTGGGCGTTTCTGGGTGGCTCAGTCAGTTGAGTGCCCAATTCTTGATTTCAGCTCAGGTCATGATCCCAGGGTCATAAGATTGAGCCCCACATTGGGCTCCATGCTGAGCATGGAGTCTGTTTAAGATTCTCACTTTCTCTCTGCCCCTCTGTCCAGCTTGTGTTCTCTCAATCTCTTAAAAAAAAAAAAGAAGAGGAGAAGAAAGAATAAGAAGAAGAAGGAGGAGGAGGAGATGAAGGAGGAGAAAAGAATCTAAAGACTTAAAGTATATATTCAAAATCTTGGAAGTATATTGTGTTATACTTGGAAAAATGAGGGGTTAAGCATGGGCAAGTAATGCAAAAGATTGAGAGCACTTTGAATATATTATTAAGGAATCTGTAACATTATAAGGGACATAGGGTTGGTGTTGGTGGCCAAGACAGGTTGGGAAAGGAAGTACAACTCCTTTTGCCCACTGGTTTGTTCTGATTCAGGTTTGGGCTCACTCTTGAATTAGGGATAATAGAAATCTGCTTCTAATTTGGAAATTCAAGACTCATGAAACAAGAAAAATGATGGAACAGATAGAGAAAATATGTGAGAAAAATATGTAGGAAAAGATTCCTAAAAAACAAACAAATACGGTGGGAAAGGAATAGCCTTTAGTGACAAATACATTTGTCATTAACCACAACATCCTATATCCTGAGGCCAAAAGGAAATACACACACACACACACACACACACACACACACACACACACACACACACATGACAGAGTTTTAAAAGTAATAATAAGTATTTCCTGCAATGAAATTGAGTAATATTAACTCACACTTTTTCATCTAATATAGATAATTTTTAGAAAATGTTTATTATTTATTTATTTTGAGAGAGAGCAAGATGGAGAGAAAGGGAGAGAGAGAGCGTGAGGAGGGAAGACGTTCCCAAGCAGGCTCCACTCTTGTTAGCTCAGAGCCTGACGTGGGATTCCATCTCACAGACTGTGAGATCATGACCTGAGCTGAAATCAAGAGTCCGGCGCTCAACCAACTAAGTCACCCAGGCGCCCCTAATATAGATAATTTTTAAGAGTAATACACTTAAAATAAATCTCCATCCAGAAAGTACTGATTAAATAAATATGGTACCTCCATACACTAGGATATTAATAAGAATAAAGTAGAACTATGTATGTTAATGTAGAATTATCTGCAGTGATAAAGTGAGAAAGCAAGGTATCCTGAGTGTGTGACAAATATTACCATTTGTGAGATCTATTTTATTTTAAAGATGTTTTTAATCAAAGGACATAGATATTCCTTGCAACGACCTCTGGGAAATAGGAGACATTTGGGGCAAGATTACAACTCAAACTTTACCCTGAAAAGCATTCTGATGGAAATAAGAAAATAGTAGAACTTTTTGAATAAGTCCTTGTTGAACTTGTCACAAATCATAGAACCTTTAGAAACTGTATCAGTAAATGTAAACATTTTGAATGTCAGAATCCACTACATACTAATTGAACATTGACAACAAAAAAGTCAATGTACATAATTTATATGATAGATAAAGGTAAATAATCTTATTATATTAGAAGCCCCTTATGAAAATTTCAGCTTATATTCAAACATACACACAATCACACACACACACACACACACACACATGCACACAAACAGTTATTTTCTTTAATCATTTCTTTTCTATTTAAAGAACTTCCTTTAGTCCTTCTTTTGAATTAGATCTGCTCATGATAAATTCTTAGCTTTCCTTTAGCTGAGAATGTCTTGATTCCTTCTTTTATTTTATAATCATATTTTATGGTTTCCCATTTTAGTACTTTTCTTACATATTTATAATTTGGTATTTAAAAAAAATTCTCCCTTGTAGCAGTTATCTTTCTCAGCCCCAATATCTGCTTTCTATATCTCCCTACTCTCTGTTCTTTTCTGTGAGTGAGTGTGTATATGTGTACCCAGAGTTGAGTTAATTACATTTGTCACTAACCACAACATCCTATACCCAATCATGGATTTGCTTTTATTGTAGAATTAATTCTAATGTTGTAAAGCCTGCCTCAAATTGTCAGATTTACAAAAACAAAAACAAAAACAATAACAGAACAAAAGAACTTGGCTTATGGTTTTCCCCACAAATTCTAACATAAACTTTTCCTTCTCATTTTCCAAAGAGCTTCAGATATAACACTCTGCCCCATACTGACCTAGAATGTTCTTTTCAATGAGTACTGCCCATGTTTCTCTACTGCTCTGGTCTCTAGCCTAGAAAGACAGACCTGGACATCAATCCACTAACGCCCATTAGAGGCTATTATCTGGGCATTACAACATAGAGGAAGTTACAATAAATAGGTAAAGATACACATTTATATCTATATAGATATCTCCAAATGGAGCTGGTGAGTAGGAGGTATGCCTGAAAATAATTTCATCTCCATTTCTCATATATATAAATTATCCAATATTTGCAAAATGAATGACAAAATTATATTTAGAGTGTACTTAATGTATTATTTAAAAAGACACTTAAAAAATTCTGTTGAACTGCAATAATTAATATAGATGACAGCATGAAATTTTATTTATTTTTTAAGTTTATTTATTTTGAGAGACAGAGAGAGAGAGAGAACAAGCAGGGGAGGGGCAGAGGGAGAAGGAGAGAGAGGATCCCAAGCACTGTCAGTGCAAAGCCTGATGTGGGCTTGAACTCACAAACTGTGAGGTCATGACCTGAGCCGAAATACAGTCACACACTTAACCAACTGAGCCACCCAGGCACCCCAACAGCATGAAATTTAAAAAAGCAGAACAGAATAAATAGTCCTAAAACTGACCCATACATAGGAACTTAGTGCATGAAAAAAGAGGCAACCTAAATCAATAGAGAAATAACAGATCCTATGATAAAAATTATTAGAAAATTGGGTCACCTGGGTGTCTCAGTCAGTTGTTTCTCACCCTTGATTTCAGCTCAGGTCATGATCTCATGGCTGATGAGATCAAGTCCTGCAGTTGGGCTCCATGCTGACAGCACAGATCCTGCTTAGGATTCTCTCTCTCTCTCACTCTCTGTCCCTACCCCAATCTATTTCTCTCTCAAAATGAATAAACATTAAAAAAATCTCTTGGAAAATTATTTGCCCTACCTTTTATCAATCATAATAACATATTCACTGTGAATTAAAGTACTAAAAGTTTTATTAATCCTAAAATTGTACTGGATGAGAATATAAGAAAATAATTTAAATATTGCTGTATGAAAAGACTTTCTAAGGAAAGATGCAAAGCTCAGTGTCATAAAGAAAAAAGTAAAAATAAAATATAAAAATCTCACAATTTACAAGTCTTATAAAGTAAAAGTAGCTAAGCTCTAGACAAGATTTGTGATTTTGCAGAACCCAGTGGATTTTACCCATAATTTGGAATAATATATACAAACCAAAAAGGAAAAAGCAAGAAATAAAAAAAATACTATTCATCAAAGGCTCTGAATAGACAAGGCACAAAGAGATACAAACAGGAAATAATCTTATGGAAAGGTGCTTAATCTTGATAATAACCTAGGAAAACAATAAAAACAATGCATGTCACATTTTCCTCATCAAATTAGTAAACAAAGAAAATGATTTTATTTACTAGGATCTAGGGAAGTTGGCATGTTCATAGTCTCATTAAATAAGTGAAATTCTTCAACACTTATTAAAAGGAATGAGTCAGGCTCTTTCCACCATCTTTCCACGACGCCATAATGGGGCTCATGAATGTCCTGGCAGATGCTCTCAAGAGCATTAACAGTGCTGAAAAGAGAGGCAAATGCCAGGTTTTTAATAGCCCATGCTCCAAAGTCATTGTCTGGTTTCTAACTATAATGAAGAAGCATGATCACATGGATGAATTTGAAATCATCGATGATCAAAGAACTGGGAAAATTGTTGTGAACCTCACAGGCAGGTTAAACATGTATGGAGTGATCAGCCCCATAGTTGAGGTACAACTCAAAGATCTAGAAAAATGGCTGGCAGAATAATCTGCTCCTGTCCTGCCAGTTTGGTTTCATTGTACTGACAACCTCAAGTGGTATCATGGACCATAAAGAAGCATGATGAAAACACACAGGAGGGAAAATCCTTACCCCATAAAATAAACTTACCCCAAATCACAGACCTGACAAGTGGAGGCAGAATTCAAAGATAGCTTTAAGGTACCAAAATCAATGCCTTTTAACTACCCCTTGTTGTTCTGTATGACTTACATAGTTCAAGCTTCTCAGTTCCTAGCAAACCGTAAAAACACATAAGCTTTATATGGGTCTTACTAATTCAACTTTGATCCTTTTTCTAGGAATGTAGTACATATGTGCAGATAAAATGCCTCAATGGACAATAAATCAATAAGTAAGTAAGTAAGTAAATAAATAAATAAATAAATAAATGAAAGGAATGAGTCATGGCTCTATGTATTATGATGCAATGGTTCCTAAAATACACTAAGTGAAGCAAAAAGTCACTAAATAAGGAGGATAACGAATCCGGTCTCTTGTTAAAATAAAAATATTAGGAAGAAAATCTAGGTAGAATTAGGAAGAAGTATATAGGTAGAATTTAAGAATGGTTCTCATAATATTGTATGTATGTGTATATGAATATATATAAATTTGTATACAAAGAAAATATTTATTTATTTATGTATTTAATTCTGAAAAGAATGCCACATTTATACTATCAAAAGAGGGTTTTAGAGATTGCCGTAGGCAATATGTGTAAACAAGATAGATGCCTTGGCCATTCTCCACCAAGGAACTTATTAGTAACAACATTCCCTTTTCCATATCAAGTATGGCTTCACTATCTAGAACCAAATCAATGTAATATCAATAAATAAGTTTTAAAAAATAATGTGTCAGAAAATGTGCTAATTATTTTACATGTATTATCTAATTGAATCCTCACAACAACCCAAGACAGTGTTACTAAAATTACCCTCATTGAATAGTTAAAATATGATTTCAGAATATAAATAATTTATCCAAGAACACACAGCGGGTAGCAAGTAAGCAGCAAAATAATGGCTCAATCTTGTTTCTCCTTAATGCATTTAACCACCCCATCACTCCCTCTGAAAGGACTGTTTACTGCGTACCTACCATGTCACATGTGCATTATCCTATCAATGACTTTGTGATGTAGGAGCTATTATAGCTATATTTTACTGATAAGGGAAAGAGACAAAGGATTTAAATAAAATATCCATAGTCTCACAATATTAGAGGCTCTTTTTAGTCCTTTTACTTCCTTTCTTTACTATGTCAGACAGAAAAGATTTGGAAGAATGTCCCATTATTCAGGAAGGCTCACAAGTTTCTCATCTACCAAATATGATCCTAAGCTTCAGGTAACCGACATTTCTCAATAAATGAGGCATAAAATACCATGACTCAATCACATCACAGATTTCTGAAAACTGGTAAACAGATCTTGAGAGTGTTACAGGTATTGGTGTTCTTTACCTGTACCACCTCTTGGCACATACATCCATTATTTACTTTCTTCTTGTGATAGCTGGATCAATTTAAACTTCTCTCATCCCTAGACATCCACAGACACCTGTGAGTCTCAAGACCAGAATGGGGAAGGTAGAGGGCAAAGCATAAGCCTTTTGAGGCTTCTTTTGACAATGACCACTTTTAGGAAGTAATTATTACTATTTTCTAAAATTTTTAATGTTTATTTATTTTTGAGAGAGAGAGAGACAGAGCACGAGTGGGGGAGGGGCAGAGAGAGCCAGAGACAGAATCTGAGGCAGGCTTGAGGCTCTGAGCTGTCAGAACAGAGCCCAATGCAGGGTTCCAACTTGCAAGCTGCGAGATCATGACCGAGTTGAAATCAGATGCTTAACAAGCTAAGTCCCCCAGGGGCACCCCAGGACTTAATTATTGAGGGATCCAGATTGTTGAAATTGATGATAACAAGAGATAGAGGAGGAAAACTGAACAGAAGCTGTGATTTTTCATTCTGTTTAGAACAACGTAGAAATTCCAAAGGAGAAAATTGAAAGAGCAGTTAAATCTTTAATAACTGTTCATTAATTTGAAACCCATAGCAAGTAGTTTGGTTTTTATTTTAAATTACTTTAGGTTTAATAAAAATTAAAAAACTTACATTAATCTTGATCTCACATCTTGAGCTAGTCCATTCTGTAACACATGAACATTGATATTCAATAATGAGATCTATGCATCTGAAACACAGAATTAAATTTTTAAATAATTAAGAAAATAAAGTCTAATTTCAGGGGAGTTTCACCATTTAAAGTTTTTCTTTTCTAGTTACTGTAAAAAATACATTCCCATAAGCAACAGAAATCAGAGTCTGTTCCTGGTTTCTTATCCTTCAAGGTGACTGGACTGAGAGAATGGATCAATTTTAATTTTTGCCGTCTTCCCTATGGCAATGTAAAGAAAGAACAGTTTCAAAGATAAACAGTATGTCTACAGTTCATGTAGGGAACTGAAGTCAGCTATGGCCAAACTGCATTGCAATGAGCTACCCATCCTCATCCTCTCTTCCCTGTTTACAAGATCAGTGGCAGGACTAGAAAAGAAAACTATGGCTGCAGAGGCAGTCTGGTGCATCTATGAGCCATTCTTCTTTGCCACCTGCATCTCCTAGAAATATCCAGGGTCTCAGTTTGCATAAACTAATATTCTATCCATGAGCAGGATGGTCACTATACAATTCCATAATGTCAAACAATACCTTACATGCACATAGGGATGAAAGAACCAGTCTACTTAGGGACATTTTAAATACTAAGTGTGTGGCATTATCCCTTCACAGAGCAAATAATAGAATGTCTCATCATCTTACCTTCTACTTCTATTACTGAAAGCAGTTACCTTTAAGTATATTAAAGTCCAATTAATCCACATTTATTGAAAATTACTTTATGCTAATGAGCAGAAGTAAAAGAAGGGCAGAGATAATGTATCAGTACACTGCATTAAGTAAAACAGGCAGCATCTGTCATCTTAACTGTGCTTAGCTCTTGTTTTATGAAAGAGCGTAATTAAAATTATCTTTATCAACTTTCCCTTGACATTAAGTCTTAAATATTGTGAGTTAAATTTACTTTCGGATTTAATAATAGAAAAATAAAAATAGCAACCTTCCATGTAGACAAGGATTTGAGAGGCAATCATTTGCATTTGCTTCACAGTGTGTTCCAGAAAAGCTACTCTTGCAGTCACAGGTACAATGATTGATGCCATCAATGCCAGCTCCATAATGGAGACAGGGCTTTGATAGACCTTCATCTATATTTACTTCATTACAATTGATGCCTACAACAGAAGAGACAAGACAAAACATGAGACCATTTAAATGCAAAACTCAAAAGTTTGTTCATTATGGTAAATGTCACCAAGAAACGAAGACTCCGTCTCCATAAAGGTAATTTGACACATTGTAGCAAAGGAAAACATTTTTCAAGGTTAAACATGTTTAGAGGTCTATGAACTTGCACACTACTAATTTAATGTAAATGAGAAAAACAAAACACAAGCTTAATCTACTTAATATATTTTTTAGTGTGACGTATTGCTTATTGAGAATATTAGTGAAGTAATGAATTATATCAAGTTGTCACTGTAAATAGTAATCATAGTTTTTTTTTTAATAATGATTCTTGACAGTTTAACATTTCTTACCGACACAAGTCAAGAAAGAGCTTGAATTTTTCTAAATTTGGTCTTGGTGAATCTGTTAATGGACTGTCTGAGATTTCTAAATGCAACCTAATTTTGGTGAAATATCTAGTGTTTTCAAAGGCTAAGTTTTAAATATTTATTAAGCACCTACCATGAGTTACCTCTGTGATCAACTAGGGGCACCAGACAAAAAAAAAAAAAAAAGGAAAAAAAACACAAAAAAACAAGAAAAGAGAGTGACCCTGTTAATCCAGAAACGTGACGTCAGAGGCAATATTTATAATTAGAAAACATCTGGAAAACAACATAAACAAAGCTTAATGGAAAGCTAGATTCTATTTTAGGTTTTACGTGTGAGAGATACTAGGAGAAAGTAGAGAGACAAGGTAAAAATGGTTGGAATAATCTTTTAGTCATTGTGTTCATCCCTACTGAGCACCTAGCTACCATTGATTGAGCACTTCTTAATGCATCAGGCCCTGCGCTGAAGCTTTTACATATATTACCTCAGTTAATGGTCACCTAACCAGGAGGCAGATATCATTAACTCTAGCTCACTGGTGAATAAACAAGGGTTTGGAGAGTTTTAATAATGTTTTCAAGTCACACAGGCCATAACAGTAGACAGGGATTCAAATCAGTCTCCTGGAATTATGCTTGTGATCATTAGTTTAAATGGACAATTCTGCAACTACTATGATATGTGCATAAGCTACTGTGCTGAGTAATACAATAGACACTGTTAAAAACAAGACAATAGACCCCAAATAGAGTCAAGTCACCAAACCAAGACTTAATTACAGTTTCAGCTCTCCTAGAAAAGGAATCTTAAACCAGTCAGTCAGGAATCACCTGATGGGCACTAGTTAGGTAGTCTGCCTGAAAGACCTCTGTCATGCCCTAATGAGTGCAATAATCAACCTGCTTTCCTGCCTAGAATAACTTCCTAGTTTCTGCTCCCTTTAGGCCATAAAACTCTTTCATTTTGTACAGCTCCTCTGCTCCATTCTATGTATTAAATGGATGCTGCCCATTGGAATCAATTTTGGGGCTAAGTAGCTCTCAAAATTTTTAATATGCCTCAGTTTATCTTTTACCAGTTCCAATTAAAATTGTCTCTAATAGCCAGAAACATAATATTTAGCTGAGAATAAAGATAAGCTTATTAAACACGTAGTTATCATAATTCTTATAAACAGATAGTTATAAATAAGCTAGCTGGAAATAAAGAGAAGGTTATAAGTAAATAAGTTTATTACAATGAAGAAAATAATAATAATAATAATAATAATAATAATTAATAACTGATACTTGGAGAACTTACTTTGTGCCAGGTACTGTTGAGAACTTATATAGATCAACTCATTTAAACTATAATAATTTTTTGATATGGAAATTGGTCTTCCCATTTTAGAGAGTAAGAAAATAAAGCGCAAGATCTCACAGCTAGTAAATGGCAGAGTGCATGCTGTTAGCCACTATGTTATACCATCACACCACATCTTAATATGCAACAGTATGGTGTCTGTCCTAATGAGAGAGGAAACTGAGTGCTTTGGGAATTTAAGAAATGAAGTAATTGAGTCCATGTCTGAAAAAGAGGATCAAGAAAGCTTTGATGTTTGTGGAGAAAAGGAATCTGAGAAAATTCAGATAAATAGTTTGAAAGTGTACATTCTGAGTTAGATATCTCAGCATTTGTTTGCATATCAGGAAAAAAGTTGACTATTGGCAGATAGGCAGCCATTTCACAAAGTGATAACATAACTTAACTTTACTATATATCTATATCTATATCTATCTATATTTATACCTATCTATATAATAGTAGAATTATCTATTCAAGTTATCTAATCATATATATCTATATACATATCTATATATATCTATATATATGGCATATATACCATATATAGAAGATTGTCAGTTTTCAAGTCAAAATTCTATTACATAGTGGTTACTTTTTTTTAATCATAAATGTTATTACCTAAATAGAACTTTGGATATTAATGATGTTATAAAAATAATGTGTGTAAATTGGTCAAATCCACAGCCATATTTAAAAGGACGATAAAAACTTAGGTTCAGAATATGGATTACATAAGCATTATAGAGCACATTAGGCTATTAATAATAAAACCAAAAACGGACTGGACCCCCTTTCCTAAATCTCAGTGGCTCATGTCACACAGCTCCATGACCAAGGGGAGCATACCCACTTTACATTATCTTCACTCTGGGCCCCAGGTTAATGGAATATCTCCTACCTGGGACATCGTCATCATCGTGGGACAGGGAAAAGGGCACTTGGCAAACACATACTGGTTCTTAAATATCCCACCTACATTTCATTTGCCAAGTCACATGAGAAAGCCTATGGTAAGTGGAATAGGCATTAGTGGTCTTCCACAATGGAAAAGAACAGATATTTATAACAATAGTAATTTTAGTGAAGACACATTAGTCATTGATTAGGACATCACAGGTTTATTGAGATGATCAAGTAAAACTATGTATTTAAAACAACTAGTCCAGGGCCTGATACATATTTAACACAAAATAAATACCATTTTCTTGACAAAAAAATCACAACTACATTGTATAAAACAAGTGATTTTGGTGTTTCCAGAGGTATCTTTCTAATTAACATGACAAGTAAAAAGTGTCTCTGTAGGACTATGTAGAATATTGGCAGAATCGGTGACAAAAATTTCAGTTAAAAAGAGATGTTCAATTCACCAGAAAAGTGTGGCGCAAGGGGTAAAAGGATAAAAGGGAATTTGGCAGGATGCATCTAGCATCTTAGGAATGCATCTTAGGAATTTTTCATTCCCCTACTGTTTTATTTAGTAATTATAGTATTAATTTGACTTCCTAAGTAACTTCCAGAGAGAATAAGAATGTAATGATTAGCTGACTTGGACATTCTTGTCCCTGTAAGCAATTTTTTTTTCATTTTTAACACCATAATCCTTCAGCACCGTGTAGATTGTGCCCTTTTTTTTACCTCTTTAATTCATTATATTCTATCCCTACCCTTGACTACTATGCTGTAGTTACACTGAACTTATGTCTCCTCAAAGACTTTGTTCCTCTTCCTGGCCTTCTCTTTTCCTAGATTTCACACAATTCATTCCTTCACTTTCTTCAGGTGTTTATTCAAATGCCATTTTCTCAGTGAGGCCTAGTTGACTACACTAGATAAAACTGCATCCCCTTCCGTATTCACAATCACTGTTACCCTAATTTTAATATTTTCCCCCATAACAAATAAAAATATGTTCATCTGTGTTTTTATTTTTGTCTACTTTTCCCATTACAAGCTTAACTCCAAGATGGCATGAATTTTGTGTGTCTAGTTCAATGCTTCCTTCCTTCAATTCATTGTGGAGTGTGCGTGTGTGTGTGTATTTATATTTTGCTTTACACATCATTTTTGTTTTCGTTTTTCCTCAGAGGTCTTTGACTCTTCCCAAACAAGAACAAAACAGTTCTTATGAATCTGGGG
Source organism: Felis catus (assembly GCF_018350175.1). Taxonomy (NCBI): domain Eukaryota; kingdom Metazoa; phylum Chordata; class Mammalia; order Carnivora; family Felidae; genus Felis; species Felis catus. Next base: position 58,371,183 of record NC_058372.1, read on the forward strand.
AAACTGTCAGTCCTTGGAATGGTGAGAATCAGAATCTGGAATAAAGTGATGTCTGTGAGGTGTGTGCCTGAAAGGCATGTCTTATCTGTGCAGTCGAGGGGAATTATTTAATGGAATCTCTATTTTTCCCTACCTTCAAACAGAGAAGAATTCATGACAAGTTAAAAAGTAATAAAGGTGTGGAGAGTGTTAGACTTTGGTTTAAAATGATCTCCCATACATAATTACCAACATTGAGAAAGAAGGAAATACTGTTGTTTGTGACAACATGAACTTTCAGGGCAGTAAGCTAAGTGAAGTAAATCAGACAAAGACAAATATTGTACCGTATCACTTACTTGTGGAATTTAAAAGAAAGAGAGAAAGACAGAAAGACAGAAATAAAAGAAAGGAAGAAAGAAAAAGAAGAAAGAAAGAAAGAAAGAAAGAAAGAAAAGAAAGAAAGAAAGAAAGAGAGAGAGAGAAAGAAAGAAAGAAAGAAAGAAAGAAAGAAAGAAAGAAAGAAAGAAAGAAAGAAAGAAAGAAAGAAAGAAAGAAAAAAAAAAGAAAGAGTCAAACCCACAGAAAAGGAAGAAAAGCAGTTGTCAGGGGCTGGGTGTAGAGGAAATAGGAAGAGGTTGGTAAAATCACACAAACTTTCAGCTATAAGATGAATAAGCTCTCAGGATCTAATGTATAATAACATGGTGACTATAGTTGATAATATTGTATTGTATAATTTCAAACATGTTAAGAGAGAAATATTCTCTTAAAAACAGATAAAAATTCTGAGGTGTTAATTAACTACATGGGAGAATCCCTTTATAATGTACACATGTATCAAATCATCATGTTGTGCACTTTAAATAATCTTACAATTTTGTCAATTATACCATAATAAAGCCAAAAATAGAAATTGTATATTACCACCATAAATGGAAAAACATTATTATGTTCAAGAAATGAAAAATAACCAAAAAAAGCAACAAAACATAATTGCCAACCCATCCAAACTTTAAATTAGTCATCTTCAAACTATGGATCAAAATATCTACATTGTAGCATAGTTGGGAGACTTACAGAGACTACATATACATTTATAGCAGCATGAAGAAGAAAAGAAATGGTGTTTATAGTAACTATTATTATAACAGTAGGTTCATTTATTTTCTTTACAGTATTTGAATCTGAATGCTTTGACATTGTCTCCATGAATCCAAGCAAATCAAAAAGAAATATTATTAGTATTTGTTAGACATTACCTAAGGCTTGCTCAAAATCTCAGTCTTAGTTCTTTGCCTACTTTGCCTTATATGCCAGATACTTCCTACTACTCTTCAATGTATCCAACACAGATTTATTGAGCATCTATCTATTTGGGATCAGTCATAGTTCTGGACTCCTTCCATACTTAGTTCTCGTTGACCTGGTATGTACTTTCACAGCATGTCTCCATCACAGTGTAACAAAAATTTTCCAAGTAATTTAATGAGAACATTATGGGTTTCATTTGACCAGAGAAGAAACATCACAATTTTTTTTTTTTTTTGCTATGCCTAACTTCTTTTCTTTTCTGCTATCTTGCTGTCTGCTTTGGGGCTTACAAAGCCACAAAATATATCTTAGAATAATAGTTCTATAGTTACGAAATATCAATATATCTCTAAAGAGACCAAAAGATTATATAGTTTTTAAATATTAAGAAAAAATGAGAATTTTATAGGATTTTACTTATTTCTTTTTCTTGGGATCACAGATTGATTCTTAATCTGTTTTTTTTTCAGCTAACAATATTTCTAGACTTAATTTTTAGACTATGCTATCTTTTTTAAAAAGTTGGACAGGCAAAGGAGTGATTCAGTGGTTATAGAAAGCTATAAATGCAACAGAGTTGCATAAACCAGGAGTAAATGGTATGCATACAAAATTAAGAAACTAAGAAAACAAATTTACTAACATTGATGGTTGACAGCACATAGTTGGGATCACATTTAAAAAAAAAGTCTGCTCTCTGTGCCAGAGACTCCCAGCTTTAAAGTCATTTTATGCCCTGAAAAATATTTTTAGTAAGAATAAACTTTCAGATGTAATAGGTTTCCATACAGTTCTAGATAAAGATTTGTGTATTTGTGAATACACTAGATCTTATTTAAAATCATTTATAGAATTTCATGCCACACATCTTCTGCCCAGTGAAGTTTAAGTGCTTTTAACATACAACCCATATTATCAATATTATTTCTGTACTGAACATTTTCACAGTAGAAATTAAAGAATCCTTTAGAGAAATAAGCCATTAAAGTATATGAACTGAGAAATGTGATCAGTAAAATATTTGTATGCATAGACAATGTTATAACAGAAATAATATATGCAAATATCTATCTATCATCATCTATCTATCTATCTATCTATCTATCTATCTATCTATCTATCTATCTGTCATCTATCTATGTATCTATCATCTATCTATCTAACAAACTTTTCTCGAGTCTGTATTCCTTGTCTTACTTTCTCTCTAAGCCCTCTTCACCCAACTTTCTCCAACTGGTCAGTCTTACATGTTGGACAAGTTTTCCAAAATGAATTTCCTGATTCCTAATCCTTTTCATTTATGTTATCCTAACAAAATACTTAACCATCACTTTAGTGTCTCCTGAAATAAACGTAGCATTTTTAGCCTAAAACTATTTTCTCTGGGTCAATCGCCTTGCTTACCATTCCTCTGATGCTAATAACTACTCTAGTACCCTAGTTTAGAAACCTAATAGAATTATCTGTGGAGTTAAAAAAAATATATATAAATTCCCATATTTGAATCTCTGGGGAGTATGTCTGACAAGCTGTATTTTCAAAAACATCTCTCCAGATATTTCCAAAGCACAGGCAGATGTTATGAATCACTGTTTTCATCAAACTAGATTAGAATTAAATGTTATATTTTCCTATATCTATGTTTACACCCTGATAGTTCTGCCTGGAATGTTATACCCTTATCTGCTTATTGGAAGTGTGATTTTACCCAGGCCCTCTTAAAATCCTAACTCATTTTTAAATGTTTTTTTAATATTGCCTAACAAAAATTAGCTAACAACTTTTATCAGATTATCCTTAAAGTATACTTATTTGAATTATTGTCTTATATTCCATACTTAGATTGAGGACAGAGATCATATCTACTTATTTTTACTTCATATAAAATTCCAAAAACAAAACTTCTCATGTTGTCAATGATCAATCTGATCATCTAATGTTGAAAATATCCAAATTATGATGACATTTTGAAAATGATTACAACAGACATAATAGGATGATACATATGAATGACCTAATTAATTAATGCAGAAACACAATACTCACATAATCAATGGACTTAGTAATCAATGACTTTGGAAATTCAAATGGACACATCTAGATATTTATTTATTTATTTATTTATTTATTTATTTATTTATTTATTTTAGAGAGACAGAAGCGGTGCGGGGGGAGGGGGGAGGGCAGAGAGAGAGGAGAGACAGAATCCCTAGCAGGCTCTGTGCTTACAGCAGGGGTCGATCTTAGGAACCAACCCAAGAGATCAAGACCTGAGCTGAGATCAAGAGTCAGACACTTGACCGACTGAGTCACCCAAGCGCCCCTATTCTTTGTTTGCACTTAAAAATGCACCAGAGACCGTGAATTGGTTTTAGTTCATTATAATATTAATTTTAACCAAAAAAGTATGACAATTATAAATAACTAATTTAAGCACGTATGAAATAAAGTCTTCCATAGTCTTATTTCCCAGAGATAACCATTTGGAATAGTTTGGTAAATATATTTCCAGTTGTTTTAAGTATAGTATGTTGGTACTTCTTTGTCCAATGTTGTCAGTAAATAGACAAACACAGCACCAACAGCTTTACTAAGAGATCAGAACTCAGGCATAACATTCTAGATTACTGCACCAGGCAAACCACTAAGTAGCATATTTTACCAAATAAGGATGAGAGTAATAGAAATTGCAGAGAACAGGAAGATGTATATCAGCTATAGTATCAAAAACTGCTTCAGCGGCAGAAGTTATAGTTCTTTCCAGTCATCACCCTCTTGTATACTTACTCAGAAAAAAACCAGACACATCAGAATTTATGGGAAACATTTTTCAGATGAAGTATATTTATTTTTGAAAGTAGTTGTGGTTGACTGTGGTATATGAGGTAATGAGCATCCCAGATCTTTGTTCAAAATAAAGGAACTCATTTCTCCTGCTGCTGGAGGTGTTGCTTTCCAACAGTTTGGATGTGAATTCTTCCCCATGAATTGAATTTTCCTTGGCTAAAGGGAATTGCCTTGCTCAAGTTTGGGCTCTCTCACTGGTTGTTATATGGTGTATGAGAGTGACTCAATTTGGGTCAACTCTGAAGGATGCTCCAGCATGCCTGGGTGATTAACTGAGGCTTCTGTTATAACTACCTGTTAGTTCAACATCTTTCTTTCCCAGTCCTACTCTTGTTTCTCTCTAACAGGTACTGTTGTTGAAAATATCCTCAAGAAGTTCCCTGCATGTAAATCTCAGTCTCATTTTTGGGAAGCCTGACTTAGGAACATTTTTCTAGGAAATGAACTTTTCCTTCACAATATTTGGTTAGAAAAAATAAAAAAAAGTGTTGAAGGTAAATAAATTATAGTTATTAGCAAAACATATATCATTAATGCAAAAATAAAATTATGTGATTTTAAAGTTTGAACCTTCAAATGCCATAAAACAAGTATAATTAGATTTTATATGTTGATCTCAAGAGATGCCCTACAATACTATATGTTGAACTTCTGAATAAAAGTACTAACATATTAGGTATTGGATTAAACAAGGATGGATTAAGCATTTAGTTAATCATTTTGCTACTGTTCTCGTTGTGAGGAAAGATTTTATGGAGATGATGTTTAACCCATGTTTATTTTCAAAAGCTCTCCCAAGAACTTTTACTGATGCTTTCTTTTTCTATCTATAACTAGCCCAAGATTGGGCAAGGAATTTTAAAATTCATTATAGTGGTCCTTAGAGCTTTGAGCATAGGACAAGTATCAATAAATATTTGATGATAAAAATGATGATGATAATGATGCTCGTTTGAATCTTGTCTCTCCTTATCTTTTTATACCTCTTTTATGAAAAGAATGGAGGCAACTCTTCAATATCAGGTCAGGATTAAATGAAAGCTTCTCTCTCTTAGACTTCATTACCACAGGAATGTGGCCTGACATTAGAGTACTTCATAGTTCATTGGAAAAGTCATAAAAACAATTACTACACCATTAGGAGGAACTTTTAAAGAGGAGATTCAAAGTACCCTTCACAGAATTGCTAAGACAAGCAAAAACAATATTCCAATTCATGTATGTTGCTCCCTTATTGTTTTTAGATCATATCAAATGAAGAAGTCAAGAAGCATGTGAAATGAGCCATGTATTTAATTAGGCAACTATGTTGAGAGCTTTGGAAAAGTGAGAAGTTGCTCAAGGTGAAGGTATGCAGTGTATATGTAAATGCAAATAGGATATGAGGAGAGATTAAAAGTGGAAGATATCAGACAAGAGAAAGTGTTAATATTCATAACAGAGTGAGAGAGATAAGTCAGAGTCCTGTTCTAATGTATACATAATCATTTATTATCTCAGGTGTTGACTGAAACGAACATGTTAAAATATTGTCAGAACTTATGAAATTCACACATATATACCTTGGAGGACACACTTTAAGAATGATTATTGGAGGCTAGTCTGAATTAATGCCCAGGATAGCCTACATGCAGTTAGTGTGTGTTACTGAGTATCAGCAGACTGTTGCACTCCATCTTCCAACTCATAAGGCTAAGAACTGAGATCAGTAGGATTAACTTTATGGTTTATTATATAGAGAGATAATTGCATACAACTCTTTGTTTCTGATTCTGCATACCTTATTCAATCTACTTCAACATCAAATTCTTATTTTATCTTATATGCATATCAAAATCTTTACATAACAAAGAAAGTACTTCAGTAGACAAGACCGAATATTATAAAAGAGCCATAAAAAATAAGTTTGGAGAAGAAAGCGATTTTGTAAAAAGAATTGTCTTTTAGGCTACTTGTGTTTACATTTAATGAAAATAAGAAAAAAATAACTAAGAAAGAATATCTTGATATGATTACAATTTGAATATGTGACAATTTCATTTTAGATAAACATGGCTGATACTCAATGGGATATACTGACACATGACTAGTGTCAAAATATTGAAAAGTACATGTAGTGTTGCCTCAGTTGGTTAAGCGTCCGACTTCAGCTCAGGTCATGAACTTGCAGTTTGTGCAAGTTCCCACATCAGGCCCCACATCAGGCCCTGTGCTGACAGCTCAGAGCCTAGACTGCTTCAGATTCAGTGTCTCCCTCTCTCTCTGTTCCTTCCCCACTTGCACTCTGTCTTTCTCTCACCCTCTCTCTCAAAAATAAACAAATTTTTTTAAAAAAACTAAAAAAAAGAAAAGTCCATGTATTTAACCACCCAGTGTGACTCACATTTCTTGGCTGACCCAGGCTCTCTACTGACTATCCAGACTTCACCTCTGATAAATAAAGGATGACATGTGGTGCAGAAACATTAGGGTGTGCTTGCATGCTTATATCAAACTGATCATTACATAATTTTATTATGACCTCTGAAGATAAATATCAGAAATACATTTTGAAAAGCACCTCATATAAATAAAATGACATTTAATTAAATTTTGTTGAATTTCACTAAATTGTAATTTTTTGTATTTGGTAGCAATCAGAAGACAACCAGTCTTTTAATGCCTTTAGTAGGCCAAATTATATTTCTGTAGAGAGGAAATATATCTTGAGCCCTTGAAATCTTTCTTTAATAATTCAAAAAAAAAGTAAGATTAAAAGACCTACAATTATGTGACTGGCAGCTGACAAATGGAAGCACTTTACAGAGTCCTGGGGCTGTGAACAAAATGTGTGACATTTTGCAATGCATGTTTCTCTTATTTCTGACAAATCCACCAGGAACTCCACCAAGGAGATCAATGAAAAGCTCAAAGTTTTATTCTTCATTTGAATGGGCCCTAAATCCAGGGTCTTGATTAAATTTAAAGATTTTGTTTACCTCATACCCTCCAGGTTATGCACAGAGACATTCTGACATCAAGACTGATTTAGGTTCTGTGAAGCAATCTAACATATCAAAGAGAAACACTGCGGGAAAACAAAGCAAACCAACCAGTCCCTCGGCCCAAGCTGTGAACCAAGATAGAGTAGAAAATAAATGTTCCTGATTAGAAACAAGAAACCTGTTCAGCTTATAAAATTTGGGGGTTCTTCTTTAATAATAAAAAATGCAATAATGACAATAATAATAAAAATGCAAAATCATAAATAAAAATCAGGTACAGTAACTTGGAAGAACAACTTCTAGGTGAAGGTCCCTAAAGGTCAAATCAATTAGCTTCATAGTAAACTCATCTGTACTCGCTATTATTTTTAATACAGAGCTGCATGGAAAAAAAATGAAAAATTTTCTAAATAATATTATTTCCACTCTTCTCCATATGCCTAATTCCACAATTTACTTAAGTGGGAAGTATACTTTAAGTCAATTTTGGAAGGAGCCAAGATGGCAGAACAGCATGGAACTTTTTTGTGTGTCTTGCGTCCATGAAATACAGCCAGACCAACATTAAACCATCCTGCACACCTAGAAAACGGATTGGAGGATTAACACAACAATCTGCACAACCTGAACCACAGAATTCAGCAGGTACACGGCATGGAGAGGTGAATTTGGAGAGAAAGAAGCCATGGAGGGAAGGGAGCCTCTTCTGTGGGTGGAAAGAGGATGGAGATGGTGTCGGAGGGAGAAAACGGGAAAAGCACCCCTCCCCAAAAGCAGCTGGAGAGAAAGTGGATAATTGAAAACAGCCACAGGGACTAAACTAAAAAGGGAGAAAGGAGAAAGGAGAGGGCTTAAATTCCATTAAGACTGTAAACAAGGGGAGCGCAGAGTCTACAACTCCACAGCTTAATACCTGGAGGTGCTCTGGTGGGAAGGGTGAATCCTCAGGAGCACAGTGGGGTCCTGGAGGTTCTCGGGCCACAGGGGGAAAAGCATTTCCACTGCTGGAAGGACACTTGGTAGAGCCTTTTGAGGCCACCTGGTCCCAGCAGACCCCAGAGAACAGCCACATTTGCTGGTGCTGGAACAAGGTCAATAAGGGTGAAACCTGGTGCCAGATGTGTGTTGTGATTTTCCATTATTCCTGAAATGCTGCTGCTACACTATCACACAAACTTTTTCTGGGCGGGCTGGCACCTGGCTGCAGTCTCAGGGCACCGGCAGCAGCAGGGTCCAGCAAGCCTCCCTGGGTGCAGCCGACATTCGGCCATTGCTCATTTGGCCATTGCTCGGTGAGACCCTCCCGCAGAGTGGTGGAATGGGTCAAAGCCGCAGTCCTTCAGAAGTAAGGGGCCGGGGAAAACAGCAGCATCTGAGACAAAAATCGGGAGACAGGTACTGTCTGGGGCCTGGTCACGGAGAGTGAAAAAGCGGGGAGTGGACGAAACCTGAAGACAGAGGATGGGTGCACGATTGCTGATCCGGGAAAACAGACTGGATAGCCTTGTGGCACAATTTTCACTGCTCCCGCACCTGAGCATAGGCACCTACCAGCACAGCAACAATACACCCCAGTAAGATAGCAGCGCCATCTAGTGGAGAGCGGAGCCATTACGCTAACCCCTGCACAAATGGGCCAACTTCACTCTTCAAGAACACAAGTCTCATAGCCGGCTTCGTTTATGGACTATAAAGCTCTACAAAGACTGACTTCTAGGGGAAAACGAAGTAATTTCAGTCCTATTTCAATCTGTTAGAAAGTTCATTTATGCAATTTTCTTTCTTTTTTTTCTTTTTCTCTTTTACACTTTTCCTTGAATACAGAAAAAGAAAAAATTCCTTTTTTATTTTCAATTTTTATTAAAAATATTTTTCTTTAATTTTTATTACTATTTTTTACTTTTCTGTAATTTTTTTCACATTCTATTTTACTTCCATCATTTTATTTTAGTCTACATCAGTGTATTCACCTTTTCAAATTTTCAAACAATTTCCTTTTTATTTCTTTTTCTCATTCTTTTTACTTTTTTCTCTTTTTCATTTCTTTTCTTTTTCTTGATTGTGGAAAGAGAAAAACTTCTTTTTTATCTTCAATATCTATTAAAATATTTTTATTTAATTTTTTACTGTTTTTTTGCTATTATGTAATTTTTTTCAAATTCTATTTTACTTTCATCATTTTATTTTAGTCTACTACAGTGTATTCACTTTTTAAAATTTTGAAATGGTTTCCTTGTTTTCTTTCTTTTTTAAATCTTTTTTCTCTTTCTTTTTTTCCTGAATACAGAAAAAGAAAAAAATCATATTTATTTTTAATTTTTATTAAAAATATTTTTCTTTAATTTTTTCTATTATATTCTTTACTTTGGTGTATATTTTTTCAAATTCTATTTTACCCACATCATCTCGTTTTAGTCTACTTCAATGTACTCGCTTTTTCAAATTCTCAAACGATTTCCTTTATTTTCTCCCCCACCCTTTTCTTTCTCTGTTCTGTCAAACAACTTCTGACACCTAGATCAAAACGCACCTAGTATCTAGCTCACCTATTTGATTTTTGTGTGTGTGAGTGTTTTTAACTTTTAATTTTAATATTTTTTTAATTTGATTTTTTTAATTTAAATTTTTCTACCTTATTAATTACTTTTATCCCTTCAAAACGACAAAATGAAGGAATTCACCCCCCAAAAAAGAGCACAAAGAAATGACAGCCAGGGATTTAACCAACACAGAGACAAGCAAGATATCTGAACCAGAATTTAGAATGATGATGATAAGAATACTAGCTGGAGGCAAAAATAGATTAGAATCCCTTTCTGCAGAGATAAAAGAAGTAAAAACTAGTCAGAATGAAATTAAAAATGCTATAACTGAGCTGCAATCATGGATAGAGGCAGCGGCAGCAAAGATGGATGAGGCAGAACAGAGATCAGTGATATAGAGGACAAACTTATAGAGAATAATGAAGCAGAAAAAAAGAGGGACATGAAGGCAAAAGAGCATGATTTAAGAATTAGAGAAATCAGTGACTCATAAAAAGGAACAACATCAGAATCATAGGGGTCCCAGAAGAGGAAGAGAGAGAAATAAGGGTACAAGGGTTATATGAGCAAATCATAGAGGAAAACTTTCCTAACCTGGGGAAAGACACAGACATCAAAATCCAGGAAGCACAGAGGACCCCCATTAGATTCAACAAAAATTGACCATCAACAAGGCATATCATAGTCAAATTCATAAAATACTCAGCCAAGGAGAGAATCGTGAAAGCAGCAAGAGAAAAAAAAAAAAGTCCCTAACCTACAAGGGAAGACAGATCAGGTTTGCAGCAGACCTATCCACAGAAACTTGGCAGGCCAGAAAGGAGTGGCAGGCTATATTCAGTGTGCTGAATCAGAAAAATATGCAGCCAAGAATTCTTTATCCAGCAAGGCTGTCCTTCAAAAGAGAAGGAGAGATAAAAAGTTTCCCAGATAAACAAAAATTAAAAGAGTTTGTGACCACTAAACCAGCCTTGCAAGAAATTTTAAGGGGGACTCTAAGGGGAGAAAAGATGGAAATAAAATACATACATACATACATACATACATACATAAGTAAATACCAAAAGCAACAAAGACTAGAAAGGACCAGAGAACACTACCAGAAACTCCAACTCTTACAGGTGACATAACAGCAATAAATTCATATCTTTCAGTACTCACTCTAAACGTCAATGGACTCAATGCTCCAATCAAAAGACATAGGGTAACAGAATGGATAAGAAAACCAGATCCATCTATATGCAGTTTACAAGAGACCCACTTTACACCTAAAGGCACCTTCAGATTGAAAGTAATGGGATGGACAACCATCTATCATGCTAATGGTCAATAAAAGAAAGCCAGAGAAGCCATACTTATATCAGACAATCTAGAGTCTAAAATAAAGAGTGTATCAAGAGATGCAGAAGGGCCTTCTATCATAATCTAGGGGTCTATCCACCAAGAAGACCTAATAATTGTAAACATTTATGCACCAAATATGGGGGTGCCCAAATATATAAATCAATTAATCACAAACATAAAGAAACACATTGATAGTAACACCATAATAGTAGGAGACTTCAGCACCCCACTCACAGCAAAGGACAGATCATCTAATCAAAAAATCAACAAGGAAACAATAGCTTTGAATGATACATTGGACCGGATCGACTTAACAGATATATTCAGGACATTTCATCCTAAAGCAGAAGAACATACATTCTCTCCAGTGCACATGGAACATTCTCCAGAATAGACCACATACTGGGACACAAATAAGCCCTAAGCAAGTACAAAAAGAATGAGAACATACTGTGCATATTTTCAGACCACAGCGCTATGAAGCTCCAAATCAACCACAGAAAAAATTTGGAAAGGTAACAAATACTTGAGGACTGAAGAACATCCCACTAAAGAATGAATAGGTTAACCAAGAAGTTAAAGAATAAATTAAAAGGTATATGGAAGTCAATGAAAATGATAACACCACAGCCCAAAACCTTTGGGATGCAGCAAAGGCAGTCATAAGAAGCAAGTATATAGCAATCCAGGATTCCTAAAGAAGGAAGTATGATCTCAGATATACAACCTAACCTTACGCCTTAAAGAGGTGGAAAAAGAACAGCAAAAAAAAAAAAAAAAAATCCAAAACCAGAAGACAGAAAATAAGAAGGATTCGAGCAGAAATGAATGCTATGAAAACCAAAAAAGCAGAAGAACAGATCAATGAAACCAAAAACTGGTTCTTTGACAGAATTAACAAAATTGATAAACCACTAGCCAGTTTGATCAAAAAGAAAAAGGAAAAGACCCAAATAAGTAAAATCAAGAATGAAAGAAGAGAGATCACAACCAACACAGCAGAAATAAAAACAATATTAATAGAATATTATGAGCAATTATGTCCCAATAAGATGGGCAATCTGGAAGAAATGGACAAATTCCTAGAAACATATACAGTACCAAAATTGAAACAGGAAGAAATAGATAATTTGAACAGACCCATAACCAGTAAGGAAATCGAATTAGTAATCAAAAATCTGCCAAAAAACAAGAGTCCAGGGCCAGATGGCTTTCCAGGGGAATTCTACCAAACTTTTAAAGAAGAGTTAACACCTATTCTCTTGAAGCTGTTCCAAAAAATAGAAATGGAAGGAACACTTTCAAATTCATTCTATGAGGCCAGCGCTACCTTGATTCCAAAACAAGACAAAGACCCCACTAAAAAGGGGAACTATAGACCAATTTCCCTGACAACCATGGATGCAAAAATCCTCAACAAGATATTACCCAACCAGATCCAACAATACATTAAAAAATTATTCACCACGACCAAGTAAGATTTATACCTGGGATGATGGGCTTGTTCAATATCCACAAAACAATTAACGTGATTCATCACATCAATAAAAGAGAGGACAAGAACCATAAGATCCTCTCAATAGATGCAGAGAAAGCATTTGACAAAATACAGCATCCTTTCTTGATAAAAACCCTCAAGAAAGTAGGGATAGAAGGAACATACCTCGAGATCATAAAAGCCATATAGGAACAACCCAACACTAATATCCTCAATGGGGAAAAACTGAGAGCTTTCCCCCTAAGGTCAGGAACAAGACAGGGATGTCCACTCTCGCCACTGTTATTCAACATATTATTGGAAGTCTCAGCCTCAGCAATCAGACAACACAAAGAAATAAAAGGCATCCAAATCGGCCAGGAGGAGATCAAACGTTCACTCTTTTCAGATGTCATAATACTCTATATGGAAAACCCTAAAGATTCCACCAACAAACTCCTAGAACTGATTCATGAATTCTGCAAACTTGCAGGATGTAAAATCAACGCACAGAAATCGGTTGAATTCCTATACACCAACAATGAAGCAACAGAAAGAGATCTCCAGGATTCGATCTCATTTACAATTGCACCAAAACCCATAAAATACCTAGGAATAAATCTAACTAAAGAGGTGAATAATCTATACGCTGAGAACTATAGAAAGCTTATGAAAGAAACTGAAGAAGTCCCAAAAAAAGGGAAAAAATATTCCATGCTCCTGGATATGGAAGAACAAATACTATTAAAATGTCGATACCACCCAAATCAATCTACATATTCAATGCAATCCCTATGAAAATAACACCAGCATTATTCACAGAGTTAGACCAAATAATCCTAAAATTTGTATGGAACCAGAAATACCCTGAACAGCCGAAACAATGTTGAAAAAGAAAACCAAAGCAGGAAGCATCACACTCCCAGACTTCAAGAGGTACTACAAGCTGTAATCATCAAGACAGTATGGTATTGGCATAAAAAGAGATACTCAGATCAATTAGAGAACCCAGAAATGGACCCACAAATGTATGGCCAACTTATCTTTGACAAAGCAGGAAATAATATCCAATGGAATAAAGACAGTCTCTTCAGCAAGTGGTGCTGGGAAAACTGGACAGCGACATGCAGAAGAATGAACCTGGGCCACTTTCCTACACCATACACAAAAATAAACTCAAAATGGATGGAAGACCTAAATGTAAGACAGGAAGCCATCAAAATCTTCCAGGAGAAAGCAGGCAAAAACCTCTTGATCTTGGCCGCAGCAACTTCTTATTCAACACATCTCTGGAGCCAAGGGAAACAAAAGCAAAAATGAACTACTGGGACCTCATCAAAATAAAAAGCTTTCCCACAGTGAAGGAAACAATCAGCAAACTAAAAGGCAACTGACAGAATGGGAGAAGATATTTGCATATGACATATCAGATAAAGGGTTAGTATCCAAAATCTATAAAGAACTTATCAAACTCAACAGCCAGAAAGCAAATAATCCAGTGAAGAAATGGGCAGAAGACATGAAGAGACACTTCTCCAAAGAAGACATCCAGATGGTCAACCGACACATGAAAAAATGCTCAACTTCACTCATTATCAGGGAATTACAAATCAAAACCATAATGAGATACCACCTCACACCTGTCAGAATGGCTAACATTAACAACTCAGGCAACAACAGATGTTGGCGAGGATGTGGAGAAAGCAGACCTCTTTTGCACTGCTGGTGGGAATGCAAGCTGGTGCAGTCACTCTGGAAAACAGTGTGGAGGTTCCTCAAAAAATTAAAAATAGAAGTACCCTATGACCCAGCAATTGCACTACTAGGTATTTATCCAAGGGATACAGGTGTGCTGTTTCGAAGGGACACAGGCACCCCAATGTTTATAGCAGCACTATAGACAATAGCTAGAGTATGGAAAAAGCCCAAATGTCTATCGACTGATGAGTGGAAAAAGAAGATGTGGTATATATATTCAATTACTTGGCAATCAAAAAGAATGAAATCTTGCCATTTGTAACTACATGGATGGAACTGGAGGGCATTATGCTAAGTGAAACTAGTCAGTCACAGAAAGACAAAAAATCATATGACTTCACTCACATGAGGACTTTGAGACAAAACAGATGAACATAAGAAAAGGAATACAAAAATAATATAAAAACAGGGAGGGGAACAAAACAGAAGAGACTCAAAAATATGGAGAACAAACTGAGGGTTACTGGAGGGGTTGTGAGAAGGGGGATGGGCTAAATGGGTAAGGGGCCTTAAGAAATCTACTCCTGAAAGCATTGTTGCTCTATATGCTAACTAATTTGGTTGTAAATTAAAAAAATAAAATTAAAAAGATAAAAAAAATGATAAAACTAAGTCAATTTCATCATAAACTAGAAATCTATGATGAAAAATATCTATTGAACCCACTGCTCTCATATTTAATTTTCTAACATTAAAAGTACTTTGACTGATGTGCATGTTTTAATCCTTAAATCAACAGTATAACATTTTACTCATACAAAAGGTTTAGGCAATGGATAATGAGCTGCACACCAATTCATAGTTTGGTAAATTTTAGTATAGTTTCTGGAGTAGCATTTTAAAGACTATATGTCTTAAGTATTTAATTTTAAAATCCAGTTAAAATGCAAAGTCAGGTGATAATTATAATGCTTTGTGTTTTTTTATGGCAGTTTATGATTTACAAATAAATTGCATGTGTCCATTTGATTTAATCTTTAACCAAGCTGTCAAGTTGATGTTATCCACAGGAAACAGATGAGGCACACTGAGAGCTGTACCGCTGAGTGACTTTGTCCTATATCAAATAGTCATAAAAGCCAGCTTCGGATTGATGTCTTCTGATTTAAAATGAGTGGTCCAATGCATGTTATGTAGGAATCTGAGTTTAAAGGTATAAAGATACAGTAGTGTTCTGGTAAATGTTTAACAACTTGCTCTTAGAAGAAAAAACTATTAGGGGGAAAGGTCTTCTTTATAACATTATCTAATTCCCCTTGTGTAAATCATCCCATTTTTTAAAATTTCAATTTAGCAAAGTTATGCCAACCATCTCACTAACATCATAAAAATTTAATATTCAGCATCCATAAGCCAGTGTGAGAAGGCTTTATCACACTACAGGAAAGGTACTTTCCTGTTTTCTTGAAGTTGATTAAGATATTAGAGAAGTGGAAACATGTGTATAATGGATGAGTAAGGCAATCCAGATGGTCAGTTATGGAAGTTGGGATGTGGCACTAAAATGAGAAAATCTGTGTAATGTATGTGTGGCAGAAACCGTTCCTCAACATGTTATCAGATATTATCATCATTAATGAGCATAATGGGGCTGAGAATTAAAAGGTAACTTGGGGGAGTATTTACACTACTATGAGTATGAAGGTCATAAAATCATTTTGTTAAAAAACTCATTGAGTCTTGGAGGAGGGGCCAAGATGAGGAACAGCATGGAACATTTTTTTACATATCTCACCCCTGAAATGCAGCCAAATCAACACTAAACCACCTTGCACACCTGGAAACCTGACTTGAGGATTAACACAACAATTTTTACAACCTCAACCACAGAACTCATCAGGCACACAGTGCAGAGAGGTGGACTGGGGGAGGGAGAAGCTGGGGAGGGAAAGGAGCTGTTTTTGCCTGTGGAAAAAGGACAGAGATGGCAGGGAGAGTACAGGAAAAGCAATCGCCACAAAATAGCAGCTGAAGAGAAAGTGGAAAAGTGGATACAGCCATAAGGACTGAACGAAAAAGGAAGAAAGTAGAAAGGAGAGGGTTTAAGTTCCATTAAGACTCTATAAACAGGGGGAGCGCAGAGTCTGACCTCTGCACTTTGATATCTGGTGGTGCTCTGTTTGGAATCCCCAGGAGCAGAGAGTGAGGACTGAGGGGTCCTTGGGCCACATGGGGAGGGAGGTCCCCTCCTAGGAGGACATTTGGTAGAGGCTATGCGGTCACCCCACAGGCAAAGGTCCTAGCAGACCCCAGAGAACAACCACATTTGCTGGTGCTGGAATAAGGTCATTAAGGGTAAAGCCTGGTGCCAGATATGTGTTGTGATTTTCCATAAAACCTCAACCACTGCTGCTACAAGATTGCACAAACTTTTTCTGGGGTGGGCTGGTACCCAGCAACAGTCCCTGGGCATCAGCAGCAGTGTGATCACCCAAACGTTCCTGGGGGCAGGATGGCACCTGGACATTGCTCAGCAAGACCCTCCCCCAGAAGGTCTGAGTGGGTCAAAGCTGCAGTCCCTCAGAAGTGAGGGGTTGAAAACACAGCTCCATTTGAGATAAAACTCAGGAGGGAGGTGCTGCCTGGCAGACTGATGGCGGAGTCATGGACACTGTAGAAGCGGGGAGTGGATGGAAGCCAGAGACAAAAAAGGGGTGCTTGATTGCCAGTCAAGAGCACGTAGCTCTGACATTAGAGACTGGGTAGCTGGGTGATGTCATTTTCACCACCCCCCCATGCATGTGCATACACACCTAGAAGAGCCACAACAATCCACCACAGTAAGCTGAGCAGCACCATCTAGTGGAGAACATAGCTGTTACAATAAACCTCGCCCAACAAACAGTGCTCTTGACAAACACAAGTCACTCCACCTGCTTAGTTTATAGATTGTAAAGTGCTTTGCAGCTTGAATTCTATGGGAAACCAGATGTAATTTCAATCATACTTCATTCTGTTCACTGGTCTTTTATTTATTTTTTTTCTTTTTCTTTTCTTATTCTTGAATACAGAAAGAGGAAAAAAATCTATTTTCATTTTCCATTTTTATTAAAAAGATTTTTCTTTAATTTTTTCTACCACATTTTTACTTTTTTGTAAATTTTAAATTCTAATTTACTTTCATCATTTCATTTTATTCTCTCTTATTACATTCATTTTTTCAAATTTTCAAATGATTTCCTTTTTTTCCTTTTTTTTTTCTTTTCTTCCCTTTCCCTTTCTTCTCTAATCTGTCAAGTTTATTTCAACAACCAGACCAAAACACACCTCGAATCTGGCATCCTTTATTTGATTTCTTTGTGTTGTTTTTAACTTTTTAATTTTAATTTTTTTTACTTTATTCCTTTTCATCCTCCAAAATGATGAAATGAAGGAATTCACCTAAAAAGAAAGAACAAGAAAAAACGACAGCCAGGGACTTAACACAGATAAAAGCAGGATGTCTGAACCAGAATTTAGAATCTCGATAATAAGAATACTAGCTGGGGTTGAAAACAGATTAGAATCCATTTCTGCAGAGATATAAGAAGTGAAAGATAGGATGAAATAAAAAATGCTATAACTGAGCTGCAATCTTGAAAGAATGCCACAGTGGCAAGGATGGATGAGGCAGAGCAGCAAATCAGCAATGTAGAGGACAAACTTATGGAGAATAATGAAGAAGAAAAAAAGAGGGACACCAAGGTAAAAGAAAGAGCATGGAATAAAAATTAGAGAACTCAGTGACTCATTAAAAGTCAATAACATCAGAAGCATAGGGGTCCCAGAAGATGAAAACTGAGAAAAAGAGGTAGAAAATTTATGTGAGCAAATCATAGCAGAAAACTTTCTGAACTTGAGGAAAGACACAGACATCAAAATCCAGGAAGCACAGAGGACCCCCATTAGATTCAACAAAAATTGACCATCAACAAGGCATATCATAGTCAAATTCACAAAATACTCAGGCAAGGAGAGAATCATGAAAGCAGCATGGGAAAAAAATCCTTAACCTACAAGGGAAGAGAGATCAGGTTTGCAGCAGACCTATCCACAGAAACTTGGCAGGCCAGAAAGGAGTGGCAGGCTATATTCAGTGTGCTGAATCAGAAAAATATGCAGACAAGAATTCTTTATCCAGCAAGGCTGTCCTTCAAAAGAGAAGGAGAGATAAAAAGTTTCCCAGACAAACAAAAATTAAAGGAATTCATGACCACTAAACAAGTCCTGTAAAAAATTTTAAGGGGGACTGTGTAAGGGAAAAAAGACATAAAAACAAATAAACAAACAAACGAACATGAAAACCAAAAAAGACAAAAAGCCACAAAGACTAGAAAGGACCAGAGAACACTACCAGAAACTCCAACTCTTACAGGCGACATAATGGCAATAAATTCATATCTTTCAGTGCTCACTCTAAACATCAATGATCTAAACGCTCCAATCAAAAGACATACGGTTACAGAATGGATAAGAAACAAGATCCATCTATATGCTGTTTACAACAGACCCATTTTACGCCTTCACACACCTTCAGATTGAAAGTAAGGAGATGAAGAACCATCTATCATGATAATAGTCACCAAACGAAAGCCGGAGTAGTCATACTTATATCAGACAATCTAGATTTTATATAAAATATTGTAACAAGAGATGAGTAAGGGCATTATATCATAATGCAGGGGTCTATCCACCAAGAAGAACTAACAATTGTAAACATTTAGCTCCAAGTGTGAGAGCACCCAAATATATAAATCAATTAATCACAAACATAAAGAAATTCACTGATAATACTTTAATAGTAGGGAAACTCAACACTCCATTTAGAGCAATGGACAGATCATCTAAACAGAAAATCAACAAGGAAAAATGGCTTTGTATGACACACTGGACCAGATGGACTTAACAGATATATTCAGAATATTTCATCCTAAAGCAGCAGAATACACATTCTTTTCAAGCATACATGGAACTCTCTCCAGAATAGATTGCATACTGGGACACAAAACAGCCCTCAACAAGTAGAAAATATTGAGATCATACCGTGCATATTCTCAGACCACAGTGCTATGAAACTCAAAATCAACCACAAGAAAAAATTTGGAAATATAACAAATACTTGGAGACTAAAGAACATCCTACTAAAGAATGAATGGGCTAACCAACAAGTTAAAGAGGAAATTAAAACGTACATGGAAGTCAATGAAAATGATAACACCACAGCCAAAACCTCTGGGACACAGCAAAGGCGGTCATAAGAGGGAAGTATAAACCAATCCAGGCCTTCCTAAAGAAGGAAGAAAGGTCTCAGATACACAACCTAACCTTATACCTCAAACAGCTGGAAAAATAACAGCAAATGAAACCCCAAACCTGCAGAAGTTAAGAAATAATAAAGATCAAAGCAGAAATCAATGCTATCGAAACAAACAAACAAACAAAAAAAACAACAGATCAAGAAAACCTGGAGCTGGTACTTTGAAAGAATTAACAAAACTGATAAACACCTAGCCAGTTTCATCAAAAAGAAAAAGGAAAAGACCCAAATAAATGAAATCAACAATGAAAGAGGAAATATCACAACCAACACAGCAGAAATAAAAACAATATTAATAGAATATTATGAGCAATTATATGCCATTAAAATGGGCAATCTGGAAGAAATGGACAAATTCTGAGAAATATATACAGTACCAAAACTTAAACACAAAGACATAGAAAATTTGAACAGACCATAACCAGTAAATAAAATCAAATAGGTAATCAAAACTCTCCCAAAAAACAAGAGTCCAGGGCTGGATGACTTAAAGCAGAATTCTACCAAACTTTTAAAGAAGAGTTAACACCTATTCTCTTGAAGCTGTTCCAAAAAATAGAAATGGAAGGAAACTCTTCCAAACTCTTTTGATGAGGCCAGCATTACCTTGATTCCAAAACCAGACAAAGATCCCACTAAAAAGGAGAACTATAGATCAATTTCCCTGATGAACATGGATGCAAAAATCTTCAACAAGATATTACCCAACCAGATCCAACAATACATTAAAAAAATTATTCACCATGACCAAGCAGGATTTACACCTGGGATGCTGGGCTTGTTCAATATCCACAAAACAATTAACGTGATTCATCACATCAATAAAAGAGAGGACAAGAACCATATGATCCTCTCAATAGATGCAGAGAAAGTATTTGACAAAATACAGCATCCTTTCTTGATAAAAACCCTCAAGAAAGTAGGGATAGAAGGAACATACCTCGAGATCATAAAAGCCATATATGAACGAACCAACGCTAATATCATCCTCAATGGGGGGAAAACAGAGCTTTCCCCCTAAGGTCAGGAACAAGACAAGGTGTCCACTCTTGCCACTGTTATTCAACATAGTATTGAAAGTCTTAGCCTCAGCAATCAGACAACACAAAGGAGTAAAAGCCATCTAAATTGGCAGGAGGAAGTGAAACTTTCACTCTTCACAGATGACATGGTACTCTATATGGCAAACCCAAAAAATTTTTTCCACCAAGAAACTCCTAGAACTGATTTATGAATTCTGCAAAGTTGTAGGATATAAAATCAATGCATAGAAATCAGTTGCATTCCTTTACACCAAGAATGAAGCAACAAATAGAGCTCAAGGAATCAATCCCATTTACAATGCACCAAAAACCATAAAATACCTAGGAATAAAAATAACCAAAGAGGTAAAAAAAATCTATGCACGGGAAACTATAGAAAGCTTATGAAAGAAACAGAAGAAGACACACAAAAAAAGTAAAAATGTTTCATGCTCCTGGATTCGAAGAACATTGTTAAATGTCTATACTACCCAAAGCCATACTACCCATATGTCAATACTACTACATATTCAATGCAATCCCAAAATAACACCAGCATTCTTCGCAGAGCTAGAACAAACAATCCTAAAATTTGTATGGAACCAGAAAGACCCTGAATAGCCAAAGCAATCTTGAAAAAGAAAACCAAAGCAGGAGGCATCACACTCCCCGACTTCAAGAGGTACTACAAGCTGTAAGCATCAAGACAGTATGGTATTGGCACAAAAACAGACACTCATATCAATGGAACAGAAAAGAGAACCCAGAATGGACCCACAAACGTATGGCCAACTAATCTTTGACAAAGCAGGAAAGAATATCCAATGGAATAAAGACAGTCTCCTTCGCAAATGGTGTTGGGAAAACTGGACAGCGACATGCAGAAGAATGAACCTGGACCACTTTCCTACACCATTCACAAAAATAAACTCAAAATGGATGGAAGACCTAAATGTAACACCAGAATCCATCAAAATCCTCCAGGAGAAAGCAGGCAAAAACCTCTTTGATCTTGGCCACAGCAACTTCTTACTCAACACGTCTCTGGAGGCAAGGGAAACAAAAGCAAAAATCAACTATTGGGAT
The DNA here is from genome assembly GCF_018350175.1 of Felis catus. NCBI lineage: Eukaryota > Metazoa > Chordata > Mammalia > Carnivora > Felidae > Felis > Felis catus. Next base: position 58,392,833 of record NC_058372.1, read on the forward strand.
CTCATTAAAAGTTAAAGCTTCCAGGGGCGCCTGGGTGGCGCAGTCGGTTAAGCGTCCGACTTCAGCCAGGTCACGATCTCGCGGTCCGTGAGTTTGAGCCCCGCGTCAGACTCTGGGCTGATGGCTCAGAGCCTGGAGCCTGTTTCCAATTCTGTGTCTCCCTCTCTCTCTGCCCCTCCCCCGTTCATGCTCTCTCTCTGTCCCAAAAATAAATAAACGTTGAAAAAAAAATTAAAAAAAAAAAGTTAAAGCTTCTGCACAGCAAAGGAAACAATCAGCAAAACTTAAAGGCAACTGATAGAATGGGAGAAGATATTTGCATATGACATATCAGATAAAGGGTTAGTGTCCAAAATCTATAAAGAACTTATCAAACTCAACAGCCAGAAAGCAAATAATCCAGTGAAGAAATGGGCAGAAGACATGAAGAGACACTTCTCCAAAGAAGACATCCAGATGGCCAACCGACACATGAAAAAAATGCTCAACTTCACTCATTATCAGGGAAATAGAAATCAAAACCACAATGAGATACCACCTCACACCTGTCAGAATGGCTAACATTAACAACTCAGGCAACAACAGATGTTGGCGAGGATGTGGAGAAAGCGGATCTCTTTTGCTCTGCTGGTGGGAATGAAAACTGGTGAAGCCACTCTGGAAAACAGTGTGGAGGTTCCTCAAAAAATTAAAAATAGAGGGGCTCCTGAGTGGCTCAGTCGTCTAGCATCTGACTTCAGATTGGGTCATGATCTCACAGCTCGTTAGTTTGTGTCCCACTCGGGCTCTGTGCTGACAGTTCGGAGCCTGGCACCTGCTTCAGATTCTGTGTCTCCCTCTCTTTGCCCCTCCCAACTCGTGCCATGTCTCTGTCTCTCAAAAATAAATAAACATTAAAAAATTAAAAAGTGAATTAAAAATAGAACTACGCTATGACCCAGCAGATGCATTACTATGTATTTATCTAAGGGATACAGATGTGCTGTTTCAAAGGGGTACATACACCCCAATGTTTATAGCAGCACTATAGATAATAGCCAGAGTATGGAAAAAGCCCAAATGTCCATCGACTGATGAGTGCATAAAGAAGATGTGGTATATATATTCAATTACTCGGCAATCAAAAAGAATGAAATCTTGCCATTTGCAACTACATGGATGGAACTGGAGGGTATTATGCAAAGTGAAATTAGTCAGTCAGAGAAAAAAATATTTTATGACTTCACTCATATGAGGACTGTATTTATTTTTCATATGAGGAATTTAAGATATAAAACAGATGAACGTAAAAGCAGGGAAGCAAACATAATATAAAAACAGGGAGGGTGACAAAACATAAAAGACATAAATATCGAGAACAGAGGGATGCTGGACGGATTGTGGGAGGGGGATGGTCTAAATGTGTAAGGGGCCCTAAGGAATCTACTCCTGAAATCATTGTTGCACCATATGCTAACTAACTTGGATGTAAATTAAATAATAAACCCTATTGAGATTAAAAAAAAAACTCATTGAGTCGTATGTACTAGGCAAGCACTGTGGTAATAGCACAGCAACAGGCTTAGGTACCATTTGAATGTTAATATTATGGATAAAACTTAGCCACAAGGATGATATGAAACCTCTTAAAAATCAGGCTATTATTAACTGGTAGAGCTGGGATTCAAACCCAGGGAATCAAATATGAGAGTCTTCATTAAACATTCAAATAATTCTGTGAATAATGTATTAGGGAGTTGTCAACTTTATTCTGTTAAAATAAAAATGACCATTGAAAACTATGTGTCAAGGCTAGAGACAAGGGAAGCAGTGGGGTGGCAGTTTCATCAGCACAGTTGTTAATCAGTAAGAACTGAACTGTGATGATGATAATGACAATAAAATTAAGTGACACAAAAAAGTATCTCCATTTCATTTTAGCTCATCATCGAATTTCTCTTTCTTCATTCTTTTTTCATAAAACCATATTAAATTTTAGAAAATAGTGGAAAATAGGGGCACCTGGGTGGCTAAGTTGGTTGAGTGTCTTACTCGATCTCAACTCAGGTCATGGTCTCATAGATTTTGAGACTGAGACCTACATTGGGTTCTGCAATTCTGTGCTGACAGCAGGGAACGTGCTTGGGATTCTCTCTCTGCCACTTTGTCTCTCCCACAAAAATTAAATAAGTAAGTAAATAAATAAATAAACCTTTAAAACAATGCTGGAAACTAAACAAAAATAAAAATAATTTCTATAATCTCATAATCTTAATATTTTTGTATATTCCCTTTTTATATTTTAATTTTGTCCAAATGATTACCTATATGAGCACTTTCATACATACATATATTCTTTTTCAGTTATTGTTACTCTTTATAATTTACAGAGGGGAATATTTCTTCTATGAGAAAATATTATGTCAAATGAATATTTAACTTCACAGGTGTCTACCTCCCTTGCAAGCAGTGACATGGGTATTCAAACTATGAGGCATAATTTTTCACCAAAAAAAAGTTGCTATTTTAAAAATAATTTTTTGTTTATTAATTTTAGAGAGACAGAGCGTGAGTGGTGGAGGGGCAGAGAGAACGGGAAACACAGAATCCGAAGCAGGCTCCAGGCTCTGAGTTGTCAGCACAGAGCCCAACACAGAGCTCAAACACACAAGCTGTGAGACATGACCTGAGCCAAAGTAGGATGCTTAACCCACTGAGCTACCCAGGTGCCCCAGAAGTGGCTACTTGTAAAAAAGTAATAATAAGTAATAAGTAATAAGTAATAATAGAAATAACCAGTAATGGTGAAGATGCAGTAAAATACACACTCTCTTGCATTCCTGGTTGGTCTTCAAATTACAGCAATCCATCAAAATACAGAAAACAACAGGCTTTAGTAAGCAATTTAGCCAAATGCTCTAAACAGTTTCTTCATCTGTGGCAAAAGACAAACATGCCCAAATGCATTTCCCATAAAATTCTACTTTAGAAATTTGTCCAAAGGACATGCTCATAAATGCTTCAAATATACTTAGGAAGATGATTATTTCAGTATTTTTAAAATTTTTATTTTTTGAGAGAGAGAGAGAGAGAGAGAGAGAGAGCAAGGGAGGGTCAGAGAGAGAGAGGGAGACACAGAATCCGAAGCAGGCTCCAGGGTCTGAGCTGTCAGCACAGAGCCTGACATGGGGCTTGAAACCACAAGCTGTGAGATCATGATCTGAGCCGAAGTCAGACGCTTAACTGACTGAGCCACCCAGGCGCCCCTCAGTATTTTTGATAAAAGTGAAAATTGGAATATATACAGATGTCTAAGTTTGAAATTAATTATACTAATTCCTTATGATGAAATTTTAGGCAGCTATTAAAAGTCATGCCATGAAAAATTAATAAACATTATGAGGTATTTTTAAGAACATGTTATTGCTAATTAAAAAAGTCAGGTGACCAGATACTATGTACTATGCATAAAACTAATTATAAAACTACCTCTCATATGTTATCCAAATAATGCTATAGCACTGGACAACTGTTACTAGGTATTTTGCATTCTTTGCTTTTGAGTTTTCTATAATTTTCGTATTTCTACATTCTGCATGTATTGTACATTTTTAATGAAAAAAATTGTATATTGATGGATTAGACTCTTTAATTTAAAAATAGAATGTTTTCACATCCTTTATGTCTAACCAATGTGTTTTCAAAGGACCACTCTGATTTCTGATGGCAATATTGCCACTTGTGCTTGCTTTAGTTCAAATTTATTGATGTATTGTAGCTTAGTCTTTTATTTTTAGTATTCCTGTGCAATTTAGTTTTAGATGTGCTTTTTAAATGAAGCATCATTTGGAATTTTGTTTTGCATCTGCTCTGGCAGACATTGTCTTAAAGATGGCAGTATAAAGATATTCATGCTTGTTTAGGATTTATTATATTTTGTCCTGCATCTGATAGACTCCTTTTAACTTTTTTACTCCCTCTCCTCTCTCCCATCCCTTTAGGTTTTGCTGTCTACTTCTTTCACTAGTCTGCATGATTTATATTTTTTTAAGTTTATTTATTTTGAGAGAGAGAGAGAGAGGGAGAGAGAATCCCAAGTGGGCTCCATTCTCAGCGCAGAGCCTGATGCAGGCTGGATCCTATGATCTTTTTTTTTTAATTTATTTATTTCTGAGAGTGCGAGCGGGGGAGGGGCAGAGAGAGAGGGAGACACAGAGTCTGAAGCAGGCTCCAGGCTCTGAGCTGTCAGCACAGAGCCTGACGCGGGGCTGGAACTCAAGAACTGTGAGATCATGACCTGAGCTGAAGCCAGACACTTAACCGAGTGAGCCACCCAGGTGCCCACGGATCCTATGATCTTGAGATCATAACCTGAACTAATATCAATAGTCTGACACTTAACTGACTCAGCCACAGAGGCACCCTTACATGATTTATCTTTTAACTCTGTACCAAACACAAGTGCAGAAAGTTTATGATTTCTGAATGAATGAATGATCTAATAATCCAAATACAGAAATGACAGTTCTGTCACACAACTTAAACTTTATTTACATTCACATTAAGCCAAGTGAATGTACATATATTTTTAATTATAATGTAAGACATAAAAATCAAATGGAGAGACTTTTCTTGATTGCTGTTCTTTCATTTTCTCTATACACAGATCGTTTAACTTTTTATCTAAAACTCCATTTCATTTTCTAAAATATTACTTTGTCTTATACTTTTTTTCAAAATAAGGAAATAGTTAAATTTCTCCATACAAGTTTTGTTTCATGATGTATTTATGTGTATCGATAAGTCTACTAGGTTTAACCCAAGAGTTCTTTTTCACTACAACTTTCAAATTTAAGAATTCTCTCTCCTTGTTTTACCTGTTAGTGGCTTTTTATATATTTCTGGTACATATGTAAGATTTATTTTGCAGGGAAACAAGACACTTAGCTAACATGTTGTTTGAGAACATAAATCTGAAAATGCCTTTGTGTGGTCTTTTCAGGGAAATAACAGCTTTGTATCATATGTGACTCTCACACCACTGTCTTTTATCTGTTACTAAAGAGGAGAAAACATAAAGTCATTATGAATTTAACTCTTCTGAAATCATCCCAGCAAGAGAAATTCTGGTGCAAACTGATGATATATATGAGTATGTTCCCATTCCTCATCTAATTTTTCATCAAAATCAACCACAAATTGATAAAAACAAAAACTAAGAACTGACTTAGAACAAGAAAACATATTTCTACAACTTAATGCCTACGTGTATCTTTTACATTGATTTCTTATGTCTGAAAATCTAGGCCCAGAAGCTCATTAGGGCAGCTTTTCAAGTGGTGGTTAATTCCATAAATTAATTTGCTTCAAGGTGCTGGTTAGATGCAGATAAAACATTATAAGTATCATAATCAGACTTGCAGATATAGTAGCAATTTCTTTCACTAGGCATTATCTTCCTTTCAAAAATTAATTTAAATGTTTTCTAAGAATTAATGACATATAACAATATCAGCTATTATGTAGTGAATCTCTATCTTTGTGTCTGTGTGTTTGTGTATATGTATACATATAAAACTGTTATTTGATATGTACATCAAATGACACCATGTTAAGCTTTTAATTCATAAGTAAATGCAAACAGAATTGGTATACTTCACATTGCCCTAGACTTTCTATAGATATGTGTGGGGTAAGAGAAGTGACAGTTACATTTGTTTCCTTATACCCCACTTATGGTTATTTTCTTTAATGCTTGACTTGGTTAATTGTGACTCTAAATGAATAATACATTCCTTTGCATTTACATGTAAAACCTAAGCAACTAGGAGGAGCTACAGCTCCATGGTAAATTATAATCTGTACTTGAAGAACTTCAATATTAAGAAAGAGTTTAAAAAAATATATGACATGTATATAATTTAAGGTACCAGAATTAATTTTGCCTCCTTCCTAGATCTTACCAATTATATATTCTATTCATAACAAAAATTCTGTCATTATTCTTGATGATTAACATCTAGTAATTAAAAACATTTTGCTATGCTTTCTAGATCTGCCCTTATTTCTGCTGCATTGATCCAATGCAATCATATTGAATTAATTTTTGCTTGAGTAGTTCACTATAAATACAATGAAAACCCATTATTTCATTTTGAAAAGTTAGATTGGATACATAAATTTCATTATTCATTAAATAATTAGTGACCCCAAATATATTTCTTTTGTAGACTCAATCAGTTATATAATGATTTTTTTATTTTAATTTCAGTATGACAAAAATACCAAAATTGTCTTACTTGGTCTTTTAAATTGTGTGCACTGTGGCTATAGTACATTATACCACTTAAAGCAATGTTATTTATAGTAAAAATTTACAGTGAATATAAACTCATTTAAAAATTATGGGTGATGATATACTCATTTAAATAATTTTCCCAGAGAATTTAATTTACCACATTTTAGGATTTTAGAATATTTGACTAGTTCTTTTGTACTCATATACACATATAGACATATGCTCATATATCAAGATCATTCCAAATGGCATATTTTACTATTACTTGCATGATGACTAACATTACATTGTCATGATTGATTATGAACACAAATTTGGCGTCAAGTAGACTTGACTCAGAATCTTGCCTCTGTGACTAATTAGGTATGTGACCTTAGTTTTGCTAGACCTTATCTATAAACCTGTCATAATATTTACCATAAATATTTTTGCTACAATATTAATTAACAAGGTGAAAAAATTTCCAAGTTTATTGTTATTATTGTAAGATGCTATTAAATATTATTAGGTTGGAACTGGGTAATAAAAGATTATTTGCCTCCCATCTTGGGACATATGCAAAAAGATAAATCATTACAAATTGAAAAAAAATGTAATTTGAAGTCTTTGATTTCACTGTGTTTTGAAATTCTAAGTGAGGATGTTATGAAAGTAAATAATATAATATGGGCTTTGAGAATTGAGCCTTCTCCATATTTGAATTAGTGGGTTGGCCCCTAGGTGGGGGCCACTTGATGGGAGGAAGGCATCTTGGATTCCTTCATATCCAGAATATTTTCAATTTCCAAAGGAAAAATGCAAGAGACTTTCCGACTAATGAATAGCCCTGAAATTTGTGATTCATTTCTTGGGATTAGTTAGGATCCTATTGTCTTTTGAGAACTGAAAGAAAATCTATAGGATATAGAATTATAAAACAACTGATATTAAATATTGTTATGTATAGAATCATAAAACAACTGATATTAAATATTGTCATGTAAAGAAAAAAATCTAGTTAGTGGCAACTGTTACAATATTGCTCAAATGATTTGGTTTTTATAATTCACACATGTGACTTCAAATCAGGTTTTTTCATTAGAATACAGAACTGTCCAATATTGCAATAGGTACAAGTGGTGATTTAAATTTAATTAAAGGTAAGTTTAATTTAAAATTCAGTTCTTTAGTCAGACAGGGCACATTTCAACCGCTTAATAGCTACATGTATCTTGTCACTATAGTCATATACATCACAGAATAGACCATACCCATCATCATAGAATGTTCTATTAGACAGCATTGTTATAAACCAGTGTTCCTCAACTTAAAAAAAAAATCCTATAGTCTTTTGAGACTTTTTCCCCCCAATCACCCATACTGTGAAATTTTAATGCCAGAGATATATGTTTTATGCAACTATGTCTTACACATAAAAAAGTAAGATCCTCCAACTTCATTGAGAATGCATGATGTAGACTTATGGAAAGAAAAAGAATTAATCCACAGACTAATGCCATAAAAGGAAGAACAGAATTTTTCCACGTGTTCATTCACATTTAAAAATTCTATGAACCATTTATTTACCTTCCTGAACATGCAAATAATTGTAATTAAAGTGAATATGTTGAGGAGCAGTCAGGGAGCCAATATGGTGGAAAAGTAGGGGGAATCCATACTTCCCATGTCTCTCAAACAAAGAAGTGTAGAAGCCAAAGGACTTTGAACACCGGAGCCTGGGAGGAAAGGAGACTGAATCTACTAGGAAGAAAATGGGAAGCTAGAAAAAAATAGTTGGTGTTTTGGGTTTTTTGTTTTTAGTCTTTAGGTTATTGTTTTTGTTTATTTTTTTGTTTGTGTTATTTGTTTGTGTGTTTGCATGCTTTTGTCTCCTGTTTGTCTGTTTTCCTTTACAGGGCTATTCCAAGGAACAAAAAAAGCACATCTGGTGGAAGGTCCAAAATATTACTAGGAGTAGGGTAATAAAATAAACAAAGTCACAACAACAGAGAGCAAGTAACAATCCCCGAAAAAACACCTCCTGAAGGGCAGGGCCCTGGACAGTGTATGACCCTTCTTTAATATAGCAGTGCTCCCACGTGCAGAACACACACCAAGCTTTTTTTTTTTTATTTTATTTTAAGTTTATTATTTTTGACAGAGAGTGTGAGCATGAGCTGGGGAGGTGAAGAGAGAGATAGAGGGAGACACAGAATCTGAAACAGGCTCCAGGCTTCAGGCTGTCAGAACATAGCCTGGTGCGGGGCTTGAACTCACGAACTGTGAGATAATGACCTGGGCCAAACTTGGACGCTTAACAACTGAGCCACACAGGCGCCACCACAGCCAGCTTTTAAAATGCACAAGGGACACAAAACTAGCCAAAATGATGAAACAGAAGAATTCTCCCCAAAAGAAACTTCAGGAAGTAGCAACAGCTAATGAATTGATCAAAAACTATTTAAACAATATAACAGAACAAGAATTTAGAATAATAGTCATAAAATGAATCTCTGGGCTTGAAAAAGCATACAGTATAGCAGAGAATCTATTGCTACAGAGATCAAGGGACTAAGAAATAGTTATGAGGAGATAAAAAATGCTATAAATGAGGTACAAAATAAAATGGAGGCAGCTACGGTGCAGATTGAAGAGGCAGAAGAGGGAATAGGTGAATTAGAATACAAAATTATGGAAAAAGAGGAAGCTGGAAACAGAGAGAAAAAAATCCAGGAGTACGAGGGGAGAATTAGAGAACTAAGTGATGCAATCAAACAGAAAAACATCTGTATCATAGGAATTCCAGAAGAAGAAGAAGAGAGAGAGAAAGGAGCTGAAGGTGTACTTGAACAAATCATAGCTGAGAACTTCCCTGGTCTGGGGAAGGAAAAAGACATTGAAATCCAAGAGGCAAAGAGAATACCCTTCTGACTTAACTTGAATCAATCTCCTGCACAACATATCATAGTGAAACTGGCAAAATATAAGGACAAAGAAAGAATTCTGAAAGCAGCTAGGGATAAACGGACCCTAACATACAAAGGAAGACACATAAGGGTAGTAGCAGACCTATACTGAGTATTGGCAGGCCAGAAAGGAATGGCAGGAAATCTTCAATGTGATGAACAGAAAAAATATGCAGCCAAGAATCCTTTATCCATCAAGTCTGTCATTCAGAATAGAAGGAGAGATAAAGGTTTTCCCAAACAAACAAAAAGCGAAGGAATTCATCACCACTAAAGCAGCCCTACAAGAGGTCCTAAGGGGGATTCTGTGAGTGAAATGTTGCAAGGACCACAAAATACCAGAGACACCACTACAAGCATGAAACTTACAGATATCACAATGACTCTAAACCCATATCTTTCTATAATAACACTGAATGTAAATAGACTAATGCTCCAACCAAAAGACATGGGGTATCAGAATGAATAAGAAAACAAGACCCATCTATTTGCTATCTACAAGACACTCATTTTAGACCTGAGGACACTTAGGATTGAAAGTGAGGGGATGGGGAACTATCTATCATACTAGTGAAAGTCAAAAGAAAGCTGGAGTAGCCATACTTGTATCAGACAAACTAGACTTTAAATTAAAGGGTAACAAGAGATGAAGAAGGGCATTATATAATAATTACAGGGTCTATCCATCAGGAAGAGCTAACAATTATAAATGTCTATGTGCTGAATATGGGATCCCCTGGATATATAAAACAATTAATTACAAACATAAGCAACCTTATTGATAAGAATGTGGTAATTTAGGGGACTTTAATACCCCTCTTACAACAATGGATAGATCACCTAGACATGGGATCAATAAAGAAACAAGGGCCCTGAATGATACATTGGATCAGATGGACTTGACAGATATATTTAGAGCTCTGCATCCCAAAGCAACAGAATAGACTTTCTTCTCGAGTGCACATGGAACCTTCTCCAAGATAGATCACATAGTGGGTCACAAAACAGCCCTTCATAAGTATAACAGAATTGAGATCATACCATGCACACTTTCAGACCACAATGCTATGAAAATTGAAATCAACCACAGGAAAAAGTCTGGAAAACCTCCAAAAGCATGGAGGTTAAAGAACACCCTACTAAAGAATGAATGGGTCAACTAGGCAATTAGAGAAGAAATTTAAAAAATATATGAAAACAAATGAAAATGAAAACACAACAATCCAAACACTTTGGGATGCAGCGAAGGCAGTCCTGAGAGGAAAATACATTGCAATCCAGGCCTATCTCAAGAAACAAGAAAAATCCCAAATACAAAATCTAACAGCACACCTAAAGGAAATAGAAGCAGAACACCAAAGACACCCCAAACCGAGCAGAAGAGAAATCATAAAGATCAGAGCAGAAATAAACAATATAGAATCTAAAAAAAAAACACAGTAGAGCAGATCAATGAAACCAAGAGTTGGTTTTTTGAAGAAATAAAATTAAGAAACCTCTAGCCAGGCTTCTCAAAAAGAAAAGGGAGAGGACCCAAATAGATAAAATCATGAATGAAAATGGAATTATTACAACCAATCCCTCAGAAATACAGGCAATCATCAGGGAATACTATGAAAAATTATATGCCAACAAACTGGACAACCTGGAAGAAATGGACAAATTCCTAAGTACCCATACACTTCCAAAACTCAAACAGGAAGAAATAGAAAATTTAAACAGACACATAAGCAGCGAAGAAATTGAACCAGTTATCAAAAATCTTCCAACAAATACGAGTCCAGGACCAGATGGTTTCCCTGGGGAATTCTACCAGACATTTAAAGCAGAGATAATACCTACCCCTCTCAAGCTGTGCCAAAAAATAGAAAGGGAAGGAAAACTTCCAGACTCATTCTCTAAAGCCAGCATTACTTTGATTCCCAAAACCACACAGAGACCCAGCAAAAAAAAAAAAAAAAAAAAAAAAGAGAGAGAGAGAGAGAGAGAGAGAGAGAGAGAGAGAACTACAGGCCAATATCCCTGATGAATATGGATGCAAAAATTCTCAATAAGATACTAGCAAATCGAATTCAACAGCACATAAAAAGAATTATTCACCATGATCAAGTGGGATTCATTCCTGGGCTGAAGGGCTGGTTCAATATTTGCAAATCAGTCAATGTGATACATCACATTAATAAAAGAAAAGATAAGAACTATATGATCCTGTCAATCAATGCAGAAAAAGCATTTGACAAAATTCAGCATCCTTTCTTAATAAAAACCCTCGAGAAAGTCGGGATAGAAGGAACATACTTAAACATCATAAAAGCCATTTACGAAAAGCCCCAGCGAATACCATCATCAGTGGAGAATAACTGAGAGCATTCCCCCTGAGATCAAGACACAACAGGGATGTCCACTCTCGCTGCTGTTGTTTAACATAAAGTTGGAAGTTCTAGCATCAGCAATCAGATAACAAAAGGAAATCAAAGGCATCAAAATTGGCAGATGAAGTCAAGCTTTCACTTTTTGCAGATGACATGATACTATACATGGAAAACCCAATAGAGTCCACCAAAAGTCTGCTACAACTGATATATGAATTCTGAAAAGTCGCAGGATACAAAATTATTGTACAGAAATCAGTTGCATTCTTATATACTAATAATGAAGCAACAGAAAGACAAATAAAGAAACTGATCCCATTCACAATTGCACCAAGAATCATAAAATACCTAGGAATAAACCTAAACAAGATGTAAAGGATATGTATGCTGAAAACCATAGAAAGTTTATGAAGGAAATTGAAGAAGATATAAAGAAATGGAAAAACATTCCGTGCTTATGGATTGGAAGAATAAATATTTTTAACATGTCAATACGACACAAAGCTATCTATATATTCAATGCAATCCCAATCCAAATTGCACCAGCATTCTTCTCAAAGCTAGAACAAGCAATCCTAAAATTTGTATGGAACCACAAAGACCCCAAATAGCCAAAGTAATATTGAAGAAGAAAACCAAAGCGGGAGGCATCACAATCCCACACTTTAGCCTCTACTACAAAGCTGTAATCATCAAGACAGCATGGTATTGGCACAAAAACAGACACATAGACCAATAGAATAGAATAGAGACTCCAGAATTGGACCCACAAAAGTATGGCCAACTAATCTTTGACAAAGCGGGAAAGAATATCCAATGGAAATAAGACAGCCTCTTTAACAAATGCTGCTGGGAGAACTGGACAGCAACATGCTGAAGAATGAAACTAAACTACTTTCTAATACCATGCACCAAGACATACTCAAAATGCATGAAGGACCTGAATGTGAGACAGGAAACCATCAAAACCCTAGAGGAGAAAGCAGGAAAAAACCTCTCTCACCTCAGCCTCAGCAATTTCTTATTTGACACATCTCCAAAGGCAAGGGAATTAAAAGGAAAAATGAACTATTGGGACCTCATCAAGATAAAAAGCTTCTGCACTGCAAAGGAAACCATCAACAAACCTAAAAGGCAACCAACAGAATGGGAAAATATATTTGCAAATGACATATCAGACATAGGGCTAGTATCCAAAATCTATAAAGAGCTCACCAAACTGCACACCTGTAAAACAAATAATCCAGGGAAGAAATGGGCAGAAGACATGAATAGACACTTTTGTAAAGAAGACATCCAGATGGCCAACAGGCACATGAAAAGATACTCAACGTCACTCCTCATTAGGGAAATGCAAATCAAAACCACACTGAGATACCACCTCATGCCATTCAGAGTGGCTAAAATAAAGAAATCAGAGACTATAGATGCTGGAGAGGATGTGGAGAAATGGGAACTCTCTTGCACTGTTGGTGGGAATGCAAACTGGTGCAGCCACTCTGGAAAACAGTGAGGTAATTCAATTTCTAATCGTTTTATAAGTCTGCTGCATTAAGGAATTATCTAATCCTTTCCATTTCCACTGCCACAAGTCTAAATCAGATCTCTGTTTACTTTATATTTAAAATCATGTAAGAGATTATTTGTTTCTTTTCAACTTAATCTATGCTCACAGAATATTTAAATTGATTGTCTTACACAGGCAATTCCTGTATTGCTACTCTATTGCTTTAAGACTTTCAATGGCTACCTGTTACCAAGACTTAAAGTACAAATTCCATATTTCTTATTTCTTATTTTTGACTAGTACTGAAGAATTAAATCAAAACTTGTCCAACAATGAGCTCTCTGGAAGAAGCTCTCTGGAAGAAGAAATAAGAAAAATGAACCATTATCTCAAAACTTTTTAAAACACTGCAATATCAAAGAACAGCTCTCATATATGTGTTCTGGAAGAAGATAAATGGTTGATGAAAATTATTCAAAGTTCAAGTTGTTTCTAGAATTGAACACTGTTCACATTCTCAGAGGGTGTAGGGAAAATGAGGATGTGTTAGTAACAGAACAGGATGTTGAGCAGCCAGTCTGGGGTCATAGGTTAGTAGTTGTTGGTTAGACAATTTTGGAGTTTAGCCACAGGGATTGGGAAGAACAATTTGGGGCCAGGCTTTTGCAAGTTTATATGGAAAAATTGAGTCCTATAGGACTTTCACAGTTTGTATTTCTAGTTTGTACATGAAAAGATGATACAATGTTATCCTCAACAGAAATGCAGAGACATTTCATAGCTTTACTACCCGCTATTTTATCAAAGCAATAGTTAATATTTCAGTGATAAGAATTTTTGAAATCTAAACTGAGATGTCACTGTTGATTTTGACATTAACATAATTATATTAACTTAATGTGGTAATACAGTATATTTGAGGGAAGTATTAGATTTTCTGTATGCAACTAATGTGATTTAGTATTACAGTTTTCTATTACTTTATTCAAAAATTATAATACAAACATTAATACAAATCAAAAATTAACTTATTATGGGAAACATTAAAAATTAGACAAAAAATTAAAAATATCATATGATCCAGCAATTCCACTTCTGTGCATATATCCAAAGGAAAGAAAAGCACCACATCACAGAGATATCTGCATTCCCATGTTCACAGCAACATTATCTCTAAGAGCCAAGACATGGAAACAACTTAAGTGCCCATCAATGAATGAATGGATAGGGAAGTTGTGGGATATATATAAACTATATATTTATAATTATATATTATTATACACAAATATAGTAATATTTATATAATATTTAGATATTATATATCTATATAAATGGACAATTGTTCAGCCATAAAAAAGTAGGAAATCTTGCCATTTGCAACAACATAGATGGACTTTAAGGGTATTATTCTAGTGAACTAGTTAAAGACAAATACTGTATGATCTGTCACTTACATGTGGAATCTAAAAAACGAAATAACCAACCAAACAACAATAACAAAAAATTCATAGAAAAATAGATCAGAGTTGTGGTTACCAGAGTGGGAGGAGGTAGAGGTTAGGAGAATTTGATGAATGTGGTCAAAATATACAAAGTACCAGTTATAAGATAAGTAAATACTGAGGATGTAATGTACATGATGACTATTGCTAATACTGCTGTGTAGTACATTTGAAAACTGTTGAAGGAATAAATCTTAAGAGTTCTCATCACAGGGGAAAACACACATATTTTTTTCTTTTTTTTCTTTTTGGCAACCAAATTACATGATAAATGTTAAGTAAACTTATTTTGGTAACCATTTAATAAGGTATATAGGTCATTATGCTGTACACCTTGGACTTATACAGTGCCATACAAGTATATCTCAATAACACTGGAAAAAAATTTCCAGCTCAGAAAAATTTATTTATTTATAAGAATTCTAACAAATATGATTAATATATTTAAATTACTATAATGATAAGAAACTGTTTCCCTTAGTTATTATTGATTCTCTTACATCTTGTGTTCTTCATTTTTCTATTCAGAAGTACAAATTAGAGAAGTCTGAGTCATCCATGAATTCCTTATGTCCCATACCCAACTTTTTAAAAAAATATTTTTAATATTTATTTATTTGAGAGAGAAAGAGGGAGAGACAGAGAGAGAATATGAGCGAGGCAGGGCAGAGAGAGAGAGGAAGACACAGAATATGAAGTGGGCTCCTGGCTCTGAGCTGTCAGCACAGAGCCCGATGTGGGGCTCGAACTCATGGGCCAAGCCATGAGATCATGACCTGAGCTGAATCTGGACACTTAACCAACTGAGCCACCCAGGCACCCCATCCCATACCCAGCTTTTTAATAATAAAAAATTTTCTACTTCCCTGGCAACTGCCTTGGCTCTGTTTCACTACATCTCAAATGTGTTTTAAGGACATTATTTTTCTAAAAAGGACATTATTTCAACAACATCCTTTTTGGATTTATACTAACTTCTACCATATCAATTTATTTTTTTAAACGCTAATAATATTTTATATATTTTCTGCTTGGTAACTTTCAATAATTTCTCCATGAAAAAAAATCTTATGGAAATATAATACCCTTCACATTTTCTATACCTTTTTAGCCTTACTGTGAACCATTTATAGAATGGAACTCTAATCATACCCCTTGACACTCATTGGAGATGCTCCATCTGCAATAATTTAGATTTCCTTTTGCTACCTTCTCCAATTGTGAAGGTGCATTTTCCTTTTAATCTAAATCCATATGCCACATTATCTTTGGATAATTTTCTGATACATTAGAGTGGATAGTTTCTTCCTTCCTCACCATATAAATATGTATAGTTGCCACAATGAGGCTAATTATTTATTTGCAAGACTCTGAGCTCGTTAAAACTTCATTCATGCAGTTCTAGTACCTAATACAAATGCTTGTCACTTTCACCTTACTGTATATGGAGAAAATGATTTTTATTATAATAATTTTCATTGGATGATTGGGTGATTTCTTACGTAACTTTCTTTAAAACTTTTTATTTTTTCATAAATTTTAAGAATGATTACATCATTATTTAAAAATAATTTTTAGTGACTGTGGCTATGCCTTGATTATTGAAAAAGCAGTTGTTTACACATTTTAGTAGTTGATCTTGAGTTGTAGACGAGGTAAATGGCAATGGCCCAGAGGTTTGAAAAATGCATATGAGGAGTTAAAACTGCTTTTATAGTAAAGGTTGTAAAAGCAAGAAGCACTTCTGGGGAAGTCTTTTCAGTTAACAACATTGCTAGGAGATTGAAGAGAGAGATTTATAATGATGGGTTGATGTTTTCAAACAATCAACAGGCCCAGGAGACAAAATTATGACAAATAGCTTGTTTCCAGTGGGAATGGAGGGAGGGAGTATAGGAGATCAGGTGTATGAGCTGGAGGAAAAATGTCTTAGTTGCACTGTACAAGAGAATACAGCTGGTGTAAATAGCATGACCTGGGTAATAGTACACAGAACAAGTGAAGGAGAGGATGATAAATTTAGATTGCCACTGTGGATCATAGTGTGAGTCCATCCAGTGTAAAATTCTTCCTATGGCAATAACCAATATTTAATGTTCAAAAAGAAGATGAAAGCTCACAGACTGTGCCTAGGTGACTTATTCAATGTTATTTATCAGGTGATAAATTTCTGTATCAGTCCCATATGTAATCATTGAACATCTTGAATCATGCAGTTTGAATACTCTTGTCATATATTTTTCTGGCGGATCTGCAAATAGTATTGGTGGACATAAAGGTAGTCAGGCTTATAAAACAATTCCTGTCCACTATTTGTTTTAACGATTTCATTTACCATTAAAAAATGGTAATCCACTTCAAATTAGACATATACAGAAACTGAGTGTCATTTAGACAAGCTGGAGTCACAATACATTTAAACACATGTTAAACAGTAATGCACTGGCATTCACATAGACAATAAAAGCCAGCCTGCTTTAGAATGTTCAAATTACTCTTAACTTATGTTTCCGTATTTATAATTTTTAAAACTGATATTATTTTTAAACTACTGAAATCCTTAGAAGAATACAATTGTTATACATTCCTACTCAAATAGACAAAAGTAGATTATATCAGGTTATAATCAGAGGAAATGGAGTGAAAAACAGAACATATTTATCAAGTATAATGCTGCTACTGATTCAGACCTTGCTCTTGAGAACATCAAAAAGGAATGATTGAGAGCAATACAAGGACACTGTGTGCCAGGAAGATGAACCAGTGAGAAAGAAAAGCCATGTTAAAATCTTGAAGATACAAAACAAGTAACTCTTTCATGTAAAGAATATATCTTTCATAATCTTCCTTATTATACAGGCAGTGGCTGTGAACTGTTAACTAAGGTATGCAATGTACTCTTAAGTACAATTATCACAATTTAATTTCATCCTAAGAAATGCTCCTGATGTAATCACACATCTAGGTTCAGTAACTAACAATGGGGTTTGTAGATGATGAAATGGATTCTGTCCAAGGGATGTATTTTTTTTTCCTCGTGAGCTTCCTAGACGAAAGTTAGCTTCAAGGTTTACAGTGACATATATAGAAAAGGATCACTTTTACATTTCAGAAGTTCTGTTCACTGCTTCATAGTTACTAAGGAAGAACTACTAAGGTAGCTGTAGGAAAGCCACCATCCACCTACAATGATGAGATATGCACTGATAGATGTATGCTACACACTATTGGGATAACAAAAAATAAGTCAGGATAGTTCCTATATTTTAAGGCTACCTTGTTTGACAACCAGAGAAACAAACAACAGAATTAATAGGAACTGGAATTGGAAGGTATCTCCTTTTAATTAAGAAAAAATCAGGTGTAGAAAAATAATAAAGCTAATGATGGTGGCAGAATTAGAACTTGGATCTCCTAATCGCCACCTGAACAGCTTTTGAAAATGGTACTACACTGTCTATAACACAAGAAAGAATATACAATTTCTGATCCACCTGCATTGTCTTTTTTGCCTCTTGCCCCTTATATATTTGTATAGTGAGGTGGGCATTTAGTGCAAAAGCTGTTAAGAGATTAGAAATCAGAAATGTTTGGGGCTTTAGTCCTACCTTTGCCACATTTTAGATATAAAATGTTTGGGGAATGATTTATCCTTCAGTAGATATATTAGTTTGTTATTGCTGCATAACAAATCACCACAAATTTAATAGCTTAAAGCATCACACATTTATTAGTTTACAGTTCTATAGGATAAAAGTCTGGGCAGGCTAAGTAGTTTTTCTCCTTAGGGTCTCAAAAGACTGAAATCAGGTACTGACCAGACTACGTTCTTATCTGGAAGCCCTAGGAAGAAACTGGCTTCTAAACTCATTCAGGTTATTGATAGAATTCGGTTTCTTACACTGTAGGTCCAATATCTCCATTTCCTTGGTCATTCTTTTTTTTAAACTTTATTTATTTATATTGAGAGAGAAAGAGAAAGTAAGCGAGTGAGTGTGAGTTTGTGTGTGTGTTGGGAAGGGGGCAGAGTGAGAGGGAAAGAGATAATCCCAAGTAGGCTATGCCCACATGGGGTTCAATTTCACTGAGAGATCATGACCTGAGCTGAGATCAAGAGTCTAATGGTTAACCAACTGAGCCCTCCAGGTGCCCCAGCCACAGACCTTCTTTGCAAGGTAAACTACATGACTTCTAAGGTTAGACCCTTGCATCCTAAATGCCGATAAGGGCAGGTTAAGTCTTTTCCATGCTTTGAATCTCTTTGACTTCTCATTTTACTCACCAGCTAGAGAAAACTTTCTGCTCTTAAAATGTTCATGTAATAAATTAGGTCTGTCCAGAATATCTTCCTTTCTCCATATAATTTAACACAGTCATGGAACTGACATCGCATCATTTTCATTGGTTTCAGTCACATTCAAAGGGGAGGAAATTATACTAAGGCATTTCTAGAAAGTCATTCCTAAAATTATTCCTATTGCACAAGAGCTTTTTTTATCTGCAAAAATTGAGTTTATATCTCATGCATGGTTTTTGCCAGTAGTAAAAGAGCTAACACTTAAAATCACCTAATATTTATTTCAGTAAATATCCAACTCTCAAGGAAGCATATTTCATTTATTAACAAGAATATATGTTAGAACATTCTTTCTGTAGTAATCTAAAATCGATTTGCCTAAACTTTACCCCTACTTTTGAAGTGAAATAGATTATGTGAAAATATCCACCCATATTCATTCATTGTGTGACACCAAATCAGCATAATAGCAACCTTATTCCATGGCAGTCACTCTATTTAGTGAACAAAAACAGTATCTCCCTGCCTTCTTTAAGATAACATTCTGACAGGGAGTTATGCATTCATCAATGAATTACACAAATATATGTAAAATTGAAATAATGAAAAAAATACCATGAAGGTAGAATAATTAATGCTATGAAAGCATCTATTAGAGTAATTCTTAGATGTCAGGAGAGGGCCTTCCCTGAAGAAGTAACTTAAAATGAGACCTGGTAGAAGCTGAACAGGAGATAAATGAGCTTTTCAGAAATAAGCATAGGTCTATAAAAGACAGAAATAAGACGAAAATAGTTGGAGGACATAAATTCAGAGGAAAGATGCTGAAGATTAGATGGCAAAAGTATTCAGAACCATTGTAGAATTTGTGATAGACAGAATAATTGAAAGCTTTTAAGGATTTTTGAGTATAGAGATAAAATAATAGAGACTACCTGTGCAAATAAAATTGCTCTAGTTGCTATGCAGAAAAAGATAAATGAGCTCCAAAGTAATTAAAAAGACCAAGTCCGTACAACAGAATATCAGACTAGGCTGGTGATGGCAGAGATGGTGAGACATAGTTGGTTTTGAGATATCTAGGTTATCAACCAATACAACATTGTTGTGAATTGGAAATGGTCGGGGGAGGGGCGGGGACTGAAGAGGGTGTTAGGAATATCTTTAAGATTCCTGATTGACACAATGGATGATTTTTGTGCCTTTCACTGTTTTGAGTTCAAAACTCAATAGTTTTTAACTTGTTGATACTGAGGTGATTTCCTCAGTTTCCATAGATGGAAATTGTGGGTGGATATGAATGAGCAGGGTAACAGGCATAGGGTAATTAATGCCTAAAGGGACTTCAGGAATTAATAACCGGGAAGAGGTGACTGAGCCTGTAAAGGAGCAGACAGATCCAGAAAATGGCAAAGTGGAATAGAGGTAAGAACGAGGTAAAAAGAAAAAAAATCCAGAAAGAGGGAATAGTCAAATGACCAAGTAAGATGAAGATTTAAAAATACTCAGAACTTTTTTTCAGAAGGAGGTAAATTGGTTAACATTTGGGAGAACTGTTTCATGAGAGAAATGGTGGTTGAAGCCAAAGATTGCTGGGTATCACCAGAAACTAAGAGAGAGGCATGGAACAGATTCTTCCCTAGAATGTTCAGAAAGCACAGCTTTCCTGAAACCTTGTTTTCAGATTTCTAGCTACAAGAACAATAAGGGGAAAAAATGTCTGTTTTTTCAAATCACGCAATCTGTGGTGCTGTGACAGCAGCTCTAGGACGTTAACACAGATTTAAGATACAGTAGACCTGTAGAGGCAAATGAAAGGATTTTTGTTTCTTGCCTGTTTACATTATTTGGAATGAGAGAGATGCAAAGGTATTTTATACCAGTGCTTCGAGTTCAGCTGACTGTATTATATCCCTTGTAAATCTACAGAATCTCTCATATAATGTTTTCAAGTACTCACATTATCTTGACTTTTAAACTCTGGATGCACTTGACTCTGTCACTAAGCCTCTTTCTTTGACAAACAATATTCTTCCCTTTGAAAGATTTCCCTTTATTACTAATGCCTTTATAAAGAAGCCATATTATTTCATGACAAAGTCTGTCTGTTCAGGCTGGCATAACAAAATACCACAAATTGAGGGGCTTAAACAACAGAAATTTATTTTCCCACATTTTGGAGTTTGTAAGAGTGAAATTAGGATACCAGCATGGTAGGGTTCTGGTAAAAGCTCTCTTCCAGGCTTGCAGAAGGTCACCTTTTTGCTGTGTCCTCACATGGCAGAGAAAAAGAGAGAGAGAGAGAGAGATCAAGCTTGCTGGTGTCTCTTATAAGGGCCCAAGTCCTTCATAAGGGCGGGGCTCTCATGACCCCCTCATAAAACTAATTATTAAATTTCTGGAAACAATTCAGTCTGTATCATTCTATTATGCCATATTTAAATGTATAGTCCAATTTCAACTCCTAATTCTACTTCATGTAGAAGTATGCTTCTAGTATAAGACATATATATTGTATATCATATATGTGCAATATATTATAATATAGATGAATATAAATAATATAATAAATATTACATACTTCATGTATATAAAATACATGCATACTTATTTATATGTGGAGTATGCAGTTAGGTTTGGTTCTAAGTGCAGAACTGTTCATTTATTTATGTTAATAGCCTAGTCTGAATTAGCCTAGTCTGTTTTCTCGTCCAGAAAGAGTTTTTCAAATTTTAATTATTTTTCCTTGAACATTATCAGTCTTCCCAGTTTGAGGTCATAAATTTAAAATACAAGAATTAAGGAGTGCCTGGGTGGCCCAGTTGGTTAAGTGTTGGACTCTTGATTTCAGCTCGGGTCATGATCTCGCAGTTTGTGAGTTCAAGCACATTGTAGGGCTTTGCACGGAGAGCACAGAGCCTGCTTGAGATTCTCTCTCTCTCTCTCTCTCTCTCTCCCTTTCTCTCTGCCTCTCCTGTGCTTGTGCTCTGTCTCTCTCTCAAAATAAATAAATAAACATGAAACATAATCATAAGTTGGTAGAACTAAAATTTCTTAAAAGGCATATATATATTCACAATTGGAGATTTTAAAGCCTCTTTTTCAAATTGAAAGAAACATAGGTGTTAAAATCAGTAAGAGTAGAGCAGATTTGAACAATCTATCAACCAAATCATTCCAATCGAAATTATACAGAGTATTATATCCAACAACATTACAATATACATTCCCTCCAAATGAACATATAACATCCACAAAAGTAGACATTGAGCTTGCAGATATAGCAATAAGAACTATGCAACTATGCTGAGTGGAGAAAAGCTATGAGCACAGGATGGGAAAAATATAAAAAAGAGAACACATTTTTGGAACCTATGGGAAATATTAAGTGTCTAATACATGCACTCTCATATTAGGATTGCTAGAATAAAGCAGAAAACAGAAACATGTTGTTGAAAAAATAATAAGAATATTTGTTCAAAATTTGATTACATCTATGCAAAAATGATCCTATGAGCTCATCAAACCACTATCCAAAGAATAAACAAAAAGGAATATCACACCAAAGAAGACCATAAGGCAATTGCTGAATACTACTGATAAGAAAATATTGAAAGAATACCAATAAGAAAGACACTGCAAATAATATTTGAAATGAGATGGCAGAATAGGAAACCTCAGACTCTCCATCCTCCCATGGATACACTGATTTAACATCAACACCTGGATCAATTCTGTGAGAAATCCAGAAACTAGTTGAAAGGTTCCTGTACCCTGGGTAAGTGAAAATCTAGCTACATAAAAACTAGTAGGAAAAGAGAAGACATTCTCTTGCTGTAACACCCATTCCCAGCACCGTGCCACTCCTACAGTCAGTATATAAGAAGAGTGATGTTTCAGTTTTTCAGTTTGTTGTTGTTGTTGGTGGTGGTGGTGGTGGTGGTGGTGTTTTAAAGATAGGAGTGATGACTTCCAAGCTCACTACATGTCAGAGAAGATACCAAAATTCCTGAAGTTGCTTAATAATTCTAGACCTTCCATTTAACTTTTTCTTATTTTTACATGTCTGCTATAATTGTCCATCTACTCATTTATATTAGTTTCCATTTATACTAGATCTTCTAACATATTAATAATACTTACTCTAAATTTTAATGTTCTAAAGTTTAATATCAATATCAAATATGCTGCTTGTAATTCTAGCACTTAAGGTCATTTCTGAGTCTGGTTCTGTTGATTACTTTGCCTCTTGACAAATTTTTCTAATTGATCTTTTTGTGTACCTTGTCTTTTTTTTTTTTAAATTGAATAACAGACATTGGTGTAGAGTGATAGAGGCCAAGTGAAATACTACTTATGACTGGATATGGGCATGCCTCCTCTTTCATCAGGACATTAGTAGGAGCAGTTGAGTCAATCTACTTAAAAGTTGATCTTGACGTGGCTTTTGTTCTTCTACCACAAACTTCACATTTGTCTAGCACTGGGCTTCCACTGCCTCATGCCTTATTTAGGGGTTGGTGCATTGGTGGGTGGAGGACTTTTCTCAATGACAGATACCATCATCAGCTTTTGGTTATTTCTGCATGTCTGTACCACAGGTGACTTTCTATTCACTCTTTTCCCTCCTCCATTGTATACTTGCTACTATATTTGTGGTGGGGGATGGAGGTTTCTGTGTCCTGGTCTAACCTCAGACTTAGGCTGTATGCCTCTTTCTAGGAATGTGTTATTATTAAATAAAAAATGTGTTATTAAAAAAAAGTGCATTTCTCTCTAGTATCAATCAACCTACAAGCCGTTAACATCACATGGGAGATTTTTAAGACTGACACCTAGGTTACAAACTTAGAGATTCTGATTAAATAATGTGAGCATGAATCCTGACATTTATATGTTTTGAATTCTTCTTGGGTATTGGAATATTGTACTAGAATTGTTGAATGCAAAGGAACAGACACTTCCTTTCTAATACCCTGCCATATAAATTTTATCCCCTATAGCAGCCCCAAATGCTGAAGTTTATTTCCTCTGTTCTACAACACCACTGCTCTCCATATAAGTCTTAACTTCTAGGCTTTAGTTTAGAAACTATCCCTAGGTAGAAAATTGGTTTGAATGTGAAGATCATCTTCTTGAACAGGAAGAAAACAATATCTCTGAATGCTCTGTAGTTCAAAGGAAAAGAGTTGCTTTGCATATTTTGCAAGGTTTACATGGGTTTACAGCAGAAGGGTACGTCCAATCCTTATTTCTCAACTGGAACCCAGAGTTCTTTTTTTTTTTTTTTTTTAGTTTTTTAGGTTTACTTATGTTTGAGAGAGAGAGAGAGACAGAGGGTGAGCGGGGGAAGGGCAGAGAATGAGAGACACACACAGAATCTGAAGCAGGTTCCAGGGTCTGAGCTATCAGCACAGAGGCTGATGCAGGGCTCAAACCCACGAACCATGAGATCATGATCTGAGCCCAAGTCTGACGCTTAACCAACTGAGCTACCCAGGCACCCCTTAGAGTTCTTAATACTAATCACGGGTCAATCAAAAGGGGATTTTGCCAAATGGGAGGACAAGTTCTCATGACTTCACCCATTGTCTAATGGCAAAATTATCTTTTCAGATTTATACTGGATTTATCCACTCAGGTGAATTTTTTAAAAATTTTTGTTAATGTTTATTTATTTTTGAGAGAAAGACGAGCATGAGCAGGGGAGGAACAGAGAGAGAGGGAGACACAGAATCAGAAGTAGGCTCCAGGCCCCGAGCAGTCAGCACAGAGCCCTAAGCGAGGCTCAAACCTACAAACTGTGAGATCATGACCCGAGCTGAAGTTGGATGCTTAACCGACTGAGCCACCCAGGTGGCCCCATTCATGTGAAAAATTTAAAGCTAAATTGGCACTAAAGCTTTTGAAAAGGAAACAAAAATAATTTTGGAGAAGTGCAGAAATGCTATAACTTCCAATGAACTCTTCTAAGGATGAGAAATTTGTTTGAGTTGATTTAGACAGGTTAATAAAGTGATCTGAAGATACAGAAATATTCTAAAGACTCCATCTCTTCAATCTTAGAATGTTGGTTACTTTATCAGAATGTATTCATATGTTGTATTCATATGTTCAAAATCCAGTTATTGATAGTCTATTGATGTTTCTGGGAACAGAAACATCTCTCTGTTCTCCAGGAGCATATATTACAAGATGTGAAGATAGAATATATAGAAATATACAGGCTAAGAATATTCAAACTATGGTAAACACTGTAACAGAAATAAGATTACATAATAGATATTAGTTTGGAGATAGGTTAATTCTATAGGAAAAACTTTCTGAGAAGGTGATATTTGAGTTAATATCTAAAGAAGTCAGTCACGTGAAATCAAATGGGAAAGCGTTCTTGGCAGACAAGAAAAACAAAAGTAAGTGTTTTCTGTATAAAGAATGATTTTGAGATGTGGTTCAGGACACAAACAAGCAAAACATAAACCAAGTTTAATGTAGATGGAATAGGAAGTGCAGATATTTAAAAATCCGTGTCCAAATCATATGGGTCTTTAGACCATCCTATGGAATTATCTTTTATTGTAATCATAAGGGAAAATTATTAAGGGGTTCAAGCACAGGTGTAAAGTAACTTATTATTATACATATTTTAAACCATGTTTATTTTGCTATTATGAAAAAGGAGGATGAGGATTCAGAAGCACAGATACCAGTTAAGATTCTAGATCTAAAGGCTCAATAATATATAATGGTAGCTTAGACTGATGTGGTTGTAATAGGGGAAATAAGTGGACTAACTGAGAAATATTTTGATGTGCAAACTAATAGGACTTTATAATGGACTGGATGTTAGCGTGAAAGAGATATTTGTATCATACATGGCACCCAGTTTTGTGGCTCAAGGCTTTTACTGAGGTGAGATAGAAATGAGACAAGATTTAAAAAAATAATAAAATATGTGTGTGTGTGTGTATGTGTGTATACTTTTTATATATATAGTTTAGGTTTTAAGTAGTCAATTGAAGATATTCAGGGGTTATGATGTACCACCAGAAAATAATTCGGTTTTGTTCCTTTGTTAAATTATTTATTTTAATCTTATTTTTATCATCATATCACATTTAGCAAACTGCCTTGCTCTTATTATACAGTCTTTGAATGCTCCTAAAAATACATGACATCAGTCTGGCAATACCATAACATTTAATCAAATCTTTCTCACGCACATCTAGAATTTATTTATAAAGTAGGCACTTTAAGGAAACTTAGCTCTTTCTTCTTTAGAGGACCACTTAACACAATCCTTTTCTTGTTGATTAACTGCATACTAAGGGCATCAAGAAATTGTGATTGTCTCTCTTAGACTTTGGAATCTGTTTCATCCACCAAAATTGTCTGAGAGTCATTTTATGAAGTACACATATGAAAGCGAATATCTCATCCGTTTTTTATTTCCTTTTAACATACCTATATAGGCCATGTTTCTCTATGGTTTATTATTTATTCAGCAACCTTTAAAATATTTAAAGCAATAGGATTTTCCTTCCTCAAATGAAGGAATGTTAAATATGCTCAAAAGGCTGATGGTTAGCTATAATTCCCATGCTTCTAAAGCTGTTTGCCATTTTTACTTATATTTTTCTGATATTAGATTTCTATCATTAAGTCATGCTATTAGGCCATATTTACAGTTTTACTTTATAATAAGATATTATAGTTGTATAAATTATATCTTTAAAGATTAAAATCTTGATTTTTTTCAATGACATTCTACTATATAATAAATATTTTAAATTGGCTCTACTGTACTGAGAATGTAAATGCTCCTATTTCAATAAAATCAGCAGATGGATCATATTAAAAATTAAAATAATACAATAATATAATTAAATAATATAATATATAATATAAATAATATATTTAAAGTAAATATAATATAATAATATAATTTAGAATATAAATATCATTCAATAAATGTCAATCAAATCCAGATAGTTAAGTGGAAGCATAGAAATATCAAAGAGAAGAATATGTCATACTTTATTTTTGGCTTTAGTTGACTGATATCCTAGAAATTTATAATTAAGTTTACAGACTATTTTTTTAGTTTGTTTTTACCTTAAGTTTGCAGATTGAGTTATACAGTTTAGAAAATGCCATACCTGGATAATGGTTCCAAATCTTCTAAGCGACATTAGACCTCAGACAACATGTTTAAAGTTGGCCTGTCTTCTCACTCGTAAGCCGAAATAATGCCTAACACAGATTATTGAAATAGCATATGATAAGGGTTTTTAAGTATGGCCCACAGGAGGAACCCTTTCCTCCTGCTTTTCACAACCTAATAGTCAGGATGCCTCAGGACATGTGAACCTAAATTCTGCCCAGCCTTCAGAACAACAGAAGTGTTTGATTGCCAACAAAATCTGAAGGCTTTCTCTTCCTTCTCTTATTTATGTTCTGTGGAGTTCTCTATAAAGGCTTCTCTGCTTGGCAGGGTTTTGTTATCTTTGAAGGCAGGAGCTGTTTTTTAGATGTCATTTGCATTATTATACTATGTAGTCTAACATTCACTTACTGAAGTGAGCGGTTTTCATCTCTGAATTTTTTGTAATCGTGACATTTAAACTTCCTTTGAGTTTCCAGAAATTTCCTAATCCCTGTTAGGAAATCGTATCAAATGAGATCCTACTTTTGAAAACATGCATTCAGACTAAGTGGTTTGTAATTACTTGTGTATATTTCCTGGTCTTTTATCTTCAATTAACATTTGTCACACAATGAACTTTCATTAGACGATTGCCATCATTAGATAAGCTTCACTGAAAGCATCATTAATTTTGATTCCATTCATTTAATAAAAGCCTGTGGTTAATTAAAATCCTTGTGTACATTATAGGAGTAGTCTAATATCACAGACCATTCCAATACTCATACTATATATAAAGAAAAAATAGAATATTTCAAAAAATGTTGAAAGATTGCCTAGTTTAGAATGTGTAGATAATATCATTTTTATCTTTGTTGAATCATATTTTTAAGTTAAAAAATCACTGTAAGTTTTTTGATGTTATAGTGGTCTCCCCTATCCATGGTGGATATATTCCAAGACCCCAGGAGATGCCTGGATAGTACCAAATCCTATATATACAGTGTGTTTTCCTATACATATGTATTACCTATGATAAACTTAAATTTAAAGTAAGAGGTATAACTAATAATAAATGTGGTCTTTGTCTCTCAAAATATCTTATTATACTGTATTCATCCTTCTCGTGATGATGTGAGGTGACAAAATGCCTGCATGATGAGATGAAGTGAGGTGAATGACATAGTTATTACGGTGCAGCATTAGGCTACTATTGACCTGACAATGCATCAAAGAAAATGCAAGAAAAAAAAGGGATGATGGTTTGCTATAAAACTGAGAGAAAAGATTGCATAAGGACTTGAGTGCTGGGTTAGGGAGTTTTGGTCTTATCCAAAAAAAAAAAAAAAAAAGAAGAATCCAGTGAAGTGTTTTATATATAGAGTTATAAGATCTGAATTTTATATAAGGCCATTCTATAAAAAGAATTTATTGCTAAATTGCAAGAATGAAAGCAAGGATATTGACTGAAAACATCACTTCAGTAATTAGTCTAAGAAAGATTCAGTAACCCAGGAGGGGAGAATTGAAGGGGATTTTAAGGAATTGTGAAACTCACTTGAGGGACACTAACATCCTATACCTAAAATGTGCAGGTCTGAAAATATAGTTATATATTTTATAAATAACAAATATAAAAGTATTAACATAACATGTTACAATTACAAATAGAAATATAGTAACATATTTATTCATATAACACAAAAAAACAATATAAAATCTGAAACTCATGCCTTTATCCTTTATCTCTTCAAACAGAAAGCAAAAATGAGGGTGCTTCAGTGGCTCAGTTGGTTAGGTGTCCGATTTCAGATCAGGTCATGATCTCATAGCTTGCGAGTTTGAGCCCCACGTCAGGCTCTATCAGGTGCTGACAGCCTGGAGACTACTTTGGATTCTGTATCTCCGTCTCCCTCTGCCTCTCCCCTGTTTATTCTCTCTCTCTTTCTCAAAAAATAAATGTTAAAAAAATGATGAGGAAGAGGAATGGATGTGAGTTGATTTTCTTTTTTTAATATTCTCAGATAGTATCTTCTAAAAATAACTACTAGAAAAGACATAGGGTGGCTCTTAGGATACTGGGGACTCATGCTCCGTATACCCCAAATAATGGAAGAAGAATAAATAAGCAGGGCAAGATTTTTGTCTCAAAAATCTCATCCCAACTGATCACTGGCCTTTTGATCAAAGGAGTTTCAGGTGCTTTTAGACATAAACTACTGTGCTTATTCAGTGCTCTGTACCACAGTTAACTCAGCTCCATATTTTAATTGATGTATGTTGGGTAAAGTGGGTTGAATAGTTTTAGTAAATTTAGCGAAATGGAACTGGGACGTTTATTTTTGTTTTAATTGGACAGTTGAGTGTGATGTTCCTGATTCTAAACATTAGAGTCTATAAAGACTCTAACGCATATTTTGAGAACATACCATGGTTTGATTATTTTCCCCTAGCTTTTCCCAGAATGCTTCATACATACACAAAAATGCCCCGTTTGGTCTTGGGGCAGAAAGCATCTGCATGTCTACTTAATTGATCTTGTGTAAAGATTAGGTGGGCACGATGGCACTGAAGTTAAATGTTTTTAAGTGATCAGAATCAACACATATTTTTAGTCCTGAGATTAATATTATATTCGTATAACTCCTTAGATAAAATTTAAAATAATATATTAGGGAGAAAAAATGCTATCTTTCCTCCACTTCCTCAGAGAGGGCAAAAAGATAAAAGAACTCTTGTGAGTTGACTAAATAAAGGTATAACTACATTCACATTCTCAGAGCCAAGATTTACTCTAAAAGCAAACACCAATACAATGTCAAAAAGCTAATCACTATTTCAAAAACTCTGCACAAATGTTGCAAATATATCTTAGCTTTCTTTTACTCCTCTTTGGAGAAGGTGAGTTTTTATGAGTATAAGCATTTTCCTAAATGGAAATTTCCCCTAGAAAATTTAAATCCCAAATGTTTAAAGGCACAAAGTATCTTTCCATTATACCTCTAAAGGATAAGCAAGTCAAGTGATGATGAGCAAAGAGCTGAAAGAAAAGGGATGATTAATTTGCCAATAAGATGAGCAGCCCACCTGAAGTTTTCATCCAAGAATACACAAAGAATTCTGGATAAGGACAGTAAATGAAGAGAGTAGAGGTATTGAGAATAGAGAATCTTGTCTTTATGGTCCTCTGAAATTTTGGTGGTGACAAACTCAAATGCATACAGTGGTCAGGTAAGCAGCATAAATAAGTGCAGTTGATAATTCATCAATTGAACAGTATGTGCCCTATCTCCAGGAAGCAGACACTCCTCGCAGAGAGCCTGTTGTTTCCAAAATTAAAGAAAAAAAATTTATATATGCCCAGTGTTTCTAGGTCTTCTAAATTTTCATTAGAAGAGAAAATTAAGAGTACCATGACTTGTCATAATTTTAAAATCTTATGTTTATAAATCATACCACTTAAACAAACAAAACTAGATTCAGCCTGTGGGTCGCATTTAGCAAGGTGCATGCATAATAATTAAACAGTGGAAAGCTGTGGTTTAAAAAGTCAAAACTGATCTTTTGAAGATAGAAGGAGAACGGATTGACTGGGGATGTCTCCTTGAGGACACAGGGCTTAGGAAAAAGTCTGACTATAACCTGAGGAGGAAGTGGCAGAGGTCAGGCAAAAGTCTATCTCTTATGAGTTCCCTGCCTCCAGGGAGAATTACTTGGCTCTTCTGTGTTTCAAGATGAAAAGATAATATCTCATCTTTCCTTCAATCCTCACATGCTGTTGTCTCCATTGAAATGACTGTGAGAGTAAGTATAGGAAAGCTTGAGTTCTGTAAGGTCTCATGAGAATATAAGCAGCACAAAGTCAAGGGGTTTAACCTGCCCTTTTCACTTTTCCATCACCCAGACAAGTTGACACAAGGTAGGAGCTAAGTGAAAGGACCTGGGAGGATAAGTGGCACAGGGGCGCCAATAGTCACACTTACTAAAGCGTGCCTTGATAAAGATGCTTCACGTGATTAGTTCTGTGTTTTTAGTCAGATAATGCTGGTAACTATTACCAAAAGGACTTAGAGAAAAAAACACTCAAGACAAGAAAACCAGGTGAAAGAATGTCTCAGAGAGAGAGAGAGAGAGAGGATAAGGAACTAAAATAGAGCAGTGGGATTAATCACTCATTAAATGCCTTCCACCAGATGGAAGGCATTTTTCTACTCTATGCATTAGAGTTATTGAGGGTCAAGATTTCAAATCACAAATGTCTCCAAAGATCTTTGCTCTCCAATGGATTATATTTCTAATTATTTATCCGATTAAAAGCCAGAGTTAACTGGCCTGTTAATGCTTTGATGCTTTGATTTTAGAAGGCCTTTAATGTTTCTTTAAATATGGTTATATTATACATAATCACAGAACATTTCAGTTAAATAAAGACAGTGTGGGAAGGAACTATACTGCAAATGAAAAACATTGACTTTCTGGAGCTGCTACCAACAGTCATTTAAATGCTAGGAGATTACTTCAGTCTCAAAAGTAAGCATATTGTTTCTCTTATAGGCAGTACATTTCATTTTTGATAGTTGTGGGGTTATGTTTTTGCCTAGTTTCAATAGGTGAATAGGTTCAGACCCACTTGCCAAAAGGGGTAGAATAGGTGTAAGTTCATCATTTCTCTTTCCATCCCTTTCTAGCCAATTAAGGAAAAGCTGATTTTCAAATAGCAATGTCTCACAGACTAATGGCAAACATTTCCATGCTTCCAAAAGTAGGAAATATGCTCTATGCCTCAGTTTTTGGGAAGCTTCATTGGATTCCTGCTCTTACGTCATAAACCTACTGTCTTAGTTTGGATTCTGCTAAAATCAGAATGTGAGATCATGACTCACTTTATTCTGTAGAGTTTCTCAGGAAGTGAGAATGAGGGAGTGGGAAGAGTGAGACCAGAGAAAAATTAAAAGTTAACAGAAGAAGCTTCATTAAAGATACTTTTGTAGAGGACATGATTGCACAATGATTAAGAAGTGAATAATATTGGGGTGCCTGGGTGGCTCAGCCGGTTAAGTGTCCAACTCTTGATCTGGGCCTGGGTCGTGATCTCAGGGTTTGTGAGTTAGAGCCCTGCATTGGGCTCTGTGCTGACAGCTTGGAGCCTGCTTGGGATTCTCTGCCTCCCTCTCTCTCTGCTCCTCCCATGCCTCTCAAAATAAATAAACTTAAAAAAAAAAAGAAATATTGAGTGAATAATATACAACCAGGATTAGTTGCAAGAAAGGAAAGTGGTTGGGTTATTTATAAACTGTCTTCAATCTCTCATTGTTTGAAGAATACCTTGAGGGCGCTGACCTCCTGTATTTTGAGTTATGCATGCGTGGAGGCTAAACTGGCTCCATGGTATAGGAAAAGACTCTAGAGATGGAACAGACATTTAACAAGCACTTGACATGGGGAACTGTCATGATGAGGTGAGCTGAGAGCACTCAGAACTACCCCCTTCAAATGCAGTTGAAATCAGAGGCTGGCCAAAAGGCGGGTGACCTGGGGACCAGATGTATTTGGTAAGTTTACCTCAGAAAGTATTTCAAGGCCTGTTTTCTGTAAATACACCTGTAGACCTGCTACACTCTATGTGCATTTGGTCTTTATCATTCAGTTGACTTTAAACCTATAAGATGTGAAACCTGTAAATCTTACTTGGAGTTGCTCTTCACACCTAACTCTTCTCTCAGTTTGTACTAAAGTCTCTGTTTATGATGGAGAGATTGTTAGAATTACAATTTTCTTACTTCAGGACACAGGTTACAGGTATATTCTTCAAAATGGCTTTATCAGAAAGCCCTGTATTTTAGAAGTTATTGAACCCTCATGGGGTGCCTGGGTGGCTCAGTTGGTTAAGCAGCCGACCTCGGCTCAGGTCATGATCTCGCAGTCTGTGAGTTCGAGCCCCGCGTCAGGCTCTGTGCTGACGGCTCAGAGCCTGGAGCCTGTTTCAGATTCTGTGTCTCCCTCTCTCTGACCCTCCCCCATTCATGCTCTGTCTCTCTCTGTCTCAAAAATAAATAAACGTTAAAAAAAATTAAAAAAAAAGAAGTTATTGAACCTTCATGAATAAAACTCATAATTGGATCCACTCTTGTTTTGGGTGCTTATACATGATTAGAATGTGGGAAGAAGGAAAACTTAAGAAACAAAACCACCTCAGTACCTAACACTTTGAATTGTCCTATAATTATTATTTTGGGTACTCAAAGGTCTTGAGCATCATTCTGATTAATAATTTGCTTGCATAATAAAGTATTTTTTAATGATAGAATATAAAATATATTTTAATAACGTATCTATAGAATTTCTCTGGGCCCAATTACTCTGTAACATATCTGATGGACACATTTACGACATATAAATAGTGTTGCCCTAGAAAACTAAATACAAGTGGATAATGACCTATAAATATCTGATAATTGATACACTTTTATGAGGTAGTACATCATCTCAACCATTATTTTTAGCATCTTATTTTGTAGGATATAAAATATTAACTGCCTCAAGATTGTTATATATTATATAAAGAATCATCAAAGATAAGGTCACTTGGCTTAATTTGCCATTGGTTTCCTTTTAGAAAGATTTATTATGAGTTAATGAGTAATAGAAAAGGTCTAAATTTTACATCTCAGGTCACTTTTGGATTTATCTCATATAACTATTTTACTTACTAATATTAAATCAAATTATATTGCCCCTGAATTTAGAATTGGTGTTATGGTGTTATGGATTCACGTATATATGCTTTTAACTCAGAATGAGCCGGATATGCACAGTTTTCTTTTTCAGCATACAGACAGTAAAATCTTCTCTGAATGGTTTGCCACAGTACCAATAAATCAACATTATAAAAGTGAGAATTTTATCTCCTATTTAAAAAAGTTTATCTTAATGGCATTACGGAAAGTAAATGAAAACGTGAAAACACTTAAAAATCTATAATCACTAAGCAGTTATGTGCATTAACACATAAAAAAGTTAAAATCAAATCCAATTAAGAAATCAAATTACTTTTAGTGTATAATGTCCTTCCATATATATATATATATATATATATGTATATATATATGCATATGTATATGTATATGTATATATACATATATACGTATGTATGTATATATACATATATACATATATATGTATATATGGATATATATATGTATATATCCATATATACATATACATATATACTTTTAATGTCCTAGGCACCTTTCTAGGCAATAAGATACAAAGGTGAACAAAAGACAGCAAAAATCCTGCTATTGAAGATATTCAATTCTAGTCAGAAGAGACAATTTAATAATTAAGTGGTATAATTATTAGACAGTGATAATTGCTATGGAGGAAAAAAAGAAGTAGGTAGATAGAGGAAAATAGTATTATTTTTATGTAATGTAGATAGGCCTATAAGAGGAACTCACGTTTGAGACCTGATGAAATGAAGGAGAAAAACTATGCTCATGTCTGAGGGACATGATTTGTACCCAGACAGAATAGTAGGTTAACTAGGGGAGTGAGGGAGAATGTAGTAGGAAATGAAATCAGAGAGGGAGCCAGGGACCAGCCTGATACCTCATATAGGGTTTACAGGCCAAAGCAAAGAGTATGTGCCACCTACAAAGTATTATAAGAAGCACTGGAGGATTTTAGCGTGGGAGTGAAGTGATTATATGTATATTTAATGATCACTCAGGGTGCTGGCTGAGGGATATATTTTAATGCAAAAAGAGTGAAAGACAAAAACAAGTTAAGATATTATAGTCTAGGCAAGAGATGATGCTAGCTTGGATGAGAGTGATTGTAATACAGATTGTAAGACCTAGTTGAATTAAAATATATTTTGAAGATCCGCCAAGATGTGCTGATGGACTTCATGGTGAAGTATAAACAGTCAAGAATAACTCCATGATTTTGGCCTGAGAAATTGGTGAACAATGATGCCATTCACTGAGGTGGAAAATACTGGTGCAGAGCAGAGATAAATCCTTAGAACTGGGAAATCAATTTGAGATGTTTTATGAACATCCAAGTGGAAACGTTCAGTCGTTATTTGAATATAAGAGTTGGGAGTTCAGGAGAGAAGCTAGAACTCATGGAACAAATTCAGTAATTTTCAATATATGTATGATATTTAAACAAACAAAAACATGGATGAAATCACTTACCAAATATATCTAATGAAGGGAGAGCAAAAATGAAATTTTAAACAGTTATAGGATCCACCAAAGGAAACAATGAAAACATTAGTGATGGCAGAAACATGTAGTCCAAAATTAGAAAGTGTTTTTGTAAAAAGAATGGATAAAATGCTACTGATAATATGACTAACATGAGGAAAAATAATTTGTATTTGAATCTTACAATATGGGGCTAATCTGTACCTACAACAAGAAGAGTTTGATTTTAGTCTTAGGATTAAAAGCATTATTAGGGAATGGGCTTGAAAAAGAAAGAGAAGTGAGGAAATAGACATTCAATATAGACAACAGATTTGATAATACTGTTTTAAAAAGAGAGAAATGAGGGATGCCTCGGTGCTCATTTGGTTAAGCGTTGACTTTGGCTCAGGTCATGACGTCATGGTTCTTAGGTTCGAGGCCTGCTTCAGGCTCTGTGCTGATAGTGCAGAGTCTGCTTCAGATCCTGTCTTTTTCTCTCTCTGGCACTCCTCTGACCTCATGCTCTTTCTCTCTCTCTCAAAAATAAATAAACATTGGAGAGGAGAGAATAAGATGGCGGCTTAGGAGGATGCTGGGCTCACCTGGTCCTGCTGATTGCTTAGATTCCACCCACATCTGCCTAAGTCACCCAGAAACCTGCCAGAAGATTAGCAGAACAGACTCTCCGAAGCCAGCATAGACGAGAGGGCCATGGAAGAGGGTAGAAAGGGCGGAGAGGTGGTGCATGCTACACGGACTGGCGGGAAGGAGCTGGGGAGGTGGAGGGGCAGCGCTGCAGGCAAGGCAGAGCCCCCAAAGTCTGGCATGCAAAAGTGGAGGAGCCAGAATCCGTGAGTTCTGACAGCCAGCGGGACTTAACATTTGGAATGTTAAAACTCAACAGCTCTGCTCTCGGAGAGTGGGGAGGGCAAGAGGACGCCAGGAGGGAGAGTTGTTGAGCCCTGGAGGACAGAGCTCAACTCCACAGCGGGGGAACAAAGGCACTGGCAAGTGCCATTTCTCTCTCCCATCCCCCAGGCGAAATTCCAAAGGGAACCAGTTCCCCTTACCAAACTTGCCTGCACCACACAAATGCTCAAAGCTGTGCTTCTGTGGATCCACCCCTCTGATGGGCCTGCCTCCCTCCTGGTGCTGCAGGGCCCCTCCCTCAGGGGACCACCTAAGGCAAAGCTACCTTGGCCTGCCCCTCCTGTCCCTGTGCACCTTGCAGATCCACCCCAGCTAATTCGCCCTTGGCCAGATCCCATCAAAGCAGCACCACAAGCCTGGAAGTGTGCAAGTAGACCAGACAGGGACCACACCACTCCACAGTGAGTTCTGCCTCTGCAAGAGGGGAAATAAGGTACACACCAGCCTGACTGCGGCCCCAGCAGTGGGGGCAGACATTTGGTCTGACTGCGGCCCTGCCCACCAACACA
Organism: Felis catus; assembly: GCF_018350175.1. Lineage (NCBI taxonomy): Eukaryota > Metazoa > Chordata > Mammalia > Carnivora > Felidae > Felis > Felis catus. Next base: position 58,429,516 of record NC_058372.1, read on the forward strand.
AGTTACTCCAGACAGCACAAGGGAAGTGCCCTCCAGTTTTAAAAAAAATTTTTTTCAACGTTTTTTATTTATTTTTTCGGATAGAGAGAGACAGAGCATGAACGGGGAGCCATCAGCCCAGAGCTTGACGCGGGGCTCGAACTCCCGGACCGCAAGATCGTGACCTGGCTGAAGTCGGACGCTTAACCGACTGCGCCACCCAGGCGCCCCTAGTGCCCTCCAGTTTGAGGCTACTGCAGGGACTACCCAAAATGAGGAAATAGAAAATTATCTTCAGAAGAAACTCCAGGAAGTAGCAACAGCTAACGAATTGATCAAAACCGATTTAAGCAATATAATGGAACAAGAATTTAGAATAATAGTCATAAAATTAATAGCTGGGCTTGAAAAAGGTATAGAGGACAGCAGACAGTCTATTGCTACAGATATCAAGGGACTAAGAAATAGTCATGAGAAGCTAAAAAATGCTATAAATGAGGTGCAAAATGAGGAGCTAAAAATGCTATAAATGAGGTGCAAAATAAAACGGAGGTGTCTACAGTGCAGATTGAAGAGGCAAAAGAGAGAATAGGTGAATTAGAAGATAAAATTATGGAAAAAGAGGAAGCTGAAAACAGAGAGAGAAAAAAATCCAGGAGTACTAGGGGAGAATTAGAGAACTAAGTGATGCAATCAAACAGAACAATATCTGTATCACCAGAATTCCAGAAGAAGAAGAGAGATAGAAAGGGGCTGAAGGTGTACTTGAACAAATTATAGCTGAGAACTTCCCTGATCTGGGGAAAGACATAGGCGTTGAAATCCAAGAGGCAAAGAGAATTCCCTTCGGACGTAACTTGAATCGATCTTCTGCACAACATATCACAGTGAAACTGGCAAACACAAGGATAAAGAGAGAATTTTGAAACAGGTAGGGATAAATGGGCCTTAACATACAAAGGTAGACACAAAAGTGTAGTAGCAGACCTATCTACTGAAACTTGGCAGGCCAGAAAGGAGTGGCAGGAAATCTTCAATGTGATGAACAGAAAAAATATGCAGCCAAGAATCCTTTAGCCAGCAAGTCTGTCATTCAGAATACAAGGACAGATAAAGGTTTTCCCAAACAAACAAAAACTGAAGGAATTCATCACCACTAAACCAGCCCTACAAGAGATCCTAAGGGGGATTCTGTGAGTGAAATGTTGCAAGGACCACAAAATACCAGAGACACCACTACAAGCATGAAACTTACAGATATCACAATGACTCTAAACCCATATCTTTCTATAATAACACTGAATGTAAATGGACTCAATGCTCCAACCAAAAGACGTAGGGTATCAGAATGGATAAAAAAACAAGACCCATCTATTTGCTATCTACAAGACACTCATTTTAGACCTGAGGACACTTAGGATTGAAAGTGAGGGGATGGAGAACTATCTATCATGCTAGCGAAAGTCAAAAGAAAGCTGGAGTAGCCATACTCGTATCAGACAAACTAGACTTTAAATTAAAGGGTAAGAAGAGATGAAGAAGGGCATTATAAAATAATTACAGGGTCTATCCATCAGGAAGAGCTAACAATTATAAATGTCTATGCGCTGGGGTGCCTGGGTGGCGCAGTCGGATAAGCGTCCGACTTCAGCCAGGTCATGATCTCGCGGTCCATGAGTTCGAGCCCCGCGTCAGGCTCTGGGCTGATGGCTCAGAGCCTGGAGCCTGTTTCTGATACTGTGTCTCCCTCTCTCTCTGCCCCTCCCCCGTTCATGCTCTGTCTCTCTCTGTCCCCCAAAAAAATAAATAAATAAACGTTGAAAAAAAAATTAAAAAAAAATAAATGTCTATGCGCTGAATATGGGTTCCCCCGAATATATAAAACAATTACTCACAAACATAAGCAACCTTATTGATAAGAATACGGTAATTACAGGACTGTAATACCCCTCTTACAACAATGGATAGATCATCTAGACATAGGATCGATAAAGAAATAAGGGCCCTGAATGATACATTGGATCAGGTGGACTTGACAGATATATTTAGAGCTCTGCATCCCAAAGCAACAGAATAGACTTTCTTCTCGAGTGCACATGGAACCTTCTCCAAGATAGATCACATAGTGGGTCACAAAACAGCCCTTCATAAGTATAACAGAATTGAGATCATACCATGCACACTTTCAGACCACAATGCTATGAAAATTGAAATCAACCACAGGAAAAAGCCTGGAAAACCTCCAAAAGCATGGAGGTTAAAGAACACCCTACTAAAGAATGAATGGGTCAACTAGGCAATTAGAGAAGAAACTTAAAAATATATGGAAAGAAATGAAAATGAAAACACAACCATCCAAATGCTTTGGGATGCAGGGAAGGCAGTCCTGAGAGGAAAATACATTGCAATCCAGGCCTATCTCAAGAAACAAGAAAAATCCCAAATACAAAATCTAACAGCACATCTAAAGGAAATAGAAGCAGAACACCAAAGACACTCCAAACCCAGCAGAAGAAGAGAAATAATAAAGATCAGAGCATAAACAATATAGAATCTAAAAAAAACAGTGGAGGATATCAATGAAACCAAGAGTTGGTTTTATGAAAAAATAAAATTAAGAAACCTCTAGCCAGGCTTCTCGAAAACAAAAGGGAGAGGACCCAAATAGATAAAATCATGAATGAAAATGGAATTATTACAACCAATCCCTCAGAAATACAAGCAATCATCAGGGAAAACTATGAAAAATTATATGCCAACCAACTGGACAACCTGGAAGAAATGGACAAATTCCTAAGCACAAAAGTATGGCCAATTAAACTTTGGCAAAGCAGGAAGGAATATCCAATGAAAAAAGACAGCCTCTTTAACAAATGGTGCTGGGAGAACTGGACAGCAACATGCAGAAGATTGAAACTAGACCACGTTCTCACACCATTCATAAAAATAAACTCAAAATGGATAAAGGACCTGAATGTAAGACAGGAAACCATCAAAACCCTAGAGGAGAAAGCAGGAAAAGACCTCTCTGACCTCAGGCGCAGCAATTTCTTATTTGACAAATCTCCAAAGGCAAGGGAATTAAAAGCAAAAATGAACTATTGGGACCTCATGAAGATAAAAAGCTTCTGCACAGCAAAGGAAACAATCAACAAAACTAAAAGGCAACCAACGGAATGGGAAAAGATATTTGCAAATGACATATCGGACAAAGGGCTAGTATCCAAAATCTATAAAGAGCTCACCAAACTCCACACCCGAAAAACAAGTAATCCAGTGAAGAAATGGGCAGAAAACATGAATAGACACCTTTGTAAAGAAGACATCCGGATGGCCAACAGGTACATGAAAAGATGCTCAATGTCACCCCTCATCCGGGAAATACGAATCAAAACCACACTCAGATATCACCTCACGCCGGTCAGAGTGGCTAAAATGAAGAAAACAGGAGACTATAGAATGCTGGAGAGGATGTGGAGAAATGGGAACTCTCTTGCACTGTTGGTGGGAATGCAAACTGGTGCAGCCACTCTGGAAACAGTGTGGAAGTTCCTCAAAAAATTAAAAATAGATCTACCCTATGACCCAGCAATAGCACTGCTTGGAATTTACCCAAGGGATACAGGAGTACTGACGCATAGGGGCACTTGTACCCCAATGTTTATAGCAGCACTCTCAACAATAGCCAAATTATGGAAAGAGCCTAAATGTCCATCGACTGATGAATGGATAAAGAAATTGTGGTTTATATACACAATGGAATACTATGTGGCAATGAGAAAGAATGAAATCTGGTCTTTTGTAGCAACATGGATGGAACTGGAGAGTGTTAGGCCTAATGAAATAAGTCATACAGAGAAAGACAGATACCATGTTTTCACTCTTATGTGGATCCTGAGAAACCTAACCCAAGACCATGGGGGAGGGGAAGGGAAAAGAAAAAAAAGAAAGAGAGGGAGGGAGACAAACCATAAAAGACTCTTAAAAACTGAAAATAAACAGGGTTTATGGGGGGTGGGAGGAGGGGAAAGTGGGTGATGGGCATTGAGGAGGTCACCTGTTGGGATGAGCACTGGTTGCTGCATGGAAACCAATATGACAATAAATTTCATATTAAAAAAAAGCTGATGAAGAGCAAAAAAAAAAAAACAAACAAACAAAAAAAAAACCCGTTGAGATGAGACCACTTCTTCAAAAATTTTGGCATATTATTAATAAAAATAATTTTTCGCTAAAAAATAAACATTTAAAAAGAGAGAAATTAGTATTAGTTTAACAGAGATATAAAAGATGAGAATGAGGTAAATATTAACATTTACATGCTAGTAGTAGTGACAGTATGGAGGGAATAATTTATGTTACAGACAGTAATTGCAGGATGAATATCTTTTAATAGTAAGTGATAAAGGACAGAATCAAATTGCCGGGGGAAGGGTTAATTTTGGAGAGGAATGGAGAAAAATGGAAAAATGCAGTGTATGAGTGAAAATTCACACAGAATGGCAGTTTGTGAGTTGGAGCCCCATGTCTGGCTCTGTGCTGACAGCTCAGAGCCTGGAGCCTGCTTCAGATTCTTTGTCTCCCTCTCTCTGCCTTGCTCGCACTCTGTCACTCTCTCTGTCTCTCAAAAATAAATAAACATCAAAAAAAAATCTTTTCTGATCACTTGTATTTTATCAGGAATATGAGACAGAGTTATAAGTTGAAATTTAAGTAGAGGAAGGGTGATGGATATTTAAAAAGAGAAGAGGGAACTAGAAATAATAGGTAGGATACTGGGAAACTGAATTGATTAGAGATAAGGCACATTGTCATGCTACACCCAGGGCGTCCTTAAGGTCCACACTTTAGAAGGGAAGAACACTAAGTGTGTGTGTGTGTTTCTCCTGGCCTATACAATCCATGTGAGTGAAAAATATATGGAAAGTTGGGATTAACATCAGAGGTGAGGTTTTTTAATGTGAGTATTATGGAATGGGAGAGAGGTAGGATAATGGAAGTAAGTGAAGCAGTGATTATAACTATGAGCCATAGAATTTAGACTGGGACAGGGGAGATTAGGACTTGGTGGAGGAAGTGGCAAACATGGTCTGGAAGTGGTCTTAATGAGCAAGATTTCTTGAAAGACTCGTGAGTTTCCCACTTACTTCTTCAGCTAGGCTATGCCAACCTCTTATCCAATACTTTGCTCCTTTCCTCCAATGACTTCTGTCCCCTTTTTTTTAATGTTTATGTATTTATTTTATTATTTTAAAAAAATTTTTTTAATGTTTATTTATTTTTGAGACAGAGAGAGACAGAGCATGAACGGGAGAGGGTCAGAGAGAGGGAGACACAGAATCTGAAACAGGCTCCAGGCTCTGAGTGGTCAGCACAGAGCCCAATGCGGGGCTCGAACTCACGGACTGCGAGATCATGACCTGAGCTGAAGTTGGACACTTAACCGACTGAGCCACCCAGGCGCCCCAATGTTTATTTATTTTTGAGAGACAGAGAGAGACAGGGTTCTGAGCTGTCAGCACAGAGCCGGAGGCGGTGTTCGAACTCATGAGCCCCGAGATCATTACCTGAGCCAAAGTCTGACGCTCAACTGACTGAACCACCCAGGAGTCCTATTCTGTCCTCTTTCTGTACCACTTTGCCTTGTGCTAGAGACCTTATTGGTCTGTTTATTTTCCCAAAGTTCCACTAACACACAATTTTTACATTATATATTCACTAGAGATTTGAAGTAATAATTTTAAGCAATTAGGAAAAAAAAAGTTGACTATTAAACATTGTTCTCCTAAAAATATGTTGGCTGTTTCTAACAAACAGACCTATCTAACTGGCTCTAAGATTCTGGCTTATCAAAATCGTGTCATCTTTCCCTGCTAATAATCCCTATCTGTATCTCCATTTTCTTTACCTGCCTTTCCAGGAAAGCCAGTGAAAGGGAAAATCCCATCAGTAATGACATTTCAGATTTTTTCAATAAAATATGTGGTATTTATGTTCACACACAGTACAAAAGTCCCCAGTTGAGCACTTTTCATTCACTCAGAATATTCAATTAACATTTTACTGGTTCTCTCTGAGATATTAGCTGATACTCAGGGAGTATCTGATTTTAAAAACACATAAACACACACACCTCTAAATAAAGAGATACATGGAAAAAAAGAAAACATACACAGAGGAAAAAAATGAAATTTGCAAGTTAAGATAATGCAAAGGATAAAATAATTGAAACCCTATACATACTATTATAGAGAAAAGAGAATACTTCTTAGCAACAAAAATTACAGGATGACCTAAAAACATTACACAAGAAGAAAGCTTTTGGAAATTAAAAGTGAGAGGCAAATGATTTTAACAATATAATAAAGGCATTGGAAAATATGTCTATCAAAATCAGTAAAAATAAAATGAAAATAAAAAAGGAAAACTGATATAGTTATAATATTATAGTAATATTAATAATAATATTAATTCCTAATAAGATTTTAGATATAACCATTTTGGGAGAAAGTAGTGGGAAAAACATGTATAAATAGGTGAATAGAAATGGTGATAACACAGCAAAATCTTTATTTTCTATAGGAAAAACTATTTAGATAATGTAAAAAATTGGAAAAAATACAGAAATAGTAGTATAAATATACTATATAGAAATATGCAAGTAAGGCTGCCTGGGTGGCTCAGTTGATTTAGATTCTGGCTCTTGATTTTGGCCCAGGTCATGGTTTCATGGTTCATGATCAAGCCCCTAGTTGGGCTCTGAGCTGACAGCATGGAGACAGATTAGGATTCTCTCTTCCTCTCTCTCTGTCCCTCCCTCACTTGCATGTGTGTGCTCTCTCACTCTCTCAAAATAAATAAATAAAGTAAAAAAAAAGGACATATGAAAGTAAAAATCATAAGAAATATTTTAAGATAAAAACAATCTTTTAATGTTTGTTTATTTTTGAGAGTGAGATAGAGTGGGAGCAGAGGAGGGGCAGAGAGAGAGGGAGACATAATATGAAGCAGGCTTCAGGTTCTGGGCTGTCAGCACGGAACCCACGTGGGCCTCAAACTCACGAACCCCCCGAGATCATGACCTGAGCTGAGGTCGACGCTTAAGTGACTGAGCCACCCAGGCGCCCCAAAACCAGAAGAAATATTTTAAAATATTGAAAGAAGTTGCTTCTGAGCACAGGTTTGTTATATTTTCTATATTTGCCCTAAAATATCATCGCCCCACTCCTCACCCTACTTTAGGTTAAATCATTGCTAAGACAGGGTTCACATTACACACAGGTATGGAAATGAAAGCATTCTGAGAAATATGCAAATCTTTGAAAATTTAAAATTAGATTAGTCCTTGTGCAGTTCCTATTTCTTTTCCTGGTTTGCAGACACTAGCTAGACTGCCAACTACAACTAAAATTTTAAGTGTTTCTCTTACTTGATTTGTGATGTGATAATGATTTTTTAAATGTAATCTTATATATACACACTATGAATATTCTAATATCCTCTTGAAATATAAAAACTTCTTTGTTGTTTTAACCTCTTCCCTTAATGGTCCAGTTATATAAAAATATAAAAACCTGTTATTAGGGAAATATTCTCATCTTTATAGGTTATTAAGTATACTTTTGGTTCTTGATGTCTTTCTCTCAATCTACCACTTTATCTATACAATATGGATGTGTGTACCAAATGGTATGTCAATCTTAAATAAAATCAGTCTTTCCATGGCCTTCCCTAACTGCTGTGTTTAAATTTGCCTTCACAACTCCTAACCTTATTCCAGCCCTGTGTAATCATTTTCCTACACAATCTTTCACCATAGCAATTAATATCATTTGGGGTATATCAGGTTATAATCTCTCTCAGATATATCTATATTAGGGAGAGAGTAAATATGAATGATTTCTTTTTATGGTCATAGCTATCTAGTAGAAGTCTGAGAATTTAATCCTCCCACTCTTCCAGGAAGCCATGTAGCAAGCAGCCAGTCTCTGATACACCTGGCCTGAAATGACAGCTAAATCATCTCAGAAATGACTATGCCTAGGGGCGCCTGGGTGGCGCAGTCGGTTAAGCGTCCAACTTCAGCGAGGTCAAGATCTCACGGTCCGTGAGTTCGAGCCCCGCGTCAGGCTCTGGGCTGATGGCTCAGAGCCTGGAGCCTGTTTCCGATTCTGTGTCTCCCTCTCTCTCTCTGCCCCTCCCCCGTTCATGCTCTGTCTCTCTCTGTCCCAAAAATAAATAAACGTTGAAAAAAAAATTTAAAGAAATGACTGTGCCTAACAGAGACACTTGGACTACCCCCAATTACTCCACAGTAAATTCATCTGAGGGGTCGTACTAATCCATCGAACCAGGTATGAAAATCCACTTTTACAATGGCAAGTAAGCTGGGTATTTGTAACTTTCCAATAAATCTTGAAATTAAGAAGAAAGCTCATTTCTTTTCATATGAGAAGCCTACAATAATTAACCCCAACACAAGCATAATTTCTTGAGTTTGACATTTAAATTTTCCTTGGAAAAGAGGCCAAACAAATTCAGATTTAGAGATTGAATGGAAGCCCAAGGAATCATAAGTGGCCTTCCCACTAACCAATTACGTGGTGTATGCCTTGTTGATGTATATTTATGAGAGCATCATTCCAGAACAGCTTGAGTCCCCAAAGTAAAAGTAAATAAAAAGTGTTTCAGAACCCAATGAATCAGTGAGAGGGAGTTAAATAATTTTTCTTCAAAGATAGAAAGGGAACATAGTTTGATTAATCAATGATTAGTTGAGTGGTAACCTTAATATTTGTATATTATTAATATTCATCTATTCATTAATATTTTGAGCATGCAAAATATGCTACATATAGGCATGTCTCACCATCTCTACTATGATCTAATCTATCACTTAAACTACAGCTGACCCTTGAACAGCATGGTTTTAAAATGCATGGGTCCACTTATGCATGGGTATTAAAAAAAAAGTACAGTATTATAAGTGTATTTTCTTTTTGATTTTCTTGATAATTTTCTTTTCTCTAGCTTACTTTATTGTAAAAATACAGTATATAATGCATGTGATATACAAAATGCATGTTAACCAACAGTTTATGTTATTGGTAAGACTTCCAGTCAACAGTAGGCTATTAGTAATGTTTTGGGAGAGTCAAAAATTATACATGGATTTTTGACTGCATGGGGGTTGGTTCCCCTAACCCTTGTTCAAGGTCAACTGTAATTCCAAAGCCTTCTGATTTGTCTCTCTGCTTCTATTGAAACTCTGCAGTCTATTCTCCACATAGGAGTCAGAGTTATTTTTTAAGTATGTGAGAAAAAACTTTTATTTTAAATCTCTCTCCCTCCTCAAGCTACTGCCCCATTTCTTGCTTCCATCTTAAAAAGTGCAAACCCTCCTTTAATAAATTCTGCATGTTCACTCTCAGCAATCTAATTTTCTCACATTATCTCTTAAATCCACTTCAAATAGACTTTTGCACCCTCCACTCCAACCATACTGCTTCCTTGATAATGTCACCAATGACATTGCCACTGCTTCTCCAATGCTCAGTACTTAGTCCTTATTTTATGTGACCTAATAGTAACATTCGACAATGTTGATCATTTTCTCTACTTGAAAGAATTTACATGGCTTTCTGCACTTCGTCTTCCTTTGCTTTTCTTCCTGTATCTTTGACTTCTCTTTTCAATTTCCTGTATTGATTCTTCTTCCTCTCATGGACTGCTAAATATTACAGTGCTCCTGGGCTCAGTCTTTAGTCCTCTTCTCTCATTCACTTTTGTGTGATCTTATCTAGTATTATAGTTGTATCTGAAGACTCTCACAATTTATGTTTTCATTCTAGACTATCTCATACAGCTGACTGTGTACTCAACTTCTCCACTGTGGTGTCTAATTGGCAAATCAATCTTATTTTTTTTTTTTGTTTTTTTTTTTGTTTTTTTGTTTGGTTTTTTGGAGAGAGAAAGAGCACACATGCATGAGCAGGGAAAGGGGCAGGTGGGGGGAGAGAGAGAGAGAGAGAGAGAGGGAGAGGGAGAGGGAGAGGGAGAGGGAGAGGGAGAGGGAGAGGGAGAGGGAGAGGGAGAGGGAGAGGGAGACAGAGAGAGAGAGAGAGAGAGAGAGAGAGAGAGAGAGAGAGAGAGAGAGAATCTCAAGCAGTCCCCACTCCCTGTGTGGACCCTATACAGGGCTTGATCTCAAGACCCTGGGATCATCACCTGAGCCAAAATCAAGAGTGGGATGCTCAACCCACTGAGCCACCCAGGTGCCCCCAATATTAAATTTTGAAACAACACTGAGCACATCAGCTTTCAACAAAAATAGAGAGGTTGTGAAAAAAATGCTAAACCTTCAAAGTTTACAATGAATTTAAAATATCAGAACAATGTGTTACATCAAATAATTTTACAAAATGTGTTTCTCACTCACATTGAATTCAGTGTGTCATTTCTTATTTTAACACTGTTACAAGCAGTAAGCAGCAGAAAACAATGGCCATGGCAAATGATATTGCTGAGTGGTATCTATGGTCCCAAATAAAAATTCTAATAATTTGGGATTTGATGAGTGACATGGCATTTAGAAAGGATCCTATTTTATAGTCAAAATTTAATGCCTCTTCCTTATGTAATAAAATCTGTAGATATGAGTTTAAGCCTTTTTTTAATTTAAGCAGAAACTTCTGTGCATATAACAATTGTTACCAATGTAACCTTCTCTGACGCCATCAGGATTCCTTAGGAAAGTACCTGTGTATTCTTTGCTCATGTCACTTAACTTTTTCTTGCCTTTTGATCACTTATCCAATAGAAATACCTCTAATTTTATTATCAGTTTGCTTTCCAATCTTATTTCTATTTTTCTAGTGTATTTTATGCCTGAGAGAATAGAATGTAATATTAGATACACTTAATTAGTTTCCCTCAGGAAAGGAACCCAAGAGATCTCAGTGGTATAAAAATCAGACATTAATAAATTGGAACTTGAGATTTCAATATATTTTTTCTGGATTCACATAATTAATATTGGTAATAAAAATAATATAGCTTTTTGTATTTCATAAAGTTTCTCAGCCAAAGTTTAGAAGGCTAATATGTTTTTCTTTCCTTAGTTCCTTGATGACTGTTGTCTTTATATTTGGATAGCATTTGTGTTGTGGAATAATTGATATTAAGACAAATCATATTTTTCTGCTAGAAGGTTAAGTTCACCATGGTTCCTTGATTTCTGGCATACAAGTATATTTAAAAGAGCTAACCTTACTATATTTTTAGATGACATTTGTGTAATTGATATGATAGTATTATTTCTTAGTTTATTCATACACTGATACTTCTCTGTATTATAAAAATAGAAATATAATTCAGATACATCTCAATTCAAAAATCATAAATGTGTAAAATACCTTGAAATATTATTCATATATTTCTTAGTTGTTAGCAAATGATACACTAAAAAGCATAATTTTTGTTTTTACTGATTTCTTTTACTAAAGTCTCTTGCACTTCCTGTGCTACCTGCATGTGTCAGGTTGATTCAGGTTTTGGAGAATAAATATAAGATTGCCAATTTTTTACAGATAGCCATATGTTGATACAGACAGGGCAGATAGAGGTTTACCTGTATAACCAGGAGCACAGAGGCAGTTGTATCCACCAGTTCTGCTGACACAATCTTCTCCATCTAGACAAGGTGAGATTTCACATTCATTCATATCCAATTCACAGAGAGATCCATGGTAACCTGGCTCACAAATGCACATAATTCTAGAGAAAAGCAGGAAAATGAGAAGTTGTATGTAATAAGAAAAAGCATTTCATATATACATAATGTATATGTATATTTTAAATTTTAGCCTTTTAATTTAAATAAGTGGTAGTATTTTCTTTTCATTTTTTTTCCTCTGGAGAAAATACAAATTACCTTTGTTGGTTCACACCCTGGGAAGTTCCTCAAGTGAAATTCAAAACTGGTCCCCACAGATTCAAAGCAAGGAGAGCCAGAAGAAAGAGGCAAACCACTCCAAATTGGTGGGGGACAGGTTTAATATGCAAGGGAACTTACATTCCAGGCATGTCTTGGGCATCCACAAGACTAGAAGATCTTCACACACACTCCCCAAATCTTAAAAGTTTATATAAAAGCATTAATGAGGTTGTCATGTATCAAGTCTAGATGGTCTCAATAATGCATTACTCTCTCAAAACTTTGTCTAGTGGACAGAACATACATGCCAAGGACAAGCAGAAGAAGTGAGTTGCTTCCTAATTGCCGGGATCCAGTTTTCAGGTCAACACAAGGTCATATCGTCTCAATGACTTCCTTCAACAAACTTCTAGATATACTTCCCCTTAAATGTTCTTTATGTGGGAAATTAAAAAAAAATGAATGTATTGGGGAAAATAATTAATAAAACTTTGATAAATACTATTGAGCTTAATTCTGTACTGTATTCATTTTATAATTTATAATCATAAAACTTTATCTTATGTTAACAACTGGGTATTATTCTGCCCATTTATTGAATGATATTTTTTTTAAATTTTTTTTTTAACGTTTATTTATTTTTGGGACAGAGAGAGAGCATGAACGGGGGAGGGGCAGAGAGAGAGGGAGACACAGAATCGGAAACAGGCTCCAGGCTCCGAGCCATCAGCCCAGAGCCCGACGCGGGGCTCGAACTCACGGACCGCGAGATCGTGACCTGGCTGAAGTCGGACGCTTAACCGACTGCGCCACCCAGGCGCCCCGAATGATATTTTTGATATAGAAGCATTCTGGCTAAATTTAAAAAATCATTTTAACAAAAACAATCTCATTACTGCTTAATTCAATGGACAGATGTTGAAGAAATTGGATGCATTTCAATGATTAGATGCCAGGTTCAAAGTATCATGCATTTAATAGAGGAAGGGTCTTTCAAAAGCCTTGCCATTGAGAATGGTTATAACTATATGTGGCAGAGTCACCCTGAATTTATTTTTAGTCTATTTCCGGATATTGTGCTGAACATATGTTTGTTTCAATATTTAGTCAATCTGTATCTATTTGCCAGATGATAGAAGACCAATTCTCCTGAAATGGAATTGTGACTAGTTTTAGTCGTGTGTGTGTGTGTGTGTGTGCGTGTGTGTGTGTGTATGATAAACCAATAAATAATGTTAAGAGAAAGCAATAATTTAATCTTTTAACTTGTATATTCATAGAGAAAAACATTCATGAGAACATGAATAATTTCCATAGATAAAATTAAATTGAGAGAAAAATACACTTAGAAAAACAAGCTGTATATAGTTTTTCTTTTTCTTTCTCCTTTTGTAGAAGTCTAGATAAAAGTGCTTTCCCAAGTTTTCTTGTAATGTTTTTGAAACAGATTTTTATTCTGATTTTTCAAGGGAACTCTTCCTAATTAACTTGTTTCAACATAATTGTAATTACAAAAACAACCACCAGAAATTTAACATGCCTATGCTCCTCTTTTGCTCATTCATCGTACATTAACTAATTGAGTGTCAGACACTAGTCATGTACCCAGATCCAAGTGCTTGGATAAGGCTTGGGCTTATTTTTTAAATTCTCATAGAGAAGTTAGGATCAGTGATATGTAAACATTACAGGAAATACATGCCAATAGAGAAAAGTGTGAAGTCCTATAAAAACAGAGCTGTTAGAGAAGGTGACAGGAAAGGTTTTACTGTTTAGTCAATAAAGAGTGGAGTTTTTGTACCAGTTGGACAGAAGGCATTAAAATTCCATGTGCAATGTCATGATTGTGTAAAAAAGATTTGTATTTCTCAAGAGCACTCCATGTAACTAAGATTTTGACCAAAATCACTTTTTAGAGTGATCCAATTACTATGACTCTTGCATTTGTGTTCAAATAGAAAAAAATTTTTTCATCAAATATTTTGCTCAATATAGTCCAGAAGATGTAATGAATCTTTTAAATACTTTACTAAAATCAAGATATGTTCGTTAATGATACTCTCATTGATTGCTGTCGTGTGTTCCCAGTGAATCAATGATGATTCCAAGGGATCACAGAGTAGGTAGGAGTTTGACAGTGTTTTCAGTTGTAGCAGTAAAAGGTACATCCGGGAAATAATTTTTTCACACTGATAGGTTTGAAAATGGTGTATTAAAACAAAATGTATCAGATAATGACTTTGAACTCAATTTATACATCTGTTGCAAGTATTTAGGACAGTTCTATCATACTTCCAGAAATTACTGAATCTATTCTTTACTCTAGAAGAATGAATATTAGAAAAATATTTTCGGACATCTTTCCTGTCAGTGATGGACTTATAATAATTATCACTGATTTTCTCAATCTATTATAAACATTTATTCATTAAATTTACAGAATTCTCTCACTCTGTGTATGTATATATGTGTTTCTCTTTTCCCCCTCTTTCTTTTTGAAAATCTGGAAATACCCATCCCTTGCCGTTTGCCACACGAATTTTATTTTCTGTGATTACAAAAAGGTTCCTGAATGGCTTCACTATTGATCATGTACCCTAGAATCTGGAGATTTCAACCAACTTAAAATAGGAGATATTCTCCATTGATGCTTCTAAATTGAATCAGTTGTCTCTATACTCTTTGCCAAACAGTACTTTAAAAAAATGTTTATTTTTTAATCTATTTTTGTTTGTTTATTTTTAAGAAAGAGAGCGTGAGCAGGGAGGTGCAGAAACACAGGGGGACAGAGGATCTGAAATGGGGTCTGGGCTGACAGCAGGGATGTGGAGCTCGAATTTATGAACCATGAGATAGTGACCTGAACAGAAGTCATAAGCTTAGCTGACTGAGCCACCCAGGCATCCCCCAATAGTGCTTTTCTAACTCCTCATTTATTTCACATTTACTAGGTGACATCTGACTGTTAAGATGGGCTTTTCCTTTTCATTAATTACTTCATTCATTCATCCATCCATCCATCCATCCATCCCTCCATCCATCCATTCATTCAATTATGGATTTGTATCTAAATGGAGTCAATACTTTTTATTTTATTCAGTGGGTCAAATATATAACTATTTTTTATTTATTTGATGCTCACTTCATCTGAGAGTTGGATAGTAAGGACCTCTTCAAGTTTTCTCCTCTACCCTTTTGACATCTCCATCATTCTTTAAACAGTTTCTTACTTTCTAACATAAGATATTCCAGGTTTATCTTATATGTTTCCTTTTCCAGATCTAGAATAAGCCATTTCTTCTAGAAGTCCTAGAAACCAAGTTATTTAGAACCATGTTACTTATAAACCATGTTATTTAGAAACCAAGATAATTTCTATGTGTATGTGTATTTATGTTTATGTATACATATAGTTATGTGTATATAACTATATGTACATACATATGGCACATATATGCCCATATTTATATTTATTGTTGTGTGTGTTCATATGTATATATGTATATTATAAACACATACATATAAAAGTATGAGTTCATACTAATTTCCCAATTCTAATTTAACATAATAGGGTTCATTTTAGTCTAGCTGATTTCTGTATTTGCTGTTCTTTTTCTAACAATGAGAAACCTTGTTATTATTTTAAACATATTTATTTCCTCCATTAGTTAATGTGAAATACTTTTCATGTTCTTTGTCTTCTTGTATGGTGAAGATATGAGATTCTTTTTGGTTTTATTCTTTTGTTTGTATCATTTTGAAGAAGTATGAGAAGATTCAGATTTTCTCAACTACCTAGAATTCTCTTTTGCTCATTTTTCAAGTTTTGTTACCTTCTGAACTTTAGCTTCCTGGATTCTTTTATAGATTTTACTAAAAGTTATTCATTTATTATATAATAATAGGGCAAATTTCCATGAAAGTCAAATATTTATTTCAGAATAGAGCATCTATTTGAATCTCTGTGCCTACCTTGTCTTTCCCAGAAGAATTGAAATGTATACATGTACTCTCTCTCCCTTCCTTACCCCCCACCTCCTACCTCCTCCTGTGTCTTCCCTGCTCTTGCCCCCACACCTCCTCTCCCAAATAGGAGAGATAGGCAAAGTGTAGCACATTGCCAACTTGTTCTCCGCACCTACCTTGGCCCTTCAAATGAAACTGCATAAGGAGTGTCTGAAAGGAATGCCACTAGATTCCTCCTCCTATTGGCCTCCAGCTAAAATATACAATTATTCAGCTTTGGTGTATGTTTCCTTCCATCATTACTTGCTGAGACCCTCATCCCTACAGTATTCAGATCACATCTACCTAGGCTGAGAGGAAAAAATAAAAGTGAACCTTGATTTTTATTAATGTCTTAAGTGACCCAGTTAATCTTATGGTAGTATTGAATTATACATTAAAAGTCTCTAAAACATTTTATTCTTTTGAAGAAACCCTATTCTAACAACTTTTAAAACACAAATATGCATATATTAAAAATCGCCTGTCCCAAAGCAACAATTAAGAACATGAAATTAATAACATATTTTTGATAACATGGAAATTTCTAACTTAAAGTCAAGGCTTTATTTCATAAGTTTTAGTGGAATTAAGCTTAAATAGGTTGCCAAGGTATGGAACAATTTTTGCTCAAATTTCCTTTAATTTGATAGTGATCTTAAATTTTCCAGATAGGATTTCACCATACTTTTCCAAAACTAAAATGAATTTTAACAGGTGACTTCTAAAGAAAATTCAATACATTGAAAAAATGTAGGGGTAAAGAGCAGTAACTTCATTTTACATAAAGTGATATTGCCATAATGAAAGGAGAGGGAAAATGTAAGATAATCACATGGGCTTGTAGCTCTAAATGTGTTCCTGCCTTAAATTCTTCCTTTATCTTGTTTTCATCTTATTTCAGATGAGAAACTAGTTAATAAGTAAAGAAATTGTTTTTATGTTTCTAGAAAGCTGAGATACTTTAAAATATAACGTTAAATTAAGTCATATTATGAGATCCAAAATATAGATTTTAATGAGTTTTAATTTCAAAATGCATTTGGGGGTGCCTGGGTGGCTCAGTCAGTTAAGTGTACGACTTCGGCTCAGGTCATGATCTCACAGTCCGTGAGTTTGAGCCCCGCATCGGGCTCTGTGCTGACAGCTCGGAGCCTGGAGCCTGCTTCAGATTCTGTGTCTGCCTCTCTCTCTGCCCTTCCCCTCTCAAGCTCTGTCTCTTGCTCTCTCTCAAAAAAATAAACATTAAAAATATTAAAAAAAATAGGGGCGCCTGGGTGGCGCAGTCGGTTAAGCGTCCGACCTCAGCCAGGTCACGATCTCGCGGTCTGTGAGTTCGAGCCCCGCGTCAGGCTCTGGGCTGATGGCTCAGAACCTGGAGCCTGTTTCTGGTTCTGTGTCTCCCTCTCTCTCTGCCCCTCCCCCGTTCATGCTCTGTCTCTCTCTGTCCCAAAAATAAAAAAAAAAAAAAAAAAAAACGTTGAAAAAAAAATATTAAAAAAAATAAAAATAAAATGCATTTGTAATATTAAGATTTAATATATATTTATTCTAATAGATCATTTTATAAAAAATAGAGTTCAAAGACAAAAATAAACTACAAAAACTGTGGCAGGTAAAACTTTATGATTAAAATGTGTTAGCCTTGGGGCGCCTGGGTGGCTCAGTTTGTTGAGTATCTGATTTCGACTCCGGTCATGATCTCAGGGCTTGTGAGTTGGAGCCTTGCATTGGGCTCTGTCAGTGCAGAGTCTGCTTCAGATCCTCTGTCCCTCTCTCTCTCTGCCCTTCCCCCAGCTTGTTCTCTCTCTCTCTCTCTCTCTCTCTCTGTCGCTCTCTCTCAAAAATAAATAAATATTAAGAAAACTTAGCCTATGTCACAGCTATTAAAATTTTGAGAGAATTTATAATTCACTTTAAAGCAATTTATAGCTCTTTCTTGTAATTCTATATTGCATTCCTGAACCATAGTTCATTATAATTAATGACATTTCTTAATCTTAAAATGAACAAGCTATTTATATTTGTGACATGGGTAAGGATTATTATACTAAAATTTTATGACAAAATTTAAATAAGTCTTTTAAATAATATTTTAAAATTTTAGTAAGTTTAATCTGTGTTATAATTTTTAATGAATAAAAGCATATTTAAGTATAAAAACATATATAATAAAAATAAATACAATGCTTGTAAAATTTGCACATGGAAAAACTATCAAATTTAATATTAATCTAAGAGAATAATAGACATGCTATGTTTGACATGCACAGTTTACTTTTTGTTTTGTTTTAACCTAGCATCTTTAAGATGCTTTACTTTAAGGTACTGTACATTCTGTGTATCTCAAGGAAAAGGAAGAAGAAAAAGTAAACCAACTTTTTTCTACCCAATATATTTGCTTAATAGAGTGATTACTTTTAAAATAGTCTTTATATGTCATTATAATTTTACCACACATGGGTGTGGAAACAATGGTGTGATGGAAAAATTTTCAGTAGATTATAAGTCATTTAGATTAATAACTGGTTTTTAGGCAACCAATTTATTGAACAATCTATTGATTTTTATCTCTTAAATATACATTAACCAGTCATTTTCAACTTTGTACAGCAAAGAATTGCTGAACTCATGAATATCACACACTGATTGGTCAAAAATTCTTGTTGATGATTTCTGTGTGATAATCACATAAGCCATTTGGAAATTTTCCTTATTCCATATCCTTTGAATGGACAAAACACTGTTATAGTAATTGTTAGGGTGAATTCTTTCTTTAGCAGTCCATTTTCAGTAGTTAAATATTACTGTCAGTTATCTAAGTAAACTGATGACTGTGGCTTAAATAGACAATTCTAATGGATAACATATGTAATAAAGTCAGAAAATGTCAATTCTAATGTTCAGTTTGCAATAGTTTGTAGTTGAATTGGGGCTGTCATATCTCTAGGAATTCATCTTTAAATAATTAGTCATTAATTATTGCAGGCCTCAGCTTCGATAATCAAGAGAGAATGGAACAGATTAAAAATATAGATGCAATAACAAAGTACATTATATAATAATATTTTTAATTATTTGTGCCTCTATAGTTTAATTTCTACTAAACATACAATGATTGGTTTTATTTTTTTTTAATTTTTTTTTCAACGTTTTTTATTTATTTTTGGGACAGAGAGAGACAGAGCATGAACGGGGGAGGGGCAGAGAGAGAGGGAGACACAGAATCGGAAACAGGCTCCAGGCTCTGAGCCATCAGTCCAGAGCCTGACGCGGGGCTCGGACTCACGGACCGCGAGATCGTGACCTGGCTGAAGTCGGACGCTTAACGGACTACGCCACCCAGGCGCCCCTACAATGATTGGTTTTAAATGACTTGTTATATTATTTCAAAAAAAAAAATAATGGTAAGTTAATATCAACATGCTAAAAAAACACCAAAAGAAAGTCCTGTATCAAAAAACATATTCTTGGAAAACAGAATGTGATTACCTATTTTTCAGCTGTTGATGATTTTTTTTGTCTTTGAAAGATTTTAATGCATTGAAAATGGCCTTTATTAAAACAATGTAAACAAAGCAATTTTCTGAGACTAGAATAATCAATCCCATATACCCATCATCTATATTTAACACATCTCAATCTTTTCCAAGTTGCTGAATGATTTTAAGGAAAATATATTTAACGTATATTTGAAAACCCTTTGGATACATCCCTATTCATTTTTCATTCCTTTCTACTGGGAAGAAATCACTATTCTTAGGTTGATATGCATTCTTCCAAATATGTTCTAAAATTTCACTAAATATTATATTAGTACCTCCAAATAAAATATTTATGTATAAATCTAATAATATATGTGCATGATTCATATGAGGAAAATTACAAAACTCTGATAAATGAAATCAAAGAAAAATTAAATGGAGAGATACTACATGTTCATGCATAAGAAGACAATATTGTCAAGATGTTAGTTCTGCCCAACTTGATATCTAGATTTGATGAAACCCCCATAAAAATTCGAGCAGGTTATTCTGTAGATATTAATAAAACAATTCTAACAATTATAGAGAGAAGCTAACGACTCAATGTTGAGGAGAACAAAGTTGAAAAACTGAAACTGCCTGACTTTAAGACTTATTATGAACCTATAGTAATCAAGATAGTGTGGTATTATCAAAAGAACAGAAAAATAGATCAATGGAACAGAATACAGAACTCAGAAATATACCTACATGACTATTGTGAACTAACCTTTGACAAAAGACAAAGGCAATTCAATGGAGAAAAGATGATGTTTTTTTTTTTTTTTTCTTTTCAACATATGGTGTTGGAACAACTGGACATCCACACTGAAAATTAAAAAAAACTAGACACAGACCTTAAAATCCTTGTATAAGTTAACTCAAAATGGATCAAATACTCAATGAAAAATGCAAAATTATAAAAACTCAAATAAAGGACAAAATCTCAATGATCTTGGGTTTGGTTGTCTTTTAAATATGACAAAGAAAGAATTGATAAGATGGGCTTAATTCAAATGAAAAAAAATGTATTCTGTGAAAGACAATGTCAGGAGAATAACAATAAAAGCCACAGACTGGAAGAAGATATTTGCAAAAGACATATCTAATAAAGGATTATTATCCAAAATATACAAATACTAAAAGTTCAACAATAAGAAAAACAATCCAAATAAAACATGGGCCCATAATCTTAACAGATACCTCACCAAAGAAGACCTATTGATGTCAAATAAGCATATGAAAAGATGCTCCATATCATATGTCATGAGGGAAATGCAAATCAAAACAACAATAAAATACACTACACGCCTTTTAGAATAGCCAAAATCCAGAACACTGACAATACCAAATCCTCATAAAAATGCGAAGCAACAGGAACTCTCATTCACTAGTGATGGGAATGCAAAATAGTACAGCCAATTGAGAAAATGATTTGGCATTTTCTTACATAATATTTTACTAAATAATGTTATATACATTTTCAGAGGAAAATTGCCTTGGGGTTCCAAATATTTCCTGTTTATTATATAATCATCTTGAAGGATGCCTGTGAATAGAGGCCATGACACCTCCATTTCCTTCCTTACATTTCCAATTACTGGGAAGGGCTTTTGGAAAAAGATAATGGTACTAGGCAGTTCAATAGTAATCAGGTGGTCAAATGTCATATCCAGAAACCTCCAACATCTGTTTCATGTCAGGAAGAGGCTGTTTCAGGCAGTATATTGTATTGGCAGCAGTTTTTCCTATATATGAGCCAAGCTTGAAGATTAAGATTTACAAAAACTCTTCAGCATTCTGCATATTGGTTGCTAGACTGCTCACCATTAGTAGTTGGCTATTTTCCATCAAGCTTTTTAGGATATTCTAAGTTTGATAAACACTTTGATTTTATCAGCCACATTGCAGAGTCAACATCAACTTTATAATCAATTTGGTTCTCTGTAAATGAACTTATAGTTTTTATGTTCATGAATCTACCACAGGGTTCTCTTTTAAACAGAGGGCATTTTGTCTGACTTCTTCCTCTAACTCTTTTGAGATCTCATATTGGAACTTGGAAGAGTGGTCTTCAAAAGCCATAAAATTAATTGATGTGAAGCACCTTCATTTAGACTTGTAAGATCATTTTGATTCTACTATTCATTTCATTCATTTCATTCTCTCTGACTCAGAGCTGTCTCCTAAGTCTCACAGGGAAAATTGGGAATGCTAGGCAGTTTGTGACCCAGGCTTCAGTTTGCATATTTTTGTGAGTTTATTTTCCAGTTACTGATCCTATCTTCTGTTTGTTGACAGCGTTTTATGTTTTTTGTTTTCTTTGTTTTTTTAATCTTAATTTTTTACCACTCTTCTTCCTGGCCACAGCTTCACCATGGGAAGAGTGTTTGCCCCACACTTTCAGGCATGGCTACAATTATGTTTTTGCACAGTGATCTACATACAGGTAAGGATAAAGGGCACTATTTCAGAGCCTAGGGCTTAAGAGGGTTTGCATGTTTTCTGCTTGTTCTCTTGAATTTCTGCCACTCTGTGAGAAGAACATGCTAGTCCAATAAAAATGAGAGACATTAGGAGCAACAGACTGGCAAACTCTTCTCCCTCCTCAGCTAGGTCCCAGAGAAATTTAGATGAACCCAGCCTATATGATAGCCAAATACCTGTAAACCACAGATGTGAAACTATTAATAATAGTTATTTTTTAAGCAGAGTTTTCAGTTGCTGATAAGCAACAACAAACCTGTATAGTCTGTATAGTAACTTTGAAGGAGTTCATATACCCTGTAGACAAAGGATAGATATGGCTAAGGACCTTAAACCTTTGAATTCACTTTAAGCTCTATTAGTGGTAGAGGCTAAACCTCTCCTGTGTCTTATGGAATCTGTGCGTTTTTGCATATGGGCCCTCCTCTATATTCTGCTGAAGGAGTTGAGTTACAAAATGCTGCCAGTTTTCACTTGCTCATGCCCCATCATTTCTCATTGGTTCCAGCCCATAAAAAGGGTTAGATTCCAACTTTGCTGATGAGAGATGGAAACACTTAAGTGGGAACAGCTATGCTATATACCCAAGAAGAGATGCATAACCCCACCAATCTGTTTTGTCACAAAGTTGGGGAGCATGTGTGGGATTGAATCTAAGGTAGTCAGACCAAAGGAGAATAAATATAAAATTTAATGAGCTAAATGTGTTAACATGGATGGGAAGAGAAGATTCAGTGTGCTAATATTAGCATCCTGGGTATGGTGTTAGATAAATTGGCTAATCAAAAACAGGAGTTAATTTCAGCTTAGATTAGTGACGTAGAAGTGCCAGGGTATTCT
Source organism: Felis catus (assembly GCF_018350175.1). NCBI lineage: Eukaryota > Metazoa > Chordata > Mammalia > Carnivora > Felidae > Felis > Felis catus. The sequence goes on from NC_058372.1 coordinate 58,452,286, forward strand.
TGGTATATATTAGGAGAAGTTCACAGGCTTATTGTTATGGAAATTGCTTGAATGGATCTATTATGTGTCAGCTGTTCAGTTGCCCCTTAATTTCTATCCCAAGAGAATAAAGGAAGGCATTCCTATCTCCTAGGAAGAAACTGCATTCACCCAGGAGGGCATTTTATTCACCAAAATGAAGAACAGGGTTGGTGAGGGAGCACCAGTGTCTTAACGAAGTTTGTGGTGATTTTCCTTTATAGGCTGGAGTGAATGTGGGATGTTAAAGTAAAATTGGGTTCCCCAGTATAAATTAGAATAATGGGATCCAAGAATGGATAAAAACTGTTGGATATGCTTGACTATAATATTTAAAAATGAGGAAATAGCCACATAAATCAGAGAAACATAAATAGAATTAAGTATGTAGGTCTGCAGGACAGAAACACAATTCAATTTGCCTATGTAGGGATTCCTAGCCTCTTACACAATTACAGACTTATGCTATGTCATGGACTCAGGGTCTCAACTGAAGGACAGTAAGTCCCTTTGAAGAAGGATCTTGTCATATAGTCACATGTGTTTCATGTATCTTCCTGAAGGTTTCCACAGAGGATTCTGAGGCCATTTACCAGTATGATTGCTCATTGATGAAAGAAAGATATTCAGGCCTTCTAAGTTCCTGGGAAACGAATGGCCCTAAACTTATGCTTATCTTTGAAATACTCTTTCCACCAGTAGAAGTGCACATTTATTTAGGTCTGGTAGATGGATCACAAATCCATCTTTTGTTTTGTTGTTTTATTTTCCCCCAGAGTCTCTGAATATCTAGTGTAGTCAATATACTTAGTAATAGAATTTCCACATTGGAATAAGAACTGTTACGCAGGAAAGCCCAACTGGAAGGTCTTGAAATGCCCCTTTAGACTTATCAAGGTTTCAAACCAAAAGCAATTCTGTACCCCTATGGGACTTGTAGTGATTAGTGTCCCCTTCAAGCCTTGTGAGTTACAGGAGTGGCGATTCAAAGCATGTTTCTATTTACTTCACTAGATTAGACAGTGCAAAAGCCAGATGGCCATACAAAATAGTAGAAATAATAGAAGATTATCAGAAACTCAAGAAGGTTGTGATATAAATTTTGAGAGCAATTCTAGATGTTAGATCTCTATTAAGATAAACAAATGTAGCCCTTGGTGCCTGGAGAGCAATAGTGATCCGGCAAATGAGTCTTATTTATCCTAATCAATGTGTGTCCGGTTGAATTTTTCCAACTGTTTTTTTGAAAGATATTTTAAAAGACCTAAATAAAGACATAGCAATTCTTTTCAAATTGATCTACAAATTCAATGAAATCCCAATAAAAATTCTACCCAGTCTTTGTTTGCTTGTTTGAATGAAGGGATTTATGTGGAACATGTTGATTGTAACAGAAGAAACTGTCCAAAATAACTAAAGCTTCTGGAAGAAGATTAAAAATATTGCATTACCAATATTGAGATATTCCAAAGTTAAGTAATTAAGATTTACGGTACTGGCACATAGATAGCTAACTGAAATAAGGAAACAAAATAGAGGCAAAGAAATAAACATATTCATTTATAGGGATTTGATCTGCAACCAAGAAGGTGTTGTAGGTCAGGCCAAGCAGTGAGTAACAGATGAACTTATGCAATACATATAGCAGGCACAATTGGTATAGCATATGGAAAAATGAATGTAAGATTCCTACCTTAAACACGCACAACATACCACACACACACACACACACACACACACACACACACACACTTTCCAGATAAATTGATTTAAATGTGAAGGGTGAAACTTTATTTTATTTAAAATTTTTTTTTAAGTTTATTCATTTTTGAGTGAAACAGAGACAGAGAGTGAGTGGGGGAGGGGCAGAGAGCCAGAGAAACACAGAATCCAAAGCAGGCTCCAGGCTCCAAACTGTCAGCACAGAGCTCCATGAGGGGCTTGGGGCTTGAACTCATGAACCATGAGATCATGACCTGAGCAGAAGTTGGATGTTTAACCAAGTGAGCCACCCAGTTACCCGAAAACTTTAAATATTTTAAAAGGAAATCTAAGCAACATCTTTTTGTCATAGAATAAACTTTTTTAAAAATATTGAACCAGTTTTGAATCCCTGGATTAAATCTTACTTGATCATGGCCAACAGTTTTTTAAAAATCTATTATTGAATTGAGTTGCTAATATTTTTGGTTTTTCCTTTTCTTTTTTGTTGTGTCTTCATCTGTTTTTTTTTTCTTTTTTTTATGAGGGTAATGCTGGCCTCATAGAATGCATTTGGAAGTTTTCCTATCTCTTTTATTTTTTGGAATAGTTTGAGAAGAATAGCTATTAGCTCTTCTTTAAGCAGTGTAAACATTTTAAACAAGATGAAAAACGCAACCCATAAACACACATTAATTTGGTTAGATTAAAATTAAATTTTAGCACTCAAAACATCATAAAGATGGTGAAATGTCAAGCCACAATCAATAGAATATTTTTAGTACATACAGTATAACTAATGAAAACAGTAATAATTAAAACATATAAAGATTCTTACAAATCAAGAAGAAGAAAACATAAATGGGAAGATGCTATAAATAGGCATTTCTAGAAAGGAAAAATTAGGGACTCCTGGGTGGCTCTGTTGGTTAAGCATCTGACTCTTAGTTTTGGCTTGGGTCATTATCTCATGGATTTGTGAGTCTGAGCCCCGTCTGCGGCATCATGCTGAGGATGTGGACCCTGCTTGGGATTCTCTCTCTTCCTCTCTCTCTGCCCCTCCCCGACTCAGGCTGTCTCTCTCTCAAAATAAATAAATAAACTTAAAAATTGCATTAGGATGGAAAAATTAAATATTTTGAAATGGCTGAAGAAATGCTTAAAGTCATAAGTTATGATGGGAGTAGAGAAAAAAACACACACACACAAGGAGATAGAATTTTGCACGCAGCAGATAAGCCCAAATGAAATATGTAAGAATGTAAATAGGGACATTTTTTCACTTTTGTTAAGAGTGTGAATATTCCATTTTCAAAGTGAATTGAAAAAAAATGATATAATACATGTGAAAACATCTACTCAATAGTGCAATTATTCCATTTTTAGATACCAAACTAAGGTAACATTAGTACTTGTGTATTGGGGAAATATTTGAAAACCGAAATTATATTATTATGTCTAAGAAAGAAGAGTCAAATAAACCAGATATCTATGATCAGGAGAATGATAAACAAATGTTGGCACATGTTTAAATGGAATATTCTACAACAGTTAAAACTGAGCAACTGATACATGAATAATGCAGAAATATTTAACAAAATGAATTGTTTCTGAAGATGATACACAATATTATTTCACTTATATTAATATGCAAGCTAAGTGTTTTATTGAGGCAGGCATACAAATGAAATGGTTAATGCTGTATATTTTTAAAGTGTTTACTCATTTTTTGAGAGAGAGAGAGAGAGAAAGAGAGCATGGGTGGGGGAGAGGCAGAAAGGGAGGGATGGGCAGAATCCAAAGCAGGCTCTAGGCTCTGAGCCATCAGCACAGGGCCCCACAGGTTCATGAACCTGTGAACTGGTCTGAAGTTGATCATGACCTGGGCTGAAGTCCGGTGCTCAATTGACTGAGCCACTCATGTGCCCCAACTTGATAGTGTATGTTAAAGGCAAGGTAATGGGTTAAATAGGTGATGGGGATTAAGGAGAGCACTTGTGATGAGCATCAGGTGATGTATGGAAGTGTTGAATCACTATATTGTATACCTGAAACTAATATTACCCTGTATGTTAACTAACTGAAATTTTAATAAAACTTAAAAAACAAACACAAAATAAAATCTTGGTTGAACAACTACAAAAATCATGATATTCAATACGATTGTATGGAAGAGTAGAGGAGTACTTGGGTTTAAGCAAGTAAGTATCTGGGTTAAGGATACTGGGAATATTATGCTTAAGTTGAATGATGGGTGAATATATGTTCACTTTACTATTTAAATATCATGTATATAAAATAACTGAATCAGTAAATGTAGTCTCTAACCTGTTTGACAGATCCACGCAGGTTCCATCATTTTTGCAAGGTCTAGAAGAACACTCATTTGTATCAAGATCACATAGAGGTCCAGAAAACCCAGGTCTGCAAATACATCTTTTAAACAAGACATTTAATGACTCCATTAATATAAACATACAAAGTCAAAGCTTCAAATAACTGTAGCATGGCAAATGGTTAATAACCAGAAATGTTGTTTAATTTGTCAACTGAAATTATACACATGGATATATTTAGATACATCTAGATGCATAAACTTGAATCCAGATATTTTTGGGTTTTCTGTACCTGAAATTGTTGACTCCATCTTCGCAGTCACCATAATTCTGGCAGGGAAGAGAGAAACACTCATTCACATTAATTTCACAATGTTCACCCTCAAATCCTGCGGAAAGATGAGATGGATATAGATGAGCAATCCTCACTTTAGAGTGTGAAAATCAGTCAGTGGTAAAGGGTCTGGAGAATATGCTCTTAGAGGAAGTTTATGGGAAAAAAATTAAATAAAGAAAGAGAAAACACCTCATCTATGGCCTCTCATATAACTCTATTTCACATAACATATGAATAAAATTATGTTAGTTTCTAATTAATGAGTTCAAATGAAAGAATTAGGGGAGGAATATTTTACTCAATCCTTTGGGAAAGTGGGGTCGTTGCTAATGTTGCTGTTGTTTTAAGGTATTTAAATGTTTGAACAAGAAGAACTGAAACAATCTGGAAAGGAAATGAATTAATGTGACGGCTGATCTTAACATAAAATTGAGCTTCAGCAATCAAATTTATTCAAGGCAGTTAGCAGATGAGGCAAATTATTTAATTACTTTCCATATCCAAGTGATTCAAAGAAAACAAATTATTTTGATCCATAACTACATAATCAGTCATCCATTTAAACACATGCCAGTTATTTTTTTTTAAAAAACAAAGAACATGAAAAAAAAATGTACAGAATTATGAGAGGCACTTGTAATTATTTCAACACTTGTGTCAGAAAAAAAAATCAGTATATCACTTTTTAAAATGCATTTAATATTTTAATATTTATGATGACAATTTAAACAATTATTTCCATATTTCTATATTAACTAGGTAAATTGAAATATAGTCTTATACTCATTTTTCTTGCTAATATTTTTGTAATACTAGTTAGAGAATGTAAGAAACAAGAGGATTTTCCTTTATCTTACTTTTCCAGTGCTATAACTAAGTGCCAAATAATTGCAAATTTCTGACATTACAAATGACAATATCTACTCAAATTTTTTAGTTTGAAGAACATGTCATTCAAGTTGTTCTATTAAACCTGTAATTTTTATTGGCATATAGGCTAGGATCTGAAAGAGCATGATCTAGGGACCCATGAAGGGCCATCTTCCTACCACAGTTCTATCTCATAAAGTTTCTCCTCCTCTTTCTATCTTCAAATATCTCTTCACATTGAAAGTTTCAAATCATTTGTAATATCAGCATGGAGATGATATAGCACTGCTTCTTTGGTCTCTATTTCTATTATCATGATCTTTTAGCTTCAGCATCTACTGCTGAGTGGAATGTCCTCTATACTTCCTCATTTACAGTCCCAGGAGAGAACATGGGCTTGTCCTACTTCATCCTTTCACATCGTGCTATTAGCCATTGCCATTCTCTGTGGTGTCTACCACCAAGTCAAGTGGCAAACCTGCTTCTACTTGAGAGTTTGGGAAGTTGGTATTACCTCATAAAATCTGGCTGCTTTTAGGTGGGAGATAATATGGAAACTTAAACATTACTTAATCCAAAAGAAGGCAAGAGTAAAAAGGAACAAAGTAGAGATATGGTACTATAGAAAGTAGAAAACAAATAGCAAGATGATTCATTTAGGGCCATTATACACCAATATTTATATCAAATGTGGTTTTAAAAAAATACTTCAATAAAAGGCAGTGACAGCCAGGCTAAATAAAACAACAGAACCAACCACATGATTTCTAAAAGAAATTCACTTTAAATATAGAGATGACGATAGGTTAGAAGTAGAAAGATGGAACAAAGATGCACTATGAAACACTTATCAGAAGAAACCTACAGTGCCTATGTGTCTAGCAGATTAGGTAGTCTTTAGGACAAGCATCATTATTAATTTGTCCTATTTTTTTCTTACTCAATTATCAAAGCCTGCAAGTTAAGTTCTGAAGTTTAATGCTTACAATTTCATTCATGTACTAGGTTTGTATTGTCAGTATTAACAGTAAAATTAAAAAGAGTTATTTCCAAGTTAATACGGTTCTCCTAATTTTAGGTAAGCAAGGGTATCATTCCAACACATTTCACCATTCATCAATCCAATAATGCTATCCTATTTAAATTGTAACTGTCACAGCATAGTTATAAATAACATAAGCTTTTTTTTTACGTATATATATGTAAAAAAAAGTTAAAGATTTAGAACAGTGGATGCATTACACTATTCCTACTTCAAGCATGACTAGCTTTCTCTGGGAGGTAGAGTCTTCTGACACTAAGCTGTTTCTTAGAAGTGTTCGTTTGAGGCACTGGAACTCAGAGGCATTGGCTAGCTAGAGAAGTAATGCCAGTGTACCTCCCTAAGTTCAGCTGGGCTGATAAATCAGAAGAACATTCAGAACCTGGAAACTCAGGCAGCTCACAGAATAACCTTGTATTTGTGATTTTGCCTTATTCATTTAGTTTGACATTTCTGAGATGGAGCTTTGTTACCAACCAGCAACATGTCAATGGGTTGAGGAAATTAGATTGCTACAATTCAATAGACATTGGGAGAAAGAAATAAAGTAGACACAGAGTGCATTTAAAAGAAACTGAAGCTTTGCTAAGAAAGCTTGTGTTTGGGGGGTTTAAAGGAGAAAAATGTATATATACTTAGTCCTAAACTATACTTTCCATAGTCCTTGGTGTTAGAAGCAGATATTCATTCGTGTGAAGGCTATTTGTTTTGAATATATGCAGTGACAACTAAAAGTCTGTCAAAACTTTATAAGTACAGTTAATTCATCCCATGCTACTCTCCAGTTATTTATCCCTATCCAGACTATTAAGCTGACTCTATTAACTGCAATAGGGTTTTTTATACACAAACTGATTTTCTTATAATGTCTTGCCTATACATTGTCATAGAGAATGCATGTGACTAATCAATAAATATTTTTACATTTTCTCATCCTCTAAAGCATAATGGTAAGTTACTAAACTTACTCTTCATGTTTAGGAGCCAAATCAGTGTCAACTATAGGCATAATCTTTAAAATCACTTAATATTTTCTCATTTCTAAAAAAAATAGTTTTCACATGATTCTTTAGAGGGGATATCATAGATTATTTTTTTTAACATTTATTTATTTTTGAGACAGAGGAAGACAGTGCATGAGTGGGGGAGGGGCAGAGAGAGAGGGAGACACAGAATCTGAAACAGGCTCCAGGCTCTGAGCTGTCAGCACAGAGCTGGACGCGGGGCTCGAACTCATGGACCGCGAGATGGTGACCTGAGCTGCAGTCGGACGCTTAACCGACTGAGCCACCCAGGCGCCCCAGGGATATCATAGATTAAAGTACATTAACAATAGTTCGATTTTCGTGAAACTTGATTAAGAAACATTTTGTTATTCAGGGCTATACCTTGACAACTCTCCCATTAGAAGTAATACGACTTGGAACTAGGAATGAAAGTAAATAGGGGAAAAACTAGAGCATATCTTTTATGTATTCAATAAGTTAGTGTTAAAATCATACATTTTAAAATAAAAACTAAAAATATTAAAAGGGAATGATTTTCAAAAGTATTAGAAAGACATTATTTTTCTTTTTTCTTTCTTTTTCTGAGAGAGAGGGAGGGCATATAAGTGGGGGAGAGAGGCAGCAGAGAGAGAGAGACAGTGAGAGAGAGAAAGAGAGACAAAGAGAAAGAGAGAGAGAATCTTAAGCAGGTTCCATTTTCAGCACTAAACCCTATGTGGGGCTCGACCCATGACCCGAGCCAAAATCAAGAGTCTGACACTCAACCACCAGAGCTACACAGGTGTCCCTATATTTTTATTTAAAAATTTTAATTTATCTAGATTTTAAAACTTTATGAAAACAACTACAACAAAAAAGATATCTTTCTCTTGGCAAGTCAGAATTTTTTTTTAATATTGTTTTATTTTTATTTTAAAACAATATAATACAAATATTAGCATTGTCTTGAAAAATTAACCAACTATTACAAAACAGTTGCATTTACTTCTATGAAATAGAAAAGACAGAACTAATTTCTAGTAGGCTTAATATGGTTTTAACACTGATTTTAAGAAAATTTAAAAAAATGAGTATAAAAGCTGACATTTTCTTTAAAAATTTTTGATGTTTTAATTTATTTTTGAGAGAGAGACAGAGAGAGTTGGAGAGGGGCAGAGGGAGAGGGAAACACAGAATCTGAAACAGGCTCCAGGCTCTGAGCTGTCAACACAGAGCCCAACACGGGGCTCGAATTCATGAGCCGTGAGATCATGACCTGAGCTGAAGTTAGATTCTCAACCGACTGAGCCACCCAGGCACCTCTTAAAGCTAATATTTTAAAATTCAATAAATTATTGACATGTTTTTAAAGTTAACTAGCAACAATATATATTTTCTCTGAAGAATTTCCCCAATATAAATATCTACAGCTCTTTAAACCTAATAGATACATGCTACCAACATAAGCGCATATTTTGAATTCTCAAAAAGAGTAATTTTTAATTTAGACAAACTATATTGTCAAGTGACACATTTATTTGGTGCTTGGAATTATACACCTCAGGTAACATGGCATTACCGTAGTAATTGTATATGTGTTGGAGTAATAGACACATTTGAATGCAACTACTTGCTTCCTCTGGTACTACAAATCCATCATGCTTAGAATCCCAATTGTAAATCGACAGCACATGTAAATGATTTGATTCTTCCTTCCACTGTGACATTTTACAAGTACTCTTTGCCACATTCTAATCCTTTGTAAAGTGTCATTTTAAAAAACTTTTGCTCCGGGGCACTTGGGTGGCTCAGTTGGTTAAGCCTTTGACTTCAGCTCAGGTCATGATCTCAGTTGGTGAATTTGAGCCCCACATCAGGCTCTGTGCTGACAGCTCAGAGCCTGGAACCTGCTTTGGATTTTTTGTCTCCCTCTCTCTGCCCCTCCCCAGTTAACACACTCTCTGTCTTTGTATTTCAAAAATCAATAAACATTAAAAAATTAAAAAAAAAAGAACTTTTGCTCCTTTCACCTTGGAGACATATGGATGAAGTGGGTACATTTGGAAACTAAGCCCTGTAAATTAAAAGTAGTGGATAAGGTGGTGTTCTTGCCTACAAGCCAAGATATAATTCAAAGTAGAAAGATAAAGAAGCTTTCCTAAAGAGAGTATGAGAAACAAAATATACTTTAAGATGAAATGATTTTAGGTCTCCCACTGTACACACACATACTAATAACTCCACTGTATGCTGTATGCATTTTCTCCACATGCATTTTATCTATAGTCATCTCTACCTCTGTATCGTAACCCTCATGCCATTCTTATATTTCATTTCTACCAGTCTGAAGTTGAACTGCGTTTGTTCAACCTCTTGAACTTTATTAGCTCTTTCCCTTTACTATATGCATTAGAAATCACTCTTTTGATCACATACAATATAAACAAAAATACTAAGCTAGATAGAAGGAATGACATTTATTGGGTAGCCTAGCTGGAAGGATGCCCCATAGTCTGTAGAACTTATAAAAGAACCATAGGAACTGGCAGGATGAGTTATTCTTTCACAAACACTTCTCTCCTAGTGAATTCAGATCTCCATGTGAAGAGAACATGGAGTTGGCTGCATCCACTGAAAAACTCTGGAAAAAAGAAGAAGCCTCTTTCCTTAGTGTCAATTCCAAGGAAGGGCTCTCAGTGCCAATATTCCAGTCCCATGCTGATGTGGATCAATCATAATTGCCAGAGAGATGGAGTTTTCTATCTCTCTTAGCTTGAGCTCTTCCAAAATAAGAATATGAGATAATAATATGTACTCAGGTAGCTTATTTGAGAGGTGATCCCAGGAATTCCTGCAAGGGAGTGGGGAGATAAAATAGGGGAGAGAGGGGCTTAATGAGTAGGCTACTGCGACGGGCAATGAAGGCTCCAAGGCTGCTGGGGATCCTCTTATGAATCATGTGGAACATAACTCAGAGCTCTCACACTCCATAACAAACTTTGCATCTACAAAGTAGGAACGTGGTACTTTACTGGTTAGTTAATTTATGTGTCTTTCCTTGAACTTAAGTTCCTTGAGGGTGTGTCTTTGCCATGCTTAATTTCCCCAGAACCTGTTTCAAGACTTGACACATGGTAGGAAATCTATATGTGTTTGTTGAATCAGTTAATAAAGAATACAATTTTTAGATTTCTAGAACCCTACCAACATCTATTTGCAAGATTGGGCAGAGCATAGTTCAGAGAGACACAAATATATATATATATATATATATATATATATATATATATATATATATATATATATGTATATGTATATATACACACACACACACACACACACACACACATATATATATATATATATATATATATATATACATATATATGTATATATACAGCATAAATGTTGAGGTAAGCTAATTGATTGCATACTAAATCACCAAAACCTAACACTTTATATAAGGTACCTAAAGTAACCCATTTGTTTCCAGGAATCTTGAAGAATCATATTTGTCTTTCTATGTGCTACTTTTATATTTATTAAAGAACTTATTTTTTTTTTACCACAGAAATTATTTAAACAAATAGGATTACATACAAAACAAATCTGTATTGAATTGTTACTGGTAGACACCTTTCTATCTACCTATTTTCCACTAGAAAATGGTGAATGTTCATAGGGATAAAGTTAACTTACCTCAGTTCTAAACAGAAGACAAAAGCACTGCCTTTACTTTCTCTTGCAAAACATGATCACCATAGTTCTGGTGTTTTACCTACACCTATAATTTTTAAGTTGCTCACATTGTACCCAAATGGATTGGATTGTTTTGACTCTAAGTTTCAATCACACTAACCAAAGTAGTTTACCTGGTAAGCATTCTATTTGGGATGAATCATAGTATCAGTTATTCTAGTTGCTGTTCTTCAGAGTGAATTTTAATGCCATTTATAATGTAGTTATCTAGTACATAGTCACATTACTACTCTGGCTTTGAGGTTTTATTTATATTCATATTTAAATTGTGATAGACCATACAGACTGACTAAAAACTGTGAACAGAATTTCAAAAACGCATATGCTGAACTCCAAGACCTTAAGCCTTAAATCTCTTTCCTCATGATACCCTATATCCTAGGCACTTAGCAAACACTAATAGCTTGCAAAGAATTCCAGTGGAGCTTCTAAATCCTGTATCTATATATGAGGTTAAGTCTTGGAATTCTTCATGGTTTTAAATTTCAGTACTTTTATTATTTTGTTTGTTTAAGTTTATTTATTTTGAGAGAAAGAGAGAGAGTGTGTGCGAGCAGGGGAGGTGAGAGAAAGGAGACAGAATTCTAAGAGAATCCTAATCCTGCTCTATCAGTCCAAAGCCCAACATGGGGCTCAATCCCTCAAGAACTGTGAGATCATGACCTGAGCTGAAATCAAGAGTTGGATGCTTAACAGATTGAGGTACCCAGGTGGCCCTTAAATTTCAGTACTTTCAAAATTGAATTTGATCAGAATATTTTCTTTAAAAAAATAATATGATGCCTTTGACGTAGATACTTTTTCAAACAACAAGTATTAAAGTAACTCAGGGCATAGTGTCTAAGCTATTCCACAGTCACCCTCTTTTTAATATTCTGAGGTAGTTTTTTAAAGCAATGTCACAGGCTTCAGTTTGATCTGCTACAGAGGTTGAAGTATTAAAGGCAATAGTGAGTAAACATTTTTTACAGTAGTTAGATCTCATTTACAGAAACTTACTCCTACATTTCCTTAGGTTTCGAAAAAAATTCAATTTCAAATATATATATATATATATATATATATATATATACACACACACACACACATATACATGTATACATAAATATATATATGAAGCAAAAGAGTTTAGAAATGATGTACACTTCAAATATCTCTTTGTGCTGAATCACAGTTAGAAACACATGATTCGTTGTGCCCGCCCACTACTCTGTCCAAAGCATTGATTTCAGTGCTCATATCTCTCTTAAACCCTTAAGTAGAACAATGAATTTTCAAGAAAAAAAATAAACCAACAAGATTTTACTAATATACAAGATGAAATAAATCTAAATTGTCCTCAAGATATTTTTGTGATGTTCATGAGGCTAGAAAATATTATTACTAATATGATAGTTGATAAGGTTTTATGATATCTCTGAACTTATTTTTCCTTCATCCCTCAACAGGAAAGGAATCTCACTAGATTATATAAATTCATTAAGTACATCTGTGAATTACAAATAAATTGTCAAAAAAATTATATGGAAAAAAATGACATGCCCCCAAAATATACCTGTCTTGTAGAAAACTATCTTTGGCAAAAATAGAGGAGGTTTTATTTTAATAGAGGAAATAGGCTACTGCCTCTCAATAAATATTATCCATTACTTCTATTCTGAGAATATATTAGTAGGCTAAGTAAAGCATCACAGAGTAATCCTGCTAAATAAATCAGCTCCTCCCTTGCTACTGAATAATATTTCATAAAGTTTCACTCTCAACATTTATTAAAAGGAAAATTCTTCATTTAAATTATTTACTTTATAATTACTGAGGGTTTCAGGGTATTAAGTGTTCCCCTCACATTTTTTCCTATCTTGCTTTTCCTGACTCATTCCTGCAAACATTTATCCATATACCTTATATGCCCATATTATTTGTTTTATACAGCCCATGTCATTTTTGCAAAAACAATTGCTAATGGCTTTCCACTTTGTAGTTCCAATCCCTCCTAAGGTCCAGAAGTTTCTGTCATGTATGTACATTCAAGGACTTGCCTCTATATCCTTACAATAGATTTTCTTATACATCAGGAATTTCTAGAGGTTTCATAAAAACAAACAAAAACAGCTTTGACTAAGATACCAATTAATTGGTACAGTCTAAGCTGACCTTTTGGGACAGAAGAGTAAAGAAGCACTATCCTTATTTTTAATAAACATCTATTCTAGTAGAATCAGTAACAAGGAAAGAGACATGAACCCATAAGTTGGCATTAGAAAATAACTAACAGTTGTAGGCTTTTATACACAACATGGTTTTTATATTGTGCTTATGACAAACACATTCCAGTTATAATGAAAATGTGCTAGTTTTATGATAGAAGCATTCCTGCTGAAGATAGTAATAGCTCTTGAGTAGTCAGCAATACATGAGCAGTAAACATTTATGCAGATCACCTAATCAGATCACTAATCAGATTTCTTTCAGTTACATCTGAAGAGATCCCAATCAAGCACCTTGAATAACTTGATATGACCCAGAAAGCCGGAAGTTACTCACTTCAGGAATAGCTGGATTTGGAGCTCCAATAATGTCTTTTGTGATCTGCCCGTCCTCTATCCCTTTCATAGGCTCTATTTTAGCGCACAAAGTAGCCACAAGAGTCACATGAAACTGGCATAGCAACCACAGCAGACATAAATGGTGTTCATAGATCCCTCCAGGAGGGAAGTTACAGTGAAGCATTTGATTACCCTAGATTCTATCTATGCTCATTTCTAACTAACTGCTATTGTAAGGAACACTACATGGACAAAATTCAAGAAAAAGAAGCTATTAACAATAGGAGAAGATTTCTTAAAAAACAAAAAAAAAAGAGCCCAAATCTATGAAGTTTTGCCTTTCCCTCACCCACTCCCCCTGGCCCCCCAACATCATGCTACTTAGGTTAACTTTTTAGATTATTTCTGTGGTCTGTTTATATACCTATATTTGGAGTCAAATACTCCCCCATATCCAATGTATATATGTAAGTTTTCTCTCACCCATTTTTAGGGAGTCATAATACCATAAATACAAAATAAACCAAACAGACAAAAAAGTGAAATATAACATTAAAACAAATATAGGCTCTTACCTTCTCTACACACACAATAATGATTTCCATCAACCAAAGTCAAGCACGTTGAGTTGTTTCTGCAAGGGTCACTGAGTGGATCACAGGGGCTATAGTGTTGATGGCAAAATTTTCCAGTATAAAAGGGTGGGCACAGGCATACAAAGTGCCCAGGAATGGAAGACTCATGACAAAGAGCTCCATTCATGCATGGGTCAGAGTCACATTCATTTATTTCTTCACTACAGTTTTGTCCAGTCCATCCAGGTGTACACTCACAGCTGAAATAAAATTTTAACAAGTATGAACAGTGCTGTTTCAAATGTATTCTTTGAATTTTGAATGTATTACTACATTGAACTAATTTGTAGTATTTTTATTTATAACAAGATTAATAAGCATAGTTTAGAAACATCGTTTACCTAATTTCCTGAGACAATTCAATGTATAATACGGCAAAACTGACTGCAATGGCAAAGATAAGATTTAAGAAGCATTTTCTAACGTGGTAGGCCACTGACACAGATCAGAGAACAACAGCGCTACCAATTTCAATTTTGGCAACTATTGAGTTTACCAATTGACAAAATTTCCTCAATTATTTCTTTTATGCAAAATAATGTTCACTGTTTATAAGCCTGAGATGATATTTATGCAATGTCTTTAGCAACATGTGACTCTTATAATCACCAGAGTATTTATAACAAGGTGTTCCTTTATGCTAAGCAAGTTTTTCATTTCATTTTTGCATGCTTTTAAGAACATCTTTCCTACTAATATTTGAATAATGTGGGAAAATTGAAGAGAAAGCAAATCACTAAAAAGTGAAGCATTTGGATCTTATCTGTACCTTACAGACTCTAGCTCGGTCTAACCCTCAACCATCTGGCATCTGTCATTCTCTCAGAAACTTTTGAGTTCAAATAGCAATTTAACCAAACATCTTCCATCAAACTAGTCTAATTCTTTTCCTATGAGGAGGAGGATTCTAGCAGAGCAGAAAAAAATGTTTGTCCATGTAATGTATTATTCAAACAAGGGAAATGGACAGGAAATGAATGGAGTAATACTGAAACCTGCCAATATGGAATGAATGGGAAGATTGTCCACCAACAGGTTGAGTGGAAGTCAATCAAAAACTGTGTGCATGTTCAGAGAGCAAGAGCACTCATGTCAGTCTATGGGCAAGGTAGAGCTGTAAATCTAAAGTAAATGTGTTATTTGGCAAGTGACAAATCATGAGACAAGGCATAGAGGATATTAGAAGAATTATTTTCAGAAAAACATTTTTTACTGATATATTAAATATTTAAAATAACTTGAAAAGAATATTATATTCCTGAAATATTTAACTTGCTTCATGATAAACAACATCTTGCTAAAAAAGAGAGATAGAATAGGGGAAAAAAAGAGGACAAGGAAACAAGGAAGGGGAAGGGGAGAAGGAAGAAAAGAAAGAATAAGTTATCTCATTTGCACTATGTTAATAAATACAGAATATACCAATATAGTGAGAGGAAATAGTTGAATGATTGGCTTGTACCATTTGAAATGAATTGAAAATGAATTCTAAATAGATATAATACTCATTGAAATAAATACTAAAATGAATAGGGGGAAAGATAGCTTTAGGCATAATTGACTAATAATATGTTTACTAGTTTAATAAGATTGAATACAAACTAAAAAAAAAGTGGAATTTACAGCTGTTTTTTAAGTTGGTAGTGTGCAGAAAGTTACTGCTACAATGCAAATTGAGTATTTATTTGTAAGGTATGTTTACAAGGCAAACCACAACTGAAACAATCTGTAACTCTGAAATGTAAAAATATATCTATGAATATGCTATTTCCTTAGAATGAGTAAAAAATGTGGATGTTTTACTTTCTCTTCTAAAAGGAAATGACATTATTTTCTTGACTATACATCCTGGTTTGCCTAGATAGGCCTGGCTTAGGCCTATTGTTCCAGTACAATGATTTACATGGTACCCTTTGATTTAACAAAAGTGTCTAAAGTGCTATTGTCTTCATTTTTGATTATACTATTAAGAAAAATGAATGTTTTCCAAAAAACACTATACTCTCAGTTATTTTCTAATCCTGCATATGATTTCATCTTGCTCTAAAATTTGTCTGTCATACCTTTGAAAAATGTATCCCATATACAACCTTATATTATAAACATTTCCATGACTAGCCTCCATTAATTAAACTTCTGGCTCCTCATTGTGATTCTGAATCTCTATATTCTCATGTACATAACATATGTTGAAAATATTATAAATATTGATGGATATATGGTCTTCAGTTGGAATCATACAGAGTTATCTGAATTCTTTCACTTGGGAAATTGAAGATCAGAGAGTTTATTGAAATTGGTAATCTCCAAGAATTATTATAAAGATTAAATAATATAATGAGTGAAAAGCATACATGATGCCTGACATCAATATTGCCTACCCACCTATGGTGGCCTCTAGGTGCTGTCACAGAATAAAATATATATATATATATATATATATATATATATATATATATATATATATCTGTATATATATATATATATATATATATATATATATATATATCTGTTATCCTATTTATGCTTAAATAAAATATGCATCTCAACAATGAGAAGTGCTTCAATTTCTAGTGGTACTTTTCACTTATTTGTCAACCACATCTTATTTTAAAATGGCCAAATATAGTATTCAATTGGATATCTCCAATAAAGCTTTAAAATAGGTAGAAAAATGTATTTTTTTATTCTCACTTTATAGATGAGACAGTCAGAAGTGCAAAGGATAAAAGTGACTTTTCCAAAATCACCTGGTTGGCAACTTGAGATCTGAGGCCCAGACCTCTTCCTTCAAGGTTCCCTCTTTTCTTTTTTTCTTTCTTGCAGGTTTCAAATCCATTATAAGAATATCCAAGATGTTGTGTAATAATATTAAAATTAAGTACAATCAAATCCCAATACAGTAGCTTCAGTGAATTTATTTAAAGTAGCTTTACTTCTAAAGTGCTGTTGCATAAATATTTATCTTTTTCTTCTTCTTGTATTCCTTCATGAGTACATAATTTCAACTTGACTAAAAGAGTTCCCTGTGAGTAACCAATAATGTTTGAATATTTAACATATGTGCTGACTGTTTGTTTTATCTTCTCACATAACAGGTGGCTCAAAATTTCATGTGGTGTCCTTACAAGGATCAAATCCTCAGGAAAGCATCTGGCCATATGTCAACAGGACTGATGATGCCAAGGTGAGGCCTCTGGAGATGAATGGATATTTGCAGAAAATAAAGTTCTAAAGAACAAAGCCACTATTTACAACTAACAGACCTATACATTTATATATTTGAATCTGCTTTTATACATATCAGAGAAACTAGTCTGATGAATGGAAAAACATGTTTTATGTGAGAGCTTCAGTCTGGTTTTTAGCTTGTACTATGAAATAATTTCTGGATTCAGTATGAAATGGCAGGATTCTCCAAACTCACAGCTAGAAGCAGGATTTTTATGGATTGAAAAACCAAACAAGCAAAAACACGTACTCTATGACTTTTTGAGGATATGATTTCTAGTAATAAATACTCAAAAACTAATTTAGTGTATACTTAAAAGTAGATTAATATGTTCTAATTTGCTGTCTTCCTCAGTGAGATAACCAAAAATTCACTGGCATAAAATACACTGAATTCCTTCTAAGTAAGAACAACATTTCAATTCTTAAATGTTGATTTAATCTACCAAAGCTAAGAATAGAAAATAAAGTAGATGTCATTGTTATAAAACAGGACAAAGGAATATTCATGAAAAATATCATTAGCTTAAATAATCTTAGTAGATTCCCATTTCTAAATATTAACCATTCTATATGCTCACCTTATCAGAAATATTGATATCCAATGATTAAATAATATTTGGCAATATTTATGTATTATGTATTTATGTGTGTTTGTTTTGTATAAGTATACCAGCTTTTCTGGCTGTAAACTTATAAATACAAATCTAACAGTATACATAACTTAAAAGAGTCTTCTTATATGAATTAATCCACTTATTCTTTGTTGTGGCCATTATTTTGATGCAAAATAAAATCCCAATTGAAACTAGCAGGTGAAAAAGAAATAGTAATACTATAAGTAATAAAATAGAATTGTTATCTTTGTTAATGTCTTAAAACGTTGAGGGCACATAAAAAGGAAGAAATTTAAAAAATACAGGCTATCAGCTAAGTCATTCACTTTGTATTTTATTGTTTTATCCATTCACCTGTTGTTCATATGTAGTTATCTCATCAGGTATACCTTAACAAAACTACATTAATAATGAACTCTAAGATATTCACTACTATACTTTTAGCCACTGCAATCCTCTTGTAATAAAATGTGGAAAACCATTTAGCTCACTTAGACTGGTAAAATTTGTGTCAAATAAACTATTTTATTAGTAACAATAAAAAACAAGAAAACGGGTTCAAAAACTATTCTGAAGAGCAAGTGTAAAGATGTAAAACATAAGAAGATTGTATATGGGTGGAATGAACAATTAGAACGGCCTAAAAAGTTATAGCAAGGCAAGACTGAACAACAGCAACGACAGTGAAACTAAGTTATTTTACATTCTACCCTTGAAGATATTTAACACTTTCTTTTTGTTTTTAAGTATAGTAGTGACACAATCAGATTGCTATAGAGTAGAAGATGGATACATGGGGAGAGCTTGGTAGCATGAATATCATTTAGGAAGCTATTGTTTTATTGTTGATAAGAGATTATGAGGATCTAAGCCAAGACGTTAATTAGTTATACCATATTTAAAGTACATTTCTGATGTAGGTTTGAGAAAATTTGGACAATGATTAGTGTAAGTTAATGAAGCAGAGGGAGTAATGGGGGGTTCTTGGTTGATTTTAGCTTATTTATATTATTTTAGAAAGGTAATGGTGATTACCTTTAGGTGAAATAGGAAATAATACAGAGGATGGCAGAAGATGAGATGTTTAATATATAGTTACTTAAATTAACTGCATGATTTAAGACGCTGTCCTATATGTAGTAAGATATTCAAATATGGTACTCTGGAAAAGTTAAAGGTTGTGATAAAAATTCAAGGGCCATTCTAACAAGCATTATCAGGAATAAGTTAGTATCAAATAATTTTAACATTGACCACTTTTAACAAAAATATAAAGCTAATTTATTAAAAATATAGAATAGCACCTCTATATTATGTGATATAATCTTAAATGTTTTCTATTGGACCTATATTTTATAAAATATTTATATGGCACAGAATAAGTAAGAAAGGATCATACTAGTCAGATTACCTACAAGCACTTGACTGTGAAAACAAGTCTTTTATGTTTTTTTAAGGGTGAAGAGAGGGTAGGTGGAGGGAGGGAAAGAGACAGAGATCCACTCTTCATAATTTGGGATACATACTATTAATCTATTTATAGACAGAATATATAAATAATTTATATATACTGAAAAAATTATTTTCTATACTTAATTTTAAGCAAGGTACATTTTGATGTAAATGAACTATTTGGATATTTCCTTGGAATAATTCTATTTAAATTATCTGTACATTTCCAATATTCTACATGATTTAATCTCCTGTGCTGTGTGAAAAGACAGTTGATCAACAGGCTTTTTCACAGTTGTGGAATTCAAGTTGTTGATCAGCATCTCCAAAAATAATTCTAGGCTTTTTCAAGATTCAAAGGATTCCTCATTTCATAGCAAGAAGTTGATGTTCCAGCCAAGCAGAAACACAAAATGCATTGGGTCAAACCTCTAGTAAATTTACATTTAAAACCTAAAGAATCTGGTGAAATGCGTGTTGCATTTGGGAGAAAACCCAAAATTTACACATTTAAATCTGGGACTAGAACATAGATCCAACTAAATATTGGACAGCAAAAGCACATGAACATTTTTGCCATAATGATCATAATATGGAAACTGTAAGAATGTGATATTTGATCACTGAGACAGATGGTCAGATTTTACTAGGGTTTTTAAAGCTACAATAAACATAAGAAAATAATCTTCAAAGTTAAATTAAAAAAAAAGAAAGTAGATTTTTTTTAATGACAATCTAAATAAGGTGAAATAAAACGCTTACAAAGAAAGGCTGAATATACCATCCTTTGGGTTTACCTATTGATATAGGGATATGGCTTAATGCTATAAATATGAGGAACATGAATAATTACATGACTCAACTTCAATCAAAACCTCAGTTTATATATAAAATACATGAATTTAATATCTTTTTAAGTTTTTTTAATGTTTATTTTTGAGAGAGAGAGAGAGCACGCACGAGTGAGACAGCATGAGTGGGGGAGGGGCAGAGATAGAGGGAGACGCAGAATCTGAAGCAGGCTCCAGGTTCTGAGTTGTCAGCACAGAGCCTGATGCAGGGCTCAAACCCATGCACCGAGACATCATGACCTGAGCTGAAGTTGGATACTCAACTGACTGAGCCACCCAGGCGCCCCATGAATTTAATATCCTTAAATTCTTATACACTATATTTCATTTTTGTGTTTTGACAGGGTGTGTGTATGTTTGTGTGTGTGTGCGTGTGTGTAAAGAAAACAAATTGATGGTGTGTCAGTTTTCCTGAGCAAGTAAGTATTTCTTCTGGCTCTTGGTTTTTCCCAAAATGGGTCCTTTGGACAAGTCAATGTAAGTCTGCTTTTACATATAATTTTCTAAATATTCAGATAAATTTACAGTTTTTATTCTTTAAGTGTTTATCTAAGTATATGCATGCATGTGAATGAGAATGTAGATTATAAAGTATATACAGTGTGTTCAAACAGTGTTCAAACTGCATTTAAAAATACATACATATACATATATATATATATATATATATATATATATAGCATTTTAAATACAGTTTGAGAATGTATAAAATCTCTACATACATATTTTTTCTTTTAAGTACAATTTGAGTAGGAGACAGACATTTAGAATACAAAATAAGAGGCCAGAGTGTTATTTAAAGGAACGAAAGTACTGAGATATGGAACTTAAATTTATGAACATTTTGAAAAATAACTCATAAATGTGCAGTATGTCAGAAGTTTTACAGGGAGAAACATTTTAAAGTCCAAATTTAATAAACATCAGACTTTAAGTTGCAAAAGAAAATCAACTGAGCAAGCAAAAGCCTAAGTACTTTCATACATTCTGAAAATGTATTATAAGCAAATAGGAAATGAAATAAATCTTTGGTTTGTTGTTGGGACTAGCAGTATAATAAATGCTATAACTGTTAGAAACTGTGTGTGTGTGACATATATATGTATCAGGAATTTATACTAATTACTAATTGTACCTTCTTAGTTCTAGGCTGTATGCATATAATACATACAATTGTTTATGAACTATAGCACAATTTTGGTTAACTAATGTCAAAAATATGTGAAATAAAAATACTTAAGAGGAAAGCTAATAAGTATTTAGAGACATAAAAATTACTATGGGCTTATTTTTTCATTAAAATTTAACATTATCCCCTTTAAAATGATCTAGATAATATTCCAAACTGCCTTTTATTTCTTTTTAAAGGAAGTATTAGATTATAGAAATAAATAAGGAAAACAGAGATGAGAAAAGAGGAAAAGGGACAAGGGAAGAAGCAGAGAAATCTCATTCAAGGGTCATCTGTCTCATAGGAGCTATGTGGAAGGTATTTATATGTATGATCCTATTTCTTGACTGGCTTCTTCTTGGCACTTGGCTAGTCAATCCTGAGAAACTTTCGTAACTTGGTGGTCCATATTAACTATGGAAGAGATTCCAGAATTATTAAACAGTGGAAAAATAAATCAAAAGTTCAGAAAAATAAGCATGCTAAACTAAGTATTCTATGTAAGGGCACAAAACAGATCTCATTCTACTGGAGGATGTGGAGACCACTCTTTTTATTAAAGTGGTTAACACATATGCTTTTCAGAGGAGCATCAGCTTCACTGAGAATCTTAGTGTCACTCGTCCCTTGAATGATAGAACTGATTATAGGAGATACTATTACCAAAATTAGCTCCTGTAAGAAATAGAGATGATAGGATTGGAGAATTTAAAAGAACCAGGTGGTGACACATAATCTTCAGAACAAGTAGGGCACAATCATAATGATCACCAAGGCTAGAGGGGTAGTCAGGGGGGCCCTGATCCTCAGAGAACCATGGAGACATTTAATAAAACACATTGTCTGTAGGGGCAGGATAGATGAGTAGATAAGGATATTCTCCAATTTATGTAATCAAAATAAATCAAGACTGGATAATTAGGAGGCTGAGGGTAGCCTCTCCAGTTAAAAATGATGATCCTTTGCCCAGTTTTCAGACCTCAAACCCACTTGATTGAAAGAGAGGCCAGGTGCCCTGGAGAAAACACACCATATCACTACAAGATATAGTAATGATTCCACCAGCAGGATCTATGGCCATTTACTTTTGTAACTACATTTAGGAGAAAGAATGGCAAACATTTCAAGGATACTGGACTTGAGTTCAACGTGACATTGAAATCTAGGTTTCAGAAGCTTCATTGCCCTAGTTTTAGAATGGAGGAATATGGAAGCAAGGTAATAAATGCACCTGGCCCAGGTGTAGCTCACAGCTAGTTTCACAGGTCTGTTTTCCAGACCCTGAATATATATACCTGGAATGGACTTTTAAGTTGGTAGAACTTCCACACCATTTCTTTGTCTGGAAATTATAATCATAATGAATGCTAATTGGAAGCCATTAAACCTGTCTCCCCACTAAACTCCCACCCTCCAGCCAGTAACATGATTTAAAAAACAAGATATCACCCTATGGGAAAAGCATAAACGGTGCCACCATTGAGGCAAAAAGCAGATCCACTATTATTTCTCCACTCCATTCACCAGATTGGCCCCTCCAAAAAATACATATCACTTTGAAGATGACAACAGACAAGTCAAGCTCAACCAAGTAGTACTTTATTTGCTTCCATTGTCCTAGATGGCACATTTGAAAAGCAGAGTAACACTGCCTCAGATACACAGTATGTGGCCAAGAATGCAGAAGTCTTTTCTTTTCTCTTCCTATCAGGCAGGAGGCTCAGAAACAGTGTATATCATTTGGAACAGAAAACAGTATACATCTAATGTCTTAAGGCTACATTATCTCTCCCACTGTATTATAATCTGAAGGTAACTGGACTGTCCAGACATTCTTCAGACTGTCACACTGATCCACAATATTTATGACATTATTCATTATTATGTTAATCAAACTGGAAGAGCAATAAATGGTAAATACGATGAAAACTTTGTGAAGATACACATGGTCCAGGCAGTGACTGATAAAATTTATGAAGACTCAAGCTCCCATCACAAAAATGAAGTTGTTAGAGATCCAATGTTATAGAGCATCCTGAGATATATCTTCAAATATAAAGACAGATTATTTCATCTTCTACCTCACACACTAAATACAAATTAGTGCATCTTATACTACACACCACCAAAAGGGAAGCACAACACTTGGAAGGCCTCTTTGGTTCTAATGGCAGAAACATTGTTCCAACCTACTCACGTAAGGATATAGATGGCTGGACACTTTACATGAGTCCCAGACCAGGAGAAGACTTGGTAAATGGTTCAGGCCAAAATGCAAGTAGATTTGTCTTTTGCACTAGGAACCTCAACAGGCTCTGTAGTATTAGAGTTATTAGTGGTATTAGTGATGGCAAACCCCAGTAGATGAATTATTACACAGACCCCTATGGTTAGAGCAAAAGACTAAACCCCCATGCCTCCATATGGGACAACTCTATTGGGCCATCCCTGTTCTGGAGTTCCTGGTGGAATTTGGGAGCCTCTGATGTCTTTCCATTGCAATTCATCCTCTGCTTCTGTCCAATTATGCATCTTTATTATGCCCCCAAGTATTCTATTTAAAAAAAAACTTTATCATGATGTAAATGATATATAAAAACATTGCACATACATCAAGGGTACTCCACAATAAACTTCCAACATAAATTTCCATCTCAGAGTTTGATTCCTGAGGATTCACAGGATGCAACCTGTGATGCATTCACTATGAGTGAGTGCCAAATGCTTTCACTCTACTTCTAGAAATATACACATGCATGGGCACAAAAATATGTTTTATGTTCTTTTTTGTTTCATTGTTTATAATAGCAAAAAATCAGAATAATATAAATGACATTAAGAGGGTACTGGTTATATTATCTGGAATAATTAAATAAAATGATATACTTTTGCAAGTAATGAGCTATAAAGATATCCTTTTAAATTGTCATTAAATAAATACCACTTAAATTCTAATGTAAAATGTTAATTCCTATTATATGTGACATAATGTTTGAATGTATATGCTTCTGGAATTATAGAAAAATTTTAGAAGCTTATAAGAGACAGTAAAGCATACGGAGTAAAAACATGTTATCAGAGGGTCATGTGTTCTGGAGTCAAACGTTATATAGCAGCTGTGTAAACTTGGATAGGTTATACCTCAGAGAATCCATTCTCTAAAAACTGGAACAATAAAGTATAATTCTCAGGTAGGGACTATATTAGCCACTACTCATAAAATATTGAGAAGTACCTGAAATACATGAACTCTTTATATGAACCTGAAATCAACTCTTTAAGACTATTATTATTAAATATAACATATCGAACAATGTGTTGAGTAGGAGATGAAAATTTTTTTCCTTAATATAATTCTATACCAATAACTTTTTCACTTAGATCATGTGATATTCTTAGAATAAAACAACTTCTATTTTCAGTGGCTTGCTTTTTATCTAAATTATGAAGCCTACTTTCATTCTATTGCATGGGCTGCTAACCCATGCTTTTTCTTTTATGTGTTCTATTTTACGTTCTACATATAGAGATCTGTGTGTAGTATTTGCCCATAAAGGTGAATGCATTCCCTTTGGATCCCCTCATTGTCAACCTGGTAGCTGCTCAATCCTTTTAACATCATTCTTTGGAAATCTGATTAAGACACATTTCACTTTTTCTTTGCAGGACATCTCTGTTATTGGGTGACAGCACCAGAAGTCATCATCCATCAATTAACTTTCTGCTTAGCTTGGCATTGTTGCCAAAGTGTTGATGTGGATGTGTCCACTTTCCTTGCTGGTACTTCCTTTCTCCTTGGGTAGAAGAGTGCTGCTGTACCAGAGAGAAGCCTCTTTGCCCTGCCTGGTTTCTGCTGCAATAGGCTTTCTACAAATCCTGAAGCCCCCCCAGAAGAGCAACTTCTGAATTCAGTTGGCCTATAATGGTAGAAGAGATGCTTGCCTCTAGCCTTCACATTTCTAAAATAGAAGATAAGACTAGCCCTTCTCCAGATTCCTCACCATTATGCTGGAAAGATTGTTAGAACACAGCTCTGCAATTTTATTTATTTGTTGTTTTTTTTTACTCTGATCCTATCACACTATATGTTGCTAACATCCCTAATATTTCTGGCAAGTGCACGATGCTACTCTCTTGTCACCAGGGCTGATGCTATCTTCCTTCTTAATTTGGCATTGTTCACTTAGAAAGGATGTAGGAAGTGTCAACTTAGATAGTTATGATGAATTTGACATCTTAGTAAGAGTTTTCAGACTACCATGTCATTAGAGGTACCACAAACATACATTTTTGTCATATGAAGAATTTGAAGCATTTATTGAAAGAAAGTTTATTATTTCTTCACATATGCTCAACAGTAAAATATCTGACTTATTTAGTGATGCAGAGATTGTCTTCTCTAAATATTTTGTAGTGACACTAATGATTTCATTTCCTTTTGGGATGCCTTTAGCAGTGAGTAAATGCCAAGTCAAGTTGACTAATCATAGTAGAAAAGTTGTACAGTGAAAATAATAGTCCAAATTTGACACATGTGGGATTGAAATCTGGAAAATTGAACATATCAAGTTGCTGAAAGAATATATTGCTTTCCAGGGCTTGATTGTGAGTAAATAAAAATAAATGATCTTTTAGTGTTTTGTTTTGAGTGCAGACATGTATAAGCTATCAATCAATATGCATGTATTCGTTTTGCTCCAAATATGAAAATATATTCTAATTTGAGTAGTACATTGTTGAGTTTAATTTTTTCTTTGAGATTTTCTAAAGGAAATGTTTGAAATTCAAAAGTTTTGAGTATATAAACACCACTTTATTTATGTCTATATTACATCTAGTGTTATACTTCAGAATATTTGTTAATATATTAATTCCAGTGCTACTAGATGATGCAATTGTGAGGTATGTAAAATTCTAAGATATGAAGCTCTACCAGTTGACTCTCTCAGATCCATTCTCCAGTTGCTCAAGGCATTTATGTTGTTGTCCAATTGACCATCAGATTAAGGTCCCATCCTATTCTGTTTTAAGGGATTTCCTGTTCTCTCTCCATCAAATCTTATCTGTCTGCACCCCATGTCCTTAGTAATTTATTCAGCAACTAATTAATGTACTATTTTTATCAATGAATGGAATAAAATGTTTATCCCTTTCCCACATATTTTCAGTTTAATAAAATCCTTCAATGTCTCCATTGAAAGTAGGTTGCAACATCTACCATTAAAACCAGACAATATGTTAATGTTTTTAAGGATGATAACTGTTCCACACCAAGAATTATATTCATTTTAATTTAAATACATCCTCTAACATTTATGACAAATTTAGCTTTTTTTTCATTTTTATTATGCCTATAAAGTTTTTATTAATAAGGAATACATATATGTTAGAATTTTTTAATGTTTGCTTGTTTTTCTTAGTTTTCTTATTTTTATACATAAATCTATTCATTTTTGAGTCAGATTTAACATAATTTATGTTCATCTGTTTCCTCCTAAACTCTATAAATATATAACTGATTTTCCTATGCCAAAGGCTTTTTATTTTTAATTTCATATTATAGATACTGTAATATAGAGCTGGGAAAGTAGTGTGGAGATTATCAGTTATGTATGACACCCATTCTCTCTTGCCTATTTCTTCATGTAATTGATTCTATTCAGGTATCTACTCCTTCCTTCGTATTTCGCATGATAAATGGGAAGTTGATTCTATGCCCAAACCTCATGTCAAGGGTGAATATGCTTGCTTTAAGACAGTGAATTTCAACTTTGACTACACGTTAGAATTACACACTAGTTTTTGAAAATCCTAAAGTTCAGATTGCATCAAAAGCTGAATAAATCAAAATCTCTCTGGGTGCAATGCAGGTCTTCGCATTTTTTAAGTGGTTCTAATGTGCAGCCAAGTTTAGTCAACTTCTGAAGTAACTTGTTTAGGAACTCAGGTATAAACTAATTAACATTGATTTAGCATGGGTTATTTGACACAATGCATAAGAGGCATGATGTTTGCTAAGGTCTTGTGAGAAATATGTTTTCTCCCTCTAATGAGGGAGCCTCGAGAAATTATGCTCTCTCTCTTTCATCTGATGCCATGAGGTATATATGTGAAACTAGGATGGCTAATACCTGTCACTTTGCCACCATGAAGGAATACTTTTATTGACACTGTAGGAGCCAAGGACACGTTGTCCCAAGATGGGTGACCTTGGTTAAGATACAATCAAAACCCAGTAGATTCAAGAAAAGCTCTTTACCTCCTTCTCAACTGACTGCCAGTACCAGGTAAAAAGCTATTAACAGAATTTCCTCTTTACCGAAGAAAGTCACCTGCATAATAGGGCAATCTTTGTTTTCCAAACATCTCTTTGGCCTTCCTGGTAATAGTCTTTCTCCCCTTTGTGTCTCCAGATCCTATCCCTCTCCTTAGCTCATATAAGTGTCTGGATGCACGACTGTCTTTGGAAATTCCATGTCTGTGTTGATTCTCCATATGTAGAAAACTAAACTTGATTTTCTCCAGTTAATCTGCCTCATGCCAATTTGATTCTTAGTTCAGCTAGCACCTTGAAGGGCAGAGTAAATTTTTACTCCCCAACAATACATTCAGCATGCATAATATGGCTCAGACAAGTTAATCTCAGAGAAATAGGGTGATTTCCTACTCATGTGGATCACCTTATCTCTGGACTTTTAGATAAATGAGCTTGTGATTTTGTTATCAGTGAAACCACTTTGAATCATATTTTCTCATACTTACAGTTGAAACTCTTTTTCTCTAATATATATCTAAGAATCATATAATTCTGGTAAAAATAATATTTACAAACACTTGATATTTTTCATTAATTTTAATTCATAGTAACATGTTGCATTTTTTTGCATGTGTTGGATCATTAGGTCAAGGAAAACTCATTAAAACTATTTTAATATTTGGGACACCTGTGTGGCTCAGTCGGCTAAGTGTCCGACTTCAGCTCAGATCATGATCTCATGGTCTGTGAGGTTGAGCTGCATGTTGGGTCTATGCTAACAGCTCAGAGCCTGGAGCCTGCTTTGGATTCTGTGTCTCTATTTTCTCTGCCCCGCCCCTTCTCACTCTCTGCGCTCTCAAAAATAAACATTAAAAAAACCTATTTTAATAGTTTAATGAATATAGCAAAAATTTCAGCAACTAGCTTAAATTCTTCATTTTTTTTAAAGATCACTGATTGAAATACAAAATGGGGTTAGTTTATCTGAAGGAATGAAAGTAGGACTTTAAAATCAATGCCATGTATAGACCAAAAGAAAAAAAAATCTATAGATCCACAATAGATCCATAATGGAGATTATTTACATCTGGTGCCTCTATTGACATTTCAATATCTAAAATAAGTCCACAATCTTAAGTTTTATTTAATTATTTTGGTCTATAGTTCAGGTGCTACAAGGTATAATATTGATTAAATTAGTCTTTTTTTTTACTTTAATAATTTTATAAGCCAGTTATATCCCACTATTATTAAGAAATAAGGTATTCCCAAGTTATTTGAAGCTCTTTATGAATCCCTGTCCAAACATATTTTTTCCATTGTTCCTTCAAAAAGAACCACTGCCTCTAAATGAGATTTATCATTTCCAAATACTTCTTCACAATGTTATCTATGTATGTATCTTTTTTTAAGTTTATTTATTTATTTTGAG
Source organism: Felis catus (assembly GCF_018350175.1). Classification (NCBI taxonomy): domain Eukaryota; kingdom Metazoa; phylum Chordata; class Mammalia; order Carnivora; family Felidae; genus Felis; species Felis catus. The sequence continues at coordinate 58,481,526 of NC_058372.1, forward strand.
AGACAGAGAAAAAGAACGTGCACATGCGAGGAGGCGGGGGACAGAGAGAGAGGTAGAGAGAGAATCCCAGCAGACTCTGCACTGACAGTGCAGTGTGATGCAGAGCTAGGTCTCACGTACCATGAGATCATATCCTGAGCCAATATTAAGAGTCAGATACTTAACTGACTGAGCCACTCAGGCACCCCTACGTATGTATCTTTAAATAACATACAGTTCTGTTTTTTTGTAATGTCATTATATATGTTCTTTTAACCTCTTCTTCATAGTTCCTTGCATTATTTTGAATTTGCTTTTTGATAAATATCTCAAGATATATAAAGTCATAGACATTCTTTCTTTGGTATCTTTAAAAAAATACTCATTTTCAATATCTGCCAAAATAAATCTTGATAAATTTTGACATTTTGATATGTTAATATACTAGCATTAGCAACTAAGACTGAACTTTAATTCCAGCATACATAACAATAATCTAGGCAAATAATGTCTGAAGATAAACTATGGTCTGCTGACAAGGGATAGTGTAAATCTTAATAGAGGGTTCTATAGATCCCTAAATCTGGTTGAAAAGTTCTAAGGAAAATAGAGCTTTTGGAAATGCTGAGGAGTAAAATTAGAAATAGGAATATGAAACAGAGGAAATTAATATTTGTGAATTCCTCCTATGTTCAAAACACTGTATTTGGGTCCATATACATGCTATTTCAACAAGACTGAAAAATAAGCACTATTCTTGTTGAGTCCCCAAATTGCTCAAGAACACAGGGCTAAAACACAGAATTCAAAATGGATCATAGACTTAAATATAAAAAGCAAAATTGGGGGCTCCTGGGTGGTGCAGTCGGTTAAGCGTCCGACTTCAGCCAGGTCACGATCTCGCGGTCCGTGAGTTTGAGCCCCGCGTCGGGCTCTGGGCTGATGGCTCAGAGCCTGGAGCCTGTTTCAGATTCTATGTCTCCCTCTCTCTCTGCCCCTCCCCCGTTCATGCTCTGTCTCTCTCTGTCCCAAAAATAAATAAACGTTGAAAAAAAAATTTAAAAAAATAATAAAATGCAAAATTGTACAACTTCTAAGAGATAACATAGGAGAAAATCATAATCTTGGGTTTGGGAATTTAGATGCAACACCACAAGCACAATTTATAAAAGAAAAAAAAATGACAAGTTGGACTTTGTCAATGAGCAATAATTCCTCTCCACTTTAAGGGTTCTTCTAGCTAGACTAAGGATCAAATTCATATAAGACATATTAACAGGAGAAAATAAAATTTAATAGTGTGTGTATGGGGAATCCACACAGGCATAGAAATCCAAAGACAGGCAAAATGAGGTTTATATGTCATTCTGAACTAAGGAAAAGGATGTAGGTGTCTGGGACTTTAGAGGAAAGGAATGCACTTCACAGGGTGATAGGAAGATGTGTGGTAATTAGATGCCTGTCCTCCCAAACAGATGAGTCACTCAGATAAAATTTATCTCTGCTAACAACCCTTTTTCTGGGAAAGATACCCCATTGAAATTCTTCTTTGTAGTTGAGGGAGGGGCAAAAGTTTCTCTTGAGTCCACAGGCTCTCACTTGCCTTCAGCTCAGAATAACCTTCATGCCTCTGTGGCCCATCTTGGTGTGGTGGGCCCTCAGCTCCTACAACTTCATTAAAACTAAAAACTCTGCTCTGAAAAAGACATGGTTAAAATTATCAAAAGATAAAGCACTTACTAAGAGAAAATAATTGTAGAATATATATCTGAAAAAGGACTTGTTTCTAGAATATACAGAGAACTCTTAAAACTCAACAATTTCAAAATAGAGAAAATATTTAAATATATACTTTATCAAAGAAAATATAAATGAGAAATATACATATGTAGTGATGCTTAGCACCATATATTCCTGGGAATTCCAAGTAAGACAACAATGAGATATCACTGCATACCTACTGGAATGACTAAAATCCAAAACCCTGATAATACCTAATGATACTAGGGACTGGAGACAACAGGAACTCTCACTGATTGCTGGTGAGAATGCAAAATGGCTCAACCACTTTGGAAGACAGCCTCACAGTTTCTTACATAGGTAAACATACCTAGGCTTACCATAAAATTCAGCATACTCCTAGATCTAGACATTTATCTAAATAAGTTGAAAATCCATGTATACACATATACACATAAAACCTGCATATGGACATTTATAGTAGCCTATTAATAATTTCCCCAAATTGGAATCAACCAAGGTGTCCTTCAGGAGGTAAACAGATAAAAAAGAAACAAAACACTAATAGTATTATCTATACAATGGAGTAGTATTCAGCTATAAAAACGAAATGAGTATCAAGATATAAAAAGGTATAGAGGAAATTTAAATGCATACTGCTAAGTGAAAGAAATAAGTCTCAAAAAACTACATACTATGATTCTATCCATATGACATTCTGGGAAGGGAGAACTCAAAAATACAGTAAAAATATCAGTGTTGCCAGAGAATTAGGGGAGGGGAAGATGAATAGGTGGAGCACAGAGATTTTTAGGGCAGTGAAACCATTCTGTATGTATGCAAGTATAATGTTGAATGCGTTTATCAAAACCTATAAAACTGTACAACACAAAAAAAAATGTAGCCTAATGCAAACCATGAACTATAGCTAGCAATAACATGTTAATATCGATTTATCAGTTTTAATAAACAATAAAAGTAATATAAGATGTTAAAAATAGGAGATACCATTAAAATTTGCCTAATAGGAGACACTGTGCGTATGAAGGGGGCAGGAAGTTATATGGGAATGCTGTATTTTCTGCACCATTTTTCTGTACTCCTAAAACTGCTCTAAAAAAATTAAGTCTGTATACAGATGTATTCAGAAAAAAATGGCCTGGCTAGAGTTTGAGCCAGATCAATATATGGTCATTGAGAAGACAAAATCTGAAATTGAATGAGAACAGAGAAGAAATAATCAATTCACTAAGGATACATTAAAATAAGAAAGTGTGAAGCCCACACAGAAGATGTAATGTATCCAAAAGAATGTGAAATTCTCAGAAAAAATAGAAACCCAGATTCTGAAGAAAGCAATTTCACCTTGATTTCAATAATTAAGGAAGGCTAGACAAGGAAATTATCCTTTTCAAGAGATCTGTTTCTTTAAAAAAATATATCTTGCTGGGGATCAGTTGGTTATGCATCTGGACTCTTGATCGTGATCTCAACTCAGGTCATGATCTCACAGTTTGTAGGATCAAGTCACATCTGGGATACTCTCTCTCCCTCTCTTTCTGCCCCTCCCCTGCTGATGTTCTCTCTTTCTCTCTCAAAATAAATAAATAAACTTAAAAAAAAGCATATAGTACAATTCATGGGGTGCCTAGTTGAACGTCTGACTCTTGATGTTGGCTTAGGTCATGATCTCAAAGTTTGTGAGTTCGAGCCCTGTGTCAGTGTCTGCACTGATAGTGTGGAGCCTGCTTGGTATTCTCTCTCCCTCCCTCTCTTTCAGAGCCTCCCCCCCAATAAATAAATAAACTCAAACAAAAAGAAAGAAAGAAAAAAAAACTTGTATCAAGTACATAATTTAAATGAAATGAATAGCAATATGTGTCTATCCTTAAAAGTTGGTGCTAGAGGACAGACATACTGACTAAAAATAATAATAAGTTAAAGGTCCAATAGTGCTTAAACCATAAGCAAGAATGTGGTAATCAGGACAAGAATATTTAGTAGTTATCAAAAAAATACATTTCAAACCAGAATTTGTTTAATGCCTAGGTATGTGCACATTTATTCATTATAACATTAATTGAATGTATAGTCATTAATTTATTTATTTACAGCCTTCATCAGGTTCTTGAAGCATGCAGGATGCTTGGTGTAGTGTAGTTTTTTAATGAAATAAAGCACTTTAGCATAAGTCTAGTAAAGGACAGGGACATAAAGTAAAGAAATAGATTTAAAAAAACATCAAAATTACAAAGTGTGGTAATTCTAGTAAGAAAAGAATATGGGATACTGGACTGGAAATAAGAGAAGTTTATTATAGACCATATTAAGGTGATATTTAAGTCTTAAAGGCTTTGGGAGAAGGGATGAGAGGTAGAAAAAGATGTAGTATATCAGGCAGAAAGAATAGTAAAACAACCAAATACGAAACAAAACAAAAAAACAACCTTCAGTGTGTTTGAAACACTGAAGGAACACTGGTGCAAGGTTTGGTGCTAGAAATTAGATAATTTACACACACACACACACACACACACACACACACACGGGTTATATATGTGTGTATACATACACAGATGTTTTTCTCCCTTAATTATGTTTAATTGAAAAGTATTTTGAGAGCCATTTATGTTCAATTTTTATTCTACGTTTTTGGTTCAGGGCAAAACAATAGCTGTATTCTTAATCATTTTATAAATCAAGGATTAACAACCTGCCACAATACCATTTAAGTCCTAACCTCCAGTGTATTGTAAAGGAATACAGAGAAATGTTTACAATCCTAGTATATTTTATGTGAGGTAAACCCCCCAAATCACATTTCATAGGACTTTTATTCACATGCTCAAAATATTTCAAGTGGCTTTAACCCATAAATACAGGGTCTTTCAGGAAAAACTGAAGTGCAAACTTAATGTTTAAAATTCTTCAAAAAAGAGACAGACTCTAAAGATCAATATTTGTAAAGAATTGCTACACATTGTGATTACTTTAAAACCAAGACCAGGCGGCGGCAGGAGCCCACTCCTCCCACCGGCGCCCACCCCTCGGGGCTCCACAGTCCCCAGCTCTCGGCCTGCAAGCGTCCCGCCCCTGGCCAGGCCCGGCCTCAGGTCCACGCCGCAGGCCGTGGCTGCTTCCGCAGCCCCGGCAGCCCGGCCTGCCTGCCTGCCTGGCCGCTGCCACCTGGAGCCGCCAGCGAGTTTGAGGCGAGTGTGGGGCGCCCGGCTCTGCCTCAACGTGCCTGGGACACGCCTGGGCACCCCAGCCCTGCTGAGCAGCCCCCAGCGCACAGCGGCCAGCCTGAGAGGGCGAGCAAGGAGGCGCCCCGAGCCCCAGAGGGGGGGCCAGTGAGAGAGGAAGAGCGAGTCTGAGAGCCAGCGCAGGGAGCAGACACCATGTTGGGCTGGAAGAATAATATCCCCATCTGCTTCCAGGCGGAAGAGCAGGAGAGAGGCTGCCAGGAAGATCAAAGTCAAATTTAATATACACCACAGTGATATCTATACATGCTTTTCTTTAAAAAATAGGCTTATAGAGGGGAGGGCGAAGATGGGGGCATAGGAGAACGCTGGGCTCACCGCGTCCTGCTCATCACTTAGATTCCACCTACACCTGCCTAAATAACCCAGTAAACCACCAGAAGAAATAGCAGAACAGATTCTATGGAGCCAAGCGCAACCAACCCAAAGAAGAGGGTAGGAAGGGCAGAGAGGTGGTGCTCACTATAGGGACTGGCGAGAGGAACCCAGGGCGGAGGGGCAGCCCGCAGGCCAAGCAGAGGCCCCGAGTCTGGCTTGCAAAAGCGGAGGGGCCGGATGGAGTGTATTCTGACAGCAAGCGGGACTTAACATCTGGAAGGTTATAAGTTAACAGCTCTGCTCGGAGAGCAGGAGGGCTGGAGGACAAGGGAGGAAGAGTTGTTGAGCCCCGAATGACAGAGCTCAGCTTGGCAGGGAGCAAAGGTGCTGGCCAGCACCATCTCCCTCAACCATCCACCAGCCAAAATCCCAAAGGGAACCAGTTCCTGTCAGGGAAATTGCTTGTACCGCACAAACACCCAACGCTGTGCTTCTGCGGATCCATCCCTCCGGCGGTGGCGGGTCTGACTCCCTCCCGGTGCCACAGGGCCCTTCCCGAAGCGGATCACGGAAGGAAAAGCGAGCTGAGCCTGCCCCGTCCTGCCCCCATGCACCTTGCCCATCCACCCCAGCTAATACGCCAGATCCCCACCACCACAAGCCTGGCAGTGTGCAAATAGCCCAGACAGGCCATGCCGGTCCAAAGTGAATCCCGCTTTTAGGAGAGGGGAAGAGAAGGCACACACCAGTCTGACTGTGGCCCCGCCCACCAACTCAAGTTATGCACCACAGCACAGGGGAAGTGCCCTGCAATTCTATCCAAAATGATGAACCAGAAGAATTCCCCTCAAAAGAATCTCTAGGACATAACGACAGCTAACGAACTGATCAAACATGATTTAAACAATATAACAGAAAGTGAATTTAGAATAATTGTCATAAAATTAATCGCTGGGATTGAAAACAGTATAGAGGACAGCAGAGAATCTATTGCTACAGAGATCAAGGGACTAAGGAACAGCCAGGAGGAGCTAAAAAATGCTATAAATGAGCTGCAAAATAAAATGGAAACAACCGTGGCTTGGATTGAAGAGGCAGAGGAAAGAATAGGGGAATTAGAAGATAAAATTATGGAAAAAGAGGAAGCTGAGAAAAAGAGAAAAAAATTCAGGAGTATGAGGGGAAAATTAGAGAACTAAGTGATGCACTAAAGAGACATAATCTACACATAATTGGTATTCCAGAGGAGGAAGAGAGAGGGAAAAGTGCTGAAGGTGTACTTGAAGAAATAATAGCTGAGAACTTCCCTGATCTGGGGAAGGAAAAAGGCATTGAAATCCAAGAGGCACAGAGAACTCCCTTCAGACGTAACTTGAATCAATCTTCTGCACGACATATCATAGTGAAACTGGCAAAATACAAGGATAAAGAGAAAATTCGGGGAGAGCAGCTAGGGATAAACGTGCTCTAACATATAAAGGGAGACCGATAAGACTCGTGACCAATCTCTCTACTGAAACTTGGCAGGCAGGCCAGAAAGGAATGGCAGGAAATCTTCAATGTGATGAACAGAAAAAATTTGCAGCCAATAATCCTTTATCCAGCAATCTGTCATTTAGAATAGAAGGAGAGATAAAGGTCTTCCCAAACAAAAAAAAACTGAAGGAATTCGTCACCACTAAACCAGCCCTAGAAGAGATCCTAAGGGGGATCCTGTGAGACAAAGTACCAGATTCATCCCTACAAGCATGAAACCTACATACATCACAATGACTCTAAACCCATATCTTTCTATAATAACACTGAATGTAAATGGACTAAATGCACCAAACAAAAGACATAGGGTATCAGAATGGATAAAAAAACAAGACCCATCTATTTGCTGTCTACAAGACACTCATTTTAGACCTGAGGACACCTTCAGATTGAGAGTGAGGGGATGGGGAACTATTTATCATGCTACTGGAAGCCAAAAGAAAGCTGGAGTAGCCATACTTGTATCAGACAAACTAGACTTTAAATTAAAGGCTGTAACAAGAGATGAAGGTGGGCATTATATAATAATCACAGGGTCTATCCATCAGGAAGAGCTAACAATTATAAATGTCTATGCGCCGAATACGGGAGCCCCCAAATATATAAAACAATTACTCACAAACATAAGCAACCTTATTGATAAGAATGTGGTAATTGCAGGGGACTTTAACACTCCACTTACAGAAATGGATAGATTATCTAGACACATGGTCAGTAAAGACACATGGGCCCTGAATGATACATTGGATCAGATGGACCTGACAGATATATTTAGAACTCTGCATCCCAAAGCAACAGAATATACTGTCTTCTCAAGTGCACATGGAACATTCTCCAAGATACATCACTTACTGGGTCACAAAACAGCCCTTCATATATATACAAGAATTGAGATCATACCATGCATACTCTCAGACCACAATGCTATGAAGCTTGAAATCAACCACAGAAAAAAGTCTGGAAAACCTCCAAACATGGTTGAAGAACACCCTACTGAAGAATGAGTGGGTCAACCAGGCATTTAGAGAAGAAATTTAAAAATTATATGAAAACAAATGAAAATGAAGATACAACAATCCAAACGCTTTGGGATGCAGCAAAGGCAGTCCTGAGAGGAAAATACATTGCAATCCAGGCCTATCTGAAGAAACAAGAAAAATCCCAAATACAAAATCTAACAGCACACCTAAAGGAAATAGAAGCAGAACAGCAAAGACAGCCTAAGCCCAGCAGAAGGAGAGAAATAATAAAGATCAGAGCAGAAATAAACAATATAGAATCTAAAATAGCTGTAGAGCAGATCAATGAAACCAAGAGTTGGTTTTTTGAAGAAATAAACAAAATTGACAAACCTCTAGCCAGGCTTCTCAAAAAGAAAAGGGAGATAACCCAAATAGATAAAATCATGAATGAAAATAGAATTATTACAACCAATCCCTCAGACATACAAGCAATTATCAGGGAATACAATGAAAAATTATATGCAAACAAAGTGGACAACCTGAAAGAAATGGACAAATTCCTAACACCCACACACATCCAAAACTCAATCAGGAGGAAATAAAAAGCTTTAACAGACCCATAACCAGAGAGGAAATTGAATCAGTTATCAAAAATCTCCCAACAAATAAGACTCCAGGACCAGATGGCTTCCCAGGGGAGTTGTACCAGACATTTAAAGCAGAGATAATACCTATGCTTCTCAAGGTATTCCAAAAAATAGGAAGGGAGGGAAAACTTCCAGACCCATTCTATGAAGCCAGTATTACTTTGATCCCTAAACGAGACAGAGACCCAGTAAAAAAAAGAGAACTACAGGCCAATATCACTGATGAATATGGATGCAAAAATTCTCAATAAGATACTAGCAAATAGAATTCAACAGCATATAAAAAGAATTATTCACCATGATCAAGTGGGATTCATTCCTGGGATGCAGGGCTGGTTCAACATTCGCAAATCAATCAACGTGATACATCACATTAATAAAAGAAAAGATAAGAACCATATGTCCCGTCAATCGATGCAGAAAAGGCCTTTGACAGAATTCAGCACCCTTTCTTAATAAAAACCCTTGAGAAAGTCAGGATAGAAGGACATACTTAAACATCACAAAAGCCATTTATGAAAAGCCCACACCTAACATCATCCTCAATGGGGAAAAACTTAGAGCTTTCTCCCTGAGATCAGGAACACGACAGGGATGTCCACTCTCACTGCTGTTGTTTGACATAGTGTTGGAAGTTCTAGCATCAGCAATCAGACAACCAAAGGAAATCAAAGGCATCAAAATTGGCAAAGATGAAGTCAAGCTTTCGCTTTTTGCAGATGACATGATATTATACATGGAAAATTATATAGACTCCACCAGAAGTATGCTAGAACTGATACATGAATTTAGCAAAGTTGCAGGATACAAAATCAATGTACAGAAATCAGTTGCATTCTTATATACTAATAATGAAGCAACAGAAAGACAAATAAAGAAACTGATCCCATTCACAATTGCACCAAGAAGCATAAAATACCTAGGGATAAAAGATGTAAAAGATCTGTATGCTGAAAACTATAGAAAGCTTATGAAGGAAAGTGAAGAAGACATAAAGAAATGGAAAAACATTCCGTGCTCATGGATTGGAAGAATAAATATTGTCAAAATGTCAATACTACCCAAAGCTATCCACACATTCAATGCAATCCCTATCAAAATTGCACCAGCATTCTTCTCAAAGCTAGAACAAGCAATCCTAAAATTCATATGGAACCACAAAAAGCCCCCAATAGCCAAAGTAATTTTGAAGAAGAAGACCAAAGTAGGAGGCATCACAATCCCAGACTTTAGCCTCTACTACAAAGCTGTCATCATCAAGACAGCATGGTATTGGCACAAAAACAGACACATAGACCAATGGAATAGAATAGAAACCCCAGAACTAGACCCACAAACGTATGGCCAACTCATCTTTGACAAAGCAGGAAAGAACATCCAATGGAAAAAAGACAGTCTCTTTAACAAATGGTGCTGGGAGAACTGGACAGCAACATGCAGAAGGTTGAAACTAGACCACTTTCTCACACCATTCACAAAAATAAACTCAAAATGGATAAAGGACCTGAATGTGAGACAGGAAACCATCAAAACCCTAGAGAAGAAAGCAGGAAAAGACCTCTTTGACCTCAGCCATAGCAATCTCTTACTTGACACATCCCCAAAGGCAAGGGAATTAAAAGCAAAAATGAACTATGGGACCTCATGAAGATAAAAAGCTTCTGCACAGCAAAGGAAACAACCAACAAAACTAAAAGGCAACCAACGGAATGGGAAAAGATGTTTGCAAATGACATATCAGACAAAGGGCTAGTATCCAAAATCTATAAAGAGCTCACCAAACTCTTACCAAAAAACAAGTAATCTAGTGAAGAAATGGGTAGAAAACATGAACAGACATTTTTGTAAAGAAGACATCCGGATGGCCAACAGGCACATGAAAAGATGCTCAACGTCGCTCCTCATCAGGGAAATACAAATCGAAACCCCGCTCAGATATCATCTCACACCAGTCAGAGTGGCCAACATGAACAAATCAGGAGACTATAGATGCTGGCGAGGATGTGGAGAAATGGGAACCCTCTTGCACTGTTGGTGGGAATGCAAATTGGTGCAGCCACTCTGGAAAACAGTGTGGATGTTCCTCAAAAAATTTAAAATAGATCTACCGTATGACCCAGCAGCAGCACTGCTAGGAATTTACCCAAGGGATACAGGAGTACTTATGCATAGGTGCACTTGTACCCCAATGTTTATAGCAGCACTCTCAACAATAGCCAAATTATGGAAAGAGCCTAAATGTCCATCAACTGATGAATGGATAAAGACATTGTGGTTTATATACATAATGGAGTACCACGTGGCAATGAGAAAGAATGAAATATGGCCCTTTGTAGCAACGTGGATGGAACTGGAGAGTGTGATGCTAAGTGAAATAAGCCATACAGAGAAAGACAGATACCATATGTTTTCACTCTTATGTGGATTCTGAGAAACATAACAGAAGCCCATAGGGAGGGGAAGGAAAAAAAAAAAAAGAGGTTAGAGTGGGAGAGAGCCAAAGCATAAGAGACTCTTAAAAACTGAGAACAAACTGAGGGTTGATGGGGGATGGGAGGGAGAGGAGGGTGGGTGATGGGCATTGAGGAGGGCACCTTTTGGGATGAGCACAGGTGTTCTATGGAAAGCAATTTACAATAAATTTCATATATTGTAAAAAATAATAATAAAAACAGGCTTATAAAAATAAATTAAAAATAAAACAAAAAATAAAATAAAATAAAAATCAAGACTAAATAGGTAGAATATTTAGGCAATTATAAATTCTGATAAAATAAAGCATATGTTTTCCTCTGAAGAGAGATATTTTTTCATATAGAAGTCAAAGAAAAAAGGTATGCTTTACTCTTAATGTGGGACATTGGGAAACATAATGTGCCTTATCTTCAATTATTGCTTTGCTGGAGATAAAGAAATGTTCAAATGAACATTTTTTAAACTGATTCTGTATGCAATTTGAAAGCATAAAGTAACATGGCAACTTTGTGAAAAAAAATTTTTTTTGACTAGCTCACTTAATGGGCTCTAGACAAAGACCTAGGAGAAAAATCATGGAATGGATTTCTAACTTTTGATAGGCCTTTGCTACATATCAGCTGTCTCCTTACTTTGGAAACTACTGAATCCTGGCATGCATTTGAAATATCAGCAAATTTTAATTACTTATTAATTTTAATTAATTAACTTATTAATTATTAATTATATAATTAATATAATAATATTAAATATTTGAATGTTCTCATAAGCATCTAGGAATATGAAGGTGTGTTTTCATATGTACCTTAGGTAACCTGCTAAAGATCTTATGTTCAGAGTAAAATGTCTGCATATTTAATATTATAAGGTATATTCAGTAAATGTGCATATTGTCTTAAAGATGTCTTTTTACTATATTTTGAATGACAATATAGTGTCACTAAAACAATAGTGTTTTAGAGAGTTCAGAATTACTTCTAATCAAAGCCACTTTGACATTTATGCTAATTTGAAGAAAATGACCCTCTAAAAAGAAAAGAAATAACCATGAAGAAAACTAATACATGTTTCCAATATACTAGAAAAAAATTGTCAATTGATCTGCATGATCAATTCATAGAGAATGAAACAATTTTGTATAATAAATATAGATATGCAAGTTTTCATCATTAAATTTATATCGAGACTCCTCAGTATAGGAAAAACCTAAAATTGAACAGTTATTTTACCACTGAGAGGGAAAAGAATGGCAGGTGGCAATCAGAAATAATGGAAAGTGTTGAGTTCTGGAGAGGTCTTAAATTCTATACTGCTGCTGTTAATAACATCTCATTGAAAAATCAGTTGAGTTATATAACTTTTGGTTTTCTCATGAATGAAAAAGGAATAATAATAATATATCATATGGACATAGTTATAGTAAAAAGAAAATGAGTAATATTTATAAAAACCCTTTGTTAAAAAACAACATATAAATATATGTTTATTTTTTGTGCTTAAAAGAAATGTATTAGTGGTATTTGGAATAGTTTACTCAGAGATGATTATAAAAGCACAATTTTTGAAAGTTCAATAAATAGTAGGAGGAAGGAGGGTAGAAATGAGCTATGAAGAGACAGAAAATTTTCTGCATTGATGGATATGCTCTGTGTCTTGATTTTGGTGGTATTTTACATGGGTAATTACAATGCAAAAACTCTTTTAATTGTATACGTATGATCATTATATCATATTACATGTAAATTATGCTCTAATTAAAAAATAAAAAAACTTAAAAACAATTGAGTAACTTATGTAGAGGGTGTTTCTCTTAAAAGATTGCCCTGTCTACTCCATGGTGAAAAAAGAAACAGTAGGAGAATATAGGCTATTTAGAAAAATGAGAAAAATGCAGGGGACTAGTGTACTTGATTATACTCTATTATTATTTTTAAGAACACGACTTGAAATTCTAATTAATGACCTATTCAAGGAAAAAAAAAGAAAATACAGATTTTGCATAAAGAAGACTAACATTTACATTCTTTCCCTTTTGGTACAATTGTTAACTATCTTTTTTCCATGGTTCAACAAAAAATAATTTATTAGCAAAACCCTTAATCCTTAATTTAACATTTTGTGCCCATCATAGTCATTACTCTTACAGGCAACATCACATCTGAAGCAAACAATGACTGGTAGTTCTCAATTAATTTCTAATGAACCATTTCTGGGTGTTTTGGGGTTGCTTTGCTTTTATTTTACATTTTTCCTCAATTTTATGATTTCTCTGGTTTTGTATAAAACAATTCAGCATTTAAATTTATTTTTTTATTTTTTTTAATTTTTGTTTTATTTTTGAGAGAGAGGCAGAGTATGAACAGGAGAGTGACAGAGAGAGAGAGGGAGACATAATCTGAAACAGGCTCCAGGCTCTGAGCTGTTAGTGCAGAGACTGATACAGGGCTTGAACTCACAGACTGCAAGATCATGACCTGAGCGGAAGTCGGATGCCCAACCAACTGAGCCACCCAGGCACCCCGTCAACATTTTTTTTTAAAACAAATGTTAAAGACAAGCAAACAAACCCATTCTAAGACAATTTTTATTTTATTTTATTTTATTTTATTTTATTTTATTTTATTTTATTTTATTTTATTTTATTTTATTTTATTTTATTTTATTTTATTTTATTTTATGTTTATTTATTTTGAGAGGGAGAGTAGGGTAGGGGCAGAGAAAGAGAGAGAATCCCAAGCAGACTCCATGCTGTCAGTGCAGAGTCCGATGTGGGGCTTGAACTCACTAACTACAAGATCATGATGTGAACTGAAATCAAGAGTAAGATGCTTAACCACTTAACCGGCTAAGCCGACTGAGCCACCCAGGTGCCCTATGATATCATTTTTAATATAGACTTTTATTAAGGTTTATATGAAATAATGAGATAACCTAATGCAAATACTTTCCCTAGCTATTGTTTTATATAATAAAAATAATCTTTAAATATGTTCCTACACAGCTTTGCAAATAAATTCAAGAGACTATATGTATATCTATGCTAAATTTTAAAATTCTGGGCGGTTATGGTTATATAAAATGTTTTAATATCTTTAGTCAGAATACATTAGGGTGTAATAATTTGCCTTGGGTCTTCCTAAGATCTTAAAGTGCTAACCCTCGGTACCTCAGAAAGTGACCTGTTTTGGAAATCGAATTAAAGTGAGGTCATTAGAGTGGGCCTTAATTCAGTATGGCTGATGTCTTAGCAAAAAGAAGAAATGAACACAGAGACATGCACATAGGAAGAATGCCATGAGAAGATGAAGGCAGAGACTGTGGTGATACAACAGAAGGTAAGGAACACTAACTACCAGCCTAACAAACTAATAATACAAAGTGTATATGGGGGACTTCTTGAAAGTAGGAAACAACCAGGAACTTGATTTATTCTGAAAAATAACATGGTGCCAAATAAAACTCTTTCCTCTTACCTTTCAAGCTAGCTTCAATGAATAAAAGAGTTCATTTATTCATTCAAAAATGGTTTTTGAATGTGATTTCACTTTATCACTATCTTCAAATAACATAATACCATGCCACATATAACCTAAGAGCCTTAACTACAAAATACAGTGATTTCCCTTCCCTTCCTTTGTACTATTGTTATCAGAAAGCAATTTTACTTAATCAGTGAATTTTAAAGCCTATTTGTAAAGTTATAATTGCTCATAAGATGTATTCATCTGTCACTTACTTACTCCTTGAGTTACTCTTTTTTGATGAAATTGGAACTATGTCAGTTTCTAACTTTTCCACTGAAAGAGAACTATTTAATCATTCATAAATTCATTGGAACTACAGTGATGGCTGCTCTCCCTTGGAAACTGAGGAGTAGGCAGTGACAATATATGTATGATTTTATATTAAAGGCAAGACCAGTTGGCAATCATCTGAAATCATGAATTTGGAGTCACACAGACCTTGGTCTATTTAGGTTTGCACTTTTCTAACAGTGATTTTGCTTATGCTACTGAAATTATCCAAGTCTTGGTTTTCTTATATTTAAAGCAGGCATATATAAAACCTCACTGAGAGATTTTATACAAACTAGAAGTGTATGGTACATAGAGTTTCATTAATTGCTCATGTGAATGTAATACTAAATCTGCTTATAAAATTAATTTGATAAAATCTGTCTAAATCTTAAAGATTGACACACTTTGATCCAGCATTTTCAATTCTAGGAATTTAATGTCCAAATATAGAAACATATGTGTGCAAAGAGGCACATGTAATTAATTTCCCAAAATAATAGTTTATACTGGAAAATATTAAAAACTGCCACTGTGTTATATCCACAAAATAAAATATGGCATAGCTATCCAAAAAGAAGGTGAAAATTTACATACCAACATATATTTTGTTCAAAAATCTAGTTTTTGTTTTGTTTTGATTTGATTTTTTGAGAGAAAGAGGGCATAAGCAGCGGAAAGAGAGAGAGACAGGGAGAAGGAGAGGGAGAGGGAGAGGCAGAGTGGGGGGAGGGAGGGAGAGAGACAGAGACAGAGAGAGAGAGAGAGAGAGAGAGAATCCCAAGCGGGTTCCATGACCAGCGTGGAGCCTGACACAGGCTAGATCTGATGACTGTATGATTATGACCTGAGCTGAAATCAAGAGTCTGACACTTAAATGACTGAGCCAGCCAGGTGCCCCCAAATTCTTTTTTTTTTTTTCATTACGGAAAAATCTTCCATCTGCTAAAGGCAGATATTGTATTGCCATTGCCTGGATTAAAATTCTGTTACAGTTTTACTTTTATATTAGTAATTATTTTACTTTTATATTAGCAGTTTGGGCTCCTTGCACAAAGTAAACAAAACAAAAACAAAATTTTTAAGAAGGAAAAAAAAACCCAGATCTTTAGTAATATACAGACTTGTGTATTTTCACTCAATATGTTAAAAACATATTGATCAACATAGATTTTTATTTCTACTCATTAAATTTCAAAAAAAAATTAGTCATATCCATTCAAAAATTTTTAAACATATCCTTATAAGAAGCATGAAAAGTTCTAATACATAGTGTTGTATAATTTAAGGCATCTAGGATGCATTTGCACAAATTATAAACTGAGAAAAAGAAAAAAAAATCATATGGTCAACTGGGAACAAACCTTCATGTCGTCTCAAAGTCTACTTTGTAGTGTCCATAAGAAAAACAGGCCAAAGCATCAACACGGATGCCAATTACACAGACAGCAAAGGAGCCAGATGCTGTTGGCAAAACATGTTCCAGAGTGTGGCATCTGGGTCCAATAACTGCCATACAGAGCCCCATCTGTAGCTAAAGCTGTTGACTCTGCTTTGGGGGAAGAAAAATCAGAAATAAAGAAGGCAGTTAAATTCTAAACCATGCCAGGAATAGCAGAAGGCAGGTTGCAGTCAGCATTCAAATTACATCCCTAGCCCATTTTGCTTTTTAATGTCTTGAAACTGTGTAAACACTAAACTATGTTAACTCCAGTTGTTTAGAGATGAGCACACGTAGGTAGTTCAGTAACTCAGAACACACAAATCACCTAAGGGATTCGATATTCTGGCAAATACTCATCTTCATAACATTTTTGTTCTCAAGGGATATAAGCATATAGTCAATGAAATGAAATTTTCATTTGACCTATTAAAAATATTTGCTATGTTAAGCACTCATTATGGTACACAATGTGAATTCCTTCAAAAGCATGAAATTTAAGCATCTTCCTTGCAATTTCTGTTAAGTTTTCTCTGGACTGATTCTTCATAAAATGAAGTAAGATATTCATTGTATCTTTTACTGAGAGCCCTGAAATTTTTGTTCAGTGGAAATTTGTGAGAAAGCTTCAAAGAGCACTAAACTCTAACTAAATTCTTCCTTAGTTACAAAGAATAATGTAATCTCTTTTTAATGTTCTTCATTTGCTCTAGACATGAATATATAAAATGAAACGAGTTGATATCACTATGATCCCACAGATTTATCATTTATAAAATACTGCTCTAGTTTTATTCATACATATAGTTTGAAAACAAGATCAATGTTGGGAATAATAAAAGCTAATGATATTTAGAGTTTAATATACATCAATAAATGAGCTAAATACTTTGTATACAGAATTGTATTTAATTAACATCATAACTCTGTGAATTATAACTGTTATTATTCACAATTTCTAGATTAAAAAAAAACTTAGGGATATAAATGAAATTCCTTAACCCTACTCACACTAATCTTTAAGGATAGGACTTGATATCCTATATCTAGATAGTGCAACTCTAGAACCCATGCTTTCTCTGTCTCTGTCTCTGTTTCTGTCTTCTCTTTGTCCCATATAAATAATATAAAATGTAATTTGGTATAATTACTTGAGTAATCATAGATGAAAGACTTCTGAATATCTACTCTTCCATAAAAGAAACAAAAACACTGGCAATAACATCAAATCAACTCTCTCAGAACTCTATAAATGAACTAAAAGACTTGCAAAAATCTGAGTGTTTCTACAAGAAAAATGGTTGACTCTCATAAACCTAGTCAGCTTTGTGTGGTTACGTCCAGTATTCCCATCCCCCTTTCCCGAGCTCTTCAATAGACCTGAAAACCAACAGCACTGCAATTATGGCATCTGTGAAATCAGCAGCCTAACAGCCACTGAAGGGCATTACAGGTTTAGAGCTCACCCAAAAGATCCTTCCCAGGAATGTCACTGTTTCATTGGTCTGGTAATGGAAAAGTTCCATTTTCAGGAATAGAATTTATTTGATCTGACTCAAAACTTACTCTTTTCAAAAAGTCCTTATAAAGGGAATTTATTAATAACAGTCAGTGGTAATTGCCTAACATTGCAGCTGCTTGTAATGATGATTCCAGTTAAGGCTAAGAGGCTGACCAATATACTTAAAGGTAAAAAGTCGTGAATGAGATGTTCATGGAGGTCTTTGAAAAAGGTAGATCTATTCTTGGGAAATGAAAGTGTGGACAGGACTAAGAAACACATGAAAAGACCTTAATCTCTTATCTCTGACTGACCTTGAGCCTCCGTGAAAGCAGATACTGGAGAGTAAGACAGAACTGGAAAATGCCTGGCTGAGTGTTGACTGCATACCTCAACATATACACACAGAGTCCCTCAGTAAAGCTAGAAGACTTACTAGTTTGAGGAAATATAAAAAAAGTCTCTGCTAACTCATTCATTGACTGCTATATTAGCTAAGCTGAGACTTGAATAGCCACACGTGACAAAATAATTTATAAATTTAACTCTTTTGGAAAAATCACGAAACAATAGCAAAAACAAAAAATAAATACAATAAAAAATGCTGTAACAACTCTGAAGAAGCAGGATGTGATTTACAGATTTGCCAATTAAAAGGTTAAGTGTTCATAAAAAAATGATGAGTCATACAGAGAAAGAAAAGTATGACCCATTTATAGGAATAAAGCAACCAGTAGAAACTATCCCTGAAGAAGCCTCAATATTGGATTTACTTAACACAGATATTAAATTAGCCAAAATAACTGCGATCAAAGAAAAATTGAAGCCATATCTAAATGATTAAGGAATGTATGAGATTGATGTTTTGTCTAACTGAGAATATAAAAAGATATCAATTATAAACAAGAACACAATAGAAATTCTGGAGTTAAAAGTATAAAAAATGAAATTAAAAAAAATTATGAGAGGGCCACATCACCATATTTAAGTTGGTAAAGGAAGCAGTGCATTTGAAGTTAATCAATTAAGATTATTGATCCTGGAGATCAGGAGGAAAAATGAAGAGCCTCAGATACCAGTGGGACACCTTAAGAACATTAACATACACATGTGAGAGTTTTAGAACCAGAAGAGAGAGAGAGAAAAAAGACATATAAAATATTTTAAGATATAAAGGCCCAAACTTTCTAAATTTGATGAAAATTATTAATCCACACTCCCATGAAGATCAATGAGCTCCAGGGAAAATAAACTTAAAGACATATAATGCTAATCACATGATAGTCAACCCTCAAAAGACAAACAGAGAATTTTGGCAGCATCAAGAGAAAATGATTCATTATGCACAAGGGATCCTCAATAAGATTAACAGTTGACTTATCAGAAACCATGCAGTCCAGATGTACTTCAAGTGCTGAAAGAAAAAGACTGTAAACCAATAATTCTATACCTCTTAAAGCTATCCTTTAAGGTGTTTAAGGTAATTTCTTAATTGCCTTAATTCTAAAGGTATCCTTTAAGGTAATTTCTCCTTTAAATTAAAGGAGAAATTAAGACATTCCCAGATAAAACAGAACAGAAAATTCATCAATAGCAGATCTTCTCTTTAAGAAATAGTAGAGAGAATCCTTTAGGCTAAGATGAAAAGATACTAGACAGTAATTTCAATTCACACACAAAAATACACAGCACTGGTGATGGTAACTATATAGGCAAGTATAAAAACAGTATAAATGTATTTTTGCTTATCCTCTTTTTGTTTCCTATCTGATTTAAAAAACAGTACATAAAACATACTATAACATTGTGTTGATGGGCTTATAATCAATAAAAGCCTGAAGGATGTGGGAAGGAATAACGCTATAGTAGAGCAAAGTTTTTGTATACTATTGAAATTAAGTCAGTATTAACACTATAGAGACTGTTTTAAGTGAAGAAGTTAATTGTGATCTATAGGACAACTACTAAGAAACTATGTACAAATGCAAAGTAAAAAATAAAAAGAAATTAAAGTGTAATACCAGAAAAAGAAGTAATGCAAGAGTAGCCAATAATGGAGAAAGAGGAACAGCACCAACAACAAAAATATAACATATTAAAAAAAAAGAAACTACACATATAAACTTTATTTCATTAGTAATGTTAAATGTAACCTAAGGAGACATTCCAATAAGGGTAGAGATTGACAGAATGGATTTTTAAAAACAGTCAAATTATATCCTATCTATAAAAGACAAGCTTTAGGGGCGCCTGGGTGGTGCAGTCGGTTGAGCGTCCGACTTCAGCCAGTCACGATCTCGCGGTCCGGGAGTTCGAGCCCCGCGTCAGGCTCTGGGCTGATGGCTCAGAGCCTGGAGCCTGTTTCCGATTCTGTGTCTCCCTCTCTCTCTGCCCCTCCCCCGTTCATGCTCTGTCTCTCTCTGTCCCAAAAATAAATAAACGTTGAAAAAAAAAATTAAAAAAAAAAGACAAGCTTTATATTCAAAGTCACAAATAGGTTAAAACTAAAAAGTCAGAAAATATACACTATGCCATCAATAATAAACAAAGGGCTGAGGCAGCTATACTAATATCAGGCAAAATACACTTTAAGACAAAAAAATGTTACTCAAGACAAAGAAGGACATTTTATAAATATTTAAATCCATCAGTAAGATCTAACAATTAGATCCTAGAGCCTTAAGATCTAACTTAGGTAAATGAAGCAAAATATGGCAGATTAAATGGATAAACAATATTAAATTAGCCAATAACAGGTAAACAATAACAATTGCAAACTTTATAATAGAACAAAGTTGCAGAAGATATAGGATATAGAAGACTTGATTAAGATATAAAACAGCTAGGCCTAAAAGACTCCTATAGAACATTCCAGTTAAAGTGGAATACACACTTTTTTCAAGTACTTATAGAATATATGTTAGGTTATAATATATGCTTCAGTAAATTTTAAAAGATTTAACTCACACAAAATTAAGTTTTCTTACCACAATAAAAGTAGAAATCAAGATCAAGAGAAATCTAGGGAATTCACAAATAAGTGAAAGTTTAACAAAACCAGTGAGCCAAAGAATAAATCACATGGGAAATTAGGAAATTATTTTGAGAGACACAAAACGTCAAAAAATATGAGATATAATGATACCAATGCTTAGAGTGAAATTTACAGCTATAAACCCTGTATTAAAAAAGAACAGAGACCTCAATTCAATGATGGAACCATTCACCTTAAAACTAGAAAACGAAGAGGGGCGCCTGGGTGGCGCAGTTGGTTAAGCGTCCGACTTCAGCCAGGTCACGATCTCGCGGTCCGGGAGTTCGAGCCCCGCGTCGGGCTCTGGGCTGATGGCTCAGAGCCTGGAGCCTGTTTCCGATTCTGTGTCTCCCTCTCTCTCTGCCCCTCCCCCGTTCATGTTCTGTCTCTCTCTGTCCCAAAAATAAATAAACGTTGAAAGAAAAATTTTTTAAAAAAATAAAAAAAAACCTAGAAAACGAAGAGAAAACCAAACCCCAAATGGATAATCTATCAAAATCTGAGGAATAATAAAATGACTGTATGAGTTTGTGTTAAGTGGCAATGTCTTCTGATACATTTATAAATTTAAGTCATTAAGAGTTCACAATTAGTGGTGTCAAAGTTATCTAGAAAGACTGATTGTGTCTCATGAATATTAAAATGTATTTTAATTAAGCCTCATAAACTTTGTTGCTTGTTTTGTTTTAGATCTTCAAGATATCTATCTTAAATAGCAAATAGCAATTATCTAAATAAAAGTATTATCGTGTTGGATAATTAATATTTATTCTCACTCTGGTATTTTGGACAAATAGGTGGACAAACATAAGTCACAGATTTCATATAAATACACACATACATATACATTTTTTTCTGCATGTCTATATGATAATGTATTTTGGGAATGAGAAAGCAAAAACTAACATCCAGGGTACTCAGGAGCTGGTCAGGCACTATAAGCAGGTTTACAGGTAGATGTTGGTGTTCTCCTGGTGAACATTTCAACAGACAATTTCAAAGAACATCAAAATGAGACATAGTTACTCCACTACCCTGATTAATCATTACAAAGACAAGCCTACCCCACAATCATATCTAAATGGTGACAAAAACTTGAACACCATCTAAACCACAGGAATGGCCAAGCATTCTCCTATCATGGTTGATATAAATGGTTGCTGTCTCTATAAATTTTAGCTTTCACTCTGTCCAGTCTTCATTTCTTCTAGGTATGATTTATTATGAATGTAGGTAATTCTTCCCACTTCCTGACAGTCTCCTTATCCAGGCCAAAGGCCCACTTTTGTAAACCTTCTTCAAAGTTATATTTCACAAACTCAAACCTGTAAGTCCTTCCAGCATCCTTTTACTGAGATACCACATGGATTTAAATGGTGTGTGTTCTCCCTTATGGCAATGAGTTATAAACCCAACTTTTTCAACCACAGGTATGTTTCTGCTGGTGTTTGTCTGGAGGTGATTGACAGTAAGTACACACATACACAAATGCGTAAACAAATTATCGTTAGGAATTACATAAAAAGCTGAATGCTAAAAAGTATATATCAGAATTTAGATACATATATGTGTTTACATATATATGTGTTTATATATATATATGTATATATAGTATATCATA
Organism: Felis catus; assembly: GCF_018350175.1. NCBI lineage: Eukaryota > Metazoa > Chordata > Mammalia > Carnivora > Felidae > Felis > Felis catus. The sequence continues at coordinate 58,503,837 of NC_058372.1, forward strand.
ACTTGTAGGTTATAATAAAAAGAATCATTTAAGACAAGTAAAATAAGCATAGAAACTATGGGAAGTTTTTCTTTCCTAGTTCAACAAAAGTTGATTGTTTCTCCTACTATATAGATGGAAAGCCAGTTAATATTAATTTATGATGATATGTCAATTTTAAAAATTGATAATGTCACAAAAAGTAGCTCTGGTTTTTTACATTTTTACATATTTTAAACTAGTGTCAACTGATACCATTGTGAGTTTTTCTACATTAATAAAATTGTTAATTTTTTCTCTTACTGTCACTGAAATATAAATCAAACTATTGCCAGATTATTTCAGAATTGCCTTTTTTTTTAAATTTTTTTTTCAACGTTTATTTATTTTTGGGACAGAGAGAGACAGAGCATGAACGGGGGAGGGGCAGAGAGATAGGGAGACACAGAATCAGAAACAGGCTCCAGGCTCTGAGCCATCAGCCCAGAGCCTGACACGGGGCTCGAACTCACAGACGGCGAGATCGTGACCTGGCTGAAGTCGGACGCTTAACCGACTGCGCCACCCAGGCGCCCCAGAATTGCCTTTAAAGGAAATAAACTGCCTATTGTTGATCACTCTGGATCTTATGTCCCATTTCAGTCACCAAAAATGAGGAATAGTGTACAAGTTATTTAAAATTTTTTTTAACATTTATTTATTTTTGAGACAGAGACAGAGCATGAACAGGGGAGGGTCAGAGAAAGAGGGAGACACAGAATCTGAAACAGGCTCCAGGCTCTGAGCTGGCAGCACAGAGCCCGACGCGGGGCTCGAACCCACGGACCGTGAGAACATGACCTGAGCCGAAGTCGGACGCTTAACCAACTGAGCCACCCAGGCGCCCCAGTACAAGTTATTTTAGAGGACACTCTGAAATCATTTTGATTTTTCCCTGAGAAAATGATCACCTAAATATATTTATATTCAATTAATCTGATTCTGTGACAAGAAGAAAATCATTCTAGTTACACTAAACCTGGTTTTGCTTGAGAGACCTAGTGTATAGTTCTCTACACTCTACACCTTAACAAGTTAAAGGATAAAAGCTATTTTTTACCAATATTGATCTGGTTACTAAATGTTTCAAATAATAGTAATAACTACTCAGAATTTCTACTTAGAGCTTCTTCACATTTCTCATCTAAAACTAATACAATTGGATTATGGGATATGTGGAGTAATTAATGTAAAATTCATCAATAATTTGACTAAATTAATCCAAATTCATGATAATCTCTGGGTAATAAACTGAAAGTTTTAATTCAATAGACCCATTAACAAGTCATTTGTGGCACCCATTTTGCACGGAGGGATCCAAAACAACATTGAGATGACAAAGGCATGTTTTGAAGAAGTGAAGGCATTTGTAACATGTGTCAGATTTGGACACTGCATTTCCAAGTTTAATATTATTTACGACTTTTGACACAAATTTCAAATGAATGTTGACGCTATCTTGTCAGAAAATGGCTGTTCATCTTGAGATCATTTTTTTAATTAATGGATGCAAAGTGAAAATAATCTCTGGAATTATCCCAAAGACACGAACATTCCAAGTGATTTCATGAAGAAAATTATAAACACATTACTCACCGATAGCTATTGTAAAGGTCAGTACAGGTGGAATTATTCTTACAAGGATTCATTTTGCAGTCATTGGATTCTTGTTCACAAAAACTTGCTTCCCAACCAGCTAAGCACACACACTGGTAACTCTATGGGAATATGAAAATCATATAACCTTTAGGTTATTTCTTGCTATTAAGCCTATAATCCAGTTATTACTCTCGGCTATGTTGATCTATGTCAATTTATAACTATTTCAGTTTTTATAGAATGTCAATACTTCCCCAAAATTACTTTTACCACAGTTTAAAAACTATGTGAACAGTGTTTGTATCTAATTCAATAAAAATAAATATATATTATGCTCACACAGAACTATTGGTTTTGTTAAATATCTTAATATAAACATAATGTATTAGTAATAAAGTAAGTATGTAAAACTAAATATACAACTAAGCAACTAGCTCACTCATTAAAAAATATATAACTATATTATGTATTTACTGTACTACTTATAAATAATCTATGTCAGGACACTATTGTTGGTCGATTGAAATTGAAAAACTTTGAATATCATTTTGCTAAGAGTGTAGTCCTATAACAATATTCAAAATACTTAAAGTAAAACTGGTTTTCTAGGATTGGAAAAACAAACAAAATTACCATGGGACAGTAATTTAAAATATTAAAAATACTTTCAAAGAACAGGACTCTTGTTAAAAAAAAACAGAATTTGGGCTCTTTAGAGATTCTAAATTTATAATAATGAAAAACACTAAAATCAACGTTAGTTGTTCTCTTGATCTTCACTGTTCAATACAGGAGCCACTAGCCCCATGTGGTTACAGAGCATTGCAATGTGGCTGGCCTCAAATGAAATGTACTATAAGTACGAAATACATATTGAATTTTCAAGAAATGTAAAATAACTAATAATTTTATTACTTACATACTATAATCATAATAATGTGCACACAGAGTTAAAACATATTAACATTAATTTCACCTGCTTCCTTTAGCCTTTTTTAATGTGGCTTCTAGAAAACTTAAAACACACACACACACACATACACACACACGGTCTCATTAGTTTTCTATTAGACAGAGCTATGGTAGCTAATTATGGCCACTTAGTTTTTCTACTTGCAAATAGAGTTAAGAAGTCTACATAGTTACATCTACCAGAAAAGGAGCTCTCTGAAACTCAAGAACTTGTTCTACAATACACATCCCAGCTTCTTGAAGAGGTCTGGCACCTCACAGATGCTTAATACATGTTGGTTGAACATATGAGAAAGAATAAATATGACAGGAAAAGTAACATAAAGACTGAAGTAACCCACATGGATTTCAAAAGGATTCTAATGTTTGCTAGAGGTACATAGCAAATTTCTTTTGAACGTTACAATCAAACAACAATCAAACAAGCATAAATTCATGCTCCATGTATTTGCATTTAGGTTACAATAATTTGAATGCCACTGAGTATTTTGTTTTGGGTTATTAGGGTCAATTGGTTTGCTATGGCTTGAGAGCAGCCAAAAAGCAGAAAGGGATGAGAGCCACTGTGTTATCAACACTGGGTTTTATTCCTGACATATGTGTTAATTCTCCAGCATACTCATTAATAGCACTCCTGGTTAGCTGGATTTTGGCAGTAATTTCCTCATGCATTGTGGCCCCACATTGTTAACATTCTCAATGATTTTGGTTATATATGGAGTTTTCACTTAAACTCCATATATTAGTTAGCTCATTTTTTCTTCCCTTTTTTGACAGCATTAAAAAAAAATTCCATGAAAATTGATGTAGTGAGTATATTGATTTGAAAGGCAATTCTATAGTAAGCAAGACAAGCATCTGCTGTAGGTACATCAGAGAAACTACCCAACTCAGTGATGGAAATTAAGGTAGAGTGGTATGGATAACATGTGCATGAAATCTGTGGGACAAATGAGGTGCCCTGTTCACTTTCTAAGAGGTATGAATCATTTCTGTAAAGACAAAAGCACAGGTTTACTGCTGGTTTTTCTTTTGATATCTCAGTAATAATTTGAAACTAATTTCGTAATTGAGTCAAAAACCAATCAAATATCTTTCCCATTAAAGATATATGTTCCATAAAAGCTAATAATTATCAGTGTTCTTGACGATTTAATAATTAGAAGAAAATTATCATCAATGTAATGGTATAATTATCATTAAAGTGTCAGGTACTACAGCAATGATCTAATCATATATGATATAATCTGTACATAAAGGAAACATAAAAAATGAGAGAAATAGATTTTTTAAATATTTAATATTAAAAATATACATTATTAAGGAAGCAGAAATGAATATTAACTAGAAATAACACAGAGTTCAAGTATTTCTATTAATCTGTTCCATACTTAGTTCAGAAGCATTTTTCTGAATTTGGACACTCTTAATGCAAAACACTTTTTCATTCAACATTGCAAAATTAATAATTCCAGTAATTTTAAATAGCACTTAATGGTGAAATGGTTCGTGGGTTCAAGCCCTGCGTCAAGCTCTGTGCTGACAGTTCAGAGTCTGAAGCCTGCTTTGGATGTTGTGTGTGTGTCTCTCTCTCTCTCTCTCAAAAGTAAACATTAAAAAATATTTTTAAAGAAGAAAAAAGTTTGTATGGTTTATGAAGTTGGAGCCACATCATTTTTATCACTTAATACAAAGTATTAAGTAGACATTATCCTTCCAGACAAAACATTTTTTTTGTAGTTTTAAAATACACCAGTAAGAAGGATAAAGGGAAGACAGTAACATGTTAGAAGATGATATGTATCTAGCATAGTGAACAATACAACCAGTGAGACAAAAGACAAAGTGGTCCAGTTTGATAGGTATAATAACTATATATCAAATATATATATATATATATATATATATATATATATGTGTATAATATATTACAATAGTAGCTTTCCACACTGGGGCATTTACTTATTTAAATTAGGTAAATAGAGAGGGAGAAGCCAAAATGACAGAACAGCATGGAAGTTTTTTTGTGTGTCTCGCATCCATGAAATATAGCCAGATCAACATTAAACCATCCTGAAAACCTAGAAAACTGATTTGAGTATTAATGCAACAATCTGCACAACCTGAACCACAGAACTCAGTAGGTACATAGCACGGAGAGATGAACTGGGGGAGAGAGAAGCCACAGAGGGCAGGGAGCTGTTTTTGCTTGCAGAGAGAGGACGGAGATGGGGTGAGAGTACAGGAAAAGAGAGCTTGCTTATATCTGTGTTGATTAAGTTCCTGGCTGTCGTTTCTTCCCGCTCTTTCTTTTGGAGTGAATTCTTTCATTTCATCATTTTGAAGGAAGAAAAATAATTAATAAAGTAAAAAAAATAAAATCAAAAAATTAAAAACAACACACACACATACACACACACACACACACACACACACACACACACACACACACAAAAGCAGCTGGACAAAAAGTGGAAAAGTGGAAACAGCCGCAGGGACTGAACAAAAAAGGGAGAAAGGAGAAATGAGAGGGTTTAAATTCCATTATGAATCTATAAACAGAGGGAGCACAGAGTCTGAAACTCCTCAGCTAGATACCTGGCAGTGCTCTGGTGGGAAGGGCAAATTCCCAGGAGCAAAGTGAGGTCCAGGCAGTCCTTGGGCCACACGGGGAGAGTTGGTTCCCTTGCTGGGAGGACATTTGGTAGAGGCTGTGCGGCCACCTCACAGGAAAGGTCCCAGCAAACCCCAGGAAACAACCACATTCACTGGCACTGGAACAAGGATGTTATGAATGGGCTAACCAAGAAATTAAAGAGGAAATTAAAAAGTACATGGAAGCCAATGAAATGATAACACCACAGCCCAAAACCTCGGGGATGCAGCAAAGGCAGTCATAAGAGGGAAGTATATAGCAATCCAGGCCTTCCTAAAGAAGAAAGAAGTTCTCAGATATACAACCTAACCTTATGCCTTAAACAGCTGGAAAAAGAAAAGCAAATAAAACCCCAAACTAGCAGAAGATAGGAAATAATAAAGACTAGAGCAGAAATCAATGCTATCCAAACCTAAAAAACCTAGCAGAACACATCAGTGAAACCAGGAGCTGGTTCTTTTTTTTTTTAATTTTTTTAAATGTTTATTCATTTTTGACAGAGAGAGAGCATGAGCGGGGAGGGGCAGAGAGAGAGGGAGACACAGAATCCAAAGCAGGCTCCAGGCTATGACCTGTCAGCACAGGGCCTGATGTGGGGCTCAAACTTAGACTGTGAGATCATGACCTGAGCTGAAGTCGGATGCTCAACCGACTGAGCCACCCAGGCACCCCTGGTTCTTTGAAAGAATTAACAAAATTGATAAACCCCTAGCCAGTTTGATCAAAAAGAAAAAGGAACTGACCTAAATAAATGAAATCAAGAATGAAAGAGGAGAGATCACAACCAACACTGAAGAAATACAAACAATAATAAAATATTATGGGCAATTATACGCCAGTAAAATGGACAATCTGGAAGAAATGGACAAATTCTTAGAAACACATAAACTACCAAAACTGAAACAGGAAGAAATAGATGCATAACCAGTAAAGAAATCAAATTAGTAATAAAAAATCTCCCAAAAACAAGAGTCCAGGGCCAGATGGATTTCCAGGGGAATTCTACCAAACATTTAAAGAAGAGTTAACACCTATTCTCTTGAAGCTGTTCCAAAAAATTAAAAATGGAAGGAAAACTTCCAACTCTCTGTGAAGCCAGCATTACCTTGCTTCCAAAACCGGACAAAAGACCTCACTAAAAAGGAGAACTATACACCAATTTCTCTGATGAACATGGGTGCAAAAAAACTCAACAAGATATTAGCCAACTGGCTCCAACAATACATTAAAAACATCATTCACCACGACCAATTGGGATTTATACCTAGGATGCAGGGCTGGTTCAATATCCGCAAAAGAATTAATGTGATTCATCACATCAATAAAAGAAAGGACAGGAACCATATGATCCTCTCAATAGATGCAGAGAAAGCATTTGACAAAATACAGCAACCTTTCTTGATAAAAACCCTCAACAAAGTAGGGACAGAAGGAGTATACCTTGAGATCATAAAAGCCATGTATGAAAGACCCACTGCTAATATCATCCTCAATGGGGAAAAACTGACAGCTTTCCCCCTAAGGTCAGGAACAAAACAGGGATGTCCACTCTTGCCACTGTTATTCAACATAGTATTGGAAGTCTTAGCCTCTGCAATTAGACAACACAAAGAAATAAAAGGCATCCAAATCGGCTAGGAGGAGGTCAAACTTTCACTCTTGGCAGATGACATGATACTCTATATGGAAAACCCTAAAGATTTCACCAAAAAGCTGCTAGAAGTGATCCATGAATTCAGCAGTTTCAGGATATAAAATCAACGCACAGAAATCAGTTGCATTCTTATACACCAACATGAAGCAACAGAAAGAGAACTCAAGGAATTGATCCCATTTACAATTGCACCAAAAAGCATAAAATACCTAGGAATGAATCTAACCAAAGAGGTGAAAATCCATACACTGAAAACTATAACAAGCTTATGAAAGAAATTGAAAAAGACAAAAAAAATGGAAAAAAAATATTCCATGCTCCTGGATAGGGAGAAAATATATTGTTGAAATGTCAATACTACCCAAATCAATCTATACATATTCAATGCAATCCCTATCAAAACAACACCAGCATTCTTCACAGAGCTAGAACAAACAATCCCAAAATTTATATGGAACTAGAAAAGACGCCAAATAGCCAAAGCAATCTTGAAAAAGAAAACCAAAGCAGGAGGCATCACAATCCCAGACCTCAAGCTATATTACAAAGCTACAATCATCAATGCAGTATGGTACTGGCACAAAAACAGACACTCAACAATGGAACAGCATAGAAAACCCATAAATGGACCCACAAACGTATGGCCAACTAATCTTTGACAAAGCAGGAAAGAATATCCAATGGAATAAAGACAGTCTCTCCAGCAAGTGGTGCTAGGAAAACTGGATGGTGCCATGCAGAAAAATGAATGTGGACCACTTTCTTACACCATACACAAAAATAAACTCAAAACGGATGAAAGACCGCAATGTATGAATCTATCAAAGTCCTCGAGGAGAAAGCAGGCAAAAACCTCTTTGATGTTGGTCACAGCAACTTCTTACTCAACACGTCTCTCGAGGCAAGGGAAACAAAAGCAAAAATGAACTATTGGGATCTCATCAAAATAAAAACTTCTGCATAGTGAAGGAATCAATCAGCAAAACTAAAAGGCAATGGATGGAATGGGAGAAGCTATTTGCAATTGACATATCTGATAAATGGTTAGTATCCAAAATCTATAAAGAACTTATCAAACTCAACAGCCAAAAACCAAATAATCCAGAGAAGAAATGGGCAAAAGACATGAATAGACACTTCTCCAAAGAAGACATCCAGATGGCCAACCGACACATGAAAAAATGCTTAACATCACTTATCATCAGGAAAATACAAATCAAAACCACAATGAGATACCACCTCACACCTGTCAGAATGGCTAACACTAACAATTCAGGCAACAACAGATGTTGGCAAGGATGGGGAGAAAGAGGATCTCTTTTGCACTGCTGGTGAGAATACAAACTGGTGAAGCCACTCTGGAAAACAGTATGGAGGTTCCTCAAAAAATTAGAAATAGAACTACCTTGTGACCAGCAATTGCACTACTACGTATTTATCCAAGGGATACAGGTATACTGCTTCAAAGGGGCACATGTACCCCAATGTTTATAGCGGCACTGTCAGCAATAGCCAAAGTATGGAAACAGCCCAAATGTCCCTCAATGAATGAACAGGTGAAGAATATATGGTTTATATATACAATGTGTATATACAGAATAGTTACTTGTCAATCAAAAAGAATGAAATCTTGCCATTTGCAACTATGTGGATGGAAATAGAGAGTATTATGCCAAGCGAAATTAGTAAGAGAAAGACAAATATCATATGACTTCACTCATATGAGGACTTTAAGATACAAAACAGATGAACATAAGGAAAGGGAAGCAAAAATAATATAAAAACAGGGAGGGAGACAAAACATAAGAGACTCTTAAATATGGAGAACAAACAGGGTTGCTGGAAGGGTTGTGGGAGGGGGATGGGCTAAATAGGTAAGAGGCATTAAGGAATCTACTCTTGAAATCATCGTTGCAATATATGCTAACTAACTTGGATGTAAATTTAAAAATAAATAAATAAATAATAAAAAATAAATAAAAGCTGAATACAGTAAAAAAAAAAAAAAAACAGGTAAATAGAAGCTAAGCAGAAAGAAGTAGTTGGAGTTTGCCACAATCTCCCTGAAATGGAAAGGAAATATTGGTATTCAGTTTTGTCAAGGACATATGTCCCTGAAAAGAAGAGCAAAGTGAGCCCAAACTTTGATGAATAGTCTTTTGGAGTACTTGTCCCCAATGCAAGCCAAAAGTAGCCAAAATGAACAACAAAGATTTAGTCATCTAATAGTGCAGGGAAGCTAGAGGCAGGAGTATGGGCCTGCAAGATGGAATGGTCCTGCTAAAAACTCCCGGCTTTCATTTGACACCTCAGAGGGCCACTATCTAAAAGGAAGGGCACACCAGCAAAAATCCCAGCTCAGATTATGCTAACACTCCATTCAATGACAATGAGGTTATGTATCCATATTCTATTTGTCTGCCAGGGAAAATTAAGTGGTCTTTGAAGAAAGTTAACATTAGAGCTTTTCAGTGTTTGATAGAGAGTGGTATTTAATAAAAAAAAAACAAAAAAAAAAAACCCAAAAAACAAAAAACAAATAAAGGAATGCTGATGGTCAAAACTCAAGAGAAAAACAGTAAAAATAGCCTCTCCAGATATTGTGCTTATTAGACATTTTAAAATAACTGATTAATATGCTCAAAAATATTAGGTAGGATACAGAATTCCACTAGGAACTTTATATAATAGATTTACATAGGAATAATGCACATATAATGCACAATAATGCATATATAGAGTTAACAGGAGTAACACACATTTGAATATAATAATAATTGAGGTCCGCCTGGGTGGCTCAGTCAGTTAAGCATTCGACTTTGGCTCAGGTCATGATCTCAACATTTGTGAGTTTGAGCCCTGTGTGGGGCTCTGTGCTGACAGCTCAGAGCCTGAAGCATTCTTAGAATTCTGTGTCTCCCTTGTCTCTGGCCCTCTGTCTTTCTTAAAAATAAAATAAGAATTTAAAAATTAAAAAAAAATGAAAATAATAAGTGAAATTTAATAATTTAATCCATTATTTTAATATCAGAAATTTTAGCAGAGAGGATTAAAAGTAAATATCCAGGTTGAGGTACATAAATTAAAAAGGATAGAGAAGGCAAAAAGGAAACAGAAACTATGGGAAATAATGTGAAGAATTAATATTTTTAATTGTATTACCAAAAAAAGAGGAGTGGGAGAGATTAAATCAAAGCACTATTTGAAAAATTACTGAGAATTGTCTAAAAATAGCAAAGAAAGTAACCACTGATTTAGAAAGCTCTCCAGACCTACATTGGATGAGTACAAAGAAAACTCTTCCAGGAAATATGAAAGATGGAGAATAAATTTTAAAAGCAGCCAAAGAACAAAGACACATTATCTTCAAAGAGCCAAGACTGACACCTTCACTTCGCGGTAGTGGAAGCAAGAACCCAGTAACCAATTTTCGTATGGAGTGAAAGAAAATAACTACCACCCTAAAAGTCTATGCCAAGTAATAATTACCCTTTCTGGGAAAGAAGAATAAACACATTTTTAGAAAACCCAACACCTGAGAATTTACTACAGTGTTTAAGATTGTGGGGATTTGGTGACAGCTGGGATTTCAACTAAGCTTCATGAATTATTATTATATAATTATAAGCATATTATTTAATCTCAAGGAACATCAGAAATAATAGTAACTGGGGTGCTTGGGTGGCTTAGTCGGTTAAGCATTCTACTTCTGCTCAGGTCATGATCTCACGGTTTGTGGCTATGAGCCTCACATCAGGTTCTGTGCTGACAGCACAGAATCTACTTTAGATCCTCTGTCTCCCTGCCCCCATCCCTCCCCTAATTCTTCTCTCCCTCTTCTTCTCTTTCTCTCTCAAATAAATAAACAACAACAACAAAAAACTTTAAAAAAAGGAAAGAATGCTATGTGATAAGATAAGACTGTGAAGATTAAATGAATACTTAGTATAGAACTTCCTGTGATATCCGGCTTACAATAGTATACCAGAGAATTTTAACTAAAATGTTCTTTTATCCAGGGACCTATTCACGTAGTCTGAGCTACTCCTCAGACTCTGATTCATGCTGCTTTGACATTCTTCAGCCTGGAAAACCTTTGCTCACTCCCCCAGTCCCAACTTTCCAAAATGTCACATTACATCTGAATCTTGATCATTTCTTCTGGTATACTTTCCTCGCTCACAATTACTATCTTATTTTTATCCTTTACAGTAGTTTTAAAGTACATAAGTTACTCATATACACATTATGTTTTCCATTTAGTACTTATGATATTTAAAAATATTTTATTGTTTTTCTCTAATGTAAAATATAAATTATAAAAAGGCAGAGACTTAATCTTTTTTTCAGTTATCATCAGTTATTTGGAATACTATCTTATATTTGACTAAAAGAGTGAATATTAGAAAATAAAATATATATATTAATTGGTAATAATATAGTCATAGAGAACATTTTATTTACGAAGTTTCTAGATATTAAATCATCTCATTTTCCTAGCAAGAAAAAAAGTCTATTTTAGATTACATTTAAATAACCTTTTAAATAAACATTCAACTAAAAACAAGTTCTACAAATAAGGATTAATAACCCCAATAAAAGAAAAATGGGATTAGTTCCATTATGAACAGTGTTTACATATTGAGATAATTATATTTGATTCAAACCTAGCCACAAAATTCATCTTACAAAATAGGTCCTGTGTGAAACTTCCTTTTGATTCCTGAAAATTTATATATACACCAAAGAATAAAAATAACAAAATTTTCAAATTGTGGTCTCTTTTTGACTCATTATTCATATCTAGGCAGAAGAACAAAGATGTCTTTTTTCTTTAATAAAATTTCTAAAAATGAAGTAAAATTCATAATATATCCATCCTTCTAAGAATAATGAGCTCTGCCTGTTGACTTAAAGTCTGTTTCCTTTTCATGTTATTTTTAGTATTCATTTTAATCTATAAAGTCTTACAAAATTGGCTATAGACACAGATTCCTAAATACTGGATATAATGATACTCAGGTCTAGATATAATACAGCAATATTTATTTTAAAAAGCAAACAAAACTATGTTAATATGATTTCTTTCAACCACAGAAAGTGATTTATTTTGGCACTTTAAATCTAAAGTGAAATAATATGTATTATTCTGACAGAAAGTTAATGGAATATTTAAAAACAATTTCTGTGAAAAGTTATAAATGCTGAATTTGATTGAACATATTTTGAAACAAGGTAATGAAAATACATGCTAAATTGAGTGGTAGTTTCAAGGCAGAACTGTTTTAGAGAACACGGTTTCTTTAATTTGGGAAAATGTAATCTATGAAGAGAATGAAAAGCCATGTGTTAGATGTGGATGTGGATAGGGCATGAATCAAACTATATTGAACTTTAAAAACAGTTTCTAAAGGAAATATAAACCTGTAAGAAAATTAGTCATCATTTTCATGTAAAGATTTTTTTGTTAGTAACAAGAAAAGCAGATAAGTATTTTGTTCCTATTCTAAATGAAGAAATGATTTTAAGTGCAAATTTCCACTTTCATTACAATTAGTTCTCTTTCATTATAATTACTTCATTATAATTTAGTTCTCTTATTGAATGTCCTACCTTCATAAACTATTGGCAATCCTTTCCAAAAGGTTTCCTTACCTTTAACATTTCCTTCCCGTTTTTCCCTCCCTCCCTTCCTTCCTTCCTTCCTTCCTTTCTTCCTTCCTTCCTTCCTTCCTTCCTTCCTTCCTCGTTTCCTTCCTTTTTTTTAGAATTTAGGGGCACCTGGGTGGCTCAGTCGGTTAAACATCTGACTTAGGCACAGGTCATAACCTCATGGTTCATGGTCATGATCACACTGTTTGTGGGTTCGAGCCCCTCCTTGGGCTCTGCTGACAGCTCAGAGCCTGGAGCCTGCTTTGGATTCTGTGTCTCCTTCTCTCTGCCCCCCCCCCACTCATGTTCTGTCTGTCTCTCTCAAAAATAAATAAACTTAAAGAAAATAAAAATAAATAAAATAAATCAAGTTTAAAAGTAGACTCAAAGGGCTTAGGCTACCAGTACCAGAATTTTATTCTTTACTGATAATATAGCTACCATAAGAAAATAATTCATCTGCCATCAGACACATTTCCAATATCATGAATACTGCTTTCCATATTGACTCAATTTGACAACTGGCAATACAGTCTTATTACCCAAAGCTTTATCCCCAGGACATATATAATATTACAGAATACAAAACTGTAATCTTCTGAGAGACCATCACAAACATAAAGATGCCAGAATATGAATGCAATTCTGCTACAGATAGTGAGGATGTTTGGGACAATTACTTTGTGGTCTGAAAGTCAAATGACAAAGATAATGCAAGTGCACCATAAACCAAAAATTCACTTTTTTACCCCCTGTCAGGCTCTTTCTAAAATATTTCACAGAAAGATAATATATAGCTCCTTTTCTTATGCTCCATTTTCTGGCACATTAGAAAGCCCACAAAATTTTACATTTCTTATTGTTCAAAGCTGTGTTAAACATTAGATTATTTGGTCCAGTGGTTTTGAAAATTTTGTTAATTTTAAGTAAGCAACCTTCATACAAACATAATTTCCTAGGGAGTGAAAGGAAATAAAGCAACTTAAAGCAGATCCGCTCTGACTAAAGCAGGGGAAGGAAGCCCCAAGCTTTTCCCATTTAGCTGTCTTAGACACCCTCTTCCTTCCCCATCTGCCCCTTAGGACATCATTAACACAGAGTCTCAAATCACAGAGTAAAAACACTGATCCATCCACCCTATTTCATTTTATAATGAAGAAACTGAACTCATGGATGTTAAATTAATTGCTCAAGCTGCTATAACTAGCTGATGGAAATACTGGAATTAGAACTCATGTCTCTTGACTCCCTGTCCAATATTTCCAAATGCAGCTTAAAAAAATCAATTTGAAACATCTGGTAAATTAGTAAATTCAGAAATATATTTCTTGAAATGTACCTTCAAGACAGCCTGAGAATTTTTTTCCTAATTTTTTTATTTGCGAGAGAGACAGAGAGAGAGAGAAAGCACAAGGGGGTGAGAGGGGCAGAGGAAGAGAGAGAGCAAGAATCTTAAGCAGACTCTATGCTCAGTGCAGAGCTTGACACAGAGGCTCAGTCCTACAACTCTGGGATCATGATCTGAGAAGAAATCAAGAGTCAAAAACTCAACCAACTGAGCCACCCAGGTGCCCTGACAACCTGAGAATTTTAAGGTAATCTTCAAATCATGTACATTGAATAATCCTGTTACATGAATTCCTATAATCTTTTTTTCTCTGTATATCAGAAAGTTACTAGATCATCTAGTTGACACCACCATGATGCCATGCGAACAGCAGTGACCAATAATTGTTATCCTTACTCTAATAGAGATGACAAAGGAGAAAGCCCTGGTAATAACATTATAACTGATATTAACTGGTTTATAACTGGTATTGAATACATGAATCTTAAACTGTGCAAGTATGGACTAAAGGCAGCTTCCCTGACTGCAGGTTATTTTCAGGTTACTCATCCGCAATGCTCATCCTCGCTGAACTTGATAGCGAGCAGAGAGTAAAAATCATTGCTTTGATAGAAGGATGCAGTCATGGGATATTTGCAGTCTCAGGATATATGTAAACCATATATCAGGCAAACTTTTTAGTATGTCTAAAGTTTTCAAACCACAAGTATGGAACTCAGATCGCACACAGAGACTGCAAATAAAATGAGCATCTAAAAAATTAGAAAAGTAAGATAGTTTTTCTCACAGTAGCGGTAGAAGCAAGTACCAAACATATAATGCTGAATTTCCATATTGTTTTAGATAATTTCCAGTACTGCCTTACATTAGATCATATTATAATTTAGTGAAGTGAAATAATAAAATAATGAACATGAGACATTATAAAGATATTTTGAACACATTTTTCAAGCTATTTGGATTGTTTTATGTTTTGTAAAACTTTGGCTCTTGACAATATTTTTAACTTATTAGGATTTTTATTTAAGTTTTATAAGATTAGGTAGAGGTTTTCTTTAGTTTTAAACAAAAAGCATTTATGTGCAACACTATTATGTATATTTACATATATAATATATTTCACATAATTATAGATACATCTAACAAATATGACAGATGCATATATATCATAAATTCTACATTATATACATATAATTGAATTTAATGCCATCTGAATATGCCAGCTTATTTCAGAGTTAAACCTTCAGAAAATACCACATATTATAGTGCTTCTGTATTTTTCCCTTTTTAAAACATAATTATTTCCTAGCAATTGCCAAGAGAAATTCTAGCACATCACAGTTAGAAAAGCACTGATTAGAGAGTTGGAATGTAAACTGGCTTTGTCTCTCATGACCTTAACAATTTGAAGGCTTTGTATATCTATAGGTTACAGTTCCTTGACAGAAGGACCATTTTGTCTTATGGGTAATCATCATGGTTTTATCGCAGGCTGAAAAGCCACCTTTGCAATAGAAATCAGTAGTAAGAAGGGTGGAAGAAGAACTCAGCCACAGGTGTTGTAATGGAGAAAGCAGGGGGCATGAAGGGCTAGGATGGGGTAACAATGCTTAGAAAAGAGTGAACTACAATTTCAAATATCCTTCTAATCTAATAATGATTCCAAAAAGCAAATATGTTATTGTCAAATTTAATTAATTTTGAAACAAGCATTTTAGAATTTAATGTTATTGATTTGATCACTACTCCTCCCTCTCCTCAGGATAATTAGACATAGGCATTCCTTTCTTTCTTTCCTCCTCCTTTTTCTTTCCTCTCCTCCTTCCCTCCCTTCTTTCCTTCCTTCCTTCTTTCCTTCCTTCCTTCCTTCCTTCCTTCCTTCCTTCCTTCCTTCCTTCCTTCCTCCCTCCCTCCCTCCCTCCCTCCCTCCCTCCCTCCTTTGGAGTCAGGAAATGAAGGCTATTCATTCTATCCACAAGTAAATAATTTCTACGTATATTAAACCACCTATGTTATTAAATTAATGTGAATGAGTAATATACCCAGGAGGAGGAATCAGGATATTTTATTCTGTTCTAGAATACTGCTACATATAGGCTATTGAGCCACTCACCTAACTTGGTCACTACTGGTCCTAATTTTTAAATGAATAAAATTAAACTAGGTGATTCTTACCATCTTTTTCTTTCTTAAAGTGATCATATTCTTTTTTTAAATTTTTTTAATGTTTTTATTTATTTTTCAGACAGAGAGAGACAGAGCATGAGCAGGGGAGGGGCAGAGAGACAGGGAGACACAGAATCTGAAGCAGGCTCCAGGCTCCGAGCTGTCAGCACAGAGCCTGATGCGGGGCTCGAACTCACGGACCGTAAGATCATGACCTGAGCCGAAGTCAGAAGCCCAACCGACCGAGCCACCCAGGCGCCCCAAAGTGATCATATTCTTAATGCTTTATTTACATTACCTAGAAAAGCCAGGTATTAACAAGAATGGTCTCTCTATTGTGCATTCCCACCAGCTGTCTGAAACACTCCTAGTGATTTGTTAATTCCTGTTTAACAAAATTACGCTCTGAAATGACAGCTGGAGAAACAGTAAGTGGTTTATAACTTAGAGATTTTTTCTTAGAAGAGACACTGCTAAAGTTTGTCTTTTGTTTCCAAATCCTCACACAGGCTCATGAAGCAAAATATATTTTTAAAACACAGATAAAAATGTCTTATTATATCACAATAGTTAATATTTATTCATCAAGAACATAAGAGAAATTACTCTTAATGTGTTTTAATTGAAAAAAAAATCAATAGTTATTGTCATATATAAAAAGGAAGCAGAATCCTTATGGCTAAATTTTGACTTGTGATTTGAAGTTTACAAATAGCTTTCCATATAATTTCCTTTATCTTGTTATTATAAATTCTTTTAAGAGGAAATTTCTAAGTATGAATAATCTACTTTGATTACTTTATTTTATTACTAAAATTACTTTATTTTGTGAGTATGTGACATACAGAGTCCTTAGTCTATAATCATGTATTATTAAATTATTTTTTTGAAAAATAATGTAAAAATTTAAGCAATTAATTTAAAATTTTAATACAAAATAATTTTGGAATAATTTTTCACAGCACCTTCTTAAATTATTATCAATGATTTCTTCACTGATATAGATCCCAGGTGACCTAATGTAGATTTTCATATACCTTTCTCTTTTCAAATATATCTTTCACATAATTAAATGCTTGCTTTGACAAGCATTTAATCTACAAATCTAAATCTGTCCCCGGAAACATTGATGTCACAAAATATATTCATGTCCTCTCACATTTCACATTTCTCAACTATTGGTTCAGAATATAGCCCTGTAAAGCCAACTTTCCCAAAGAAACATTCTGCTGTTGGTCCACAGTGTTGTATGTATTTGTTGTTGTAAGTTATCAATTATTCAAAGATATTTTGGCATGAATGAGAGAAGTCCCATTGTGATCACCTGATGTGAGTGAACAAGAATAGTACATGAGGATCAATTACCCTCTCCCATACTGCTAATTCATATATATAAAAGACATAAATGTATACAAATAAAAATTCCTGTTTAAAATACTCAACGGGTACATGGGAGCTACACTGGTCACTCCTGAGGCAACCACAATCTAGCAATGATACTAAAAAGATTCATGCCTCTTTGTTAGAGTGGTACAAGTCCAAAAGGAATTTATAAGATGTTTTCACATATTGTTTTCATTTTATTATGTTTTTTAACCTTACCCCATTCTCCATCTGCCAATTCCAATACCACTTTTCACTGCTCACTGGGCTCAAGTTGCAACCTAACTTCTGTTTTCTGTCCATATGCCATGGAACAATTTTCTTAACCTATGTTCTCACTTATAAAACTGGGCTGAGAATAGAATTATTCGGGATATATATTTTTGAAGTTCTTTCTGTGTACTCATATATTAAAAATTCATAACAGTTTAGTTATCGTTATACTTATTTTATTGTTCATTCTCTGAGCATTGTAAACCCATGAACCCTGATTTCTTGGTCTTCACCTCTACTGAAGCATAACCACAAAACAAACTCATAACCACAACTTAGCTCTCATTTCCCCTAAGGCATTTTCAACCTCCAACACCTCAAATCATGATATTCCAACTTTGACACCATCTCGTATACTCTCATCTCTTTGAACACTTCACTTCTATTCTATTTGCTATTTTACTTTTATCAATACTGCTCACTTAAGTACCCCTGTTTTCCAAGCATATTTGACCAGATCATTAGTTCTCTTTCTTCACTTCCCAGATTAAAGATTATCATATAGCATTTCCCAAAATGGGATACCTACACCACTTGATATATGAGAATTACAAGTTTATTTTATCATAATATTTATTTGCCATTACTCTAAATTATATTAGAAGAAAAGTGCATCCAATCTGAATAAATTGCTTGAGAACATATTTATTTTAAGAAAACAATTGAGTTGAAATAAGTGGTATATAAATTTGTGGCAAAACAACAAATTTCTCTAATTTTAATGAGCTGACTGTGGCTGAAAATTATGTCCCCTTGGCCTTCCTATTTTGTGTGCCTCCTTGATACTCTATTAGTATACTCAGGTCTGTTTGAATAACTTTTCTTATGTAGTTCAAAACACTCAGAACTGTGGTGTGTGTGTGTGTGTGTGTGTGTGTGTGTGTGTGTGTGTGTGTAAGTAATTCTGATTTCCTCCCTATAGATAATGTTTTTCCTTTGCAAAAATTCTTTAGGTTTGGGAAGTTAATATTCTGCTTAGGAAGCCTACATTCTAAAGATGGTTACGACAAGCACTTTCATTATCTTTATTTCTGACCAACACCAGATTTTTTGTTGTTGTTGTTAGTGTAGGTTAAACACAGGAATCCACCGGGGTGCCTGGATGGCTCAGTGGGTTAAGCATCTGGATTCAGCTTAGGTTATGACCTTCAGCTTTTAGGTTCAAGCCCTGCATCTGGCTCTCTGCTGTCAGTGCAGAGACTGCTTCAGATCCTCTGTCTCCCTCTTTCTCTGCCCCTCCCCCATACTTTCTCTCTCTCTCTCTCTGTCTCTCTCTCTCTCTCTCTCTCTCTCTCTCAAAAATAAGTAAACATTAAAAAAACAGGAATCCATTAGTGAAAATATTATGCAAGATAACTAGACTGATTAAACATTTCACAGGCTTCCCTAAAATAGTTTAGAGACATCTCTTGCTCCTTCATGACCAGATGTAGTGAGCCCTATAGCCTGCAACCAAAGAAATTCTAATCCTGGTTAAATAAATTACCCTGTGCTCCTTTTCTTGTTGAGAGGTTTTCCATTCCCATGACTCTGAAAGATACTGCGAATGAGTCCAATGGCTGGAAATACTGTCAGAATTGCCTAGGAAAGTCTAATGCAAGTAATTTCTGAGACCAGCAAAAGACAGAGAATGGGGATATCATTAATGTAAGAAATGCCAAAATTATAACATAAGTCAGCCTGGCTTGATTTTATTATGACCCAGTAGTGTAGAAGTGATAGAGATAACTCCCATCTATTTCTAACTATTTGTAGCTATGGGGACCTATTCATAATTAGAATGTTTAAACAGATTTCAAGTTCACTTTCCAAATCTTTAAGTACTATTTCTGTTCACTCTTGTCAGATGATCTCAGTAGAATTTCTTTTATACCACAATTTCATGAAATGATTTGTTATTTACAACAAAAACATAAAACACCAGTGACAGCAAAATATTCCTTTAGAAAACACTTAATTTTAAACTGTGCTATATGATATACTGTTATATCATATTATATATTTTATTAATTATATTCCTTTTATATTAGTTGAAACATGCATGAATACACATTTATACAAAAGAGGTCATCACCTTCTGCTAAACAGTGTAAGATATCAATGAATTTTACAAAGTCTGATATCTAGTAACTTCTCAATAAACTCTATGTTTTATAATTATTACTATTAATACAGATTCTTAATATAGATACTTCTAAAAACTTGAAAATTAGATATATATCATTTGGAGTTTAAAATGAAAAATATAGTTTTCTTTACTGAGTTTTTAAGTAAGGCTTTCAAAAACATATGTATTTGTATAAATTATAAATTTTTATTTTTACAATTTAATTTGTAAATAATTATTATCTCTAATATACCTCTTCTTCCTCTAAAGACATTTACAGTTTGTTCAAAATGAAATGTCTATGAAGTGTTCTTTATTCATTAAAGAAAAATCTCTGGGGCACCTGTGTGGCTCAATTAAGTGTCCTACTCTTGATTGCAACTCAGGTCATGATCTCACAGTTTCGTGAGTTTGAGCCCCACATCAGACTCCGCACTGACCCCATGGAGCCTGCTTTAGATTTTCCCTCTCTCTCTGCCTCTCCCCACTGCTCACATTCTCTCTGTCTCTTTCAAAATAAATAAGTAAACTAAAAACAAACAAACAAAATCTCAACTTTTTCAACTGATTTCATTGAACTACTACATGTTTTACAGCTTTATGTTGTTATTAAAATAATTTATCAATATAAAATCTTATGTTAAATCATAAGTGTATTTACTTTTGTTTCCCTTCCACTAAGATTATTCAAATGTGGTAATTTTTATTCAACATTTGTTGATAAAATATTTTGTATTTTGCAAGGTAAATGTTTGGGAAATTTCTTACCATAGTGATTAGCACCAGTAAACAATTCTCCAAAACATAATCTTTATCCATTGCTTTAGAGCAGATGCAAAGAAATATATAATTAGCCCTTTTCCCTAAGAAGAAAGGGCATGGAACATTTATATTAATAACATTAATAATAGTTGAGTTCACAGAAATGAATTCTACATAAAACTATCCTCATGTTCAAGATTAACAAATGAATGCTGTTAAATCATTTCATCATAATATTGACAAAGAAAAACACAAGAGAAGTAAAAGAAAGTTCACATAATGTTTTTTTCTTAATTCCACAAATATTTACTAATGGTATATGATAGTGGAATTCTAAGTGTTTTTGGTACTTCAGTGAACAGGACAAAATATTTGGCTGAAAATTACTATAATGTTCACATAGAAACATATGCATATAGTATTGACTACAAATAAGAATACCTATTCTGTAGACTTTTTTGTATAAAATGTTATGTATACTATAGTTCATGTAATGTGGGCTCCACTGGGAATCTCAAGGGGAGAATCAATTTTCTTGACATTTCCATTTATAGAGCTGCTTCCTTGTATTCCTGGACTTATGGCCCCCTTCCTTCATCTTTCAAGTCAGCACTGTAGCATGGTGCTTTGGTCCTTACACTGCCTTTTTTTGTCTTCATATCTCTTTCTGTCTCCTTTAAGGATACTTGTCATACATTTAGGGCCCACCCACATAATCTAGCACAACTACCTCATCTCAAGATATTGAATCTAATCACATTTGAGAAGTCCCTCTTACCATATAATTTTCACAGTTCCAGGGATTAGGTTCTAGATATCTTTATCTCCAGTCTACTCATTGTTCATCTGTCTATCCTCTGGCATTCTATTCATGAAGGTAGTCTTCTAGTTAGCACATAAAAAATAGATTTCAAATTCCATTACATTCTTAAATATCATTCTATTAAGTCTATTAAATTAATATTCAAAATTTTTCTAATTTTTCTATTTTAATTTTTTTTCTAATGTTTATTTATTTTTGAGACAGAGACAGAATGCGAGTGGGTTAGGGGCAGAAAGAGAGGGAGACACAGAATCCAAAGCAGGCTGCAGGCTCCACCCTGTCAGCACAGAGCCTGACATGGGGCTCAAACTCATGAGCTGCGTGATCACGACCTGAGCCAAAGTCAGTCAATCAACTGACTGCGCCACCCAGGTGCCCCTAATTTTTATTTTTCAAATTGTTCTTTCTAGTTGCCTACTACTACCTTTTACTGGGCTATTAGAGTTAGCCTCAGTTATGGTATCTACTTTCTTAATAATCTGTGTGTCTCTGACAATATTCATTCCTACTTCATAATAGCCAAAATTACCTTTCTAAAAATTAAACACAACCAAGTTACTCAGCTCCTGAAAAAGACCCTGTTGACTACTACCATTTATAGGAAAAAATCTAAATTCTATAATTTTGAATAAAGTGTCCTCCCTATTCTGAGATGAAAACTCCAGTCTCTTTTTGAGCCTGTTCACATCTTTCCACAAGTATACCAAGAATTCCAACTACAAAGGAAATACCACCATTTTATAAGCATATGATATATAGAATTAACTTCAATATTTTGTTTGGCAAATTCCTATTTATCCCTCAAAGGGAAGACTAAACTTCATTAAGATTTTTGTTCCTTCAGTAATGTAGAAATAATGGCTACTCCATCCTTGGGTCTCCACATCCATTCATATTTCTTTTATGCCATTTGTGTGGTATTATTTTTTTAAATTATAACTCTATCTCCGCTATGTGAATTTGAGCATGTGGGAAATACTGTGTCCATATCATTTTTGAATCCCCAGAAACTAGAACTTGGCAGGAAGGCGACTCTCTACAAATGTGATTAGTTGGATGAATGAGGCCTTCAGAGGCAAGTGAGAAAAACTAGTGCTTATAAGAATGACATAACTGATGAACACTTCTCTCTTCAAGATATTATCATATATTAAACTAAATATATCTTCAGAAATAACCATTGCTTAAATATGAAATTAACTCTTGTTTCTGCTTTACTCCTTATTCAGAAACAGCAAAATAGATAGATACATACATATATGTATATATATGTACATAAAATATACATATATACACATATGTGTATATATGTAAAACATATAAAAACATAAATATAAAACATATATATGCTATACGCACACACACACATATATATAAAACATTTGCTGAAACATACATTTTAGGCCAAGTTTTCTTTGACTGGAATTTTAAAACTACTCAGTAACACATTTATGTAAATATAAATACATTTATATAAATTTTTCACTGCCTGCAAATTATGGTGATTTTATATTTTCTAAAACTGTTCTTAAATGAATAATTATGCTGCTAAAACATTATTCAAAGTATATTCATATGAATTCTTTCATTCATATATTAAATAAAGGAACATGTTTAAAGGTTTCTCTGATTTTAAAACTTCTGTATACTTACTTAAATACATTCTTCTCACTCAATCTTTTTTTACTGAAGTATAATTAACATAAAGTATTATTTTGGTTTTAAGGGTATAATATAATGATTCAACAACTCTATACATTGATCTCAATCAATCTTTCTTTTAGAATTATTGTTCTCAAAAGGAGTGAGGGCCTGCTTGCTTTTTGCACAGAGGCTCAAAGCAGTTTTTTTTTTTTGTCTGTTTGTTTGTATTTTGTTGTTGTTTCCTAGACAACAAAATAATCACATCTTATAGCTGGCCGATTTAGCATCTCAAATTCTATTTATCAAAGTATAGACTGCTTAGCTAATGTTTACTTTCTTTACTAGTCAACGCCACAGGCTGTTGTGGGTTCTGTGGTTCACCACTCAGACTCCTCTTCATATCTGGAGTTCTCTTAACCCCTGATGCCTAGAGTACTGGCAGTTGACAATCCATAGCTGACTCCTTTCCTAGGATTTATCCTTGACTTAAGGGAGCTGCTTTGCCCAATTTTATGTCACTCTCTCCAAGCCTCAGGATAGCCTACAACCAATTACCTGTTTATACAAAGGTACAAAGACCAAGCTCGTTGGCCTCGATCAGAGACATCTCTGAAGGGGTAACTCAGCTTAAGCACTTCCTGTGGGACTGTCTAAAATCTCTGTTACAACAACACCATTGCTAAAATTGTCTCTGTCCATTTCTCTTTCCTTCACTCCCTTACAGATATTGTTCCCTGAGTATTTCGCAACAAAGTCTATATAAAAATTTCCTCTCTATAAAAAGTCTCCCAGGAAATCCTATGTAAAAGATTCAGAGCCAGGAGTGGTTTACCACATGAACTGCAAAATGGCCTTTTGGAGCTGGCTTGTCTGAGAGTCAGCTGGGAAAGAGAACTCAGTCAGTGGCTGTAGCTATAGAGTGGATGGCATACAGCATGCTATAGTAATGTTAGTACTAAAGCATTATACTAGTGGGGGACTTCATTGGAATAAATGGGCAGAAGGGAATATACTGGCAAATGCAGGCACTTAGGAGGTTTAGTGGAAGTAGGAATCATCAGAATATGGAATTAAGCGGCTCTTGCTAAGTGTCACTGATACACTGAGAAAAAGATTAGGGTGAATAATAACAAATAATAACACTTTTTTTTTTTAAATTTTTTTAACGTTTATTTTTGAGACAGAGAGAGACAGAGCATGAACGAGGGAGGGTCAGAGAGAGAGGGAGACACAGAATCTGAAACAGGCCCCAGGCTCTGAGCGGTCAGCACAGAGCCCGACGCGGGGCTCGAACTCACAGACTGCGAGATCATGACCCGAGCCAAAGTCGGACGCTTAACTGACTGAGCCACCCAGGCGCCCCAACACTTTTTTTTTTTAAAGTAAGAGTGAGGAAACCTCTTTGGAATCTTATAAAGAAGCTCTGGAGAGTTCGAGAAAGATGGCGGCGTAGGAGGATGCTGGGCTCACCGCGCATCCTGCTGATCACTTAGATTCCACCTACGACTGCCTAAATAACCCAGAAAACCACCAGAAGACTAGCAGAACGGAGTCTCCTCCAGAGCCAAGCACAGACAAGAGGCCCATGGAAGAGGGTAGAAAGGGCGGAGAGGCGGTGAGCCCTGCATGGACTGGCGGAGGGAGCCGGGGCAGAGGGGTGGCCCAACGGCCAAGCAGAGCCCCGGAGACTGGCTGGCAAAAGCGGAGGGGCCAGATGGAGTGTGTTCCGACAGCAAGCCGGACTTAGCATCTGGGAGGTCATAAGTTAACAGCTCTGCTCAGAAAACGGTAAGGCTGGAGGACAAAGGGAGGGAGTTGCTGAGCCCCAGGACGAGAGAGCTCAGTTTGTTGGGGAACAAAGGCGCTAGCCAGCGCCATCTACCTAGCCCATCCCCCAGCCAAAATCCCAAAGGGAACCAGTTCCTGCCAGGGAACTTGCTGCTACGAGCAAACACCCAACACTGTGCTTCTGCAGAGCCACCCCTCCGGCAGCGGGTCTGACTCCATCCCGCTGCCACAGGGCCCCTCCTGAAGTGGATCACCTAAGGAGCAGCGATCTAAGCCTGCCCCTCCTGCCCCCGTGCACCTTGCCTACCCACCCCAGCTAATACACCAGATCCCCAGCACCACAAGCCTGGCAGTGTACAAGTAGCCCAGACGGGCCACGCCACCCCACAGTGAATCCCACCCCTAGGAGAGGGGAAGAGAAGGCACACACCAGTCTGACTGTGGCCCAGCGGTGGGCTGGGGGCAGACATCAGGTCTGACTGCGGCTCTGCCCACCAACTCCAGTTATACACCACAGCACAGGGGAAATGCCCTGCAGGTCCGCGCCCCTCCAGGGACTATCCAAAATGACCAAACAGAAGAATTCCCCTCAAAAGAAACTCCAGGAAATACCAACAGCTAATGAACTGATCAAAACGGATTTAAATAATATAAGAGAAAGTGAATTTAGAATAATAGTCATAAAATTAATCACTGGGCTTGAAGACAGTATAGAGGACAGCAGAGAATCTCTTGCTACAGAGATCAAGGGACTAAGGAACAGTCAGGAGGAGCTGAAAAACGCTTAAACGAGATGCAAAATAAAATGGAAACAACGATGGCTCGGATTGAAGAGGCAGAGGAGAGAATAGGTGAACTAGAAGATAAAATTATGGAAAAAGAAGAAGCTGAGAAAAAGATAAAAAATTCCAGGAGTATGAGGGGAAAATTAGAGAACTAAGTGATACACTAAAAAGAAATAATATACACATAATTGGTATCCCAGAAGAGGAAGAGAGAGGGAAAAGTGCTGAAGGTGTACTTGAAGAAATAGTAGCTGAGAACTTCCCTGAACTGGGGAAGGAAAAAGGCATTGAAATCCAAGAGGCACAGAGAGCTCCCTTCAAACGTAACTTGAATCGATCTTCTGCATGACATATCATAGTGAAACTGGCAAAATACAAGGATAAAGAGAAAATTCTGAAAGCAGCAAGGGATAAACGTGCCCTCACATATAAAGGGAGATCTATAAGACTCGTGACTGATCTCTCTACTGAAACTTGGCAGGCTAGAAAGGATTGGCACGAGATCTTCAATGTATTGAACAGAAAAAATATGCAGCCAAGAATCCTTTATCCAGCAAGTCTGTCATTTAGAATAGAAGGAGAGATAAAGGTCTTCCCATACAAACAAAAACTGAAGGAATTTGTCACCACTAAAGAAGCCCTAAAAGAGATCCTAAGGGGGATCCTGTGAGACAAAGTACCAGAGACATCGCTACAAGCATAAAATATACAGACATCACAATGACTCTAAACCCGTATCTTTCTATAAGAACACTGAATGTAAATGGATTAAATGTGCCAACCAAAAGACATAGGGTAGCAGAATGGATAAAAAAACAAGACCCATCTATTTGCTGTCTACAAGACACTCATTTTAGATCTGAGGACACCTTTAGATTGAGAGTGAAGGGATGGAGAACTATTTATCATGCTACTGGAAGCCAAAAGAAAGCTGGAGTAGCCATACTTATATCAGACAAACTAGACTTTAAATTAAAGGCTGTAACAAGAGATGAAGAAGGACATTATATAATAATCACAGGGTCTATCCATCAGGAAGAGCTAACAATTATAAATGTCTATGCGCTGAATGCAGGAGCCCCCAAATATATAAATCAATTACTCATACACATAAGCAATCTTATTGATAAGAATGTGGTAATTGCAGGGGACTTTAACACTCCACTTACAGAAATGGATAGATCATCTAGACACACGGTCAATAAAGAAACAAGGGTCCTGAATAATACATTGGATCAGATGGACTTGACAGATATATTTAGAACTCTGCATCCCAAAGCAACAGGATATACTTTCTTCTCGAGTGCACATGGAACATTCTCAAAGATAGATCACATACTGGGTCACAAAACAGCCCTTCATAAGTATACAAGAATTGAAATTATACCATGCGTACTCTCAGACCACAATGCTATGAAGCTTGAAATCAACCACAGAAAAAAGTCTGGAAAACCTCCAAACATGGTTGAAGAACACCCTACTGAAGAATGAGTGGGTCAACCAGGCATTTAGAGAAGAAATTTAAAAATTATATGAAAACAAATGAAAATGAAAATACAACAATCCAAACGCTTTGGGACGCAGCGAAGGCAGTCCTGAGAGGAAAATACATTGCAATCCAGGCCTATCTCAAGAAACAAGAAAAATCCCAAATACAAAATCTAACAGCACACCTAAAGGAAACAGAAGCAGAACAGCAAAGGCAGCCTAAACCCAGCAGAAGAAGAGAAATAATAAAGATCAGAGCAGAAATAAACAATATAGAATCTAAAAAAAATGTAAAGTAGATCAAAGAAACCAAGAGTTGGTTTTTTGAAAAAATAAACAAACTTGAGAAACCTCTAGCCAGGCTTCTCAAAAAGAAAAGGGAGATGACCCAAATAGATAAAATCATGAATGAAAATGGAATTATTAAAACCAATCTCTCACATACAAGCAATTATCAGGGAATACTATGAAAAATTATATGCCAACAAATTGGACAACCTGGAAGAAATGGACCAATTCCTAAACACCCACCTTCTTCCAAAACTCAATCAGGAGGAAATAGAAGTCTTGAACGGACCCAAAACCAGTGAAGAAATTGAATTGGTTATCAAAAATCTCCCAACAAATAAGAGTCCAGGACCAGATGGCTTCCCAGGGGAGTTCTACCAGACGTTTAAAGCAGAGATAATACCTATCCTTCTCAAGATATTCCAAGAAACAGAAAAGGAAGGAAAACTTCCAGACTCATTCTATGAAGCCAGTATTACTTTGATTCCTAAACCAGACAGAGACCCAGCAAAAAAAGAGAACTACAGGCCAATATCCCTGATGAATATGGATGCAAAAATTCTTAATAAGATACTAGCAAATCGAATTTAACAGCATATAAAAAGAATTATTCATCATGATCAAGTGGGATTCATTCCTGGGATGCAGGGCTGGTTCAACATTCGCAAATCAATCAATGTGATACATCACATTAATAAAAGAAAAGATAAGAACCATATGATCCCGTCAATCGATGCAGAAAAGGCCTTTGACAAAATCCAGCACCCTTTCTTAATAAAAACCCTTGAGAAAGTTGGGATAGAAGGAACATACTTAAAGATCATAAAAGCCATTTATGAAAAGCCCACAGCTAACATCATCCTCAATGGGGAAAAACTGAGAGCTTTCTCCCTGAGATCAGGAACACGATAGGGATGTCCACTCTCACTGCTGTTGTTTAACATAGTGTTGGAAGTTCTAGCATCACCAATCAGACAACAAAAGGATTTCAAAGGCATCAAAATTGGCCAAGATGAAGTCAAGCTTTTGCTTTTTGCAGATGACATGATACTATACATGGAAAATCCGATAGACTCCACCAAAGTCTGCTAGAACTGATGCATGAATTCAGCAAAGTTGCAGGATACAAAATCAATGTACAGAAATCAGTTGCATTCTTATACACTAACAATGAAGCAACAGAAAGACAAATAAAGAAACTGATCCCATTCACAATTGCACCAAGAAGCATAAAATACCTAGGAATAAATCTAACCAAAGATGTAAAAGATCTGTATGCTGAAAACTATAGAAAGCTTATGAAGGAAAGTGAAGAAGAAAAAAGAATTGGAAAAACATTCCATGCTCATGGATTGGAAGAATAAATATTGTCAAAATGTCAATACTACCCAAAGCTATCTACACATTCAATGCAATCCCAATCAAAATTGCACCTGCATTCTTCTCGAAACTAGAACAAGCAATCCTAAAATTCATATGGAACCACAAAAGGCCCCGAATAGCCAAAGGAATTTTGAAGAAGACCAAAGCAGGAGACATCACAATCCCAGACTTTAGCCTCTACTACAAAGCTGTCATCATCAAGACAGCATGGTATTGGCACAAAAACAGACACATAGACCAATGGAATAGAATAGAAACCCCAGAACTAGACCCACAAACGCATGGCCAACTCAATTTTGACAAAGCAGGAAAGAACATCCAATGGAAAAAAGACAGTCTCTTTAACAAACGGTGCTGGGGGAACTGGACAGCAACATGCAGAAGGTTGAAACTAGACCACTTTCTCACACCATTCACAAAAATAAACTCAAAATAGATAAAGGACCTGAATGTGAGACAGGAAACCATCAAAACCCTAGAGGAGAAAGCAGGAAAAGACCTCTCTGACCTCAGCCATAGCAATATCTTACTCGACACATCCCCAAAGGCAAGGGAATTCAAAGCAAAAATAAATTACTGGGACCTCATGAAGATAAAAAGCTTCTGCACAGCAAAGGAAACAACCAACAAAACTAAAAGTCAACCAAGAGAATGGGAAAAGATATTTGCAAATGACATATCGGGCAAAGGGCTAGTATCCAAAATGTATAAAGAGCTCACCAAACTCCACACCCGAAAAACAAATAACCCAGTGAAGAAATGGGCAGAAAACAGGAAAAGACACTTCTCTAAGGAAGACATCTGGATGACCAACAGGCACATGAAAAGATGCTCAACGTCGCTCCTCATCAGGGAAATACAAATCAAAACCACACTCAGATATCACATCACGCCAGTCAGAGTGGCCAAAATGAACAAATCAGGAGACTCTAGATGCTGGCGAGGATGTGGAGAAACGGGAACCCTCTTGCACTGTTGGTGGGAATGCAAATTGGTGCTGCCACTCTGGAAAACAGTGTGGAGGTTCCTCAGAAAATTAAAAATAGACCTACCCTATGACCCAGCAATAGCACTGCTAGGAATTTATCCAAGGGATACAGGAGTACTGATGCATAGGGCCACTTGTACCCCAATGTTTATAGCAGCACTCTCAACAATAGCCAAATTATGGAAAGAACCTAAATGTCCATCAACTGATGAATGGATAAAGAAATTGTGGTTTATATACACAGTGGAGTACTACATGGCAATGAGAAAGAACGAAATATGGCCCTTTGTAGCAACGTGGATGGAACTGGAGAGTGTGATGTTAAGTGAAATAAGCCATACAGAGAAAGACAGATATCATATGTTTTCACTCTTATGTGGATCCTGAGAAACTTAACAGAAACCCATGGGGAAGGGGAAGGAAAAAAAAAAAAAAAGAGGATAGAGTGGGAGAGAGCCAAAGCATAAGAGACTGTTAAAAACTGAGAACAAACTGAGGGTTGATGGGGGATGGGAGGGGGGGAGGGTGGGTGATGGGTATTGAGGAGGGCACCTTTTGGGATGAGCACTAGGTGTTGTATGGAAACCAATTTGACAATAAATTTCATATATTGGAAAAAAAATAATCACCTCAAAAAAAAAAAAAGAAGCTCTCATCTCCTGAAGCTGGAGAGATGTAAAAACTGAGGAGCAGGACCAGGACTTAAATACAAGAGCAGGAGTGCCGGAATCCCCCTGGAATGCACTAGTATTGAAGAAGAAGCCAGGATGACACAGAGATCAAGGTCTTACAAGATAACATGCAACTGCCCTCCACTAGGATTTAGCCCCACCTAGCTGTAGGTGTAAAGATTATATGACAAGACTTCCAGAACATATCTTCCATCACTGAGGTCACTGGCCTATCTCCACACTTACAGAAGTAGTAAAAGGTATATGCAATTGTACCAACAGTAGAGTCTCAAAGGACTGGTAGAATCTCACCTTGGCACCACACAGTTTGTGACCTTGGATATCTCCTAAAGTCTCCAACCCTCCTAATATATAAAATTACTATAGAATGTTGTAATAGTTATATAATGTGTCTGTGACTTCATTAACGTAGCTCTTGTAAATATCCGATACCTATTAACTACAAATATTAACATTAAGAATTACAGATCTTAATTCTATATCATGCTTTATAGTCAAAAGCCCATGTTCCAAATCCACTTCTAATTTATATGCAGCAAAATTAAATGACTGAGTTATTGAGAAAAATTGCTGGGTAAAAAATTGTAGGCATTTTAATTATTAAATATCTTCCATATACCAAGCATCAATTTAAAAATGATACTATGTAATAAATATAGATCAGACTTTATTAATTTATATTACATATATATATGTATATACATAGACATATAATACATGTATGTATATAGATATATAATATATACATTTAAGAGTATATATGGTATATAACATATATACTGCTATACACACACACACATATAGTGTCACTTTCATAGGAGGCATGAGTAAGTGTTTTCTTACAAATTACATCTGTAGGAAGCTCAGCCTTTCATAAAACAGGCCTGGAGAAAAGGCATCTTGTTCATTCACCTAACAGATATTTACTGACTCCTTTTTATGTTTTTGGTGTTAAGCATACAATGATCAATAAGTGACATAAGGTCACTACTCTGAGGTCACAGTACCCTGAGGCTCACATTCAGGGTGACAGAGGAGAAAACACGCACACACACACACACACACACACACACAATGTGTATATAAAATCACCAAAGCCTATGATATAAAGACAAGTAACACTTGGCATTGAGAGTGTCACAACACATATTTAACAAAAAAACAAATAATTTCGCTTAATGGGTCATGTGATATTTTTTTAATCATACTTTATGGTAACAAAGTTTATTTCTCTCTATCTATAAGAGTGCTGAGGGAAGGGATTATGTATAGTTAACATTTTGTCTTCAATTAAGAGTATAACATTTTGTGCCTTGATTATATTCGAATGGGTATACAAACTAATCTTGCAAACCAAACTGAGAACACCTAAAAACAATAATTCATGAAACATGTGTTTGACTAAAAACAGTGCTAAATTCTGCTCTAGGTCTTGAAGATAGAAACTTACGTACAATTGCAGACACCAAAGGATGAAAAATTATTATTTTGCAGAATTACTGCATTTTTCATAAATACATGAATTATTTCTCTTTCTTATTTTTGTAAAATTTATTTATTTTGAGAGAGAGAGAGAGATTATGCATGAGTGAGCAGAGGGAGGGCAGAGAGAGAGAGAGAGAGAGAGAGAGAGAGAGAAGGGGAGAGAGAGGGAGAGGGAGAGAATCCCAAGCAGGCTCTGCGCTGTCAGCACAGAGCCATTTGGGGGGCTGGATCTCATGAGCCACAAGATCATGACCTGACCTGAAATCAATAGGCAGATGCTTAACTGACTGAGCCACCCAGGTGCCCCAATTATTTCTCATTTTTCAAATGAGCTTTACTATCATTTTCCAAGTGAAAATGATGAAACACTCTTTTGTAAATCTAAACATGGATATGTTAAATAAAAATATGAGACAGAATAAAGCATATAGAAAAAATAATTTCTCTTTTCTTTTCAAAGCCAAATCAAGTTTCATACAACTAAACTGTAGAGAAAAAACATACATTGAGGAAAGTATAGAAACAGTAGAATGAAAAAGACTTTAGTATTTAATTTCATCATCAGATTACATATATGAGCTTTTTAAAGAATTCCCAAGAATTCATATGCACATTAACAAAATATTTAAGTTCTTAAAAACAGGTTTGTTTTTTTTTTTTTGAAAGAGAGAGGGCGCAAGTGAGTGAGGGCAGAAAGAGAGAAAATCTGAGGAGGGGCAGAGAGAGAGAGGGAGAGAGGGAGAGAGGGAGAGAGGGAGAGAGAGAGAGAGAGAGAGAAAGAGAGAAGTGGGGCACACCTACAGTGGGGCTCGTGCTCACCCAAAGAAGCAGGGCATGAGCTCACCTGATGTGGGCTTCGAACTCACGAACTGTGAAATCATGACCTGAGCCTAAGTGAGATGCTTAACGACTGAGTCACCCAGGTCCCCTATTTAGATCTTTTTCTAAAAATAACCTTAAGGAGCAGCTAGAGGCATTGATTCAGAGATAATTTATACAGCCTAGAAAACAACAGAAACAGATTCTGGCTAAATTAACCAAAAGAATGAGAAATATGATAGGGGATTAGAACTTACTTGAAGATGTGTTAACTTCAGTAACAGAGAATAAATGTCTCATAGTGTAAAATCCAAGGCAACCCCTATGATCTCAAAATGTTACCTTTGGCTGCTTGACCTGAATCACCTGAGGTGGTTTTTAAAAATGAGGGATTGCTGGGGTGCCTGGGTAGCTCAGTCGGGTTGAGTGTCCGACTTTGGTTCAGGTCATGATCTCAGTTTGTGAGTCTGAGTTCTGCGTCAGTCTCTGTGCTGACAGCTTGGAGCCTGGAGCCTGCTTCGCATTCTGTGTCTCCCTCTCTCTCTGCTCCTCCCCTGCTCACACGCTGTCTCTCTCTCAAAAATAAATAAAGTTAAACAATTTAAAAATAAATAAAAATGTGGGATTGCCAGGCCCAGCCAGTATTACTGAATCAGAATAACGAGGGAAGGCCTCCACATATTTCCTTTTGAATACCATCATGAACGAGAGTTAAGACTTCTAATATTAGTCGTTACTTTGCTACAATATGCCAAATGCTATGCTTTTCTACTAAAGTCGAAAATTCCTGGAAGATAAAATTGTGCTTTCTTCTCCCAACTGGCAGAGCAGTGTCTTCACTCTTCTTTTCTCTTATATGATAGATATTACATTCTACTTTATATTGCCGTAATTTGGGGGCACCTGGGTGGCTTAGTTGGTGGTTAAGCACCCTATTTCGGCTCAGGTCATGATCTCACGGTTTGTGGGTTTGAGTCCCGCCACGGGATCTGTGCTGACAGCTTAGAGCCTGGAGCCTGCTTCAGATTCTGTCTCTCTCTCACTCTGCTCTTCCCCCACTCACATTTTCTCTCTCTCAATCTCAAAAATAAACATTAAAAAAATTTTAAATGCTTTAATTTGTGTGAACATCATACTCTTACTTTTCTAACAATTTGGAAAGATTATTAAGGTTACCAGTATCTTTCTAGTCTGTGTATAGCCCACCGCATAAAGAACATGGACTTTTAATGTATAAGTCCTTTAAAAATATGAATTGAATTGAATGAAATTGATTTCACATACAGGGTGGTAGTTTTTTGGGGGTAAGAACACAATGTTGAGTGGAAATTTTGGTGTGCATATGATTTTAAAATCATTAAAATTAATTCCAAAATTTGTTGGTCCATTTTATGTAAGAGAAAAATAATATATAGCAGGCTAAGACTTAAACTTACTTGAGACTGCAATTTCCCAATGAATAAAAGGTAGAAGCAATAATTTTAACTCTCACATATTTTAGTAAAACATGCCAAGTCCCAAACACTTTTTATTTCTCTGAAAATGACATTTGAAATTGATTGGGTCAGTAGCTGCACATATTTTATTATCATTTAGCTCCTCAGCCTGATATCTATCTGAGAATTTCTAAGGCCGATTAAAATGTGTACCACTTATTGAATAAGACATAACAATGATAATTTTGTTTCTGACAACACCCATCGGTATTAGTTTGTGTGCAAAAATCAGTTTTCGTTATTTTCCAGATTTCCTTATAAATCAGTTCTTTATAGTACATGACTATACATAATGTATAATTCAGACTCAAAGCAACAATTTGTCCTGTCTATGAAATAATTTAAGAAACATTTCCCAAGAGAAAAGACCTCTGGTTATTTGGACACTGTATGTGTTTATAATATGTGAGATGCAGACATCTGTTGAGATATTCTTTTTCATTTTTAAATGTTTTTTTTTCTTTTTCTATTGTAATTCAGACTTCCACATATATTGCATTCAAATGAATAGGTTGTCCTTAAAAAAAAAAAAACACCTTGAAGAACTGATCATTAACAAATGGTCATTTCCGGCAAACGTGGTTAGGCTATATGATTATATGTTGCATATAAATGAAGGCCTAATAGAATTACAAAGGACTTGTAATTTACTTGTAGTAAATTCTTGTAAGTATATTTTGCTGGATGAGCTACTAAAAATACCTCCTTTTGATTTTCCTACTTCATAAATTTTATTTTAATTTGTTAAGCAAAGCATAATCATTCAGTAATACTTATCTTGAAAACAGATTTTATGTTAAACAAATACCTACTAAATATTAAGATTTGGAAGATATATGTCATTAGGACCTTTTTACAAAAACAGATTTGATAAAACATTTAAAATTATGTTTTAAGTGACCTCTCTACGTAAATAATTGCATTAAGTTCAGGTGAGTTTTTTAATTTAAGTTTATTTATTTATTTTGAAAGAGTGCATGAGCAGGGGAAGGGCAGAGAGAGAGGGAGAGAGAGAAACCCAAGCAGGCTCCGTGCAGAGCCCAACACGGGACTGAAATCAGGAACCGTGAGATAATAACCTGAGCCTAAACCAAGAGTTGGACGTTTAACCAACTGAGCGACCCAGGCACCCCTCAGTTAACATTTTAAAATAAACTACTTAAAGTGAAAATAATAGTTGGCTACCATTACATTTATTAAATGAATTCATTAGAGTGATGTACACGGATCTTTAAAGGTACAGGAAGAAAGATAAGACTACAAATAATTATTACTGAAAAGTAGGTGACAGTGAAAGAAGTGGTCAAGTTGACATGTTTACTTCTATCAAATGGCCACTTTTGCGGGAACGTTTCTTGGAAGGGTCTTAAAAATCAGTATGTGATGAATATAAAATGAAGTATCCTCAAAATGGCATGGCTTATAATTTTATAGTATTGGCTTATTTTACAATGCAAATCATATGGCTTACACATATGATTATATGACATAGCCAATGTGAAATTAAAACGAGATGCAAATACATTTTCACACATATATAAATAAAACTCTATTAGTATATTAATATCATAAGTCGCCAATTGTGGAAAACTTGGCAGAGCTGGTGTAGGTAGAGCTAGGTGACTATTTCCTTTGAAAAAGAAGAGGAATCACAATGACTTTCCTGATGGCACTGAATACAGTAAATCTGATTGAGAGATATATTACACTTGAAACTGTTGTTCTTTGAGTTTTTTGACGGGCTGAGGATTTAAAAGGAGAGTTCATAAATAAGAGATGTCTCTCTATAGGCTGAGATTAAGCTGTGCCATTAAAGTTAATATAAGGTCCTAGGAGAGCATCTACACTGAAATCACCTTGACTGGCAGTACAGAATAATGAAAAGAGTACACTATTGTCAAACATTTGGTATCAAATAATCTAGGCTTGTCACACACTATAGTATTCTGAGTGAGAACATGACTCAGACGCAGAAAAGCAAATTCAAATCAAGGCATATGTGAAGGGAAAAATCAAGGCCAAATCCATTGTAGATGGAAGAAGAAATTCCAATTCCTAGATGACACAAAAGCCTTATGACTATGATTCTCACACTTTAATGTAATTAGAATTATGTGGCATGCTTGTTAAAGTTTTCAGGTCTCACGCCAGTGTTTCTGAGTCAATAGGTCTGAGATGAGACCTGAAAATTTGCATTTCTAAAAAGTTCCCAATTGATGCTAATGCAGCTGGTTCAGGAGCCACATTTGGCCTTATGAGATCTTACAATCAAAAAGAAATTAAAAAAATTGAAGTATAAGCAGTATATCTTCCACAATTGATATAGATTCACTACCAAAAAATAAAATACTGAAAAGCAAAGCAAAACAAAACAAACAAACAAAAAACCCCAGAATCATCAAGTGTTGGAGGGGTAAAGCAAAGGAAAAAGAAAGAGAAACTAATTATTTGGAAAGGGGCTTAAAGATAGATATTGGCTTCAGCTGGCAGTTTTTCAAGATTTCTATGAGCAGCCAGATCAGAGCATGTACCCTGGAAGTGTCTGACTATAGTTAAGAGTGATCAGAAAAAAACAAAGA
The DNA here is from genome assembly GCF_018350175.1 of Felis catus. Classification (NCBI taxonomy): domain Eukaryota; kingdom Metazoa; phylum Chordata; class Mammalia; order Carnivora; family Felidae; genus Felis; species Felis catus. The sequence continues at coordinate 58,540,685 of NC_058372.1, forward strand.
TCACTTGGTGACAGGTGGGTCCTTGAGACTCCATTACATCATAAATGGAATAGGATTTGTCAAGAGGAATGAGGAAAAATAAACAACTCATGAGGACCAAGGTCAAAAAGTCATGCAAAATAGTTATTGTTATTATATATAATCAAAATAAAGGACTTCTGTTATGAAATACAAATATGTTTAAGCAATATAGTCACCTGGATAATAATATTTTCAGAAATAGACTATTACATAGATTAATTAACAAACATGGATGGCAATTTGAAAATTCCATTAAGACCGCCATCCTTTGGACCATAGGAAATTTTTTTTCAGTATATAATGCAGTTGACAACATTGTGGGCATTACTTTGAGATGTCACCATAATAAGAGCCATGCAGTCCCAAGAGACACCACCAAACCCTGTCATTCCAAGTGACTGTATATAGTAGAAAATCTTTCAAGTAAAATAAATGACTTTGTTTAGTCTTCCATTGCTAAAATTAAAAAATAAAATACAGAAACACTTTCTACCTCAGAATGGGCAATAACAGAAAATATGCTGCAAGATTATTTTTTCCCCTCCACATAAAATACGTCAATGCTAACTTTTATTATTATTTCAACATGCTATAATAATGTGCAATGATTATAGAGAAATGGTCTTATTTTAAATCCTACCCTACTCCCTCAAGGCATTAAAAATACTGCAGGAATATTTTAGAGGAGCCAAGTTAAAGCTAAGTCATGAATAGAATATATGACTGTTTTCATGAAATAGCTCAGAATGTGTGATAAGAACAATAATATTTTAAATTAGTCTGTAGCCTCAAGATAATTCTCCAGAATGCCACACTAAATACATCATATATTCCTTTATATGCTGTATTTTTATTTTACATTATTAATGAAACATGAATTATTAAGTGCATATTTCAATAATTAGTGGCTGAATTCATATTACAACATGTCTGATGGTAACTAATATAGTTGCTTTTATGCATCTGTATTAATGTGTATGTTTTAATGCGTCCCTATTGTCTTTATACGGAAGAGTAATGTAGGTTTATGTGTAGTATATGCTTTGTTAAGTTTTATGAATTAGACAATATGAGAATATCAAGGGAAAAAGTAGATTCAAGATCATTAGCAATGTCAAACTGAATGGGACAAAGCATTTTAACGTTTTGTAAAACTAATGATTTCTCAATAGGCCTAAGGCTTTAATAGTTGGGAGACAGTTTCCAGTCTTCAATTTCATTAAAACATACCTGGGAAATGGCCCATTTGAGTGAGTTAAGACAAACATTCCTTGAGGCTCACAATCCCCTTAATTTAGAACTGGATATCTTGAGAGAATAGAACTTTACAGGTAGGTATAGCTCTCATTGTAAAAACAAGGACACCAAGTCCCAGATAATTTAAGAGATCCATAGTTTTGTTCACAGAATTAAGTAAAAAAAGATGAATGAGTTGATGATTATATAATTGCCCTAAGGTCACAAAGCCAGTGTTTCTGAACAAAAATATCAAATCTATGGAATTTCGTAACACAGCTCTTTTCACTGCTCTCAGCTGACGAATTCAAGACTGAATTTTTCTCTTTTTTTGTAATTCATTCTTCCAGCACATAATTGTGGAAAATCTAATCTTGACAGTATACAAAGCTCTGTAGATTCAAAGATAAATAATTAATGGTTCTGGCACCCAAGAAGCTTACATGGGGAAAAAGGACAGGTTAAGCCACTGAATTAGAATATCATGTGGTAGAGCAAAGGGGGAACTAAACCCCAGGAAAAAATAAAACTAGTCAGCTTCTATGCAGAGTCCTTAATTGCCCCCATCCTCTTTCAGAGTTTAAAACAGTCTTTGTAATAGCATACTTGGCCTGTCATCATCTGCCTCCATACTTTCTTTCCGAACTAATTAATCCTTCAGAATCTTTTCCTATGCTAAACACACTCTTCTCTTTTTCTGTTTCTTGCCAGACCAAACATATTTTTCCTTCAAGAATTTGACACATGCTGTTCCCTTCACCTTTACAAATCTCCCCAAAATTTCCGTATGCCATACTCCCTCACTTTTTTCAAATCTTTCCTTAAATATCACCTTTTAACTTTTCCTGATGACCTCACAAAAGCAGCAATTGTTTCCAAAACTATGTCCACATATGTCCTCATGTTGTCTGGGGGAACTGAAGCACAGAAAAATGACACAATTAGCCCAAAGTTATACAGCCTATAGATGGCTGACCCACAACTTGAATACAGCAGTTGGGTTTCAGACCCCATATCTTAACTACTTTGTCATACTGCCTCAATAGTAGTGGAATCCAAAGAAATGGAAGAAATACTGCAGACCATTTTTAAAGAGATTCTCTCAAGAGGGTTTCCTCTTTGGCTTTGGGCTCAAGGAGAATGCTAGGATGCATAATGCATCAAGGAGGGGATTGTAAGTGACAGATGGAGAAGAGAGTTTAGCCTTGCCAGAGCTATTGTCAGATCTTACCAGTGGGAGTGTCTCAGAAGAATTAAAAAATAAAATAAATAAATCACTTCACTGGAGGAGAGTTACCTTTTAACTAAGGAACCACAGATTTCAGGAGCATCCAGGCCACCCTAGTACCTATAGTAAAAAAGGGAAACAGAGCAGAGGACCAGGCCAGCAGTAGTACTTCCTCTTTCCTTCCACAGGACTTACATATGAAGTGGGTGTGGTTGAAATGCAACTGTAATGATTCAGTAAGCACAACTGGTGTTATACTTTATCCATTTTTAACTAAGTACCACTGTATAGTATCTTCTTCATCTTGGTAAGTCCTTAAAGGAAATATTTTAACACAGTGAAATTAGAAACTAACTTTCGAATTCCTATGGCAAAATTCAAGAATAAAAAAAGGCAAGACAGCACATCTAACTACATTGTACTCATCAATGATAACTTTTAAATAAGCAAAATTTTTAGATTTCTAATAATATAACATTAAAAAATTTGTGTTCATTGACGCTATTACATTTTTATTAATATTTTGTGTGTATGTTTTACTAGTGGAGGAAGCCATATACATAATTTATAAATAATACATATTTCAGAAATATGTAAACAAAATTTTTTATTGATAGAAGATCAAAATCAAAGAACTTTAGAGACTGTTGGCAAAAGTCTCAATCAACAGGGACACGGATATCCATTGCAGTTGAGTTCTAATTGTGATTTATTATTTTTATATAATAACTGACAGATTCAACCCCTATGAATGTATTTAATTTAAAAATGATTTTGAAGCGTTTAAAAAGACTTAATTTGGGGGGGGGAGGAGCCAAGATGATGGAACAGCATGGAAGTTTTTTGTGTGTCTCACGTCCATGAAATACAGCCAGACGAACACTAAACCATCCTACACACCTAGAAAACTGACTGGAGGATTAACACAACAATCTGCACAACCTGAACCACAGAATTCAGCAGGTATGTGACATGGAGAGGTGAATGTGGGGATCAAGAAGCCGCGGAAGGTAAGGAGCCGCTTTTGCAGGCAGAGAGAGGACTGAGACTGGGGAGGGGGCAAGAATACGGGAAAAGCACCCCTCCCCAAAAGCAGCTGGAGAGAAAGTGGAAAATTGGAAACCCTACAGACTCAGGGACTAAACTAAAAAGGTAGAAAGGAGAAAGCAGAGGGTTTAAATTCCATTAAGACTGTAAACAAGGGGAGGGCAAAGTCTGCAACTCCGCAGCTCCATACCTGGCAGTGCTCTGGTGGAAAGGGTGAATCCCCAGGAAGAGAATGGGGGCCAGGAGATTCTCGGGCCGCACGGGGAAAAGTGGTTCCACTGCTGGAAGGACATTTGGTAGAGACTGTTGAAGCCACCTGGTCCCAGCAGACCCCAGAAAACGGCCACATTCTCTGGTGCTGGAACAAGGTCCTTAAGGGTGAAGTCTGGTGCCAGATGTGTGTTGTGATTTTCCATTATCTCTGAAACACTGCTGCTACACTATCTTGTGAACTTTTTCTGGGGCGGGCTGGCACCTGGCCACAGTCTCAGGGCACAGGCAGCAGCAGGGTCCAGCAGGCGATCCTGGATGCAGCCGACATTCGGCCATTGCTCATTCGGCCATTGCTTGGTGAGACCCTCCTGTAGAGGGGTGGAACAGATCAAAGCTGCAGTCCTTCAGAAGGAAGGGGCCAGGGAAAATAGCCACATCTGAGATAAAACTCGGGAGAGAGGTACTGCCTGGGGCCTGGTCATGGAGAGTGAAAAAGTGGGGAGTGAATGAAAGCTGAAGACAGAGAACGGGTGCACGATTGCTGATCCGGGAGAACAGACTGGGTAGCTGGCTGGTGCGCCATTCACTGCTCCTTAGCATGTGCATACACACCTACAAGCTCCGCAACAATCCACCCCTGTAGGCTAGCAGCGCCATCTAGTGGAGAGCGGAGCCATTACACTGAGACCCCCCAACTGGGCCAATGTTGCTCTTCAAGAACACAAGTCTCACCACCAGCTTAGTTTATGGACTATAAAGCGCTACACAGACTGACTTCTAGGGGAAAACGAAATAATTTCAGTCCTACTTCAATCTGTTAGCAGGTCCATCTATTCAATTTTCTCTTTTTTTCTCTTTTACACTTCTTTTCTTTTGAATACAGAAAGAGACAAAATTCCTTTTTATTTTCAATTTTATTAAAAATATTTTTCTTTAATTTTTATTACTATATTTTTTAATTTTGTGTAAATTTTTTCTAAATTTTTTTACTTCCATTATTTGATTTTAGTCTACTTCCGTGTATTCAAGTTTTCAAACAATTTCCTTTTTTTCCTTTTCTCTTTCTTTTTCTTTTTCATTTTTTCTTTTTCTTGAATTCAGAAAGAAAAAAATACTTCATTTTTCTTTAATTTCTATTAAAATATTTTCTTAAATTTTTTACTATATTTTTTGCTTTTATTTAAATTTTTTCAAATTGTATTTTACTTCCATCATTTTATTTTAGTCTACTACAGTGTATTCACTTTTCCAAATTTTCAAACGATTTCCTTTCTTTTTCTGTTTTTAATCTTTTTTCTCTTTTTACTTTCTTTTCTTTTTCTTGAATACAGAAAAAGAAAAAAAATCATATTTATTTTTAATTTTTATTAAAATATTTTGTTTTAATTCTTTTCTACTGTATTTTTTACTTTTGTGTATATTTTTTCAAATTCTATTTTACTCCTATCATCTCATTTTTTACTACTTCAGTGTATTCATTTTTTTCAAATTCTCAAACGATCACTTTTTTTTCTCCCCCCGCCCTTTTTTTCTCTAATCTGTCAAACCACTTTCAACACTGAGACCAAACCACATGTAGGATCCAGCATCATTTACTCAATTTCTGTGTCTGTGTGTTTTTAATTTTTTTAATTTTAATTTCTTTGATTTTAATTTTTTTTATTTTCAATTTTTCTATCTCATTAATTCCTTTTCTCCCTTCAAAATGACAAAACGAAGGAATTCACCACAAAAGAAAGAGCATGAAGAATCGGCAGCCAGGGATTTAACCAATACAGATACAAGCAAGATGTCTGAACCAGAATTTAGAATCACGAAAATAATACTAGCTGGAGTTGAAAATAGATTAGAATCCCTTTCTGCAGAGATAAAAGAAGTAAAAAATAGCCAGAATGAAAAAAAAAATGCTATAACTGAGCTGCAATCACGGATAGAGGCAGTGGCGGCAAGGATGGATGAGGAAGAACAGAGAATCAGCAATATAGAGGACAGACTTCCAGAGAACGAAGCAGAAAAAAAAGAGGGAGATTAAGGCAAAAGAGCAGAATTTAAGATTTAGAGAAATCAGTGACTCATTAAAAAGGAACCACATCAGAATCATAGGCGTCCCAGAAGTGGAAGAAAGAGAAATAGGGGTAAAAGGGTTATGTGAGCAAATCATAGCGGAAAACTTTCCTAACCTGTGGAAAGACACAGACATCAAAATCCAGGAAGCACAGAGGAGCCCCATTAGATTCAACAAAAACCAACCATCAACAAGGCATATCATAGTCAAATTCACAAAATACTCAGGCAAGGAGAGAATCATGAAAGCAGCAAGGGAAAAAAAGTCCCTAACCTACAAGGGAAGACAGATCAGGTTTGCAGCAAACCTATCTGCAGAAACTTGGCAGACCAGAAAGGATACACTCACTGTACTGAATCAGAAAAATATGCAGCCAAGAATTCTTTATCCAGCAAGGCTGTCATTCAAAATGGAAGGAGAGATAAAAAGTTTCCAAGACAAACAAAAATTAAAGTTTGTGACCACTAAACCAGCCCTGCAAGAAATTTTAAGGGGGGATTCTCTGAGGGGAGAAAAGATGAAAAAAAAAAAAAAATATATATATATATATATATCTCAAAAGCAACAAAGATTAGAAAGGACCAGGGACCAGAGAACATCATAAGAAACTCCAACTCTACAAGCATCATAATGGCAATAAATTCATATCTTTCAGTACTCACTCTAAACATCAATGGACTCAATGTTCCAATCAAAAGACATAGGGTAACAGAATGGGTAAGAAAACAAGATTCATCTATATGCTGTTTACAAGAGACCCACTTTAGACCTAAAGACACCTTCAGATTGAAAATAAGGGGATGGAGAACCAGCTATCATGCAAATGGTCAACAAAAGAAAGCCGGAGTAGCCATACTTATATCAGACAATCTAGACTCTAAAATAAAGATTGTATCAAGAGATGCAGAAGGGCCTTATATCATAATCAAGGGGTCTATCCACCAAGAAGACCTAACAATTGTAAACACTTATGTGCCAAATGTGGGAGAACACAAATATATAAATCAATTAATCACAAACATAAAGAAACTCATCTATACTAATATCATAATAGTAGGAGACTTCAACACCCCACTCACAGCAAAGGACAGATCATCTAATCAAAAAATCAACAGGGCAAAAATGGCTTTGAATGACACACTGGGCCAGATGAACTTAACAGATACATTCAGAATATTTCATCCTAAAGCAGCAGAATATACATTCTTCTCCAGTGCACATGGAACGTTCTCCAGAATAGACCACATACTAGGACACAAATCAGCCCTAAGTAAGTACAAAAAGATTGAGATCATACTGTGCACATTTTCAGACCACAACGCTATGACTCTTAAAATCAACCACAAGAAAAAATTTGGAAATGTAACAAATAATTGGAGACTGAAGAACATCCTGCTAAAGAATGAATGGGCTAACCAAGAAGTTAAAGAGAAATTATAAAGTATATGGAAGTCAATGAAAATGATAGCACCACAACCCAAAACCTCTGGGAAGCAGCAAAGGCAGTCATAAGAGGAAAGTATATAGCAATCCAGGCCTTCCTAAAGAAGGAAGAAAGATCTCAGATACACAACCTAACCTTACGTCTTAAGGAGCTGGAAAAAGAACAGCAAATAAAACCAAAAACCAGCAGAAGACAGGAAATAATAAAGATGAGAGCAGAAATTAATGCTATTGAAACCAAAAAAACAGTAGAACAGATCAATGAAACCAGAAGCTGGTTCTTTGAAAGAATTAACAAAATTGATAAACCACCAGCCAGTCTGATCAAAAAGAAAAAGGAAAAGACCCAAATAAATAAAATCAAGAATGAAAGAGTAGAGATCCCAACCAACACAGCAGAAATACAAACAATAATAAGAGAATATTATGAGCAATTATATGCCAATAAAATGGGCAATCTGGAAGAAATGGAAAAATTCCTAGAGATATATACACTACCAAAACTGAAACAGGAAGAAATAGAAAATTTGAACAGACCTATAATCAGTAAGGAAATTGAATTAGTAATCAAAAATCTGCCAAAAAACAAGAGTCCAGGGCCAGATGGCTTTCCAGGGAATTCTACCAAACATTTAAGGAAGAGTTAACACCTATTCTCTTGAAGCTGTTCCAAAAAATAGAAGTGGAAGGAAAACTTCCAAACTCTTTCTATGAAGCCAGCATTACCTTGATTCCAAAACCAGACAGAGACCCCACTAAAAAGGAGAATGATAGGCCAATTTTCCCTGATGAACATGGATGCAAAAATACTCAACAAGATACCAGACAACCGGCTCCAACAATAGATTAAGAAAATTATTTACCACAACCAAGTAAGATCTACACCTGGGATGCAGGGCTGGTTAAATATCCGCAAAACAATTAACGTGATTCATCACGTCAATAAAAGAAAGGACAAGAACCACATGATCCTCTCAATAGATGCAGAGAAAGCATTTGACAAAATATAGTAACCTTTCTTGATAAAAACCCTCAAGAAAGTAGGGAGAGAAGGAGCATACCTCGAGATCATAAAAGCCATATATGAAAGACCCACTGCTAATAAAAACTGAGAGCTTTCCCCCTAAGGTCAGGAACAAGACAGGGATGTCCACTCTCGCCGCTGTTATTCAACATAGTATTGGAAGTGTTAGCCTCTGCAATCAGATAACACTAAGAAATAAAAGGCATCCAAATCGGCCAGGTGGAGGTCAAACTTTCACTCTTCGCAGAAGACATGATACTCTATACGTAAAACCCAAAAGATTCCAGCAAAAAACTGCTAGAACTGATTCATGAATTCAGCAAAGTTGCAGGATATAAAATCAACACACAGAAATCTGTTGCATTCCTATACACCAACAATAAGCAACAGAAAGAGAAATCAAGGAATCAATCCCATTCACAGTTGCATAAAAAAACATAAAATATCTAGGAATAAATCTAACCAAAGGGGTGAAAAATCTATACACTGAAAACTATAGCAAACTTGTGAAAGAAATTGAAGAAGACAAAAAAAAAATTGGAAAAAGATTCCATGCTCCTGGATAGGAAGAACAAATATTGTTAAAATGTCTATACTACCCAAAGCGATTCAATGCAATCCCGATCAAAATAACACCAGCATTCTTCACAGCGCTAGAACAAATAATCCTAAAATTTGTATGGAACCAGAAAAGACCCCGAATAGCCAAAGCAATCTTGAAAAAGAAAACCAAAGCAGGAGGCATCACAATCCCAGACTTCAAGCTATACTACAAAGCTGTAATCATCAAGACAGTATGGTACTGGCACAAGAGGAGACACTCAGATCAATGGAACAGAATAGAGAACCCCGAAATGGACCCACAAAGGTATGGCCAACTAATCTTTGACAAAGCAGAAAAGAATATCCAATGGAATAAAAACAGTCTCTTTAGCAAATGGTGCTGGGAACGCTGGATAGCGACATGCAGAAGAATGAACCTGGACCACTTTCTTACACCATACACAAAAATAAACTCAAAACGGATGAAAGACCTAAATGTAAGACAGGAAGCCATTAAAATCCTCAAGGAGAAAGCAGGCAAAAACCTCTTTGATCTTGGCCGCAGCAACTTCTTACTCAACACGTCTCCGGAAGTAAGGGAAACAAAAGCAAAAATGAACTACTGGGCCCGCATCAAAATAAAAAGCTTCTGCACAGCAAAGGAAACAATCAGCAAAACTAAAAGGCAATTGACAGGATGGGAGAAAATATTTGCAAACCACATACCAGATAAAGGGTTAGTACCAACATCTATAAAGAACTTATCAAACTCAACACCCAAAAAGCAAATAATCCAGTGAAGAAATGGGCAAAAGACATGAGTAGACACTTCTGCAAGGAAGACACCCAGATGGCCAACCGACACTTAAAAAAATGCTCATCACTCATCATCAGGGAAGTATAAATCAAAACCACTATGAGATACTATCTCACACCTGTCAGAATGGCTAACATTAACAACTCAGGCAAGAACAGATGTTGGCAAGGATGCGGAGAAAGATCTCTTTTGCATTGTTGGTGGGAATGCAAGCTGGTGCAGCCACTCTGGAAAACAGTATGGAGGTTCCTCAAAAAACTAAAAATAGAACTACCCTACGACCCAGCAATTGCACTACTAGGTATTTATCTAAGGGATAGAGGTGTGCTGTTTTGAAGGTACACATGCACCCCAATGTTTATAGCAGCACTATCAACAATAGCCAAAGTATGGAAAAAGCCCAAATGTCCATCTATGGATGAATGGATGAAGAAGATGTGATATATATATACAATGGAGTATTAGTCCGCAATCACAAAGAATGAAATCTTGCCGTTTGCAACTACATGGATAGAACTGGAGGGTATTATGCTAAGTAAAATTAGTCAATCAGAGAAAGAAAAATCATATGACTTCACTCATATGAGGACTTTAAGAGACAAAACAGATGAACATAGGGAAGGGAAACAAAAATAATATAAAACAGGGAGCAGGACAAAACAGAAGAAACTCATAAATATGGAGAACAAACTGAGGGTTACTGGAGGAGTTGTAGGAGAGGGGATGGGCTAAATGGGTAAGGACCACTAAGGAATCTGCTCCTGAAATCATTGTTGCCCTATGTGCTAACTAACCTGAATGTAAAGTTAAAAACATAAAAAATTAAATTAAAAAAGACTTAATTTTGTTAATATTAGTAATTTCATGTTTATTTATTTTAAGAGAGAGACAGTGCAAGTGGGGGATGGGCAGAAAGAGAAGGAGACAGAGAATCCGAAGCATAGGGAGCCCATATGGGGCTTGAACTCATAAAACCACGAGATCATGACCTGAGCCAAAACCAAGAGTAAGATGCTTAAACAGACTAAGCCACTCAGGTACCCCTTAAATATTAAAAATTTAAAGTAGATATTTCATCATTTAGAGTTGATGATAGATGTTTTAGAAAATACTAAAGATCTACTCTATAACTAGTGCAAAAATTTTCTAATTACTTATTGAGTTGTTTATACTTAATAAATTAGCAACTTTTCAGTAAAATCTTCTATACAATTATTAATAATTATCTTTTTGCATTTAATTTACACAGAATCCTTATTTTTCAGCTTTTTAGTAACAAGGTCTAAATCTATTTGGGGAGGTGCCTGGGTGGCTCAGTTGGTTATGAACCATGTGTACGATCATGGTTCATGGTTCATGAGACATAGCCCTGCATTGGGCTCTGCACTGACATCCCGGAATCTGCCTGGGATTCTGTCTCACCCCCTCTCTCTGTCCTTCCCCTGCTCACACTTTCTTTCTCTTTCTCAAAATAAATAAAGAAATAAGTAAATTCAAATAAATCTATTTGGGAAATTAAGAAAACAATCCTTATGTTGTTTGCCTGTGCCAGAGAAATGGATGTCAAGCATAAATCTATTAAATAAATAGATATCTTGTATTAAATGGTTCTTATTTTATTACATTATGAACTTATGTCAGTTTTATTTTTCCTTCACATTGATATTCTGGATCCTTAATAAGATAAACTTCATTTTATACTTTATCTTTTCATTCACTTACAGAGGACAACTGAATAGGAATTAGCTTTGAAAGAGGTCACCCATGGGCAAAATGTCAACAGGATTGTTATGCTGCCTAAACAGAATAATATATAATATGAAGTAAGAGTGACTTAATTAACTGAATCTGTCTCAGTAGAGTGCACTTTTTCTTTAGTGAAGACATAAAAAAGATAGATAACTGCATTATGTCAATTAATCTACTCATATTTCAGTGTAAATATAAGAAATTAAGAAGTATATGTGCAATTTGTGTCAAGATAAACAGATAATAAATATATACACACTCATTTGAATCCACACCTACATCGTCACCAAAAAACTAAAAAAAATGTACTTAGATGTTTTTACTCACAAAATATGACCCTCCCAACATAAAATGGATATGATTAAAAAAAATTGTTGTCCACAAAATTTTAAATCATTACTTAGAAGATATTTTGATGCTATTATAAAGCCCCTTTAAGGACCCCTTCACTTTTTCATTCCCCTGAACTGGTCAGTACATGTTGATGAGGTTACTATAAAAGTCACATGCTGTTTTTCCAAAAAGTAAAGGATATTTTCTTTATTATTTTTTTTCTAAATTTTTGACCCAGTTTGGGGTAATTTCTCACTGTTTGGGCCTTAGTGGAAGAATAGCCTATAGCCTAGTCTTTAAATGGAGAGTTCAGGAAACCATGAAACTGAAGAAGATCAGCCCTTGGGACAAGCTTTCACTATTTTGTAGTGTTTAGATACCAGCATATTTTACACCTGGTAGAGGGCCTCGGTAATTAGTAAACTGAGCAAGCAGAAAGGTAGAGTACCGTCTAAAGCATGTAGAGACTACCAACTCCAGGAATTCCTTCTATCTTACAATCTGGCCTGGGCATACCAAATATCCTGATTCTTCAAAAGATGAACATTCTTATTTTTACAAAACATTTTTTCTGATATTAAATTTTGGAGGATAATTCAAAGATAAACCATTACAGATCAACTAATGGGTGCCAAACCAAAGATGTGCAAGGCCAGAAATAAATCACCCTTGTTTTACTCTCCCAATCTTGAAGAAGGAGAGATGACCCCATTCTGAACTGATTATCCTACTGGATGACTTGTCTTCTAAAGGAGGGGATAAGTTATTAAACAACTGAAACTAAAAAGTATGTGACAATAATTTCCACAACAATGTCCTAAAACAGGATGTACTGGTTACAGTTCTTTTGGTAGTAAGATTTGAAATGACTCAAAAAAAAAAAAAATTGTCTTTTCACCTCTCTTTCTAAACTGTCTACAAAAGAACATGCAGTAATTTTGCAATTAATTAATAAATGTTTTTAAAGAGGCATTCACAGAATTAAACAAAAGTAGCTTAGTACTTTGTGTAGTAATCAATCTTGGTATACAAGGAAAGCAAGACAATGGAATTATTTGAAAACAAAAAATAATTAACTAGCTATAGGTAATCATAGAAGACATGATTTTAACTTAGAAAAGAATATTCACTCATAAACTTATTTACAGTGGATTTATAAGATATTTGACACAGGAAAGAAATCCATACTACCTCTGTAGCTTACAGTACAGCCCAAGGTCTATTTTCCTGGTGGATTTCTGATGCAATCCAGGTTTTATTCTCATTCATCCTCCTCACTACTATTACAGCAAAACCAGTTTCTTCTAGCAGAAATAAACGTTTCTTTCCTAGCTTCTGGAAATTTTAGGTTTTGTCCTTTAACAAAGCAATAATAAATTGTTTTAAAAATTCATGGGATCTATAATTCTTGCTGAAGATCAGAAACTGAATATATATGGGTCCTCTCTTGCCATCACATTCATTAATTTCATGGTGTAGTCTTTTACATATAGGTGCAAGAATCATGTCTTGCTTTATGGATAAGCAGATGTAGGAAAGGCCTTATATAAATTAGTTCAATAGGTGGCAACTGAACTGATACAATCGAAGGTCATCTGAGAACAAAAGCCAATGGCCACTAAAGACAACTGTTGTCAAAAAATCACCAAAAACCTATGAAAAGATCTTAACCTATATGAATGTTATGACTTTGCTTAGGGCCAGAATTTGTCCTCTTTGATCTGTCTGTTAATTGTGTGAACAATAAGAAGTAACAAATTATTTTGGGATCTCACTAATTAAGCCTATCATTAAACGCCTCAGGGACTGGTTGAATTTGTTTGATTAAATTGCTAGTACACAGGATGGGAGAGATACTTTCCTTATTGCATTCTTGTCCTTCATGATGCTCTACTCCCCTCCACAATCTAAGTGGTTCTAGAAGAATTTTATCTTCTCTACCTAAATTGAATCACTCTCCTTATCTAAGCAAGATAAAAAAAGTAAACTCCTTTTTTTTTAAGGACAGGAACATCACAGTAGGCATATATGATGATTGATACATAAATTTCATCAAAATAAGATCCGATTGTATTAGCAGTGTTAGATAAATTATGGGACACCCAATCAATTTGAATTTCAGATAAAAATTCATTGTTCTTTTTGTGTAAGTATGTCCCATGCAATATTCTAACATATGTATCTTTATTTGCTGGATCTGGCAATCTTAGACTGAATGTATATTTCAGACCAGGTGTAGAACAAGTATTTTTTAAAGTAGGTTGAGAGAATTTAGATAAAAACTAAGTGTGGAAGTTTGTCCTAAATCGCTGGACATATTCTTGTCCTGCCCCAAATATCCAGCAGCTTATTTTCAGTTTTTCCTATTTATTACACTTTCCAGAAACCAGCCTGTTTTATGTCACAGCTCTTCATATTCATATCACCTCCATTTTTACTAAGGCAAAGTTTTGATCTGTCATTATTTCATGAGAGATTCTCTACATATCATATAGTTTTTTCTAATCTATTATATTTTTCAAGATTTAGGCAAGTAAAGACTCTTGCCACCCACAATGGAATTAAGGTATATTTGAATTTCTATTATAATAACTTGATTAAAACAAAATCTTTATATCTTTATAATGTTTCTCTATAAACAAGAAAAAGTCTTTATAAGTGGTTCTAGGCAAAGTAAGATAATCTCATTCCATTCTTTATGCTTCACCTACTTTTCTTCTAAAATTCTCCATATCATATAGGAAAAGAGTATACATTTTTATACAATGCATAATATTTTCTGAATCACATCAATTTATTATATATACATATATTAATCATTCACAGAAAGGATAATGGAAATGCAATATAAAATAAATGTAATTTATTCAAAAATCTTAACCTGACTCTGCCTTGAACTACAGGAAGATCTTTTAAAATGTGTGTTGTAAAGATACATATATGTGTGTACATATACACATATTTTTTTTAAATTTACTAATACTTGATGGTGATTCCTTCAATGTTTTACAGACATACAAAATAAATCATAATGACATTAGCTATTGTTTGGTTTTAACTCTAAATTTTCATGAGTTGGGATATTTATTCATTCAATGGTCTCCACTTAGAAACCATCAGAGCCAAATTACACTTGGACAATATGTAATAAATTGAAAAAGTTTTGCACATTGCATTCCTTTGGAATTGTGTAGTATCAATTTTAAATTTTGCTTTGGGTTTAGTTAAAATTCTTATAATTTAAAGTATGCCTAGATTGTCTCAAAATACCAGAACATATTAAAAAATCAGAGCAAAGTTTGATTGTATTGTGGATATATTTATTCCAATCCAACACACAAGATCAAAGAAAAACCTGGGTTTTTGACATTCTGACAAACGACATTTGACAAATGTTTGACATTCTGACATTCTGACAAATGACAGAAACCCATTGATAAAACTAGTTGGATTGGTAAATTTTAAGAGAAGATTGTTCTGCTCCCTTTTTCTACTAGAACACAAGAGCAACTTCCTGATGGCTTAAGTGCAGTAATTGGTACCATTTGGGAAAAATGAGAAGTGGTTCATATTCTTAGAAAAAGGTTTCAAAAGCTTTGAATTTTTTTGATGTTTGATTATCAGTATAACAGTTTTTAATAATGTAAAAGAAGGCGGGGGGGCTTACTTTTATGATTTTTTGTTAAGTTTTCTTTTAATTAAAATAGAAATTTGGGGTAAATTTTTAGCTTATTAAAATATACTTATAACTGGATTAAACCACAATATCTAAAAAGAACCTTTTCCTAGTATAAAAACTGGTTCATTCTTACATTTATTTAACGAGATATCTCAGGGGCACCTTGGTGGCTCAGTCGATTAAGTGTCCGACTTTGACTTGGGTTGTGATCTCATGGTTCGTGAATTTGAGCCCTGCATCAGGTTCTCTGCTATCAGTGTGGAGCCTGCTTCGGGTACTCTGTCTCCCTCACTCTCTGCCCCTGCCCCACTTGGGCGCTCTCTTGCTCTCTCTCTCTCTCTCCCCCAAAAATAAACATTAAAGGGGCACCCAGGTGGCTCAGTCGGTGAAGTGTCTGACTTCGGCTCAGGTCTGATCTCACAGTTCATGGGTTCCGAGCCCCACATCAGGCTCTATGCTGACAGCTCAGAAGCTGGAGCCTGCTTTGGAATCTGTGTCTCCCTCTCTCTCTGCCCTCCCCTGCTCATGCTCTGTCTCTCTCTCAAAAATAAACATTAAAAAAATAAATAAACATTAAAAAAATAAGATATCTCAAATGTCAAATTCTGAAAACTGTCATTCTTTAAAATTAAAATTATTTATTGAGGACACTTATCTTCACTAAATAGTTTTAGTATTTAAGCTTTAATTTGCATAAATAAATTTTATGCCTTCACCTTGGGTAATTTCTGAATTGAGGTCGTTTACTTGACATACTCCTAATATCTAAAGGATGGAAATTGGACTTCTAAAATCTGTTGCAAGGCAATAAATACCTGCTCTGAGTGCGTGGGACAGCAATCATTAATCTGCAATATATTTCTGCATATTTCCTCTCAGACTCCTATATCCTCATGACACTTCCACCAACTCTCAGTTTTCTCTTAGTGCCTATTGCTAGAGTCCTCCTTAATTTCGCATCCCACTCCAGGAGTGCTTTTTATGCTCCATAACCCGTTTCTGATTCTGCCAATCTCTCACTGACCAAAAATAAATATCACACCGAGTTCTAAAATGCACTGAACCACAATTACAGAGGGAACAATAAAAGTCCTTTCCTATCACACAATCAGTACTAAGCAGTTGGATAAACTGATCCAACTTCTCAGGTAGTCTGAGTCCCCAGCTCTTCAAGCTATATAGCTTGTTTCAGTTACTGTAGTCATTAGCTTCTCATTGAATGAATTTGCCAGGCTGAGTATCCTACCACAGAGCAAAGCTGCTTAGTTTTTTAAGATTGCAAATTATTTTCCAGTACTATATTTCTAGTTCATAAGTAAGTTATACTCTAGCAACCTGCTTATAAGCCTAGAGACTTGCATTCCTGTGTTTCATTGCCTCTCTTAGGTCCAGTGCAATTGTACCTAGATTGTAAGTTTCTCTTACTGCATTTCTACTAATGAACTAACTCCATCTTTCCTAACCAATATTCCCTCTACAGCTCTGGTTATTTGCCAAGCTTAAGCAAGACCCAGTGAATAGCCATTCTCAGCCTATGCCAGGCTGCTTGTAACATTAAAGATCTGGTGTATCTTGGATGAAATTCCTATCTTAAGCTCCCACCCAAATCTTGGAGGAAAATCTCACTGGGTAGCAATCGGTTGGCATCACACTTTCAAATGCCAAGTACCCAACAAGCATTATGTATAGTAAAAACAGTATATTCTGGAAAAAAAATCCCTAAGACCCTATTCTGTTCAATAGCCTTTCAAATAAATCCTCACCAATGTCCCTTAGTGGGTTTGTCTGCTCCTTCCACACCAATGTCCTTTAATAGCCATTTCCTTGATGACTAGGGCTTCTAAAATAGAGCATCAGAACTAGCGGAAGATAGCACTTTTTCCATAAAAAGTTCCCATTTGAGAAAGAAATGTTTAGCATACTAACTCTATCTTAATCATAAATTCACTTTTTAGAATTCTAGCTCTAAATCCTCCTCAGACCCAGTTAGTCTGCAGATGAGAAGCTGACACTTAAAATTTAATCTCAATGGCTGCATCCTATTACCTGTTGATAGTACCATTTCCTGAATCGACCTGTCCTCTCAACACCTCTCAGGACATTCCCCATTTTAGGCTTCTGGTACAGATTAGCATTAGCTGGGTGCTCTGTTCTCCAGAAAGAGGCTTACAAACATAAACTATTGCCATGGCTATACCCTTTTCCATGCAGTTCAAAGGACATGGATAGCCCAATATTTATGCATTATGGCTTTGCATGTGAATCTTCTGCAGAGTATTTTAAAAACTCAGATCTTATTTCCAATTTGCTAAATCAGAATCCCCAGGAGGTAAGTCCAAAATAAGCATGTATTTTTAGCAACAGCACAGGAGACTGCTGGAGTCTATTGAGGAGTCTCTGAAATACTGACTTGCTTTTGGGATTCTCATCTTCCCTAGTTGCGTGAGTCATATGGACAACTGCACTCAAACTCTGTTACTTTCAGAGGTCCAGCATGGTATAGGACATGAAGAAAATCTTGAGAGAAGCATGTGATCTGCAGACCTGCCCTAACTGCTATGCATTACTGTGTGACCATGAGAAAACTACTTCACTTCTATGAGCATTATGTTTTTCTTCGTAAAATATATGTTCTATGATATACCAATGAACTATAATAGAAGTCCTGGAAAGGCAAACCACACTACAGAAAAAAAAAAGTGGTATCTATGTTTTCTGATAAGCCATATTCCTTGACTGTGTATTTAAAAAAGCTACAGGATCAGTAATAACACTCCAGACCAATATCTATGCCTATATGTTCATATAATCATTCACATTTATATTCACATCAATCACATTGGTCTCTTTTGAGTTTTTGTTTCAATTATTTTTAAGTAGAGAGGATAGTTTTGTTTTTGTTTTTTTTTGTTGTTGTTTTTTTTTGGTCTCGCTCTTTTAAGCACAGCAGTTTGATGAAGGGAGATTTTCTTACTCTGAGAGGGCAGAAAAGGCCGGTGCCTTAAATCAAGGGAACTGACCTGGAAGGCTGTGGGACTAAGATGTAAGTGACACTAACTAGATTAAAGGCCTGATGTCTGAAGAGAGAGGGATCAGGACAAGGTGTTTTGCTTTGTGCCTATCAGATGCGGAGTGTTTAACCAGAAATGTAGCAATCTCACAGCAAGCCCTAAAGGATGGCTCAAGAGTCCCAATAGCTTGAGATCATGAAAACAAAAACTATCAGCAGCTGCCAAGTCTCTGGGACCTTGGCATGGGTACAAACTCCATGGGTTTCAGACTCTATGAGAAAATCTAAAAATTTTTAAGGAGATATAAAGACCTCACCATTCAAATCATTCATTCATTTATTCATTATCCTTTATTTTCTTTCTCCTCTTTCTTTCTTCCTCCTTCCCTCCCTTCCTTTCTCTCACTTCTTTCCTCCTCCTCCTTCCCCACCTCTCTGTCTCTCTCTCTCTCTCAACAGTTAAATCATTACCATCATCGTCATTATCATGAAACATGGTACACATTTGTAAAGTGCTTTATATGTGACAGTACCTCATTTAATCTTCATAACAACTCTGCTATTAGTATCTCCATAACAAAGTTGCTATTAATATGTCCATTATTTAAATGAACTGACTGAGGCTTACAAAGGTTAAGTGACTTGTTCAAGGCAACACATCTAGTGAAGGCAAAGCTATCAATCTCAAAGTCCCATCCTCTTTTGTACATGCAGCCTTTTGGTTTTAAAGGGCATGCTGCAAAATTTAACCCTACTATAATCAAGATGATGCCACAGGCCACTCTCTATTATTTCAAACCAAAGTTTTTCATCAATTACAGAAATTGGCTACTTATCTGCAAGCTGTAATTAATATGTACATATTATAACCAAGATAAGTTCAAATATTAATTGACCTGGGCTCCAGAGCTCGATTCCAGAAAGCTCTTGAAATCTGTTTAAACTAGGAGGGCAGGCCAAAAGGACAAGAATATATTCTCATTTCTGTGTATGTGCACACATGTGTGCATACACATTTGCACATATGCTTGCTTCCACAAATATACATCCACTTTCCAATTCAAAATTTCTTGGAATTTCTACCATTAATGAACTCCACACAGATGAATGGGGAGTTATGCTGACATGGTTAGCACCTAATGGAGTTCTTTACTGATGGGGACAAAAGACTTACTATCCTTTGACCATTGTTCTTGCCAGTTAATAATAAATTGTTGAGTCAACTTGTTCACATATGTGTATGTATGTGTGGGTTTCTCTCACTATCTTCTTAGAAAAAATATATAAACATGACAAAATAGTTTTAAAAATAGTCTTATATAGATTTAACTAATTAAAAATGGCATATATCCAAATAGCAAAGGATGATTTCTGGGAAAAGAAAATTATTGTGGACTATAACTATCTACTAAATTCTCAATATAAAGTGTGAAGCCCATAGTTGAGTCTTAGTTATAGTTATGTAAAGATAACAAACAATAATATAAAAGTATAATACAATGTTCATATTGAAATAAGTTGAAGCTTACTCTGTCTCATAATTCTTTCAAAATAAACCCACTTATTGATGCATTTTGGGTAATATTGGCAATGCAAACATTATTTGATCAGTTCTAAATCATTTTTTTACCTGGACTATTTCTGGAAACTGTCCATTTTTATTAGAGAGTCTGAAAATGGAAAATTCCTCTCTCTGATCAGTTATGTTCTCACACAATATTTATGAAATGCAGTTCTGCTTGATAGATTTCTTAAACCTCAAAATTCAACCATCTGTAAATCTCACTTCTCTATAATGAGTCTTGGAATAAGGAATAAGGAAGAAGGGAAAATATGTCTGAGCTTCCAAAATAGATTTTACAAGTCCAAAGTTATTAAATCTCATGTATCTCTTTACTCAGGTGGATCAACAAATATTTTCTCAGGTTCTGTTTACTTTTACTT
This sequence comes from Felis catus, assembly GCF_018350175.1. NCBI lineage: Eukaryota > Metazoa > Chordata > Mammalia > Carnivora > Felidae > Felis > Felis catus. Next base: position 58,561,037 of record NC_058372.1, read on the forward strand.
TGCATATAATCCTAACAGACTTGATTATCTATTTCAAGGCCATGACAGATTAAAACAGATTAGAGGGGAAGAAATGGGGTACTGCAGATAGGCATATTCACTGTGATAAAAATTTACTATTGAGGAGACTATATTGAAAGAATTGTACAAACCATCAAATAAATGAACTAATTTTTTATATTAGTCTTGGCTTATACAAGAAAAACAATTTTGTTATCTACTCTATTATAGAAACAATAGAAAGCTGACAGCCATCATAATAAATGTTATGTTAAATTATTCTCAATAAACTCTTAAAGTAAGGATTTGTATAATGAAAGGCAGAGATTTGGGTAATAAAAAATAAGCAGATTATACATAAACAAATATAGGTTATTTAGAATGGAAATGGCAAAAGGACTTCATTTTGTGTTACATCATTTCAATGCCTCTTTTATCAATGTGTTTGGTTGTTAGCTAATGTCTCAAGATTTAGATTAAACTTTTGGCTGAATATTCACTACTGAAGATGTTGCAACTAATCAAGTGGATCAAAACACTCAAATAAACCTTTGTGATATCACTGTAATTAATCAGTCATTGATTATTTTTAATACTTTAAATACAATCTGAACCATTATACCCACCCTCTATGAAAAACTATAATTTCATGCATAGATTTTCTGATTAGCAAATGTCAATACACAAAGTGTCACTTCACTAAGTTATTACAAAAGAAGAGAAAGCAATATATTATTATCTCCCTCACAAAATGATTGGAATGAAAAAATTATATTTATTCTTTTTGTCTTAAAAACAAAAGCACTAAAACAGATGGAAGAATCCAAAATAAAAGATACAATGAAATATGCTGCTAAAAACTCAGAGGATAAATCTCTCGATTTTTCAAACCATTGTTTATTTCTTTTTTAAGGGGCTAAATTGTGAGTTGTCAGTACAAATGAAACAAAAACCTCTGTGCTCCACTTGTGATATCACAGACGTTTTGAGCTAGAAAATGCCATCTAGATACCCAGTCCAGTGATTCTCAAATATAAGTACACATCAGAATCACAAAGAATTATAAGATATCCAGGTACCAGATGGATCCATCTACTAAATCAGAATTTTAAGCATGTGTATTTTCAAATACACATGCCCCTGGTTAAGAGCAATTGTGTACAACTCTTTGATTTTATTGAAGAAACCGATAAACTAAAAAGTCTAATAATAAGTACTTGTTATGTATATTCTGGCATTTAAATAAAATGGAAAACTACATTGTTCTTAAATTAATAAAATAGTGCCAAATATAGTGGACAGTGACTATTCTATCAGTTCATTTTATGGTTCCAATAAACTGTGACTTGTAGTAAATCATAGAACAAATCCATATCATTGTCAATCTCCAAATCTTCTCCCTAGCCTTTTGTTACTCAAAACTTACAAGATATTTAACCTAATCGCTTTTGAAAAATGAATAATAAAAATTCTCTTTTTTGGAGGTTTACTTTTTCAGATAACATTCTACAGGACCCACAACTTAAAAGCAATACTAATATACAACACAGCCATAGTAGAGATTAAACATAAGAGCTAAAACATTTGAGAACTGATAAATGTTTTCATCTTCCTTTATAACAGAAGTTATTGAGAATAAAACTGTTACTTTCTTCTTTGGCCCCAAAAATGATTTTTTTTTCCTCCATCAAGAAGTATTAGGCAGTTTGGTGTGTTTGAAAAATTCTAGAGCTCCCAAGCTCTGACACTAAGTCAGAGTCTCTGCTACTCTCCATCAAGTGAGATTAAGCAAATCTTTATGGAGAGGGAGGGCATGAAAGAAATAAAGGGTTTTGTATTTGGCCAGAGAACAGTTGGACGGATTCCACACTGATGGAGGGTTTGTAATCCTAGAGAGAGAGCAGAACCAGAGGTTTTACTGGTTCCCATTGGATACGTTTAAGGGACAACTGGGACCTGACTACTAATTAGCTAAGCACCATGCCCTTGAGGGATGCAGAGAAGGTCCTGGGAGCCAAATCTGGTATGAAAGGATTGGAATCGTTTGGCAGATTAACTCATATTTGAAAGGAGCATGGGGATGACAAAATGGGCACGTCAGTAGCAGCCAAGATGAACTAAGGGGCAGAAGTTACTCCCTCATGATCCTCTGTGTTTACTCTCCAATCCCAAAGGGAGGAGATAGGCAATTTCAAATGACAAATGTGGATTTTTCAAACATATGGTGGTGAAGGTAAAGGCAGTTTTATTTTTCACTAGAAAACACATAAATTCAGTTTGGATTTTGCACTGGAGTGTTTGGCAGAAAATGTATATCTGTAGTGTACTAGCATATATAGTATGTGTAAATTTTAACATAGTTGCATATGAATAAAAACTTTGTCCTTTCCAGGTTTGTTCTACTGCACTAGTTTTGCTTCTTCACTGTAATCAAAATTAAGCATTCATTATTCATGTAAGATACAGAGGAAAATGAAAGTAAAATGAGGGGGAAAATACTTGAATAATTTGATCATACATATTTAAATAACCACAAAGAAATACTTATTCTCAAATATAACTAAGAAAGTTACATGAGAAAATAAATCCTATTCTACCCATTCTTAACATTTGTGTCTTATTATGTGTTGAGCATTCAAGTGTTTTCTCTTTTCTCTCATTGATTTTTTAGGTTTACTGAACCATAAAGAAGGGAAAGAAGAAAACTGGCTCATTGTTACAAAATATTCTCATCCTGGTTTCAAAGTCTTCTGATTTTCTGCTTTTTATCTAAACTCATAGTCACGATGCTACATATAATCGTAAAGAAATGCTCCAAATGTAAAAATGCTAATTTAAAGCTACACCCATACCAAATTCAAAGAAGCAGCAAGCCTAATGTCAGTGGCATTGCCTGGGTGGGTTTGGAAAGGTCTGCTCATAAAAAAACAAAACAAAACAAAAACAAACAAACAAAAACAGGCTGATGACTCTTACAGACAAATGTAAGTGCCTTATAGTAAGTGCCTTATAGGTTGAATAAAGGCATCTTTCTGTTTATCATAATTATTAAATATTTTACAGAAACATCACCCTCCATGGATTTCTTTTTCTTTTATACTCCAAAGCCTTCAGCATTTCATGGTTTGTCTTTTTCAATATGTTGGTGAAAGATAGCAAATATGAATCTCAAATTGGACGTTTTTTTCTTCTTCTTCTTTTTTTTTTTGATTGAGAAAGAGAGAGAGAGAACAAGAAGAGCCTGAGCAGAGGAGGGACACAGGAGGAGGAAGAGAGAGAAGCCCAAGCAGGCTCCATGCCTAGCACCAAGCCCCACACAGGGGATTCCATCCCACAACTATGAGATCACAACCTGAGCTGAAATTGAGTTGGGCGCTCAACCAACTGAGCCACCAAGGTGCCCTTGGACCTTGCTTTATTTCAACTATTATTATATTTTTTTAGCCAGACTTTATTTAAAAATTATGAGTTTTTAGCTCTTTCTGCTTTTTTCCTATTTATTATTATAATATATAATGTATTACTTTTTAATTACATATTATTTATCCTACACAAAAATCCAATATTTAATATAATATTGGTGTAATAGTTAACTTGACAGACTTGAACTCAAAGGAAAGACTGACCTTTTAACTGGGTCTTGGAAGATAACCTCTGAGCATTGGAATATTCTGCCTGAGAACAGTGTCCTTGACACCTAATGACATAATATATGTACACATTGTGAAATGCTTACTACAGTAAGGTTAGTTAACACATCCTTCATGCCACATAGTCACCTTGTGTGTGTGTGTGTGTGTGTGTGTGTGTGTGTGTGTGTGCACGTGGTGGTGTTGGTGAGTACGCTTTATATATACTCTCTTAGTATATTTCAAGTACGCCATACAGTATTAACTATAGTTATCATGCTGTACATCAGATCTTTTTAAAACTGATGGCTTATGCCCTTTGACCAGTGTCTCCATTTTTCCCCCAACTGCCAGCTGCTGTTAACCATCCTACTCACTGTTTCTGTGAGTCTCACTTTTTAAAAATTCTTATTTTTCTTTATTCTGATTATAATAATTTCTGGAAGTAGGTATTAAGACTTTAATACAAATCTAGAGTTAGTTTGAATAGCTGCTAACTGGCAATTTATAAAATGAATGAGAGAAATACTGTACTTGGAAGTTCTATTCTTTGATATGATAGTTTCTAAAGCTGCAGTCCCTCTGTCAAATGATTGGCTTAGTATCAGACAGATAAGCTGTGGCAAAGTCAGGTCTAGAACTGGAGTCTCATAGTTATGGGTATGAAGTTCTTTCTTTTTTTTTTTTTTTAATTTTTTTTCAACGTTTATTTATTTTTGGGACAGAGAGAGACAGAGCATGAATGCGGGAGGCGCAGAGACAGAGGGAGACACAGAATCGGAAACAGGCTCCAGGCTCTGAGCCATCAGCCCAGAGCCTGACGCGGGGCTCGAACTCACGGACCGCGAGATCGTGACCTGGCGGTAGTCGGACGCTTAACCGACTGCGCCACCCAGGCGCCCCCTTTTTTTTTTTTAATTTTTTTTCAACGTTTGAAGTTCTTTCTACTAGAATAAACTTCTATTATTGCTGAAGTTATCTGAAATCCTAGCCTAAAATAAAGTTTAACTGCTATGGAAATTAAATGACTTACCTGCAAGTAAAAACAAACAAACAAACAAACAAACAAACAAACAAACTCTGACTCTAGCCATATTAAAAAATAATCCATAAGTGATCTCACATTATTAGATCCAAGGGATTTCAGTCAGGAGTTCAACAACTGATCAAGCACCAGGTTTCTTAATGTCTTTCAGCTCTGCCACCTTCATGGTCACTCACCATTTGGGAGCACCCTATTCTCTTCCATGGGCTCTCAAAAGGGCAACAGTAATTACAAGTATAAAATCTAGATGTTATGGGGAGCCTGGGTGGCTCAGTTGGTTAAGCATCCAAATCTTGATTTCAGCTCAGGTCATGATCTCATGGTTGTGAGATCGAGACCCACGTGGGGCTCTGAGCTGAACATTGACCTGCTTGGGATTCTCTCTCTCCCTTTCTCTCTGCCCCTCCCCTGTTCGCACATACTTTCTTTCTCAAAATAAATATATAAACATTTTTAAAAAATCTAGATGTTAGAGGGCTAGAAGAGGTCACACCTACCTTTTACTTAACATCCTATACACAGGTAAGGAAGCCTTTTCTCAGACAGAATGCCACTCTTACCTTAGAGACCAGCATACAGTCACAGGGCCCACTGTTTCAGGATTCCCCCAAAGTGGGATGGGATTACTATGACTAAGACAAAGCATCTGATAGGAACAAAGACAAAGCAACAGGGCCATATACTTAATATATACTTAAATGGTATCTAGGTATCTGATGCACCATCTGTTTCTGGTCATGGCCATCTAAACATTAATTATAATTCTCCATTTGGATGCCTGCTTTATGGGAAAGAAACCACTTGCCACAAATTATCCTTTCACTGTAAAAACAAACAATGCCAGTACACTGATAGTCAAAATACATCAATGAAAATGAGTCTGTCTTTCAAAGCATTTTCTTCTAACTTCAACTATGGTAGTCCTTTGTGAAAATCAGCTTTGTTGCTAAAGGATAAACTATAAGCCTGTACTAGTATTGAAGCATTAACCTGTGTTGTATGTCATTTATTTTCTGAAGCCAGTCAGTGAAGCCACCTTGAGTAGATATTTTTTATGTCAGGCTTTCTGATAAATGAGAAGCCTGAAGGGATCCCATTGATTTGCCAACTGTGTCACAGTCCGTTTAAGGCAGAATGGCACATGCTTATGACAAAGGTGATGACAAATGGATATGTACTGAAGGGACAGCACCAACACAGATGAATGAAGGAGTTGATGGAAGTATACAACACAAGATAGAAAGCAAAATCAAATTTAAGATTATAAATGTCAATGAAATATATAAAATACCTTGAATTATATAAAAGTAGGTACATATAAGACTAACATCATTTTTAGAATAATTCTGAAATTTAACAGAAATTCAGTATTACTAAGAATTGTAAATCCTAAGAATGAAACTGTTGCTTTATAATATTTACATCAATTATACATAGGAGTGGATAGAACACCTTTTTATTACTATTAAGTTAAAATAATATTGCTTGAATTTCTTTTTTCTAATCTTAATCAGCATATATATGTATACATATATATGTATATCTCAACATGACATATAGACAAATGCTAAATATATTTGTATGCATTAATTTATGCTGCCCACATTAAGGTCCATTAATAATATTCATGGATACTAACGAGATGCAGATCTTTGCAGGTAGAATTGTGCTCACAGGCATTCAAGATGCAGTCATCAGTGTACTGTTCACATCTCAGGCCAGCAAAACCCGGTTTGCATAAGCAGGAGAAGCCATTAACCACTGAGAACAAGAGAGAAGAGAAAATAATATGTCTTTAATAATGGTATGGGTAATGCTAATCATTCTAAAGAACGTTGTATTAAACTAAATACATTTCACTTTTAACCAAAGAAAATGTGAATTCACAGCTCTCTACAATATTTTCTAAGTAACTATTTTGCTCAGTTCTATTTAGCTTAAAACTTTAATTTGAAATTAGAACCATTACAATAAACATTTGATAAGTTCGCAAAGCAACAATGAAAATATCCAATTTTCTTCTTCTTTCTTCCTTCTCCTCCTCCTCTTCCTCCTCCTCCTCCTCCTCCGCTTTCGTTGTCACCGTCGTTGTCGTCGTCGTCTTCTTCTTCTTCTTCTTCCTTCTTCTTCTTCTTCTTCTTCTTCTTCTTCTTCTTCTTCTTCTTCTTCTTCTCCCTTCTCTCTGTCTCTCTGTCTCATCAGTAAACAATACCTATGATAAATAGGCTACTTTTACATCAATTAACTTTTCCTGGACTGTTTTAGGTTTAATACACAAGAAGTTAACTGGTCGTTAAAGTTTGTGTGTGTGTGTGTGTGTGTGTGTGTGTGTGTGTGTGTGTGTTTGTGTGTGACAAGTTACATTAAAGTGGGTATGTCTGAAAGTTGATATTCAACCACTTAAGCCTTAGTTAAAAAGAGCTTTCACATTTCATCATGATCTTTTAAAAGTAATAATCAGAATCCGTCCTCTATTTTATCATTAATGATAGAAAAAGAACGGTCTCGGAAGCATCTCAAGGAAGTGGTGACAGTATAAATTGCAGTTAGAGCAGGCAAGGATTTATGGCTGCTTTTAGTCAGTCCCTGGGTTCTTCATTATTCCTGTGACTTAGCATGTAATCTAGACTGCCACTCTGCCTCTATGCATGTATCTGCTATTGCTTTCATTAAGTGTTGAGGTCCTGGGTGGCAACAGCATTTTCAAGACATTGTGTGGTAGTTAGCTGGCTTCTAGACTTCTGCAGTCATGCTTTTGTACAGCACTTGTACCTGGGCCTTTAAAGAAAATCAGTCCACAGTTGTCAAGAAGAGACAAGGGAGACACAAGAATGGCAGCCCTCTGGAGAGGATTTTATTTTACTTTTTTCATGTAACATAGCATTCTAATTTTTAACATCTCACTGAATCAAAATAATTAATAAATATACAAGTAGAGTTGTAAATAAATTAATGAGAAAGATGAGATCAGTTACGCTTCCTTATATATTATAGATGGCATTATATATGTTAACAAATTAAAATTAAATGTTACATGTAATTAAGACATTGTAAAGTATCATCAATCATAATGGTATTTAAAAATGTTAATGATTATAAATTCAAGTCTGGATACTGATGCAAATTGGCAAGTAACAAAAAACCAGAGTCAAACTAACTTTCTGTGTAGATAGAAATATTCTCTATGCAGATTGACGAATTATTTTAAAAGAAAAACAACAACAATAGAGACATTTAAATTAGCAAATCTCTGTCTGAAAGAGATTAGTGTTAGGAAATAAAGTTTGCTTTTATTATCAAGAAATACGCTTTCTGAATGTTGACTATTCTGGGCTAAGGAGCTAAGAAAAGAAGCACATGAGAGCTTAGGGAATTCAATTGGATACTACAGGGGAAATAAATAAACAAACGTACATACATAATTGTTTAAAATTTAAACCAAAGAAACAAAAAATGTTTTTTCCCCCACATCTAATTTGTTAACTATGGGCTATGTGATAACTTATCAACATTTTATTAGGAAATACTTTTTAAGAATATTACCTGGTTTGGTTTTATTGTTTTTACCAGAAAATACAGTCACTGTTTTTATTAGTTCTTTACAACTATTCCACATTCTTGATTTGAATTGAAATTTTCATCAGATAAGCCCTGTATGATTCTGGATGCATTTTTATACTTAAAAATATTTAAATATACACCAAACATCATATATTAGTTGTACTGAATCAAAGCTTCGATATGACAAAACTTCATGGTGAAAATACAGAGATATTTTAATAATGTATTGCCAATATGGTGAATAAACTCGTTTGAAAGTTAAAATTGCATATTTACATTTTAATAATTATTTCTCACATACAGTCATGTAATCAATACTGAATCAGGAATTTTGGCTTACCAAATTATTTTATTTTTGAGAAAATATTAAGAATATAATGTCTTAGAATTAAGCTGATAGCTATTAACATGTACGATCTAATTTTTAATAAATGTTTTGGTTCTCTGGTAGTTAAATCTCAAATTATACTATGGATCATTCTATTATGAAACAGATTAATATATCAGGTATCCAAGGTTTACATTTTCCATAATACGTTATATATTACCTCCAAAATTTTAATAGGTAGCACTGTATTATAAGTAGCATATTTGAAAGTATATTTTGTTATTGTATAAGGAATTATGATTTAAAATATTTTACACCTTTTTTATTTATTATTATTATTATTTTTTTAAGTTTTTAAATTCCATATAGTTAATATACAGTGTGATATTAGTTGCAGGTGCACAACAGTGTGATTCAACACTTCCATACAATAGCTGATGCTCACCACAACTTACAAAAATCATATGAATATTATAAATATAGGTCACTCGGAATATATCAGAACTGCCCTATATGTAACCATATATAACCGTTATTCTAGGGCTACCTAGATCTAAAAATGTTGCTAACCACTCTCTCAGGCATACCATCCTGCCCCTTCCTTATTTTGTAGTGAACATCAGAAATTGAAAAGTCATTCCCAGCATCCCCAAATACCTATGGGCCTGAGGTCAGAAATATGATAATAGTGATTTATTTCAAGGTAATTTGAAAATACAATTTTTTATATTCTTTAAAAAAATTTTTAATGTTTATTTATTTTTGAGAGAGAGAGACAGAAAGACAGAGTGTGAGTGGGGGAGGGGCAGAGAGAGAGGGAGACACAGAATCGGAAGCAGGCTCCAGGCTCTGAGCTGTCAACACAGATCCCCATGCGGGGCTCGAACTCACAAGCTGTGAGATCATGACCTGAGCCAAAGTCGGACGCCCAACCGACTGAGCAACCCAGGCGCCCCTGTATTTTTTGTATTCTTAAAAATACAATTTTTAAAGTGACAAAATCTGAAAGAAGAAAACAAAAAGAAAAGAGAAAAATGATGGTAATGTCGGTTCAAATCAGGAGTAGCAAATAGGTGGCCCACAGCCCCAAAATGTATCTTGCTTAGCTTCCATATGTGTTAGAAGAGTTAATTCTACATTAATATCTACATAGATATTCCAGTTTGCAAGGGCCCCACTACTACCTGTTGTTTTAAACTTGGGCTGCCTCACTTAATTTGAAAAAAGTGAGTTATATTCCTTAATGTCATACATTTGCAAAGCATTGGTTTAAAGAAAATTAATTCATAATTCAGTGAATTATACCATTTCAAAATAAAATGACTTTCTATTAAAATGTGTTTTTTTTCCTTGATTACATTATCTATTTAGTGAGGGATCACATAAAAATATTTTTTAAAGAGGTAAAATAAAACAAAATAAGATGGACAGCTTTTTGTCAACATCCTTCTAGCTCTTTCTTTCCTCTTAATGCCCCTTAGCCACATCCATTTCACAGAGCTATTTTGTGCCATTTTGCCTGTGTCTCCATAAAAATTATCCATCTTAGGCAGGTTCTTCCATGGCTAAATCTATGTTTTGAAAAATGTTATGTTTATTTATTTTGAGAGAAAGGGAGGGGGCGTACAGAAAGAGGAAGACAGAAGACCCAAATTAGGTTCACTGCTGTCAGCACAGAGCCCGATTCGGGGTTCAAACTCACAAACACTGGGATCATGACCTGAGCTCAAATCAACAGCTGCTTAACTGACTGAGCCACCCCAGGTGCCCCAAAATCCATATTATAATACCCAGTATTTTTTTTTTCTTTCTCCCCTTCATACCTCTGATTTTTCCTGTTCTTCCTATCATCTTCTTTTTCCTCTGTGAATTTAAAGGAATACATATTCTGGTGGGAGGAAATGTGTGTGTGTGTGTGTGTGTGTGTGTGTGTGTGTGTGTGTGTATGTGTGTGTGTGTGTAAAATAGATGGGATAAAATAATGATTTGTTTTAAGTCACTGAAAATAGTGCTTCCCCTACCTACAAATAAACACTCTTAAAAACCTACCATTAAAAATAAAGGAAAGAAAGGCTAATTCTAACATTAGAACATAGAAGCCACATCTCATTACATTTTCTCATTTGCTACCATTATGACTTATAAAAACATAAATGAATTGATCAGATGTGGGGGTGTTTTGTGAAAATAACGGGGTTGGCTTTGATATTCAGGGCAGGATAAAGTCAGTAAATAATCAAGGTTGCATACTGAGTTATTTCATTACTATGTCAGATTCTAAGTTGGACTACTCTACAGGAATTGCTGCGGCTGAGTGAACTCACTGTCATAGCAATAACCGTGCAGGCAAGGGTTGGAACTGCACTCATTGACATTGATCTCACAGTGTGGACCTGCAAAGCCTTTCCCACATGGACACTGGTACCCAAGAGGAGACATTTCCAGATCCATTGTCTCTCCACACACTGCTCCACTCTCACAAGGATTACTAGCCTCACAAGGCTCCAAATCACAAGAAGAACCTGAAAGGAAAGAATCAGAGTGTCAGTGTTTACTTAATGAACAAATCCCCCTGACTGCTGTCAGTTGCTTGGCATTTGTCTGCATAAATGCATTCAACTTAGTCTCTAAGCAAAGATTCATAATTCTCTTCGATATTATCATTGTGATTCTCTCTCTCTCTACATTACAATTTAAGAAAGAAATGTTATTTATGATTTCTATGCTTCATCTAACAAAGTACCAGCAGGCAGCAATGTTAAGTGACAGCATTTTTTAAAACCCCATTTTGTTTCTTCATACTTCATACCTCTTGTTCAACAATGTTCTATGAAGACATCGCAATTAAAAAAGTACATTATTGATGATTTGATGCTCCCTGTGTTTTGTTTTGTTTTGTTTTTTGTACCCTGGAGGCTGCTATCACTATAAGCTTTTCTTGAGAGATTTGTTGCTATACTCAAAATAAGTAAACAATGAAAAAAGAACATTTTGATAAGGCTTTAATCTTGAATAACACCTCAACCCTGAAACTAAGTTTTAAATTTTACTCAGAGAATGTATCTACATAAAGCAATTGTCATTGGGTAAAATATATAGGAGTATTTGGAAGTATAAGTAAGATGGCTGACCCAAGGTAATTTAAAAAGTGAAGCATAAACAGCATTAAGTTGTTCAACAAAGCAAAATCATTATTCAGGTGTCAGTTTTCCAGACATAGTAAAAATATTTGTATATTAACTATTTGGCAAGTTTTTAAATAATAGCATTCATTCACCAAACATGTAGAATATATGTATACTTCTAAGGCTTCTAAAAGTGCCTTGCTGAATACCTGAGAGAAGAACATATCCAGCAACCATAAGCCCTTTAACTGCTCAGATTTTCTTAGTAACTTCACAACTATAGGGATGAAGGGATGATAAAATGAACTGGGATAAGAGAGAAAGCTTTCAAAGTTTTTGAACTACAGTGGTAGTTGGAGAAATTCTAAAACCTCAGGATGCCTATGGTTCTCCCAACTTTTTTTTTTTTAATTTTTTTTTTCAACGTTTATTTATTTTTGGGACAGAGAGAGACAGAGCATGAACGGGCGAGGGGCAGAGAGAGAGGGAGACACAGAAACAGAAACAGGCTCCAGGCTCTGAGCCATCAGCCCAGAGCCCGACGCAGGGCTCGAACTCATGGACCGCGAGATCGTGACCTGGCTGAAGTCGGACGCTTAACCGACTGCGCCACCCAGGCGCCCCCCAACTTTTTTTCTTGATAACAGGAAAAAAGGTAAGACAACCCTAGCAACTGCTGAAGATATCAGCAATGTATAATAGTGAAAGACTTAATATAGTTAGTGCCCATAAAATAAGAGCAAAAGAAACTGTACTAAGTTGACCACACAATGCTTCAAGTTCCAAATACAGTGAAAGAAGTAAAAATAAAAACTACTTCCAAAGAGCATAAAAATAAGTAGTTCCTTAAATTAAAACATCTATTAAGTGGTTTTATTTTTTCAAGAGCTATCGTATAGTGTGGAGAATTCAAATAGGAACAAGACCTGTTCCTTCTCCTTAAAACATTAAGAAATGGAAGTATATTGCAAATGGTGCATTCCTAGATACTATTTTATCATAATGAAAGTATTTTCTTTGCAAAATAAGAGAAATGACATCGAACAACATTCACCAGAAACACATAAAACAATGAATTATCCTTAACAAAAAGTTCTCATGCATACCCTTCTTTCTAATTACCTACTTCTAAATATTTAATTGTGAGAATAGGTGTTTTGCTTTGCTCGTGAGAAGTTAATTTAGCTTGTCTCTTTCATAAATAGTTGCATACATATAATCCATTAGATTGCCGAACAGTAATTTATACTCATATTTGAGAAATCACTCATGATACTCTCTTTTACAGAATACTCAGGGGTTCACTGTACCTTGAATACTATGTTCACTGTACCCTGAATACTGCACCGTGAATACTATGATTTGTATATTATTAATTAACTATATAAATACTTAATGAACCCCTACTAGGTGATGAACAATGAGGTAGAAGTTGGGGTTATAAACAATGAAGGCTCATATAAGCAAGTAAATCAATGCAGTACAATAAGTGGTAAATGTGGTCAATTTCTCATGTTAAAGAATCACCATAGCAGGAGGAATTCTAATATGCCCTCCATGATCCCCACCCCCAGGGTACATGACCTGTAGAATCCTCTCCTTTTGAGTATGGGTAAGATTTGAGAATGTAATAAAATATCACGCCCATGATTATATTACATTATACTGCAGAAAGATTTGTGGAAATAATTCAGGTCACCTGATCAGATGACTTTGAGTCAATGAAAAGAGAGATTATCTTGGGAAGCTCTGACAAAATAAGGTGTGACTTTAAAAGAAGTGAAAGGCATTCTGATTACGTGGAAGGGAGAGGAAATTAAGAAAACAATCTCATTTACAAGGACAGCAGAAATTATAAAATTCCTACAAATAAATTTAACCAAGGAAAGAGATGTATTCTGAAAACTATAAAACATTTATGAAAGAAACTGAAGTTGAAACACATAAAAATGAAAGATATCACATGTTCTTGGGCTGGGAGAACAAATATTGCTAAAATGTCTGTACTACCCAAAGCAATCTACACATTTAATGTGGTCCATATCCAAATACCAACAGCATTTTCCACAGAACTACAACAAATAATACAAAAATTTGTATGGAACCAGAAAAAAAACCCAAATAGCCCAAGAAATCTTGAAAAAGAATAAAACTGGAGGTATCACAATTCCAGATTTCAAGATATACTACAAAACTAAAGTAAGCAAAACAGTATGGGCCTGGCACAAAAATAAACACATAGATCCAGGAAACAGAATAGAAAACTCAGAAATAAACCCAAAATTATATGGTCAAATAATTTTTGACAAATCAGGAAAGAATATCCAATGTTAAAAGACAGTCTCTTCGACAAATGATGCTGGGAAAACTGGACAGCTACATGCAAAAGAATGAGGCTAGACCACTTTCTTATACTATACAGAAAAATACATACAAAATGTACTGAAGACCTAAATGTGAGACTTGAAACCATAAAAATCCTATGAGAAAGTTCAGGCAGTAATTTCTCTGACATCAACTGTAGCAACATTTTTCTAGATATGTCTTCTGAGGCAAGGGAAACAAAAGCAAATATAAACTATTAGGACTACGTCAAAATAAAAAACTTCTGCACAGTAAAGGAAACAATTAACAAAACTAAAAGACAACCTACAGAATAGGAGGAGATATTTGCAAATGACGTATCTGATAAAAGGTTAGTATCCAAAATATATAAAGAACTTATACAACTCAACAACCAAAACAAATAATCCAATTAAAACATGGACCAAAGACATAAACAGATGTTTCTCCAAAGAAGACATACAGATGGCCAACAGACACATGAAAAGATGCTCAATATCACTAATCATGAGGGAAATACAAATCAAAACCATAATGAGAAAACACTCCACACCTCTCAGAATGACAAAAAAAAAACAAAACAGAACAAAAACAAACAAAAAAACCCACAAGAAACAAGGTTGGCAAGGATGTGGAGAAAAAGGAATCCTTGTGCACTGTTGGTGAAAATGCAAACTGGTGCAGCCACTGTAGAAAACAATTTGGATATTCCTCTAAAATTAAAAATACAATTACCATGATCTAGTAATTTCACTACCAATAGGTACACAAAGAATACAAAACACTACAGGAATCAGTGCTATCTATTGATCAATGGAATCTTTTTTCTATTCATGCAAGTTTAACAAAGAACCTATCCAATGACACTTGCTTTCGCCTCCTTTTCAGGATTTGTGGAAATGGGACATTGTGTTGTCATTAAACACATTCATCACTTGCACTGCTACAGCCTCATTCGGGTGGTGCATTTATACAAAAGTTTGTACTCTTTTCCATATTTTACACATCTCCCTAACCTCATTTGAAATAAGGAATTCCTCAGCCTTTTTCTCCTTCTCCTCTGTAGATGAGGTGCAGATGTATACTTCTTATAAAATCTTGCAATTTCGTCCACTCACATACTTTGTTAGTACCTCTCAATTTCCTTCTTAACTTCCACCATAATCATCTCCTTCTTATCGCCTTTCTTTTCATCCTTTTTCTTCATGGAGGCCATTGTATACACTTGCACCAATGCTGACTATAGTACAGTATTAATAAACTCTTGTCATACACTGTATTTAATGTAACTGACAATACAGTAGCAGAGGAAAGGATCTTTATCTGCAGGCAGCCTGACCTAGAATGAAGCAAAGCATTCCTAAGCTTTCTTTTATATGGAAAAGCAAAGGACTATCCATAGGTGCTTTGAAGTGACAAAAAATCCACTACTGTCAATTCTTGGCACCTTCCTATGTTCTATTTCTGCCAAACACCACAGCCTGAGACTGAGCTTCTGAGCATGGGAGATGATCCCCACAATCCTGCAGCAAGAGAGAGAAAGAACCATTGGCTCAGTTGTGATCATGTGACGTTCAACATCACATACTACTCATATTGCAAGACATTGCTCATTTATCAAGTTAAAATTTATTAGAAATAAACAAGTTACTCACAATCCCAGAATCCCAGATTTTACTCTCTCTCTCTCTCTCTCTTTCTCTCTCTCTCTCTCTCTCTCTATATATATATATATATACACAAATATATGAATATATGTATGAATATATATATGAATATATATGAATATATATATATATATATATGAATGTTACTACTCAGCCATAAAACATAAAAAAGATAAAATCTTGCCATTTGCAACAATATGAATGGATTTAGAAAGTATAATGTTAAGTGAAACAGGTCACTTAGAGAGAGACGAATACCCTATGATTTCACTCATATGTGGAATTTAAGAAATGAAAGAAATGAACAAAGACAAAAAGAGATAAACCAAAAAAGAGACATTTAACTATAGAAAACAAACTGATGGTTACCAAAAAGGAGGTGGTCGGGAGGATGTGTGAAATAGGTGATGGGGATTAAAAGTACACTTATGATGAACACTGAGTAATGTACAGAATTGTTGAATCACTATATTGCACATCTGAAACTAATGTTAACACTGTGTGTTAACTACACTGGAATTTAAAAAAAATTATGTTAATATCTTATAAAGGTGGGGATGAGTTAAATGAAATTCACAAATTTCAAATAATATCTCTTAGTTTGGGACAAGATCATAAAATGCTTTTCGGTCCATAGGATTTGGACCTATGTGCATTAAGAAGTCATTAAAATCCTTCCTTAAAAAGTGGTAATGAAGTATACTAAGCCTGTTCACAGTAAGAATTACATTGCATTTCCAAGTTGTACTTAAAAATGTATGCATAATGTTTATATTTTACCTGAGGTTTTATTTTGCTGAAAACTGTATTTTGTTGACACAATTTAAAATGGAGAAGCCAGGGTAATATGCATTTTATTTGCATACATAGTTGGTGGGAAAAATTAAAAACCTATTTTCATTAGTTTCCTTTTACAACTGTGTCATCAATTTACAAAATCCCAAATGCTTATGTTCCAACTGAAGTTGCACTGGTGGTAGAAATGTATGTTTAACTGAACTATTTTTCCTCTAATTGAAATTTGCATCAATCAAATTAGTATGCTACTTCCAAGTGTATGAATCACTTTTAGTATCAAGTTCTCTATGATATTGTTAAACTCGAAGGAAAATACTGTTTTGGAAGCTTTGAGTGGATGTAGATGTTTATGAAAATGTGAAAATGCTAAACATGCTCATAATATGAGTCTATATTAGTCTAGTGGTTTGAATTTTTTATGACGATTTAGATAAACTTAAAGAAAAATGCTTAAAAATTCTTCAGTGATAGAATTCAGATATTTATAAAAAAAAACAATGTTATAAATAGTAAATAACAGGTTAGGTTAGGTTACATTTCTGTTAGGAGGTGTCATATAGGAGGTGTAAATGACAGTAATAAAGGCATGGTGGTATCCACTACAAAAATACAAGAAAGAGAAATCAAGTCCTCCGACTTTTACAATCTGCAACAAAGACTTGAAAGGATCAACCTGGACAGTGTAAACTCTTGTGTCTGCAGAGAGTTATAGGGATATGTATTGAGTAAAGAGAGTTGTTCTTCATGAAGCATACATTGAAATATTAAAGATGTGCTCTTTATATTCTCTTAAAATCCATTATAAGTCTATTATCCAAATTGCACAGGAGAAACAATGCTTACTAAACAGAAGAACTATAGGACACTGTCTGTCTTTACTGAACATTAAGGTGGTAATAAATATTTTTGTGCCTTGTGAATGACCAGGGAGGTCTGTAATTATCTACCATCAGAAATTTCATGTAGACTAATGAAATCAGGGCACTGATTTTTCTGGGGAGATATTCTCTTCCTCTTTCTCCTCCATCTCCATCTTCTCTCTTTCTGTCTCCCAAATGCCCAGAACCACAGCTCCCAATTATACTTTGAAGTATAATTATACTTTTTGAAGATTTGATTAATTCTCAAAGTTAGTGATCAGCGAGACAGAGCAATGGAAACAACCACATTTTTTCCCATAATTCTCAGAAATTTCCTCATTTATCTTCCCAGAATCCTCATGTATTAGTGGCCAATGATATAGATGTATTTTACAAGTATTGGTTATATTTTAGAATTTATAATTTAAAAAACTTAAATTAAAATCATATATAAATGGTCCCTGACTTACTATGGCTTCATTTATGATTTTCCAACTTTACAGTGGTGCAAAGTGATATGCATTCAGTAGAACTTCACTTCAAATTTTGAATTTTTATCTTTTCCTGGGGGTGGCAATATGCAGTATGATACACTTCTGTGAAGCTGAGCGTTGGCAGCCAGCCTCAGCTCCCAGTCAGCCAATGATGGTGAGGATAAACAATTGATATATTTGCAACCATTCTGTACCCATACGACTATTGTTTTTCACTTTCATTACAGTATTTAGTAAATTACAGGAGATAGTCAACACTTTATCATAAAATAAGCTTGCCTTAGGTGATTTTGCCCAACTAAAGATTAATAATTATTCTGACTACATTTAAAGCATCTTTGGCTAAGCTACGATGTTCGTTAGCTTAGGTGTATTACATGCATTTTTTACTTATGATATTTTCAGCTTACAGTAGGTTTATCAGAACATAAGCCCGTTGTGAGTTGAGGAAGATCTGCATATTTAAGGTGTACAACATGATGACTTGATATACATAGTGAGATGATTACTGTGGTTAAGCTTACTAACATATCTCCTCATGTAGTTACAATTCCTTGTGTGATTGAGCACCAGAAAAAAAAAAAAAACATATGTATCATTTTAACGTATTTTAATATATTAATGTTTTTAATGTTTTTTTTAATGTATTACAATTTTTTTTAACTTTTTTGCAATCTTAGCTTAAGTTTTATTTAAAAAAATAAATAGGTACAAAAAAGAAAATTTACTTTTCTTTATTATATCATTTTCAATTTTGGAAATTAAAAAATAAGTTGTATTAGATTATCTCAATTGCATACAAACTGGAAAAATGGCAAAGATGTAAGATAATGTGATACCAAAGCAGAAAGGGGTGATATAATTCTTTTAACCCAATAATTTCTGCATTAAGATTTATTTTAAAACACTAAATTTGGGGTGCCTGGGTGGCTCAGTCGGTTGAGCGTCGGACTTCAGCTCAGGTCACAATCTCACTGTTCGTGAGTTCGAGCCCCGCGTCAGGCTCTGGGCTGATGGCTCAGAGCCTGGAGCCTGCTTCCGATTCTGTGTCTCCCTCTCTCTCTGCCCCTCCCCCATTCATGCTCTGTCTCTCTCTGTCTCAAAAATAAATAAACATTAAAAAAAATTTAAAAAAAACACTGTACATTTTACATTAAGATACATCCATTGACAATAACGTCTATCAAATAGGTATATTTTACTCTTTTATAATAAAATTCTTTATGGAGCTACAGACCCCCATAGAAACATGAACTAATTATTCTTAACTCCTCCTTTGTTTTCTTCTTCACCTGTGTTTCTTTTTTTTTTTTTTCATAATTTTTTAAAACGTTTACTTATGTTTGAGAGAGAGAGAGAGAGAGAGAGCGAGAGACAGAGTGCGAGCAGGGGAGGTGCAGAGAGAGAAGGAGACATAGAATCCAAACCAGGCCCCAGTCTCTGAGCTGTCAGCACAAGAGCCCAAGGCGGGGGAACCACGAGATCATGACCGGAACTGAAGTCTGAGCCACGAAGGTGCCCCTTCTTCACCTGTGTTGCTAAAGAAATAGAAACAAACATCAGGTCTTAATCCAGTCTCATCACACTTTCAGTACCTTTGTCCTGTTATTTTTTTGTCCCATCCATTTTACAAAAAAAATTCAGTCATCCACATAATAAAGTGTGTGGTTAAGACTGTGAAGACAGGAATCAAAAACATACACTAGAAAATATTTATTTTATGGGGCGCCTGGGAGGCTCAGTCAGTTAAGCATCCAACTTCAGTTCAGGTCATGATCTCACAGTTTGTGAGTTCAAGCCCTGCATTGGGCTCTGTGCTGACAGCTCAGAGCCTGGAACCTGCCTTGGATTCTGTCTCTCTCTCTCTCTGTTCCTCCCCCACTCACACTCTGTCTGTGTCTCTCTTAAAAATAAATGAAGATTTTAAAAATTTAAAAAAGGTAAATACTTATTTTATACAAAAAGAAGAGAATAATTGAGGATAAAAGAACAAAAAAGAAATGACATATTAAAGATAGCAAAACTACTGTCAGAAATACTACGTTATTGGTAATTATGCTACGTGAAAGAGGCCAGCTACAAAAGATCACATCACATTCCATTTATATTAATTGTCTAGAATAGGCAAATCTGCAGAGGAAGAAAATAGACTGGTGGCTGCCTAGGGTTGGGGAGAGAGATGAAGAGTGACTGCTAATGGGTACAGAGTTTCTTTTAGATATGATGTAATGTTCTTTTTTTTTAAATGTTTTATTTATTCTTGAGAGAGAAAGCAGGAGCAGGGGAGGGGCAGAGAGAGAGGGAGACACGGATTCTGAAGCAGGTTCCATCCTCTGAGCTGTGATCACAGAGCCCGACGCGGGGCTTGAACCCATGAACTGTAAGATCACGACCTGAGCCAAAGTCAGTCACTTAACTGACTGAGCCACCCAGGTGCCCCAAGGTGATGAAGTGTTCTTAATTTAGGTTGCAATGCTGGTTGCTCAAATCTGTGAATATGCTAAAATCCACTGAATTGCATAAACTTGTTAATTTTATGATATATGAATTATATGTCAATAAAGCTACTGAAATATAACAGGGTAATATTATCTTTTTAATATATTAACTGCTATTCCTGTTAAAGTTTGGTTGGTCACCATTAGGTCAATTCATTAATTAATTGATTAAGGGAAGAACAGATACCATATACAATTAAGAATTCAACTGATCAGGGATATTTGCTTATAATTTTATTTTCTTGTAGTGACCTTATCTGACATTCATATCAGGGTAATACTTGCCTTTTAAAATAGGTTTAGGAGTGCTTCCTTTTTTTTTTTTTTTGGAAGAGTTTGAGAAAGATTCTTCTTTCAACCCTCAGTAAAATTCACTATGAAAGCATCTAGTCCTGGGCTTTCCTTTGGTGGGAGGTTTTTGATTACTAGTTCACTCTTTTTATCCATTGGTTTATTCAATGTTCTATTTCTTTATGATGCAGTCTTGGTAGGTTATGTGTTTCTAGAAATTAATCCATTTCTTCTAAGTTATCCAATCTGTTGGCATGTAATTGTTCATTGTAGTCCGTTATAACCCTGGTATGTGGCTTTCTGTAGGCATGGGTGAAATGATTTTTTATCAAAGGTCTGAAGGGCTGAACCACTGATCTTGATAGCCATGGTAAATTTAGCAGCAGTGAAAGCTAAAGGGAATCCCTGAAGTGCAGGGTGGTGAGGTGAGCTTGAGAGAATGAGAGAATGATCTTAAAATGAACAAGGAAAGCGAATGGACCACAATTTACATCAATCTTGGTCTCTCAGCAGAGGGTGGTACAATGGCAGAAAAGGGCAAACAGATCAAGCACTATGAGAAACTTCAATAGAAGCCAGAGAAAACTCAGGTACAACACACCAATGAAACAATTTCCTCTAAGCCATGATATTACATAAACCACCTTTAAACCAGATGTCACACTGAAGTGGAAAAAAAAATCCCAAAAGGAGAAACCCTACAAAACACAGATTATTGAACACAAAAGAAGTTGACATTTAACCTGGGAATAACCAACAACCTTATATCGACAATGACAGTACCTTTAATAGTCAAGCTTATTTTATATCTGCAGCAGCAATAGTACCTTCAATGGTATGTTGAGATAAAATATAAAAGGAAGTTGCTTGTTTGCAAAATTACATTTTTAGTACTGTATATTTTCATCCCGTGTACAAACTTCAAGATGCTGACTCTCAGTTTAATGAAGAACAGGCAAGCTTGGGACACAACATTGAATATTATTGGGGAGGTCGTTTAAAATAATACAAAATCTTTTGCTTTTAAGTAGAACAGCAAATATTTATCAAGGAACACATTCTAAAAATTCAGTCTGGATCCTTGCCTAGCCATTTTCCCAATCATATATCTTATTGGCACTGACAGGACTAAAATTTTCAAGAACTTTTCTCCTGTGACAAAACATTTAAATTCAAATTTCAGATTAAACTATGGCACATATTTGCCCATTAAAAACAATCTCAAGTGCAAAATAGTTGGTAAGGTTAAAAGTTTGAAGAATAGCACAATACTAGTTAAGACTCAGAGCCTCCTAGGTCACATGACTACAACCCTCTTCTTTAATGGAAACAACTTTAGCTTCCCAGGTGGTCTTATTTTTTCATCATATTTTATAAAATTAAGTTTATTTTGGAAAAATAGTCATAAATGTAAATCTGTAGTTTCTGTAAGCTTCTATTCAGAGTAAATACATAAAGGATAAAGCTAAGAGTGCAATGAAAATATTTCCAGTCTTTGTATGTGTAGGGAGTTTTGTATCACTAATGAGGTACATAAAGTCAATGTAAGGTAACACTTGAGACATGATTTAGGTAATATTTATAAAAATAACAATCATTTAGAACTTAAAGCACACTAGGTACTATTTTAAGTGATTTATGTATGCTAACTCCTCACAAAGAATCTATGAGTGGGTACTGCAATTATCCCCACTTTTTTAGATGAGGTAATTGTGGCATAGGTTGATTATGTCAGTAGGGGAGCCATGCTCTGTCCCGGACATCTGGCCCCAGATTCAATGAACTCACTCACAGTGCATTGTTACTCCCTCTGCTCTTCAGGTTTTCAAAACGATGTTTGTTGGCTTGTTCTTTAATGTAAGAAATTCTAGGTAATTTCATGTAAATTATCTTAAATTAAATATCCATGTTGCTTTATTTAATCTGAGTTGCTTACCAGTTGAAAATCATAGGTTTTGATTAAAATTATTACTTTAATTCTGGTGATTCTATGTAAGAAGTATACATACATGGCTTTTAAAAAATGCCCCCAATATTAAGTTCTAGGAACTAACATTCACTCTTGTTTGAAAGTGCTCCAAAATGACTTTTTAAATAACCTTGAAAAAAGCTGTACTCCAGGCATTCGTTGAGTATTATCAGTCACATGATTGGTTTCAGCAATTTCATGGCATAAATCCTTGACTAGAGTGATTAAAGGTAGTGAATGTAGGTTAAAGCCTAACACTGAATAAAACAGAAGCAGATGAATTCCTATATCTTATTCCTATATAATAAAACTCTTCTTGTATATGAAAAGCATTATTACATTACGAGGAATATTCAGTCACATTTAAATTGCCAAGAAAAAGTGCTCTTCTGAATATCTTAGAGATTAAATTATTCAATAGACTACAGAGTATATTTGTGTCCATCATAACATTGAAAATCAATATGTGTTACTCACAAAATATACACATGATAAAACATATTTAGCCATAACAAATGTTATGAGCCCTGAGTTCCCTTAAATCCATTAAACATATAAACCATCAAATGCCAAAGATGAAGCAATTGGATATTATCTATTGAAAACAATATAAGAGAAAACCACATGTCATCCTTAGTAAAATGTCTGCAACAAAGAAAATGCAAATGAACTGACTTTAAACAAATGGGTTTTAATGAATATATAAGTCCAGATATTTTCCTATAGGGATATACATAATATTTGATTCTGATCTTCTCATCTATTTAACCATTATAATTTAGAGAATATAAGTTGTCCAAAAAAGAAAAAAAAAGAATTCTTTCATTTAGCAAGTATATAGTGGGTGCACATGGTGTAAGACTGGTAGTCTGGATGAGTTAAACGTTCAAGCAGTAAAAAAAACAAACAAACAAACAAAAAAAAAAAAAACAAAAAAAACCCAGACCTCATGGACTTTGAATTTTAGAGAACAGAGCAGATGTATGTCTTTGAGTGTAATACTGTTTTCTTTTAAATTGTTTTTTTAACATTTATTTATTTTTGAGAGAGACAGAGCTCGCACAGGGAGGGGCAAAGAGAGAGGGAGACACAGAATCTGAAGCAGACTTCAGACTGTCAGCACAGATCCCATGTGGGGCTCAAACCCATGAACTGTGAGATCATGACCTGAGCCAAAGTGGAACACTCAACCAACTGAGCCACCCAGGCACCCCTGAATGTAACACTGTTTTAATGGAACTTTACAAACTGTTCAATGGGACAAAAAGGAAGAGTCCTTAAAACAAACTACCCAGGGCAGTGATTCTTTAACATGTGTCTCAAAATTAGTTTGAGTCATTCAAATACAAAATATGTTTCGAAAATTAGTCCATAAATACATTCCTGATAGTCAAATTATCACCCAAAGTACTCTAAATTGCCATATGTGTTTTTATTTGTAAAGTTGTATCCTGTTTCTAATTCTTTATCAGTCATTACCTTACTATGACCGCTTAGTAATTCTTCAATGCCTTTCCTTGGGGAGACTGAAAAGGAGTTTAGTCACTTATTTCACTCACAACGTCTTGTATCTGAAGTTTATTTAGGACAGCACAGCCCAAAAGTCTACCTAGCACTTTGGAAAATGCTTTCAGGTAACTAGTGGCCATTCATATATCTCTAATACATCACCACATATATTGTTGTAGTCTTCCTCACTTGTTTATTTATAATGTTTTTTCCTTCTGATGGTGAGCAGCTTGGTTCCCATTATCTATAATTTATTTACTTAGATGTTCAACCCTAGTATACAAGTAAAGTAGTTTCAGACTTGCTAAAATTTACCTCTGTGAGAAACAAATTTACCCAAAAATATGGCATTTATGTTTAGATTTTTTTCTTTTTTTTTTCTTTTTTTTTTGGCATTTACCTTACTATAACTTGTCAAACTCTGTTTTTCAGTTATTTAGGTCAGCTCCGATAGTCCCTTCTTCATTTCGTAAGATTAGGTCATAAATATGTAATGAAGTTGGATTTATTTCTGATAATCTGCATTCTGTGATTGCACCCTCTAATACCCTGGTTGGTTTTGTTTTTAACTTGCACACAGTAAAGTTTACTATGTACTGTACGTTTCTATCAACTTGACAAATGTATAGATTGATGCATCTCCCATCTCAGTACCATATGGAACAATTACATCACCCTAAAGGATCTCTGGACTGCCCCATTAAAAAATAACCCATCCATAAACTTCCTGGCTACCACTTATCTGCTTTCCTTATACTTCTGCCTTTTCCTGAATGTCCTATGAATGACATCACGCAATATATGTTGTTTGTGTTGATTCTTTTACACAGCGAAGTCATCAGTAATTTGGTCCTTTTAATTCCTGAGCAGTATACCACTGTATGGGTATACTAAATTTGTTTACCCAGGCATCTATCGAAAGGCATGTTGGTTATTTCTAATTTTTTGATGGATATGAATATAGGTATAAATATGCAGTAGAGACATTTGTGTTTGAGTTTTTGTGTAAACGTAAGTATTCAATTTACTTGAGTAAATACCTGAGTGCTGGTTCGTATGATAAGTGTATGTTTAATTTATAATAAATTGCCAAATTATTTTCCAAACGGGCTTTACCATTTTGCATTTCCGCTATTCCCACTAATGACAGTTTTGGTTGCTCTGTCTCCTCACAAACATTCAGCAATGTTGTTTAGTTGTTATTTGTTTATTTCATCCTATCCACACTGATAGTGTATGATGGTTACCATGGAGTATTAAGACAATTTTTTTAACTTTTAATTTTAATATTGTTTAAAGCTTTCATGAAAATTTAAAAATAATACAAAAAACTCCAGTAATTTCTTCAGTCACAAAATGTTTACATTTTGTTATATTTGCATTCATAATTCCTCTGATGTTTATTTATATATATTACATGTACCTCTATTATATATAATCTATATCATCATTTTTGTGAGCCATTTGAGGGAAAGTTGGATATATTATGACTATCTACCCTTAAGTATAGCAGTGTGCCTTTTCTAATAACAATGTCATTCCTTATATTGTCACAGTACAATTATCAAAATCAATGCTATTATTTAACACACAGTACACATTTGAATTTTGTCAATAACTCCACTAACATCTTTCACAGATAGTTTTCTCGTTTGCTTGTTTTTAGTCTGCATCAAATCCAAGCTCACATCCCAAAGTCAGTTGTGATTATCTTTAGTCTGGAACAGTTATTTATCTTTTTTTGGTCTTTTTGGAACTTGCCACTTTTTTTTTATATTACAGTCCAATAATTTTGCAAAAGGCCCATCATTTTTGGCTTATTTGATGTCATCTTATGATGTAAATTCAGGCTTTATGTACTTTTGGAAGAATCACTACAGAAGTGATATGGTGTCCTCAGTGCATCATTTCAAGGGACATTGTTAAGTTCCTTTGTTCAATATTGGTGATATTATTTCAATAAAAACTTATAATTTGTCCCTCTAGATTTAACAAATATCTTAAGTCTATGTACACATCCTATCTCTTATGAATTCTCCACCAATTATTTCTAATAACTATTGATGATTTTCCAACCCTTATCATTACTTTCATACTTGTTACATGATATTCTGCTATAATGAAGAGTTTTCATTTTGTACCTCCTATTTGTCTATTTTTCCACTACGCATTTATGTAAGAACTGAAGCATCACTTATTATAGTGTTAAATGATTTTTAATCTATCAACTCTATTGTTTATTTTAATGCTCAAATTTTCTTACATTTGGCCAAAGGGAGCCCATTGAAAAAGCTGGCTCCTTTTGATAATTCTCATTTTTGAGTTCTGCTTTTTTATTAATGCAAAAAGATATTTATGGTTTATATTATGTTTTCCTTTGGAATGTGTCTTTTCTCTAAAATGTCACAGACACTTTAAATAGAGATTGATACTTAGAAATAAAAATCTGGTTTTATCTATATTATATAGGTATATAGATATAAACACACATACATATATTATAACTTCTCCAGACTTGTTCTTTCACTCAGTAGATTATTTTTGCCATTATAAGTACATATATTCTCGTATTTTAAATCAAGTTACCAATTTAAAAAGGAAACACTTCTTACATTACAACAGGCATGACTTTTAATTCATAGATCATTTTAATCATATTCATTCTTCTAATGTGTAATCAGGTTACATTGTTTCCATCTCTATAAAACTTTAATTTCTCTCAGCCATGTTTTACATTTTTCTGCATAGACATTTTTAAATTTTAATTTAACCCGAAATTTTTTTGTTTTTGTAACTTTTGTAAAAAACATTTTCTAATTTTCTAAGTTTCTAATTTTCTAAGTTTCATTTTCTAATCTCAACGTAAGCCTGATGCTTATGCTTTTAGGGTCTTCTCTTAGAAGAGAGTGTGTATTTTGCTTATAAATGAAATGTAAATAATTTGTGTTCGCATGGCAGATTACAGCAGAGAAAATTAACTATGACCCCTCTTCTTCAATCTGGATGAGTTCTGTGAACAGTTGCCTAGTGAAACCCTGCAGAAGTGTTACTTCCTCAATTTCTGTGACACAGATCTTGAAAGACTTGAAGTTTCTAGTTCCTTCCTCTCAAAATACTCACTTTAAGAGGAGATTTCTTAATATCAGCAGTAATGACATTTTCATCAAATACTTTTTTGTTGTGTAAGGCTATTTTGTTAATTTTAAGGTGTTCTTACAGTATCCCTTGACTCTACCTGTATTAGTTTTCCAGGGATTCATTACAAACTGGGTATCTTAAACAGTGGAAATTTATTCTGGAAGTAAGAAGTCCAAGATCAAGGTGTTGACAGGGTTGGTTCCTTCTAAGGATGTTGAAAGAGAATCTGTTTCATGCCTCTCTCCTTGCTTCTGGTGGTTAGCTGGCAATCTTTGACATACCATAGACTGTAGAATAAAATCACCCTGATCTCTGCCTTCGTCTTCACACGGTGATCTCCTTCAGTGTGTGTCTGTGTCTCAATTTTCCCTTTTGATAAAGACACCAGTCATATTGGATTAGAGGCTCATCCTATGTCTATATGATTTCATCTTAACTGCTTATATCTGAAATGTTCCTATATCCAAGTAAGATTGCATTATAAGATACTGGAGATCAGAACTTTAACATATAAATTATGGAAGGGCACAATTCAACTCCTAACATAACCACTGGATGCCTCTGTCACTTCCCCAAAATAGTTCTAGGCTTTGCCAAATGTCCGCTGGAGGGGCAAAACCATATTTATTTGAGAACTGCTGCTCTAAAAATCTGACTTAAAAAAATCTGATTACACTTGTATTTGCCATGTTATAAGGAATCCCAAGGTAGGCATAGAGAGAGACACATGGACAAGAATAGTCAGTCAGCTCCAGTTGACCAAAATAAATACTCAATGATCAGTTTGAGATATTATGTGACATAGTCCTACCACTGGTCACTGTAACTCACAACCTCTATATGAAAAATATATTATTTTCACTCATAAATGTCTTCTCCCATTGGAATTGGCTTAAAATCTAGGCTAACATTATTTAAATTAAGTTCAGATGTAGAAGAGGCTACTTGATTATGGCTCCTTTGTTTCAGCATTTGAATATAGCTTTCCTTGATTCAGAGACCTACAAATTAAAAAGACAAATGTTTTGCTCACCCATATTGGCAACATACAAAGCTGAGGCAGAGACAAGAATACTGCAGTGGACATACATTCAAAAGGGGGAGGAAAGGGAGGAAGAAACATAGTAAAGACTAGTCCATAGTACTTCTGTAATCTCTACTCTGTCAGCCATAATTAATGGCTCCTGTTTGCAGCTGAGTAACTTTCTCAGCTTGTTTCCTGCCAGACCTAAATATTTCTTTGAAGTATTTCCTCTGTACCTTGGGGTGAAACTTAGGCTATGTCCTTAAGGCTTTTAGAAGCACTTTGTCTAGCTGAGGAGATCTCCGTGCCTTTGCCTTAACTTATACTATTGTCTTAACACAGGGTTTTAAATCCATGCACCTTTGATCTTGCCCATGAACTTCCTGGGAAGCTCAATTTTACTGGTAATATCCTGGATTTGATCATTGCCCTGAGTCCAGTTTGAAAATCTGTTGCCAGCTGGAGAGTCTGGAAATAACAATCATATTTATTTTCCAACACAGCAGTCCTGAGTTAAAAATATGTTTTCTAAAATCTGGTTGAAAACAGTCACATCGTTAACTCATCTACTTCCTTTCCCATTTTATCACAGGCAATTAAATGAAGCTATTTGATAATTTCAACATTTTACTCTTAAATCTTCTTTGCCAACTCTATGAGGTCTTTGGGTGTATTTTCTGTCTTCCACATTAGCACAGGCAAGACTCTTGTCAGTATTTGCCCATTACCTACCATGATCCTAATGTCTCCAGCTCCCAACAATAATGTGCTGTTCTTCTAGATGTCATTAAAATTGCCTCACTGGCAATTGGCTTTGGTCTGTTTTGGTTTATTTTTGTCTCTATATTTTTCTGTTTTCTTTTTGCTAAATATCTTTATTAGTCTATTGGCTATAACCATCGCTATACATCCTTACATTAATTTTTAAATTTTTTCTCTTTGGATTGGCATTTGTATATTCTACTTACAATTCATTTGTACTATTTCACATAAAATGTATGAATATTACACTAATTTAGTTCTATTTGCCCCATTTGCTATACTACTGTTATCACTGACATTATACTCACTTATGCAATAAATCACAATATTCAGTGTTATAAAATTTGCTTTAAACATTTGTATATGTTGTGGTGCCTGGGTGGCTAGGTTGGTTAAGAGTTCAACTCTTTGATTTTGGCTCAGGTCATGATCTCGTGGTTAGTGAGACCAAGCAACGCATCAGGCTCTTTGCTAACGGTGCAAAGCCTGCTTAGGATTCTCTCTCCCTCTCTCTCTCTCTCTGCCCCTCCTCACCTCTCTCTCTCTCTCAAAATAAATTTAAAAAATGGTAAAAAAAACAATAAACAGTTGTAAATGTTTTAAATAAAGAGACTAAAAATATTAAAAAAAAGAGAAGAAAAGTTATATATTTTTTATATTTTCCTGTTTCTCATTCTCAAGGCCTTCATGTCTTATAAATCTGAGTTTCCATTTGGTGTTATTTCCTTTAGCCTGAAGAACTTCCTTCAAGACATCAAGTGAAGGTATTTTGAGAGTGAAGTCTCTGTAGTCATATTTAGTCATTCTTGACACTGTGATAATAATTTGCCCTTATGTTGATATTTGTCCTCGGATTGTTTTCTTCCTATAAATAATGATACTATTAATTATAGCAGGACGTTGACATAGCCAAATGAAAACTCCATATTCTACCTCACAGATTTGGGAGCAGCAGAAACTGCTAGCCCTTCATATGTTCAGTGGCTGCTTTCACTGGGAACCTTGGTGCCACTCAAGCATTAACAAGGGATGTGTGCAGTTTATGTGAGATCTTGCTGCTCCTTCATATTCCATTCCCTCCATTAGCGGATTACTTCTGCTATTTTGGAAGTCTCAAAATATCTTCTTACTTTAAACATATGTAAGAATGAAGCTTTCTGCTATTGTTTCCAATGTCCATACAGTGAAGATTAAAGGTTTCCTCAGATAAAAAGCCATATAAACACAAATTTTGTCCAATCAGGTTTCTTTTGTTTATGGGTTGACTCCACTCCAATTTCTACCTGCTTTTAGTCACTCATCGGTGCCTTCAAATAGTTGTTTTTATAATTTGTGCAGGGTTTACAATTGTCATCTGAGGAATGGCTTGCTTATATGCTGGTACCATTACTAGAAGTCTCCAGGATTAATTTTTGCCTTTTTTGTGTGAGTCCTCCTAAGTCCACTTTATCTGAAAACTCTGGTAATTGTCAAAATAAAATATTAACCGCATGCAGTCTTTTCTAACTCCTTTGTTCTCATTCATCTCTAAGCTTCTTCTCCCGTAAACCAACCTCCCACTGCTATTGTCTTCCCAACCTTGTCACACTGTATACCTTTTACAATGAACAACCTTCCTATATTATTTATTGAACATACCTTCTACCTTCCTGCTCCATTAAAACCGTCCCCATTATACTGCTTTTAGCCCTCTAAGGGCAGGAATTTTTCCTATGCCACTTAAACTTCAGAGTCAAGAAGTGGGACTGAATTACTCTTATAACTCATTGGTGCACAAAAACGTATATATAGTTTTCTCTGTATTTCCTCAATTCCTGGTTAATCCAACTCACTTCTTCTCTCTGCCTCCTTTTCAGCTATTGAGGACTGATGGGGAAATATCACACAGATTTGAATACTGATGCCAACATAAATTTGCTTCACATTCTCATTTAATCTATTTATCCCCATCCTTCATTCAATACCACCATCAACAACTAGCGATTTCTTATGAAACTTTTCTTATGAAGGTCTTCAAGGCCTTTCTAATAATTATTTTTCTGGACCATATTTACACCCGGCTGTCCAAAAAATACTTGACACTTTCTTCCCATTCCTTCCTAATAGAAACCCTCTCTTCTATAGTTTCACATTGTTTATTCCCTTCTCTATCCATTCTTTATATTTTAGTCTTCCTTAGTGCCTATCCCAAGAATTCTTTCTTTGTCATTCTATCCATTTCTTCCTGATGTCTTAGTAAACTATAGGCTTTTTACTCTCTACTGTGCTTTAGACACACATATTAGGATTATTTAAGGAAGACTTCTACTTTAATAATTTATTGTCTGACAAACTCAGTATGTTTGAAGCTCTGCTGATTTCTCTCTTCATTAAACAGGCTTCTTCTATCTCTGTGGCCCCAGAGCAATAATTCATTTATCTACCCTGGGATGCTGAGCATATTTTTTTTTCTCACTTCACACATCTGAAATTCATAAAAGCCTATCCTGTTTGGTTTCTCACCTAAATTATCTTCTGAAATTGTCTAGTTACCTAAAGTTTTGTTTCCATGTCTATATTTTAGATAATAGCTTGATTTTTACAAGCACCTAAATTTTTCCCTTCTTCTGGTATATAACACTTCTATAAAAGAAAAACAAAAAGTGAAACTCCACTTTATAATCCTTCAAAATACGTCTTTGATTACGTTTTTCCCAGATTAATTACTTGTCATTGGCCCTAGTATTCCTCAGATGGCATTAGTGATTTGGATGGTGCTTAATACTCTACCCTCATTGCACTCAGGATAAATTTTGGCTGCACTGAATATCTTTGAGCCCTTCAAATTCCCATGCTTCCTTTTGCTTCAGCTTATATTATTTTTCATTTCATTTTATTTTATTTTATTTTATTTTATTTTATTTTATTTTATTTTATTTTATTTTATTATTTTATTTTATTATTTTAAATTTCTTCCTGGAATATTCATAGTACTTAGCTATCACAGTAGTTTAGAAATTAGCAACATGTAGTTCTTTCAACTTGAAGGAAAAAGTCCGTTCTCCACATGCTGGGAAAGAGGTCATTGAAACATGTGGATAGATTTGATCAACCTAAAAGCATTTGAAAAGTGAAAAGGTAAAAGGTAAAGGAGTTGAGTACAACATGCTGGATAATACCAGAAATTAAAGGCGAGTCATACCCTAGGAAACAAGGAAGTTAAGAATTAAAAAAAAAAAACATAGTGGTGTCATCATTTTCCAATTTTACAGAGTTGCTTCTCTGTAAATTTCAACTTAATTATTATTTTCCCTAATTGTTAGACTGTCAAGGGTACATTATTTCCCTTTGGTAATGTAAATCAAAACTGACTGGTATAAAATGTATGTTATAGCTAAGCATTTCTCTGACTCTGCCAGACCTGTCATTCTATCATTGCACATACTGGGTTACCCAGATGGGTTTGGAGTATGGGAGTATCTGTACAACATCTTGTTGATTAAACTCCATAGCATGTTCCATATAATATGCTCATTCTTACAGTCAGTGACAGTAGTTTTTTCACTTGATACGTTATTTTTATAGAAATATCATCAAATATAATTATCCATACAAATGTAGTCTATAGGGTATAAAGAAATAAGGTAGGGGATGTCAAAATGATAAATAAGAAATATAATTAATTAGAAATTAATAGGAAATACAATTGAAATCATACAATTAAATAAATATGTGACCAAGATATTAAATACTGATGAATTCTAAAAATAGAGAAAGAAATTAATGTACAAATAGTACAAAGAAATATAATTATCCTCTACTCAGGTTCCCTATATTCTTGCTGTCTAAATGACCTCAGCATCTAATTATTTCTATCAGACTAAAGGTAATGATATAATCACCAAGAAGTTGAACATAATACTTGTTTTCAAACCAACGTGTACTCTGGTTTAAATTGCTATGAGAACAAATAGGAGACTAAATCATCAACATCAACTATTAAATGAATATTTTTTATTGTATTCTTATTATGAACTCAGTACCTTACAATTTGTCTGATTTATTTGACCTCTGCAAAATAATTCCCATATTACTTTCATTAAAAGACTTAAATCAAGTTAACTTTTTGTTAATATACTCAACCAATCTGTAGTTGAGTTGAAGAAATTTTTCAGCCAAAATATTCTGTTCTCCAAGAATGTTTAGTATAGCTGTGGACTGACTAGACTGGAGCATTTAATTACAGCATCCGTAGCTCCCCATTGTAGTTTAAACCAAGAATGACTGAGATATGGCCTGTGAAGGCTGAAAAACTAATTGCTCCATTATCTGTACTCTGGTCTTTTTCACTTCACAAGCACTTAAAAATATGTACTTAAATCTGCTTTCTAATTACAAGTTCCCATAACGGAGTGTCCTATCCGGAAAACAGCATTATTATTCTAGCTTTCAACACACTTAGGCATTTTTATTTTGCTGAGTTTTCTTTCTTCTTTGTTTACTTTCTTTTGCAAACATGTTTAATGGCTAATTACCATTTCTGCTCTTTTATCTTAATTGCTACACATTTAGGGACATGTGTCATTAAAGCTTCAGCAGATAAGACATTTGCTCAAACAATATTTCTATTCTACTTGTACATACACAGCCTTATTAAAATGACATTCTTATTAGTTTAAGCACTTATTTTCTTGAGAACCAAACAGTAATTTACATCAAAGCCCTGTCCTCTTTGTATTAGATATTGGAAACTTTTATATTTTAGAAGTAAAGGCTAACAACTTAATTTTTGCCACCAAAACATGACAAAAATACAGACTATTGCTTTAACAATGATATATGCAACATTATTTTCTCCCAGGATTCCTTCATTTAATGAAATTCAATATGCAAATGGTTCATTTTATGAATTATACAATCAACAGTTTTGTTAGTTGCAAGTAAATATACACTTAAAATTTTGGATTTATCATTCATACTTTTCTTTTTTATTAAAAAATTTTAATGTTTTATTTTTATTTTTGAGACACAGAGTGTCAGTGGGGGAGGAGCAGAGAGAGAGGGAGACACAGAATTCGAAGCAGGCTCCAGGCGCTGAGTTGTCAGCACAGGCACAGAGCCCAATGTGGGCTTGAACCCATGATCAGTGAGATGGCCTGAGCTGAAGTCTGACGCTTAACTGACTGAGCCACCCAGGCACCCCATCAATCATACTTTCCTATAGAGAATTACATTAACTTAATACAGCTCAAAGTATTATTAATGTGTAATAGGCAATTTGAGAGTTGTGGTCTTCGTCAGCTACTTAGAAAACACTCCCAATTCTGAGATGGACTGCCTGTTTAAGTGCTTTATTGGTAAGAAGTGCACTGGCTCAGTCTGTCAGCAGCAATTTTCATTATAGTTAGCCAGCTTCAGCTTTTCTTTACTTGAATTATATTTCGAGGATATAACTTTTAGAATTTAGAATTGTTGATTGGGTAAGGGCTACATTATTAGTTTGCACTGATTATATTTTTTAAACAAAGAGTAATAACTAGAATTTATAAAACATGGCCTCATACACAATTGCATTTAATTCTGGAGGAAAGACAAGTAAGTATACATACACAGAGCAAAAGATAACACTTTGAGGAATTATTTATTCCTACTTATTCCATTCACGGAAACATAAAAACTAATACTTAGTACATTTTTCACAACAAGATAAATTATTATTACTGATTTCTTTTTGGCAGTGTTGGGCAAAGAGGGTTTTAGTAGAGGGTGTGCCAGTAAGCAATGATAGGCTGTGACAACAGACTAGTTAATGAAGAGTGCTCATTGTGAATGACTGACTTGTATCTTCTTGCTTTAATTAAAATATAAAACTGTGGTATCCAAACATGTAGAATATGTATATAGTCCATATCTTGTTTTCTTATATGAAAATACCAGGTTTTCTTTAAACTTTTTTAATGTTTATTCATTTTTGAGAGAGAGAAAGGGAGAGAAAGCATGAGCAGGGGAGGGACAGAGAGAGAGGGAGACAGAATCTGAAGCAGGCTCCAGGCTCTGAGCTGTCAGCACAGAGCCCCATGTGGGGTTCAAACCCATGAACTGAGAGATCATGATGTAACTTGAAGTTGGCCGCTTAACCAACTGAGCCACCCAGGATCTCTAAGCATTAAGTTTCCTTGATGGAAATCACAATTACCTCTATTAGGGAAGGTGAAAACCCATTTGCATTTATTAAAATACTCTGTTCATTGCTGAAGAGAATTTTGGTTCACTGTAAACAGAAAACAAAATAATAATGCCCTTTGTGTCTAAAGGAAATCTATTTTTGATGTTTACTTGCTAAGTTAACTTCCTAAGACTAGAACTTGGAAGGGAGCCTAGATTAAATCAAAACTAACCACCAGCTAACTCTAGTGGATGAACACCTCATTAAAAAAAAGAATTGTTGTATTAATGACTTTATTATCCATCTTTATGTTTTCTTTAAAAAAAGAGAGAGGATTGTACAGATTTCAAAATTGATACATAGCATTAATAATATGTGTGAAACCTGTACTCTTTAAGGAACATCTGTAATTATAATGCTAGAAAATAACATGAATAAAAACACTGTATTGTTCAGCTTTCCAGAAGTAATTATACAAAGATTTTTTCTAATTATTTCTATTGTCCCCATAAATAGACTATATAATCACAATCTACTTTTTGGATAAATTCCTTTCTCTGCTATATGTTTTAATAAGTTATAACTAGGAATGAAATATAACTTCTGCAAATGGCAAAATGTTTGAACCAGGATATATTCTTAAACACTCAAAAGACATTGATCTTACAAATCCACATATTTGGTTAATAGAAACTGTACATATTTTTTTAAATTTTCAAAAAAAGGGTCTTATAATTTATAAATTCTTAATATGTATATCATTTTTCTGGCATCAATTTTTATGAAAATAAAAAATCATATTAATCTGAGATAGTAGAACAGAATTATATCCTTCCTATAAAAGATAACATTTTGTATATTACTTTAACAAAATGTATATTAGTACAAAAAAAGAACCAACAAATAACACTTGGGAGTATACCAACAGAAAGCTACAACACATAGTTTATAAAATAGCTTATTGTTTCAGCATTTTCTACACCAAAGGTGAGTAAATGTTTTCTGAAGTGGTCAAACAATAAATAATTTAGGCGTGACAGGCAAAGAGTGCATACACTCTTGAATTTACGGCTGAAGCCATCAACAATAAAATGAATGAGTGTGAGATTTACAAAATAGGGAGGGGACCAGACTTCTACCACCTGGGGGCATAGTTTCTTAAACCATCTACTCAATACAAGTAACCTCACTGACTTGATGAATCAACTAAATATTTTTTTCCAACTAAATCTTATAATTTCAATGCATTTTGCTGAAGTTTCATTATTTCTTAATATTTTATTTCTTTTTGAAACAGATTGCAAAATTGCTAACAATCTTAAACTTAATCAGAGAATAAATAATTACAAATTTAAAAAGAAGGAATTTTAGGGACTCCTGGATGGCTCAGTCTAAGTGTCTGACTTCAGCTCAGGTCATTATCTCAAGGCTTGTCAGTTAGGGCCCCAAGTGGGGCTCTGTGCTAACAGCTCAAAGCCTGGAGCCTGCTTCAGATTGTCTCCCTCTCTCTCTGCCCCTCCCCGACTTGCTCTCTCTCTCTCTCTCTCTCTCTCTTTTTCCCTCTCTCTCAAAAATAAATGAACATTAAAATTTTTTTACGATCTCGCGGTCCGTGAGTTCGAGCCCCGCGTCGGGCTCTGGGCTGATGGCTCAGAGCCTGGAGCCTGTTTCCGATTCTGTGTCTCCCTCTCTCTCTGCCCCTCCCCCGTTCATGCTCTGTCTCTCTCTGTCCCAAAAATAAATAAACGTTGAAAAAAAAATTAAAAAAAAAGGGGCGCCTGGGTGGCGCAGTCGGTTAAGCGTCCGACTTCAGCCAGGTCACGATCTCACGGTCCGTGAGTTCGAGCCCCGCATCAGGCTCTGGGCTGATGGCTCAGAGCCTGGAGCCTGTTTCCGATTCTGTGTCTCCCTCTCTCTCTGCCCCTCCCCCGTTCATGCTCTGTCTCTCTCTGTCCCAAAAATAAATAAACGTTGAAAAAAAAATTAAAAAAAATTTTTAAAGAAAAAAAGAAAAAATTATATGTATATTTCCTATAGAAATTATTCATAACTGTATTACACAGACATGTTTTTCAAAAAATATATTCATTCATGGATTTAAAAATTAATTCCAGTGAAATTTTGAAGGAAGTGTTTATGAGGATGAAAGCAGTAATTTTTAGTATAAATAATGCTAGTTGCTGAAATACACACACACACACACACACACACACACACACACACACACACTACTGATCTTAATGGCTTACCACAATAAAAATTTTTATGCTTTCTGTGCACTCAGTATAAGGGGGATATTTCTGACCCATGGACATCTTTCTACAGGGGATTTAGGGACCTATGCTTTTCTATCTTCTGATCCTTCTTTCTTCCAATTTTTTAGACATCTCACTTCCAACAAGAGTGGAGAAGAATAAAGGGAACAAAAGACTTTTAGGACATTTTCATGGACCAGAGTACAAGATTAAAACTTCCATCCATTTTCTATTGGTTCTGACCATTCACACTGTCCCAAATATGTGAAAGATAATTAAGCTTATGCCAAAAGCAAAGGAAAAAGTGGGACAAGAAGCTAGGTTTTGTAAAACAAGGCAAACTTTCTAGCAGACGGATGTATACTAATATAAAGTGATTTAAAAATTGTGAAAAATGTATTTTTGACAGTATAGTATATTTGTACTATTATAAATTATATTACATGTCATTATTATGAGAAAAATTATTATATTCATTATTGGGAACATTCATTTTATAATAGTTTAACTTCATTTTTGCTTACATGTTTTATTTATGCCTTTGTGTTAAAATCCCTTGAACATTTTAATATGTTTTACAAATTTAAGGCACTGCTATTAACTGAAGAATTCTTTCCTTCATTGTAATTAGTGAATTACAATACATGACAAGGTGAAATCATATATGATTAACTAAAATGACTATTTATGTTTTAAATATTTTGTTTTCTTTAATTATAAATTATTTGAATCAGAAATTATTTATTTGCAGTCACTTATTTTGTGACTTTTTAAATGTTTAGCATAGTTTTAAATTTACTGAACAGTCACAAAGATAGTTCAGAGGGTATTGTACACTCTGCAACCAGTTTCCACTATTATTAATAACTGACCTTAGTATGGTACATTTGTCACATTATCCAACATGATACATTATTATTAACCAAAGTCCAAATTTTATTTGGATTTCTTAAACTAATGTCTTTTTCTTTTCCAGAATCCAATCCACAATACCACATTTAGTACTCATGCTTATTTAGGCTCCTTTGGCTTTGAAAATTTTTCAGACTTTCCTTTTTTTTTAATAGAAGTATAGTTGACATATGATATTATATTAGTTTCAGTTGTGCAACATAGTGATTCAACATTTGTATACACTATGAAATGTTCACCTCCATAAGTGTAGTGACCATCTGTCACCCTATAGTTACTGTAATATTATATACCCTATGCTGTATACTGTATACCACTTTTTAAAAAAATTTTTGAATGTCTCTTTATTTTTGATAGAGAGAGAGAAAGAGACAGAGCATGGGGGGGGGGGGGGGTCAGAGAGAGAGGGAGACATAGAATCCGAAGCAGGCTCCAGGCTCCGAGCTGTCAGAACAGAGCCCGACATGGGTCTTGAACTCACAGACCACAAGATCATGACCTGAGCCCAAGACGGACGCTCAACCTACTGAGCCACCCACGCGCCCCTGTATACCACTTCTTTATCCATTTATTTATGAAGGAGACTTCCTATGTTTCCATATCTTAGTTAATTAATTTATTTATTTAAAAAAAATTTTTTTCAACGTTTATTTATTTTTGGGACAGAGAGAGACAGAGCATGAACGGGGGAGGGGCAGAGAGAGAGGGAGACACAGAATCGGAAACAGGCTCCAGGCTCTGAGCCATCAGCCCAGAGCCCGACGCGGGGCTCGAACTCACGGACCGCGAGATCGTGACCTGGCTGAAGTCCCACGCTTAACCGACTGCACCACCCAGGCGCCCCATCTTAGTTAATTTAAATAATGCTTCAATGAACACAGGAGTGTGTATATCTCTGCACTAGTGTTTTCATTTTCTTTGGATAAATATCCAGAAGTAGAATTGATGGACTGTATGGTAGTTTTATTTTTAACATTTTGTGGAATTTCCATATTGTTTTCCATAGAGGCTGTACCAATTTATAATCCCACCAACAGTGCACGAGGGCTCACTTTTCTCCATATCCTTGCTGACTCCTGTTATTTCTTCTCTTCTTGACATGAGGCAATCTAACAGATGTGAGTGATACCTCATTGTGGTTTTGATTTGCATTTCCCTGTTGATTAGTGATACTATCTTTTCATGTGTCTGTTGGTTATCTGTATGCCTTCTTTGGAAAAGTGTCTTTTCAGGTTTCCTGCCCCTTTTTTAACTGCATTTTTTTTTGATTTTTTGGTGTTGATCTGTATGAGTTCTTTATATATTTTGGCTATTAACTGTTTGTCAGATATATCATTTGCAAATACATTCTCCCATTCAGTAGGCTGCCTTTTCATTTGATGGGTTCCTTAAGGAAAACTGACAAGTTACCTGCAAACAACTGGACTACTTTCTTACATGGTATACAAAAGTAAATGCAAAATCAATTCAAGACTTAAACATAAGACCTGAAACCATACTATTCCTAAAAGAAAAACAGGCAAACCCATAGAAATCAGTAATAGGTATAAGTTTTTTTGTATCTGTGTCCTCTGGCAAGGCCAGCAAGAGCAAAAATAAATAATTGTGACTATACCAAACTAAAAATCTTTTGCACAGACTTTCCTTGTTTTTGATGACCTTGACAGTTTAAAGAGTACTGTCAGGCGTTTTGTAGAACTGAAATTTGTCTGATGATTTTATCATGATTAAACTGGGGTAAAGTGTTTTTAAAAAGAAAATAACTAAGATAAAGTGTCATTCTCATTACTTCATATCAAATGTTTATGTTATTAACATGACTTAGTACTGTTGATGTTAACTTTGATCACTTGGCTGAGGTAGTGTTTATCAGATTTCTCCACTGTAAAGTAACTCTTCCCAACCCCCATTTCCTTGCTCTATATAGTTTGAAAGGTGGTCATTACCTGCAGCCCAAACTTAAGAGGTAGGAAGTTATGTTCTATCTCCTCGAGTGCAAAGTATCTACATAAATTATTCGGAATTATTCTGTATAGAAGATGTGCCTATTATTCCCATTCATTTATTCATCAATCATTTATTTTTTTCTCAGTAGGGACTCAAGGATATTTATTCTATATTTTGGGTAATAACTCATTATTCCTTTATTTTCTTGCTCAAATTATTCTAGTTTTGGTCATCGGGAGTCCCTTGGGTTGGCTCATATGGCCCTTTGACACACTCTCATACTTTTGTTTGTTAAGTACTTCATTGCTTTTTTGGCATTACAAGATTCTCCACACTCATTTGTACTTTCTGTGTTTATGCCTAGAATCACCTAGATCTCTAAAGAGATACAGATCCTTTTATTGGAAAATGGTTTGAGAAAGTAATATCTAGGTACTGGTCAAACTTTTTATTTTTAAAATGAAATCTATAACTTAGTTTATACAGATACAAAATATTTGAAATTTGTCAGCAGGCATATTTGTTCATTAATAATTATAGGAAGAACTAAGAAAATTAGGTACAATATTTAAAAATATTTAAACTGATTGTATTTAGTTGAACAG
This sequence comes from Felis catus, assembly GCF_018350175.1. Taxonomy (NCBI): domain Eukaryota; kingdom Metazoa; phylum Chordata; class Mammalia; order Carnivora; family Felidae; genus Felis; species Felis catus. The sequence continues at coordinate 58,601,942 of NC_058372.1, forward strand.
TGTGATAGCTATTTTTGTGTGTCAATTTGACTAGACCACAGGTTGCCCAGATTAAACATTCTTTCCAGTGTATCTGTGATGGTGCTTCCTGGTGATATCAACATTTGAATCAGTAGACTCACTAAAGCAGATTACCCTTCCCAAACTGGCTAGGCATCATCCAATCTGTTGAAGGCCTGAGTAGAACAAAAACTAAAGAAAAGGAGGACTTGCTCCTTTTCTGCCTACCAGCTGAACTGGGGCATTGGTTTCTTCTGTCCTTGGACTGGAATTTATACCATCTGTTTTCCTAGTTCTCATGCCTTTTAATTCAAGACTATAACTTTTAATTCAAGACTATAACCAATGGCTCTCCTAGGTCTCTGGCTTGCAGACAACAGATCATGAAACTTTTCATCCTCCATAATTTTATAAGCCAATTCCTCATAATGAATTGCTGTAATACATAGATATAGATAGATAAATAGATAGATAGATAGATAGATAGATAGATAGATAGATAGGTAGATAGCTCTCCCATTGGTTCTGTTTCTCTAAAGAACACTGGCTAATTTAGTTTTCAAATTCCATATCTTACAAAAAGATACTGAAGTCCAAGGAAGTATCCAGTGATTTGCTTTCTATATACTAGTTTCCTTTCTATATACAATAATTTACGAAATTTATAATTCATACTTTATAAGGCAAAGCATAAATTTATTTAGTTTTTGAAAATAATTATAACTCCATTACTAAAGCTAAAGAAATATTATGAAAGTTTAAACCAAATAAAAAGTATCTATTAATGGATTACTAACCTTGACAATTTCATGAGAAATTGAATTAATAGGACAAAATTCTTAAAACATGATAGACTGGTACTACAGTCATTACTTTTCACTTTATCATTTGGTTGTATCGGTGGCCTTTGCAATAGAGAAATAAGAAACTCGGCTGTTTTAGTGGATGTAAACAAAGCTCATTTCACTCCAGTTTCTGCCTAAGGGATAATTGGTTGGTCACTTTAGAAGCTGACTTTAAAAAAACGAAGGACTAATAATGTCGGAAGACTGAAATGAGTTCAAATAAGAGACAGAAATGCTTTTTAAAGTTAATTATGTTTGCTTTTCCTTTTCCCTTGGTGTTCATTACCTTTAAATGGAGCCACACACTGGCCAAAGTAATTACCAGGTTGGTCAATGCAGGTGATTCCCTTCTTGCACAGATATGAAGCACTCATATCTGCATCTATTTCACATCTTAAATCTTTGAAAAAAATAATAAAAAGATTTTAAGTTTTAATAAGGCAAGCAGGTGCCAGGTTATAATTCTTAAAATTGCCCAAATCTTTTAATCCATTGGGGGTGATAATATGAAACTAAAATTGTCAGATAAGAATGCCACATATATTAGTGTCAGAATCCATTCATTTCACCTTACAAACCTTGTTATAAACTGCAACAACTTCTCTTGGAATTACTAAATGCAGACTAATCTCCTCTGAATTGGTAGGTATTCAAAGTCTCTTTAGATATGAAAAAAATATCTTCTGCTTTGGAGTCTAGAGATGGAATAGATATTTCAAGTTATTGGGATGCAAATCAAATGTTAGTCTAAGGGCAATAAAAAAAGAAACAAAAAAATACTAGCGAATCAATACCATCCTTATGTATGTCCCCTAGGGTTAAATGTTCTCTACAAGGCACAGTTGTCAAATGTTACTAACCCATAAAGCCAGAGGGACACAAGGATTTGAATTTATCCATGAACTTGGTAGATGTAATGTTATGGAGGCAGAGTGATGAATCACATTGCTTTTGATTAATTTCACATAGCAGGTCTATATGGAAGGAAAACAAATCAGAAGTATTCATTAACTGTATATCTAACCTTAACATTATTATTTCTTTTTTAAAGTAATCTCTACACCCAGTGCAGGGCTCAAACTCACAACCCTGAGATCAACAGTCACATGTTCTAACGACTGAGCCAGCCAGGTACCCCTTCACATTTCCTTTTAACTAGCTCTATAGTGCAGATTTTCCCTTAATGTTTCACTTAGAATTTGTGTTGCTAAAACTGACCTTTCATATTATGTCCTTGGATTGTTTGTTGATTTGCAATGAGTTGAAAGCATAGCCTAAACTGACACTGAATTGATTCTTAAAACTTTTTTGTTTTTTAAATTTTTTAAATGTTTATTTATTTTTGAGAGAGAGAGACAGCACATGGGCTCCTGGGTTATGGGCAGAGAGAGAGAGAACAGAGGATCCAAAGTGGGCTCTGTGCTGACAGCAGAGAGCCCGACCAGGGCTTGAACTCAGAACCATGAGATCATGACCTGAGCCAAAACCGAAGTTGCACACTGGATGGACTGAGCCACCCAGGCACCCTGATTCTTAAGACTTCTGATAGCTATTTTTTTTTTTTTTTTTGCCTATTTTGAACAAGATTAGAAAAATTGGCATTGACACATAACACATGGTGTTCACAAATTAGATGAATGGAAGTCTTTCTAATATTCTTAAATGTTTTTCTCTAAAATAGTGAAATAAATCTGGGCTGGAGAAAAATTAATGTAATAGATATTTAAATAGGAAAGAGCATACCTAACTAAATAGAAAAGCTATTTATATTATCACTGACAAAATATTAAGTGAAAATATGACATTAGAACATCAAGGTTAAACTGAGGAAAAAGTGAAAATTAAAAATAATAGTATGAGTGAATAAATACTTTGTTTAAATCTTAAAATATTTATTTGGTAATTCTCCTTATGAATCAACAGAAAAACAGCACTTTTTAAAACCTTGTGAGAGAAAAACAGCACATTTAAAAACCTTGGTTTGTTCCTTGTAGTTGGAAATATGCCAAAATTTACCTCTCCAAAAGACTTTCTTTTTGCTCTGTCTCATACAATTTTAAAAAATTATCTTGAGTTTTTGTTGATGATAAATAGTACGTTAAGTTTTTAATAATTGGGCACACTATCTGGATATGGTCATTCTTAAAGTCAACCACATAAAACCAGTTTCTCAAATTCAATAGAATAAATAGCTGTTTCATTCATGATTTTCAAAACAAATTTGACTTTCTCATTGCTTAAAGATTGGGCAGTGTTTTTACTTTTAAATCAGTCACATAAGAATAGAATTAGGAAGAGGTTTGGAAAGCTAGATTTTGAACAACACTTTGGCTTGCAATCATGCTTGTTTGACAGTATTTGTTTGCATATAAAATACTGAGAGTCTTACTACTTTTTCTAATATTGAAAAACAAAGGTCTATTATTAGAGTTTCCCCTAAGGTAAATAAAAAGAACATAAATATTTAAAAACATAAATAGCTCTTATCAAAATAAGTGATAAATATTGACAAAGGTCCCTGTAAGAGTTACCCCAGTAACAGAATGGAATGCGGTATGCAAGGAAATGTTACAAGTTTTAAATAAGTGTAATGGACTTAGTGTTGATAAATCTCCTAAAAAACACTGGTTGACTTACAAAGACAAAAAAATATTCACTCAACACTGCACATACCTGTTTCTGTGATTATGTGAAGATGCAGTAAAATAATCCAAGTAGATATTACATATTCATATGTTCTCACGGAAAAAGAAACCAATATGCATGTCTATTAGATGAATTGTATCTTCTAAAAATAAGGACTTATTTCCACCTCAAATTAACCTTCAGTTATCCCAGTTTTGCTTAGCATGTGTGCCTACCTTGAAATCCATTTGGACACAGGCAGTTGAAGGTAATGTAAAGATCAACACATTTGCACAGGTCTCACTTAGGCACTGATCTACCTCAATCTCACAGTTATTATTTAGAAACAAGCAAAGGATTCACTTCATTATAAATGTGTCACTGATGCAACTTGCAGCTAAATCTAAGACTAAGTTCAGAAATATGAGACTCCCAACTTGTCTGCAAAAAATTTGCATTGCTTAATGCTATCAACTAGATATTTACTCTTTCTTTTTTTGTTTTCTTGCGACTGAAAACCTGTGGCTTTACTTTCATTTCAGTGAATCCAAGAGAATTCAAAATGTACATTATTTCCTTAAATTAAACACATACATGACTGTGTTTGATATGACTGTATAATGTTAACCAAACTGACTTTCCTTCAAACCAGGCCATTATACACATTTGAGTCCTGCATGCAATTCTTTAAAAACAAAACAAAAACAAAAACTATGACCTTCTCAGCTTCTTGTTTCATTAAGTTACTGCTGGCCTGCAAACTGGCCCCCATATATGGATGGCAAGAAGAGACCGAAGAAAAGAAGTAGACCACTTCAGATGGGTAGGTGGTAAGTTTATTAATAAAAGGAACTTACATACAAGGCCTGTCTTGGGCTGCCGCAAGACCAATAGATTTCTGCATCCACCCACCAGAATCTCAAGTTTATTTATAGTCTATAACTTGGGTCTGTCATTTATTCAGTACAGATAATCTCAATAGTACCTTCCTCCTTCAAGGTTATGTCCTTAACACAGCTCCCAGTGTGAGAATAGTGGGTGGCATGTATATTCTAAGGACAGAGGAAGGTGTAAGGAGCCTCCAAATGTCCAGTTAACACACGAGGATCAACAGGCAATCACATCCTCTCAGTGATCTCCTTCCTCAATTACTGTAAACTAAATTAATTTTCACACTCACAAATTACTTTAACAGTTTCTAAGTAAAAAGGTATGTTTTTTTTCAAAATCATTTAAGGAAAGAAGATGTAGTGGAATGTGTCTATCATTTATTTGCACTATTCATCCTCTGAACTTCCTTTTGCATCTGGATAATTAACTACTTAATGATTCTTTAATAAAAGTTAGAGACCACTTCTCATAACAGAAGGTGAAAATGCAAGATATATCTTTCCCAGTCTCAGTTATCCCAAAATGTGGGTATGCAACCCAAAGTGGGCTAATATATCCAGGACCCACCATGGAATTTGAATGTAAGCTGGTGACAAAAATAAACAGGAATGGAGAACTCATTTGTTTTGCAGGTGGCAAAATTAGGACAACCATACCAATTTTCAAGGACTACTGACAACACTGCCTCAGTGTTATCTAGTGTCAATGCCCATCCCTACTGACATTGTGTTCATATATGATGTTGCCTTATCTGCTGTCTAGACTCCCTCATTTGCGCCTATTTTCCAGATCTGATTCTAAATGCTCCTATAGGTCCTACATGTAATGTTCTTTGAATAATCTCTAACTTAAATCATTTTCGTGTAAAACCACCCTGAGTATATTTCTAATACCCACAATGAATAACTCCATTAGTGGTATGTATAACAATTTGTTTTTGCCATTATTATTACTTATATTTCAATTTTATAGATAAAGCAACTAGGGGAAAACCTAAAAAGAATTAATGAGAAGATTCACCTTTCACAGTGGAGAACCAATAACTAGTATCTCTAATTCACAAAACTCAAAAGAGAAAAGACATTTTTCAATGAGCAAATAAAGCATAATAGAATAAAATAAGGAACTATTTAAAAATGTTTGTCTCTAGCAGACTTGAAGGTAGAGAATCTGTTGTTTTTTTACTGAAAGTTGTTTTGATTTTATTTAGCATGTTCAATGCTCAATTTGTTTTTTTGTTTGTTTTTAAATATTGTAACTATTTTTTAATTAATTTTTTTTAATGTTTATGTATTTTTGAGAGAGAGACAGAGAGAGAGACAATGGGAGAGAGATGGAGCATGAGTGGGAGAGGGTCAGAGAGGGAGACACAGAATCTGAAGCAGGCTCCAGGCTCTGGGCTGTCAGCCCAGAGGCAGACATGGGGCTCAAACTCATGAGCCATGAGATCATGACAGAAGCCAAAGCTTGACACTTTAACTGACTGAGCTACCCAAATGCCCCAATATTGTAACAATTTCAATAACCTTTTAAGAAAATATCCTATCTGTCATGAAATACCTGAATTTAAATGGATGAGTATATATAAGGTTAGTGTGAAGTTCATAAAAATGCCTAGCTCTGTGACTATCATTAGGTAGGCTAGGATATATGGTTCTTAATTTTATAATCAAAACAACAAAAAAGTTAAATCTCAATTTTCCATTGTGCTATATATAAAGTTTTCAGTGTTATATGCAGCCATGATTCAGATCCTGTGAATCATTCAATTATGCAAAAGAGATTTTGTAGTTAATTCTAAAAAACCCACTTTCCATATTTTGAAGCTAATTTATAATCAGTACCTCTACCATAATAAGATATTTGAATGAGAGAATAGTATTTTTCTACAAAAAAAATCATATAGCACCAGAAATATGGATTTAAGAAGAGAAAAATAAATGCAAAGAAAAATATATTTCATTAGGAAAAGTTAAAAGCTAATGAATTGTGATATATCCTTATCAATCTCTTATAAATTTGAAAAATATATATATCAGTTTGTTTATAAATAAACTGAGAGCTTGAAGGTGGCATTTCTATTCAACTCAGTTATAGATACACTAGCTAATATGCCAAAGAGAGCATGATTTCCATTTCACAAAAAGAAGAAAAGATTGCTTCCTTTAACGGTGAAAAAATGTTTTATTGAGTTTCTGTGCATCTCTTTCCTGCTATTATTTTAGAAACAAGGGATTTTCAGAGAAAAGCTGGAAGTGATGTTCTCTAAAATTACCTATTTTGGTGTATGGTTTATGTATCTACAGATCAAACCAGCTGGGTCACAATTACACAGTGCTTACATCTACTCACTTCTGTAATCCCTATAGCAACATGAGGCAGGCACTGCTCTTTTTTTTTTTCTTTACTAATATAAGCATTTTATTTTATTTTATTTTATTTTATTTATTTTATTTTATTATTTTTTCCAATATATGAAGTTTATTGTCAAATTGGTTTCCATACAACACCCAGTGCTCATCCCAAAAGGTGCCCTCCTGAATACCCATCACCCACCCTCCCCTCCCTCCCACCCCCCATCAACTCTCAGTTTGTTCTCAGTTTTAAAGAGTCTCTTCTGCTTTGGCTCTCTTCCACTCTAACCTCTTTTTTTTTTCTTCCCCTCCCCCATGGGTTTCTGTTAAGTTTCTCAGGATCCACATAAGAGTGAAAATATATGGTATCTGTCTTTCTCTGTATGGCTTATTTCACTTAGCATCACACTCTCCAGTTCCATCCATGTTGCTACAAAGGGCCATATTTCATTCTTTCTCATTGCCATGTAGTACTCCACTGTGTATATAAACCACAACTTTTTTAATCCATTCATCAGTTGATGGACATTTAGGTTCTTTCCATAATTTGGCTATTGTTGAGAGTGCTGCTATAAACATTGGGGTACAAGGGCCCCTATGCATCAGTACTCCTGTATCCCTTGGGTAAATTCCTAGCAGTGCTATTGCTGGGTCATAGGGTAGGTCTATTTTTAATTTTTTGAGGAACCTCCACACTGTTTTCCAGAGTGGCTACACCAATTTGCATTCCCACCAACAGTGCAAGAGGGTTCCCATTTCTCCACATCCTCGCCAGTATCTATACTCTCCTGATTTGTTCATTTTGGCCACTCTGACTGGCGTGAGGTGATACCTGAGTGTGGTTTTGATTTGTATTTCCCTGATGAGGAGCGACGCTGAACATCTTTTCATGTGCCTGTTGGCCATCCGGATGTCTTCTTTAGAGAAGTGTCTATTCATGTTTTCTGCCCATTTCTTCACTGGGTTATTTGTTTTTAGGGTGTGGAGTTTGGTGAGCTCTTTATAGATTTTGGATACTAGCCCTTTGTCCGATATGTCATTTGCAAATATCTTTTCCCATTCTGTTGGTTGCCTTTTAGTTTTGTTGGTTGTTTCCTTTGCTGTGCAGAAGCTTTTTATCTTCATGAGGTCCCAGTAGTTCATTTTTGCATTTAATTCCCTTGCCTTTGGGGATGTGTCAAATAAGACATTGCTACGGCTGAGGTCAGAGAGGTCTTTTCCTGCTTTCTCTCTAGGGTTTTGATGGTTTCCTGTCTCACATTCAGGTCCTTTATCCATTTTGAGTTTATTTTTGTGAATGGTGTGAGAAAGTGGTCTAGTTTCAACCTTCTGCATGTTGCTGTCCAGTTCTCCCAGCACCATTTGTTAAAGAGACTGTCTTTATTCCATTGGATGTTCTTTCCTGCTTTGCCAAAGATGAGTTGGCCATATGTTTGTGGGTCTAGTTCTGGGGTTTCTTTTCTATTCCATTGGTCTATGTATCTGTTTTTGTGCCAATACCATGCTGTCTTGATGATGACAGCTTTGTAGTAGAGGCTAAAGTCTGGGATTGTGATGCCTCCTGCTTTGGTCTTCTTCTTCAAAATTACTTTGGCTATTCGGGGCCTTTTGTGGTTCCATATGAATTTTAGAATTGCTTGTTTTAGTTTCGAGAAGAATGCTGGTGCAATTTTGATTGGGATTGCATTGAATGTGTAGATAGCTTTGGGTAGTATTGACATTTTGACAATATTTATGCTTCCAATCCATGAGCATGGAATGTTTTTCCATTTCTTTATATCTTCTTCACTTTCCTTCATAAGCTTTCTATAGTTTTCAGCATACAGATCTTTTACATCTTTGGTTAGATTTATCCCTAGGTATTTTATACTTCTTGGTGCAATTGTGAATGGGATCAGTTTCTTTATTTTCTTTCTGTTGCTTCATTACTAGTGTATAAGAATGCAACTGATTTCTGTACATTGATTTTGTATCCTGCAACTTTGCTGAATTCATGCATCAGTTCTAGCAGACTTTTGGTGGAGTCTTTCGGATTTTCCATGTATAATATCATGTCATCTGCAAAAAGTGAAAGCTTGACTTCATCTTTGCCAATTTTGATGATTTTGATTTCCTTTTATTGTCTGATTGGTGATGCTAGAACATCCAACACTATGTTAAACAACAGCGGTGAGAGTGGACATCCCTGTCGTGTTCCTGATCTCAGGGAAAAAGCTCCCAGTTTTTCTCCATTGAGGATGATGTTAGCTGTGGGCTTTTCATAAATGACTTTTATGGTTTTTAAGTACGTTCCTTCTATCCCGACTTTCTCGAGGGTTTTTATTAAGAAAGGGTGCTGAATTTTGTCAAAGGCCTTTTCTGCATTGATTGACAGGATCATATTGTTCTTATCTTTTCTTTTATTAATGTGATGTATCACATTGATTGATTTGCGAATATTGAACCAGCCCTGCATCCCAGGAATGAATCTCACTTGATCATGGTGAATAATTCTTTTTATATGCTGTTGAATTCGATTTGCTAGTATCTTATTGAGAATTTTGCATCCATATTCATCAGGGATATTGGCCCGTAGTTCTCTTTTTTTGCTGGGTCTCTGTCTGGTTTAGGAATCAAACTAAAGCTGGCTTCATAGAATGAGTCTGGAAGTTTTCCTTCCTTTTCTATTTTTTGGAATACCTTGAGAAGGATAGGTATTATCTCTGCTTTAAATGTCTGGTAGATCTCCCCTGGGAAGCCATCTGGTCCTGGACTCTTATTTGTTGGGAGATTTTTGATGACTGATTCAATTTCTTCGCTGGTATGGGTCTGTTCAAGCTTTCTATTTCCTCCTGATTGAGTTTTGGAAGCGTGTGGGTGTTTAGGAATTTGTCCATTTCTTCCAGGTTGTCCAATTTGTTGGCATATAATTTTTCATAGTATTCCATGATAATTGCTTGTATCTCTGAGGGATTGGTTGTAATAATTCCATTTTCATTCATGATTTTATATATTTGGGTCATCTCCCTTTTCTTTTTGAGAAGCGTGGCTAGAGGTTTATCAACTTTGTTTATTTCTTCAAAAAACCAACTCTTGGTTTCGTTGATCTGCTCTACAGTTTTTTTAGATTCTATATTGTTTATTTCTGCTCTGATCTTTATTATTTCTCTTCTGCTGCTGGGTTTAGGCTGTCTTTGCTGTTCTGCTTCTAGTTCCTTTAGGTGTGCTGTTAGATTCTGTATTTGGGATTTTTCTTGTTTCTTGAGATAGGCCTGGATGGCAATGTATTTTCCTCTCAGGACTGCCTTCGCTGCATCCCAAGGCGTTTGGATTGTTGTATTTTCATTTTCATTTGTTTCCATATATTTTTTAATTTCTTCTCTAACTGCCTGGTTGACCCACTCATTCTTTAGTAGGGTGTTCTTAAACCTCCATATTTTTGGAGGTTTTCCAGACTTTTTCCTGTGGTTGATTTCAAGCTTCATAGCATTGTGGTCTGAAAGTATATATGGTATGATTTCAATTCTTGTATACTTATGAAGGGTTGTTTTGTGACCCAGTATGTGATCTATCTTGGAGAATGTTCCATGTCCACTCGAGAAGAAAGTATATTCTGTTGCTTTGGGATGCAGAATTCTAAATATATCTGTCAAGTCCGTCTAATCCAATGTATCATTCAGGGCCCTTGTTTCTTTATTGACCGTGTGTCTAGATAATCTATCCATTTCTGTAAGTGGAGTGTTAAAGTCCCCTGCAATTATCACATTCTTATCAATAAGGTTGCTTATGTTTGTGAGTAATTGTTTTATATATTTGGGGGCTCCTGTATTCAGCGCATAGACATTTATAATTGTTAGCTGTTCCTCATGGATAGACCCTGTGATTATTATATAATGCCCTTCTTCATATCTTGTTACAGCCTTTAAAGTCTAGTTTGTCTGATATAAGTATGGCTACTCCAGCTTTCTTTTGACTCCAGTAGCATGATAAATAGTTCTCCATCCCCTCACTTTCAATCCTAAGTGTCCTCATTTCTAAAATGAGTCTCTTGTAGACAGCAAATAGATGTGTCTTGTGTTTTTAACCATTCTGATACCCTATGTCTTTTGGTTGGCGCATTTAGTCCATTTACATTCAGTGTTATTATAGAGAGATATGGGTTTAGAGTCATTGTGATATCCGTAGGTTTCATGCTTGTAGCCATGTCTCTGGTACTTTGTCTCACAGGATCCCTCTTAGGATATCTTGTAGGGATGGTTTAGTGGTGACAAATTCCTTCAGTTTTTGTTTGTTTGGGAAGACCTTTATCTCTCCTTCTATTCTAAATGACAGACTTGCTGGATAAAGAATTCTCGCCTGCATAATTTTTCTGTTTAACACATTGAAGATCTCCTGCCATTCCTTTCTGGCCTGCCAAGTTTCAGTAGAGAGATCGGTCACGAGTCTTAAAGGTCCACCTTTATATGTTAGGGCACGTTTATCTCTAGCTGCTTTCAGAATTTTCTCTTTATCCTTGTATTTTGTCAGTTTCACTATGATATGTCGTGCAGAAGATCGATTCAAGTTACGTCTGAAGGGAGTTCTCTGTGCCTCTTGGATTTCAATGCCTTTTTCCTTCCCCAGTTCAGGGAAGTTCTCAGCCATTATTTCTTCAAGTACCCCTTCAGCACCTTTCCCTCTCTCTTCCTCCTCTGGGATACCAATTATGCATAGATTCTTTCTCTTTAGTGCATCACTTAGTTCTCTAATTTTCCCCTCATACTCCTGGATTTTTTTATGTTTTTCTCAGCTTCTTTTTCCATAATTTTATCTTCTAGTTCACCTATTCTCTCCTCTGCCTCTTCAATCTGAGCAGTGGTTGTCTCCATTTTATTTTGCAGCTCATTTATAGCATTTTCAGCTCCTCCTGGCTGTTCCTTCTTCCCTTGATTTCTGTAGCAATAGATTCTCTGCTGTCCTTTATACTGTTTTCAGGCCAGCAATTAATTTTATGACTATTGTTCTAAATTCACTTTCTGTTATATTGTTTAAATCGTTTTTTGATCAGTTCGTTAGCTGTCGTTATTTCCTGGACCTTTTTTTGAGGGGAATTCTTTCGTTTCTTCATTTTGAATAGTCCCTGGAGTGGTGCAGACCTGATGTCTGCCCCCAGCCCACCGCTGGGGCCACAGTCAGACAGTGTGTGCCTTCTCTTCCCCTCTCCTAGGGGCGGGATTCACTGTGGGGTGGCGTGGCCTATCTGGGCTACTTGCACACTGCCAGGCTTGTGGTGTTGGGGATCTGGTGTATTAGCTGGGGTGGATGGGCAAGGTGCACGGGGCAGGAGGGGCAGGATCAGCTCGCTTTTCCTTCCGAGATCTGCTTCGGGATGGATCCTGCGGCACCAGGAGCGAGTCAGAGCTGCCGGAGTGATGGATCCACAGAAGGACAGCATTTGGTGTTTGCGTGGTGCAAGCAAGTTCTCTAGCAGTAACTTGGAGGAGGCGAGTGCCTGTGTTTACCCACCAAGTTGCACTCTGTCTTCCGGGGCTCAACAACTCTCCCTCCAGTTGTCCTCCAGCCCTCCCATTCTCCGAGCAGAGCTGTTAGCTTATTACCTTCCCGATATCAAGTCCGGCTTGCTGTCGGAACAGTCCGGCCCCTACGCTTTTGCAAGCCGGACTCGGGGGCTATACTTGGCTGTCAGGCCGCTCCTCCGCCCGGCTCCCTCCTGCCAGTCTGTGTAGCGCACACCACCTCTCCGCCCTTCCTACCCTCTTCCGTGGGCCTCTGGGTGCGCTTGGGTCCAGAGACTCCATTCTGCTAGTCTTCTGGCGGTTTTCTGGGTTGTTAAGGCAGGTGTAGGTGGAATCTAAGTGATCAGCAGGACGCACGGTGAGCCCAGCGTCCTTCTATGCCACCATCTTCCCAGGATCCCCCCCCCGCCAGGCAGGCACTGTTCTTATTTGTATTTTGAAGGTGTGGGATTTAGATGAATAGAGGTTATATAAACTTGCTTATTATATCTCTCATCTGGTAAGTGACAGCTGTAATTCAAATCCAAGCAACCTGCTGTAAGATTTCTTATTATTCCTTATAACTAATTCATTTTAATAAGATCTCTCAGTCTGTAGAATTACCTCATATATATCTGGTTATTTGTGCCCATAGAATAATTCATTTGATTATTAAAAGAAATGTGGCTTTACCTTCATCTCCTGTTCTGGATCCATTAAAATGTTGGCTGTTGTAATGTCTCCTGCCAAGGATTTAGGGTCTCTAAAATCTCTGTGAAGGAGCCTTTTCAAAGTTCACTCCAAAAAGCTAAGTCAGGAGTTCCAAAACAAAATCAGTCTGGGTTCCCTATAATCATACTACTAATCCATTTAGCTATCTGTCCATTCATTTGTGTGTATCAGTCAGGGTGTCGTTAAGAAGATTTGAAAGCAAGTGAAATAGAATACAGAAACTTAGTCAAAGTCAAAGCTGGAAGAAAATAAATGCAGTGGGTTTATAAAATAAATTCAGGAATATGGCTAAAAATGCCATATCTTAAGGATTTTAGGTTGTCTACCAACTTGATCCTAGTATTTCTAGCATACAGTACAGAAGAAAAGCTGGCCAGTTACAGCATTTAGCAGTGCTCATTATATAACCATGCATTATTGATTCAAGAGGAGTAATTATTCTTGAGACTAATGCCAGAAGGAAATGTCACTAGAGGGTCCTCTTAAAGAGGATGTGGGTAACTTTTCTAAGACGTCCTTTAAGTGACATGAGTTTCATATAGCTGTTTCTTGAAATTTCCATCAATAAAATCTGTTTTTACATACATTAAAGTTCCAACATGTAAAAATAATTACATAGGAATTTAGTACATGTTTCTTCTTAATTATATTTAGAAACAGATTATGGGATATCTAAGGCACAGGCTAATGTAGATCTTCCCTAAAAAGGTGTTTTTTCCTCCAGTCCAATTTTTGGTAAATGTTGAATAGAAATAAGGTTTAGATTAGATTAACATACACTGGGGAGGCTGAAATGTTGCTTTTATAAAAACAAAACTCCATGCTTCAGCAAATAATTGAGTTTATTTACACCGGTATTCAGGACAGGGTTATGTGATTTTGTGGAAATTGAAGAGCCTATTGTCAAAGCAAAAGTTTCACCAAATTTAAACAAGCAAGAAAAACTTTATTCATGGCTACTGCAATAGAGAAGAAAGGCCAGAACTCAGATTGAGCTTGACTACAACTGTCACAAAGGATAAGAGAGTTTTTAACATCTCTCACCTATGATCATAAGCTATATGTACTTGCTAGTTGGCCTTACACAAAAGAAAAGTAAACTTTCCCAATCTTCAAGATAGGAGGCAGTTTTACGACTTGGATGAAGTGCTCTAAGAAAAGGGAGGAGAGGGTCCTCTGTGGTTAAGCCACTTGGAGTCTGTAGAGGAATGGAGTAAGCAAGAAGGCAAGAAGACTGTCTACACTTTGCTCAAACCAACGGAAATCTGAAGGCTGTATCGGCCTTATTAAAGTCTTGTGATGATAAGTGTATGAAAATTCCTACAACCCTGGAGCTCCCAAAGAGTTGAAGGAACTAATAAAATATTAATTTATATTGTTAATATGACACTCTTCTTGCATTGTGGTAAAGTCTGAGAAACATGAGTCTGTCTCATCTCCACACTTACTGAACAAGATCACCCATGTCTTCCCTCTGGTTATGATTCATAAATATGTCTCTGAGTGATCTGATCCCAGTAATCTCTGATCAAACTGAATGCTTGCTGCTACCAGCCTATATTTCTAAAAGACAAATTCGATGGAATACCTTACAATTTCACCCTCCAACTGATCCCTGCCCCTCATCCATATTTTGAAGCTCGTCATTAAAGCAGTCCTAACTCATGAAGACAGGAGATTTATCACAAGTGTTTGACAGGATACCTACCAGTAAGACTTTTTTTTCTCCCAAATTTGACACTTTAAACTTAAAATTCATGCAAATCTTGAATTATACACCCTATTTAATCCCTGTGAAGATATAGATCATTTTATAGCATAGTACATATAAATTTGTATGGAACTTGACAAGATGATGCTTCAGTTACTCTTGTGAATTTTCCTAAGCCTTATATACACCCCCCTAAAGTAAGTGTCCGAGCCTGAGAAATACAGACTTAGAGAATAAAGTAAAAAGCTCTCATTATAGTCTACAGAAATATCAAAACCTGTACCTAGCCTACCTTCCAGGTAGTATCTTTCTTATCCTGCCCTTTTCTCATGCATTCTCTGCTCCAAGCAATATCAACAGGTTTTTAAATGCCTGTGATTTTTCCTGGTTCTTTTTTAAAACTCTGATCAAAAGTCATCTCAGGGAGCCTCTGCCTGTCTTTTCCAGGTACAGGTAGTCATTTCCACCTTTATATTATTTACACCTTTCCCTGTAGGCAGTTACTTATGGATCTGTCTTCCTTAAAAGTGTAGGCTTATAAAAAGATTTAAAAGTATGTTTATAAATATCCATTCTGGCATCTCTGACACTTCAAATAGCTACTGACACATATTGGTGCTCAAAACTATTTGTTAAATGGATGAAAAATTAACAGTGACTGAATGCAAATAAATGGCAATGGTATTGTAACTCTAAAGGACAGATAATCATTACCAATCCTGTTTAGGACAACTCGTTAACAAAACACTAAAATTCCAAGTGATATAATGAATACCATAAAGTTTGTCAAAAACAAAATTTATGACTGACTCTCTTCAATTTCTGATCATGTTCCACATGATTTGTCAACAAGAAGCTGCATTTAAGGTGTGCATGTACACTACTTTAGAGCTTTCATTGCCAAAATGTAGATAGAATTTAAATGACATTTATAATTTGATTCAATGAGCAGCAATAAAGTCTCCTCTTGTTTGACAAATTATTAAGCATAACCAGTTTGAATACATTCAATAAAGTAGTATTCGTGCATCCTTTTAGTTTGTGAGTTTTAGGATACAGAAATGGGATAATCAAGCATTCTATTTATTCTATTCTATTTATTTTATTAGAGAGAGAGAGAGAAAGAGCATGAGCCAGGTAGGGGGGCAGAGGGAGAGAGAGAGAATCTTAAGCAGGCTGCATGCCGAGTGCAGAGCCGGATGAGCCTGATCCCGTACCCTGTGATCATGACCTAAGCGGAAATTAAGAGCTAGGTGCTCAACCAACTGAGCCCACCCAGGAGTCCCACTATATCTTATTTTAAAATATATTTTAGATATTAATTTCTAAATAATGTTCATTCTTTCCTTATATATTTCCAGGTCTGTATTTCAGTTCTGGTTAAAACACACACACACACACACACACACACACACACACACACACACACTTAGTTTTCCATTTCTATGTTTAGCTAGCTTTTTATCTGTGTTTTATAATATTTTCTTCCTTCTGATTTCTTGATTTGTTTGCTCCATGTGGGCTAAATCTGACTGTGATAGGTTACTCTTCACAGAAACCATAAAACAGGAATGATCCAGTGGCCAAATCAGATTCCTGCTTCATACATAGTATCTCAATCATCCTATACTTTCTTTAATCTGTCTCTTCAACTTCTTCATACTCCTTATCTTTTGTGACTTGCCTAGGTACTAAAAATTTTTCCTATCTTCTCCTGTCTGCTGATTGTTGCTATCATTTTTTATTAATTCTTTCACTTAAACATATATTTTTCTACCTACCATCATCAGTTCACTTAAAACAAGTGATCAATTGATTTATAGAAAATATCAGCCATGCCACAATCTCTACATAACAGACTCTCAAGCAAAATCTCCATTCCTAACTGGAACTCTAGGGCTGAACAACTAATTAAGTGTCAGTTGACAATACCACCTGCATATCTATTAGACATCTCAAATTCAAAGTAGGCAAAACAAAACCCTCTATCTTCATCCTTCCTTATTAACTATGATAAACTGTAAAACTTACTAGTTATTTATCCTTCCGTACTTTCACTGAATTTACCAGCAAAGCCTGGCAACTTTACTTCTAAAAAATATCCCAAATCTGTCTATTTATCTCTATCTCAATTGCTAATGTCCAAGTCTATCACAATTATCTCCCTTCAAGTGACAATACCAATCATTTTAACTGTTTTCCTTGTTCTCACCTTCACTCTACTATAGTCTGCACTCACATTCAGAGTGATTAAAAACACAGAATATAGTTATGATATATGAATCCGATATGACAGCTTATGGGAGCACTTTAAATATAATCCAACTTCTTTACCTTCTATGCTATGGGCCCTAAACAACTTTTCAGCCCACAACTCACACTACTCCTCTCTCATTAACTTAGTTTCCAGACACAATGTACTTCTTTAGATTCCTAACACACCAAACTCATTTTTTACCTGAGGGTCTTGTACTAGCAGCCCTCTAAACCTACAGCATTATTCTCCTGGGGTTCATTCTCTCTTATTCAGATTTTGGTATACATGGAAACTCCTTGAAGAGGTTATCTTGACTGTACACTCTCTCACATCACTCTATTTTATTTTGCCTTGTAGAACTTATTGTATGCACACACACACACATGCATGTGTATATGAGTGTGTATGTGTTTCTTATTTTTGTTATGTGGCTTTTCTCCAAATGGAAAGTTAGCTACCTAAGAGCAAGGACCTTGTCTGTCCTGGGGTTAACTATTTCTCCATCAACAAAAAAATGTTTCCTACAAGTTGGACTACATTAAATATTTTAAGTGAATTAATGATTTCCAGAAGGCAGTCCACTATTAGTATACAAAAATATACAGAAATATGACTATATATATATATATATATATATATATATATATATCAAGGAAAACTTTAGAATAAGAATTAACCTATTCTAAAATCAATTTTTCTTAAATTATACATAAATGACTTAATCTTCAGAAAAACTTATTAATGTTAGTATTATTTTTTTTTCAGCGTTTATTTATTTTTGGGACAGAGAGAGACAGAGCATGAATGGGGGAGGGGCAGAGAGAGGGAGACACAGAATCGGAAACAGGCTCCAGGCTCTGAGCCATTAGCCCAGAGCCCGACGCGGGGCTCAAACTCACGGACCGCGAGATCATGACCTGGCTGAAGTTGGACGCTTAACCGACTGCGCTACCCAGGCGCCCCTAATGTTAGTATTATTAATCTACTTATTAATAATTAGTCTGGAGGCTGAAGTTGCTGTTTATCCTACTGAATTTTTGATAATTATCAAATTCCTTTTTATGTGTATTTGGCTTTGGGTATGATTAATAATATTTTTTAGAAACCCTGAATTTGTTATAAACAAAGACCTCACTGTATAGCACGGTATGTTAGGTTTCTTCTTAAGTAGAAAAGAGGGAGTTAAGGTATTCAGTACAGCTTCAGTACTTCTGGGGATAATGTTGTATAAAGTCTGGCCAGGAAGGTAGAAGAAAGGATCCTCTAATTTCAAATCACGTCAAGACTGCAGCTCTTTCATTTACAACCCAGATCAGAGTTGATGGCCAAGAAATCTGATCCAAGGATCAATACTTCCATCACTGATGGATTTGAATGAGGTAGAGACCTACAGTAAGGGGAAATTTCTCTTCCATTCCTCATTTCCACTTAGAGGAACCTTGTCTTAAAACTCCTGGCTTCTTTATACCTTCTATTTATCCTCCCACAAATGGGTCAGTGAGTTACCTGGGTGGTGGAAAACAGTTGGCTCAAAGATCTTAGTTTTTAAATGGAGCTAATTTTTCAAAAGTCCAGTTTTCAGGGGAGCTGATCTCTGTCTATGACAGAGGTAGGAGGCAGCAACCAAGTACTCTGTTTTGCAGACTGGGTGCACCCGTTTGGATTCTATACGAAACGATATCCTTCCAGATATTATCATTACTAAATTTAACATTTTGATTCTCAGTTAAATGGATGTGCTATGATTATACATTAGTTAAAACTGAGGCATGAAAGAAAAATTCTGTTTCTCGGTTCAAACACTCACGGACCCAACAGCATTAAGAGTGATATATCTGTAACACTGGAAATATACTTTCCCTCTATCCCTTCTTGAGTATTATATGTAGAATTTAGGACAGGTTTTTATTACAATGCCTCTACTTAATTAACCCAATAACAACCAGAAACATAAAGTGGTTAGGACATTGCTGTTTATTGGTGTTAGGGCATTTTTAAAGCCATGGAATCTTAGCTTGGGTTAATACCAAGTCTTTTTATTCTTGATCTCTCAGAAGGATCCTCATATTTATTGGACGGCTAATGAATAATCTCAGTTTCTTAATAAATGTTAATACTTTTCACTGTCCAACTACAAATATTGTTATTAGAGTTAAGATGAAGTTGGTGAAATTATGTAAGTTTATTAAAGCTGTGAGACACATAAATGTTAGAAATTATCTCTGATTGTGCCTTTAGCAATTTTGAACCTATTTTCAGGTCATGAACAATTGGTAATAACAAGATTACTCTTGGTAATTATACACTTGCAGATTTCTTAATAGTCTATCAGTTGGAATAACAATATGGAAACCCATTTTCCTATAATGCTCATTCTCAGAAATGATTTTTTTTCTATATAATGAAGCAGGAGTTTATTAGGCATGTCATCAGAGTTGAAAGGAAAAGTACAACAGACCTATTTCATGGTACAGTAGACTTTATATCCGAGAACACTTCAGAAAGGAGATATTAGATTTACAGAAATAATCTTGTTTCAGTTTTTAGTCAAAATTACAACACATTCAAAAGTCTGAGTACAAATTGATTCAAGCTTGAATTCATCAGGGAAGCTATCGAAATTGGTTAGATTGTATGCTTTCAAATCAGTTCCTTTCTTAGTAGACACTGGCTAATCATACGCTAATCTCACTCCAGTGAAAGTATTTATTCATTCTCAAATAGTTACACATAGCACTATGAGGATACTAATGAGATACTGTGCATGCAACAATTGGGAGATGGACTATGTAATATCTGCTCAATCCTGGAGGAACAGCAAATGGGATGGGTCATTCAAATATGATAAGTCATATTTAGCACGTAGAATTATTATTCTTGAAAGGACATAACACAAAAAGTTAGTGGTCTATTGCCTAATTCTACTCTTAAGTAGTTTATGAAAATTGCCTTGTTAGAAAGAAAATGGCAATGTATTTTTCAAGAATTAAGATATCTACTTCCATTACCTTTGATCCTAATGATCTGTGTCTGCTGGATTAGAGTGAAGGAGGGAAGACAAGTAGACAAGGAAAGAAAATTGAGTATATAAAATAAGTGAGAAATAAATATATATAAAGAATTCAGGTGGAAATTTCAATTTCAAGACAAACTCAAAGATCCAAGAAAATCATTTTTAAAATCAGGATCAAATACATATGTCTAAACCAAAAAGAGGATATTTTTCTCTGTGGACGTATATAAGTGATCCTACCTCTATAGTCCCTGAATGATTGGTATGCAGGACACAGATAAAGCAGGAAAATACCACCATATTTAATGAAATGTAAGATGTCACACATTACCAGATGCTCCAGAAATTGACAAACATACCATCAACTGTTGGGTATTCTCTGGTTTTAGAAATGATAACATGTGAATAAATGAAAAAGGTGTGCTTTAGATTGCATGAAACACTGTTGCAGTCCAAAAATCAACAGTTGCTATTCTGGTTGTATCAATCAGGATCCAGAGAGAAGACAGAAAACACTTTAGTGAATTTAAAAAGGAAAAAATTAACATAAAAATTATTAACTAGTGAAAATGATTAGCTACTAAGAGGAGTAAAGAGACTTCTGAAGAATATTAGCATTAGAATATTCCTATGTTCTGGGGTGCCTGGGTGGCTCAGTTGGTTGAGCATCCAGCTTCAGCTCAGGTCATGATCTCAGGGTTGGTGAGTTCAAGCCCCATGTAGGGCTCTGTGCTGGCTACTCAGAGCCTGGAGCCTGCTTTGGATTCTGTGTCTCCATCTTTCTCTGCCCCTCCCCTGCTCACACCCTGTCTCTGTCTCTCAAAAATAAATAAACGTTACAAATTTTAAAAAAAGGAATATCCCTATGTTCTATAATATCCACTAGTGCATGATAGATGGACAGAATAGTGCAAGAAGCGTACCACAGCAGAGAGAAAACCCCTCTCTCAAAGTTAACATTAAAAAAATTATATTATTTGGCTTTGATACTTTTAGTATCTCATATTACATATTATGGAATTAGCATAGATCTAACTAATAATTTAATCATAGTTTCAGTGAGGCAGCTTAAAGAGGAAACTTAATTCTATACCATGGTAGGAAATTAACAGTATGAAGGTAGTGTTAAAATTCTCCGTTTCCTGTCCATTAACTCATATTCATGAAACAAAATCATTGTATTTTAAAGCTTACTGGTAATTAGTGACACTATCTTCTACACTCTCATTGCTAACTTTTCTTACCCTGTTACAACTTCTCCTGCTGTACTGAAGAGATTAATGCCTGAGAAGTCTTTTTTCAATCCTAATTCTGTTATCTTGGATAATGCCAACATTTATTTGGACTACCCTTCCCATTATCTTGGTGCATGTCTCATTTCCTCAACATTCTATTTTCCAATGACCTTTACATCCAATTCACATCACCTACACACTCCCAAGAATAAGCCATGGCTATTGTTCTCATCATCACACTGCTCCATCACTTAAATAAATACAATCTTTCTGCAGATATATGGTTATTCAATTAATAATTTGTGATCTCCATCACCCATGCTTAATGCCCATTCTCAGTTTCTCCCACTACACTTTTACTTTGAACTCTAGGTCTTTGTACCTTTTTTCTTTCATTCCATAAACACATTCTCTTGCAAATATTCAATTCCTTTGTTGTTTTCTTTTGTAAAATTCACCAGGTAAAGTAAAACTTGGTCAGAGCTTCTCAGATATGTGTCAGTGTGCAACACACGGGTTTCAGGTCAGCCTAGATATTGACCCTTAGAGCCCATGGCCAGGTGGCAGTTTTCAGATCAGCCACGTATTGTAGGCCAGCAATCTCTGGCTTCAAGGGGGCTTATCAGTGTACACCATGGTCATAAAATGCTACTTATTTTTATGTGTTTTGTTGTTAAAAAAATGTTGGTAAACACTGCTCTGAATCAATGGAGTAATCAGATTTGCTGATGCAAAACTCTGCTAAGGAATCATGTTCTCCAGTATGGGTAAAATCTGATGCTGTCATGAAATTTCTTAGATACCAGAGTATACTTCTAAATTTCTCTATACTCCTTTAACCTTTAATCTTGCTAACATAACACCCTTTCAAGAGACGAACTAACTTTTTACTCCTTAGAAAGAACAGCAATCAAAGAGCTCCATAAAGTTCAAGACTTTTAATCTTCACATTTTACCACATTTGCTCCTTTTGCCCACCACATACTCATTCTTCTCGACCATCCACCCTGGAAGGGGATATTATGTATTATCACATCTACACATGTGCTGGTTAGCCTTTCCCGCGGTTTTGGGGGCCCTTCCTCTATTACTTCTTCTCTTACCTCATGAATCTTCAAAATGTCCCTTTTCACTCTTTTCTCTTGTCAGCATTTAAAAATATTCTGCCTCAAAGAAAATAAAACAAAAGAGAAAACTACATTGTTCATTATCTTCTTTATTTTTTTCTTTCCCTCCCTTTGTTGCCAAGATTTTTCTCTTATTTTAGGTGCACTCTTCCAAAATAAGTGCAATTATTTAAGTTTCTCACTGTTTCTCTCCTTTGCTTAATGTGGTCTCCTGATGTAGTTCCTCTTTCTCTACTCCCATGTTAAACAGTGATAAGTGATTCTACAGATAAAAAATGGTGTTAATACTTAAGCTACCAAATAAGAGTCTGAATTTTCAGCCTATTCGGTATCAGAAAAATTTTTTGGAAAATTCACATAAATTTAAAAATATATGAACATACTTATAAATAAACAGAATATGAGTAGTCTGTTTTAGGAATGGGATTTTGGAGAAATTATGATAATATTGGGATAGTTTTTAAAGTTCTCTGAATATCTGCCTAAAATCAGACCACAATTAGATAATGTAACAAAAACCCATGCACACCATTTAAAACACAATTTAGTGACATGGTATTCCCATGAACATGCACACACAATACCAATAGCAACTAATAAATATATTCACAAGAACTACAAACTATGTGCCAAGTGGATATATTCCAGTGATAGCCATAGCAAATAGTAGGGCATCTTACAGACCCAAAGATAAGAGAATCAAAACAGCTATCCTGTATTCACTGGAAAGTACAGGAAATCAACTTGGAAACAGTAGTGAGGCTTAGAACTGTTTATCTATTCTCATAATGGGCAAATGCAAAGAACAGTAAAAATGCCTTCGAGAAACGTAGCTACATAAATTCACAAAACTGCCACACCCGCCTTTCTAAACAGGGTCCCACTCTGGGGAAAGATTGTTCAAAATGGAATAGAAATTAAGAAGGATAGGGAGAACAGAGGTGAAGGAGAGAGATCAGACATATTTGGGGGAGAGGGACAGACCTAGGGCATCTCAGCAGGCAAGCCATTATACACTAAAACAATAGACAAACAGATGTAAACAACAGGAAGGGAGCTCTGTGAGGTAAAGAAAGCTACAATGACTTATTTTTCTTTCTCAATGTCCAAATACACTATTAACACTTGAAAATAAGTAACAAAGTATCAAGGCTAACTTCAATACAAAGTTATTAAAAGAAAAAGAAATAATATCATTATGGACAGTGAAAGTTTCTGAAATAATGAAAGCAAATGATAAAGACGTTGTCAAAAAATCAGATCAAATATGCAACGTATTACTTCAAAATGAGCTAAAAGACATTAAGAAAATAGCATAAGCTATGAGTGAACAGCATACACAGAAATTAGAAAAACTCAGTAATGAGGTCACAGAACTCAGAAAAGAATCAACAAACTAACACATTTCCAAAAAGAACATAAAAAGAATGAACACAGCAGATAATTACTTATAATTAGAAGATGGAAAAAAAATAAAACAGAAATGAAGAAAAAAATATAAGGGATTTGAGAGAAACAGACAAATATTGAAACCAGGAAAAGATTCAATGTATGAATTAAGGATTTCCTGAAAAATAAAAACAAAATTAAAGAAAACAAACAAACTTCAAAAATATAATTCAAGAACACTTCATTCTAGTAAAATTACTGCAATTTAAAGGAAAATGCAACTTTTGGTCATAAAGAGGGGGGAAACAGCAGCAAGTAACTTCTAATGGAAAAAACAGACTAACATCAAACTTTTCAAGAGCAACATTATGCCACGAGAAAATAAAATATTTAGATACTCAGGAAAATTTACAATATGTATGAAAGAATGAAAGAAAATGGGAACAAGGGATTTTATATCAAGCAAATGTACTCTCAAGTATAAAAGAGGCGCAGATCTATGATTATCAATACACAGAATTTAAGGATTATTATTCCCATGAGCCCTCCCTGAGGAATCCCCTAAAGTCTAAGCTTTAGGCACCAAAATAATTGGAGAGACACCAACACAAGAATAGGTGTCAAGCATTATACATCTATATGCTTGGAGGAATAAACTAAATGAAGGATAAAAAGGAAAGTGCATTGTACATATTTCCAGTAGATTCAAAATACAGAGATATAGTATAAAAAATTAGAGGGAAATTAAGAGAGTTCATGAACAAAAATTAAAATATTATCCATAATTATGTTGACATCTTCTATTACTGTTTTTGTTCTATTATTTTATGTTTATACTGCAGTATAAAGTAAATGAGTAATAATGGGATATTCTGATTTAGTCACCCTTTGTATTCTTGAGACTAGGATTTTAAGTGTGGAGAGAATACACAGATGTTATACAGGAGATGTTAAGTATAATAGTCTATAATTCTAAATTTGAATTGGTAGTCCCAGGAAGAGTAAAGAAATTGAATTCTGCCTGACACTTAAAAAACATATTTTAAAAATGGGCACAACTAAACAATGGCATCTAGAAAAAACAGGAAATAAAAAAAGCACAAAAGTGAGTCTGTCTGTAATGGTTACAAGAGTGGTTGCTTTTGAAGGGAGGGGTTCACACTGACACTAGAGGGTCTTCAAGGGTATCTAGGAAAGTTCAGTTTTTCTACCTGGGTGGTGGTTATAAGGGTATGTTACCTAGTTCACCTTAGAATAGCTTACTATGATATGTATTTATTTTGTATGATTTAATGTTTTTAATAATAAAAACTGAAAATAAACTGTTAAAATTGTTTTTCAACTCTGAAAAACAAACAAAAATGAGAAGTATACAATTCCCTTTGAGACTGCAATATGTTGATCCCATGGCAAAAACTGGTTCCAAACTGCAATTATTCATTTCTTTAGCTCCTGTTTTTCAGTCCATATAGGAGTCTCAGGATCCTAGCAGGTGTAGCACTAAGGTTTTTTTCACTGGTTGTACTGCATCTCAAAAACTATCTTCCTGTGTGAATTTCACACGATTTTGCCCTTGGTAGTACCTGATCAAGGCCACGTCTACTCAAGACTTTGGCAAGACCTAGGAGAGACTATGTAGAAAAATCTTATTAAATACAAACACCTGTTAGGGACTACTAGAAAGGGAATGTTTAGTAATTTTACAAAGGTTGTGTGGTGAAATTCATTCTCAAGATACATTTCAACCAGGAACTTACACTTCCCCTTTGCAGTAGTGAGAAGGTGAGTACAACATGGTAGAAAAGCAGTATTCTAATTTTTTTTTTCAACGTTTATTTATTTTTGGGACAGAGAGAGACAGAGCATGAATGGGGGAGGGGCAGAGAGAGAGGGAGACACAGAATCGGAAACAGGCTCCAGGCTCTGAGCCATCAGCCCAGAGCCTGACGCGGGGCTCGAACTCACAGACCGCCAGATCGTGACCTGGCTGAAGTCGGACACTTAACCGACTGCGCCACCCAGACGCCCCGAAAAGCAGTATTCTAAAGACAAACTAGAGTGTCAGATCAGAGCAGTTAACAGTACCAAAAAAGAAGCTGATCTGCAGAAGTGAGTAGCCACTGGAGAAGGTTTTAAATGAGAAGATTTTTAGGAATGTAATTCACTGCCAAGCCAGATAAAGATATGCCTTTGTTTCAAGAGAAAAAAAAAAATGACCGGGTACACCGATGCGTGCTTCACCAAAGCATGTGAAAGCAAAAGAAATATTCACACAAGATTACTCTAATAAGTAAGACATATTGGCTAAGAGTTTCAGTATCTTCTTATAGAAGGACAAGTTGAAGCAGTATTAAAATCACATGATATAATGCAAGTATTCATTTTGTATAATTATACTAAAATTACTGCTTAATGAAATATATATAATTTTCATTTCATGTTGTGGGTTCTCATCCAATCTTCTTGTTATCTTCAGTATGTTTGTAGGAGGACTTAGAAGCTGTGAACATGAGTTCTTAGTCACTGTTTTGAATATTCTTGTCCCTTTTACACTGTGTTTGTATCCCACGAGAAGTTTGGGTACTTTTGTTTAAAACCAAGGGCTTAATAATCTACCCACTTTTATGATTCACTGATTCTATGGGTTAGCAAAAACACTGCCTACATACACTCACAATATAAAAAAATTAATAATACCAATAGCTTAAAAAAATTCTTCACATTGTGAGAGCAGTAAATATTGTTAGAGGATGGGAACACTATATAAATATTCAAGCTTTGTCTGTATATTGTAACTACCTTTTAAACAATTAAACACAATACAGATTAGTTAATAACTTATGAGGTTTTTTTATAGTCTTAGCTTTACTGAAAACTTTCTATGAGAAAAAGAGACATTTATTGATAATCCCTGAGGAAATTCAGGTTAATTCATGTTTAGATGAAATCAAATTATACTATTAAGTGTATGCAGTGCATTTTCTAAACACTATTGATAAGTTTGTTTTGATTCAAAAATTTCTTAGGATACAATCTGTATAGAACTTTAGTTCCCACATTTATGATATATACTTTTAAAAAGATTTTATTTAAATTTCAATTAGTTAACACACAGTGTAAGATTAGTGTACAATATAGTGATTCAACAATTCCATACAACACCTGGTTCTCATCACAAGTGCCCTCCATAATCTCCACTACCTATTTAACCCATCTCCCCACCACCTCCCCTCTGAAAACCATCACTTTGTTCTCTACAGTTAAGGGTCTGTTTCCTGGTTTTGTTCTATCTCTTTTTCTTCACTTTGCTCATTTGTTTTGATTCTTAAGTTCCACATATGAATGAAATATGGTATTTGTCTTTCCTTGACTGACTTATCTCGCTTAGCATAATACTCTCTAGCTCCATCCATGTCTGTGGAAATGGCAATATCTCATTCTTTCTTATGGCTAATATTTCATTGTGTGTGTGTGTGTGTGTGTGTGTGTGTGTGTGTATATATATATATATATATATATATGCATATGTATATGTATACGTGTATGCATATATGCCACATCCTCATCCATTCATCAGTCGATAGACACTTGGGCTCTTTCCATAATTTGGCTATTGTGAATAATGCTGCTATAAATATCAGAGTTCATATGTCCCTTTGGGTTAATATTTTTGTATTCTTTAGATAAATACCTACTAGTGGAATTGCTGGACTGTAAGCTAGTTCTATGTTTTCCTTCCTTCCTTCCTTCCTCTTTCTTTCTTTCTTTGTTTCTTTCTTTTCTTTCTTTGTTTCTTTCTTTCTTTCTCTTCCTTTCTTTTCAGTAGGCTCCATTCTTTTTTTTTTAACGTTTATTTATTTTTGAGACAGAGAGAGACAGAGCAGAAAGGGGGAAGGTCAGAGAGAGAGGGAGACACAGAATCTGAAACAGGCTCCAGGCTCTGAGCCATCAGCACAGAGCCCGATGCGGGGCTGGAACTCACAGACCATGAGATCATGACCTGAGCCGAAGTCGGACGCTCAACCGACTGAGCCACCCAGGCGCCCCAAGGCTCCATTCTTTTTTTTTTTTTTTCAACGTTTATTTATTTTTGGGACAGAGAGAGACAGAGCATGAACGGGGGAGGGGCAGAGAGAGAGGGAGACACAGAATCGGAAACAGGCTCCAGGCTCTGAGCCATCAGCCCAGAGCCTGACGCGGGGCTCGAACTCACTGACCGCGAGATCATGACCTGGCTGAAGTCGGACGCTTAACCGACTGTGCCACCCAGGCGCCCCAAGGCTCCATTCTTAGTATGGAACCTGATGTAGGGCTTGAACTCATGACCCTGAGATCAAGACCTGAGCTGAGATCAAGAGACAGACAATTAAAGGACTGAGCCACTGAGGCTGTTTTTAACGTTTTAAGGAACCACCATACTGTTTTCCAGAGTTGCTACATCAGTTTGCATTAGTAAGGTAGAATCTGAGTTTTTCAGAGTCTAATATTTCTTTTTTTTTTTTTTTAATTTTTGTAATGGTTGTTTATTTTGAGGAGAGAGAGACAGAGTGTGAGCAGGGAGGGGCAGAGAGAGAGACACATACAGAATCCTAAGCAGGCTCCAGGCTCTGAGCTGTCAGCACAGAGCCCAATACGGGGCTCAAACTCAAAACTGCAAGATCATGACCTGAGCTGAAGTTAGACACTTAACCAATTGAGCCACCCAGGTGCCCCTGGAGTCTAACATTTCTAAGGAGAATTATATAAACTCTTGGAGAACTGTTAACACACCAGATATAACCTGTAGTGAATTGAAAAATTTCATTTGAAATGAAAATTCATTTGATAGGCCTAAAATATATAAATATCTCGTTATTTATCTGGCTGGTAACTATGGTGAAATCACATACTTTGATTTTTACAGGGCTTGGAAGCACATTCATCAATGTCTACTGCAGCTTTTATCTGACAGAAAAGAAAATAAAACAGTAAATCAGTAAATCAAGTTGGATTTGAGGAAACAGAAAGTTACCTTACAGTCCAAATGACAACTACATAATATAACTGTAAGAGGTTGGTTACACCACATTTGATTTTTGTTGGACAGTTTTAAAGTAAGGATGATAGATCATAACTGTTATTTATACAAATTAAATTCTCCAAAGAAAAATAACTATACATATTTAAAATAAATTTGTAAATACATGTTATAACATTTTTATTATAGCATCTTAAGAAACATGTTCTTATTGCCACTTTAAAAATTAGGAAAAAATTAGCTAAAATAGGCTTGTGTTATATTTCTGTTATCTTTTGAACTATAAGGTTTAATTTTGCTTTTCTCATAAAGGTAGAATGAATAATGATGAAAAATTAATCTGAGTCAAAATTATAGATATCTCACCATAATCATATAGTTTATTTCTTACAATAAATTTGAGTATATATTCTTATATGATGTATTCCTAAATGATTTGCATAAATTCTAAAATGATAATAGGTATATATGGTATATCTCTAATATAATATGTTTATTAGTATCATTTTTCTCAGTAAGTCTCACACTAAAAAAAAACTTGCTTTGCATTTTCTGATTCATTCTAAATAAAAAGAACTATACAGAAGAGCTAAAATTGAATGAAAGAGTTCTGATCTTACACACAAACTTACATAGTTTTCTTAAACACAAATTATATCATACTTCAGAAGAGGACAGATCAAATCACCTTTTTCTATATAGTAAATGATTTCTTTTTAGTGATGGTAATATTATTTACCATTAATTGAACCTTTACAATGTGTGATGCATCACTCTAGTTGCTCCATATATATTCACGCTTTGTACTTCAACGTATGATTGTAAATAGCTATCATCATCATAATTTTAAAGATGGAAAACCTGAGACTCAGAGAACTAACTTAAGTTGCTCAAGTTTACATATTTATAAAGCAATAAAATTATGATTCAATTTTAGTTCTGTCTGAATCCAAAGTTTTCGGGATTTAGCCTTTACACAGTTAGAGTGAATTGCTCATCTTTCTGCATTGTCCCTCTCATGTTGGTCCAGTGGAGAGGATCTGCTGAGTACTTTGGGTATCAGGAACCTGGGAAGCGGCAGCAGAAGTGTAGAAGAGAGACAGCCGTTGGCCACATCTAAAAGGACAGGCACTCACTGAAACGAACAACCTGAAGTAGATTTCCCCAGCTGAGATACAAGTCCCAGATATTCAGAATGTTCTTTGGGGCCCCAGGTCCAAACTAGGCTATAAACTGAACTGGGAATAAAGAATCCAGAAATAAGAGAGAAGAACAGTGGTATCATCCACACTACACTGAGGCAGACACAGAGGTGAAATCGCAATAATCAATGAGTATATAAGTTACCTATGCTCACCTGCAAACACATACTGCACCAAACACGGAAACAGCAGAGTCACACACAACTCCTCTGGAGTTCCTACACCAGGATCTACTAATATACCAGGCACTACTAGCTCTGGGTCTGAGTTTGAACAAACCTATAGGGGATTGCTAATTTTAACAATCAACTCTGAGTGGTTTTGGCCTCTGCAGAATGACATTTTCATATAAGGTCCACAATTTTAGTCAAGGAATGCACTTACAAGATAGCTGCTTGAACTAAGGTCTTTGTCACTATTAAAGAAAGAGAGACAAATAGGAAACAAAATACTGGTTGCATTAGTAATCCTACTTAACAAGCTAAGCTAATAATGCACAGAAGAAAATGCTCTAGGTTTATAATAAAATTGCATGGTATAAACAGAAGAATGTAAAAGCAACTAACATAAACTCATGAAACTGACAAATTAGATATAACATTAGATATATAACATTAGATATATACATTAGATATATAAACATTAGATATATAACATTAGATATATAACATTAGATATATAATATTTTCAATGTCAAACAGAATTACAACTTCTTAACATTAATTTCTTCTCAAAATCAAAATTAAGTTAAAATAAAAAAAAGCATTGAAGTTCTATTATAGAAGAGCTCTGTTCAACATGAATGTTGGAACATAGGCCACCTCATAGATGAGAATCCATTTTTTTCTAGATTAATATCACATAGATGATAATTTCTTATAAGCACATTTTCCAACATTCACAATTGTAGCAATTGTATTTCCTTGATTTGCCTTAAAATTAGGGTGTCTATAAAATGTTCAAATGTTTATAAATGTATCATTTTGTATTTACAAGAGAAAACCTTCAAAATAATTTCTTAAGTACTTTGAGGTAGTTTTAATGTTTCTGGAAACAAATGAATATGTTTCTCTCTCAGATGGTTTCAATTGTACTTTCCACTATAATTAAACAAGCAATGCTTAATATTCATAGATGAAGAGCTGTCAGAATATTATGCCATTGGACTTCCTGTAAACAAGGCACTTTTGTTATTTTTAATTAATTGAGAAAGTGGTATTATCGAATCATAATTGATTTTCCCTTTTCTATTTTGTGTAGCCCACTGGTTGTTTTGTGTGGTATATTACCATATGATGGTTCCTTAATTTAATTTTTGGAGTCTGAACAGGCTTATTGCATTCTAGCAGTCTGCATATTTATTTGCCAGCATGCACTTGATGTTTGCAGTCAGATTTGGAATCTCATTTCAAACTGTTACTTCATCACTTATGATAAACAAATTCCAAAAATGAGAACAGTAACTTCAATCTGAAATATTACAGGATAAATTACATAAAGATTTATTTGTTAAACCATCTTTCTTAATCTATCATCTCTACAGCTCAACTGCTGATGAAGTTACAGGAAACAAGAGCAAAACAGAAGATGGAAAAACAAAGCAAGAGTGCCATGAAAGAAAATGTCTTTTAAATAATGCCTTTAAAACAAGTTGGAGGTCAAGAGAATGTGACTAATATCTGATATTTAAATTAACCTAAGCTGCTGAGAGTTATTATATGTATATGAATGAAGTTCCAAGTGTGGACTAGCTAAAAACCCAAAGCAATAATCCTGTTGGATGTATAATGCATGCAAAGTGGGGTAATTTGTATAGATTACAAATAACGAGGAGGCAAATTTAGGTATTTGTTGCTCTTGTAAGTAAAAACCAATTACATATAGGGGGCGCTGTGTGGCTTAGTCAGTTGGCCGGCCGACTTCGGGTCAGGTCATGATCTTGCGGTTTGTGATTTCCAGCCCCACATTGGGCTCTGTGCTGACAGCTCAGAGCCTGAAGCCTACTTTGGATTTTGTCTCCCTCTCTCTCTCTGCCCCTCCCTCACTCATGCTCTGTCTCTCTTAAAAATAAGTAAAAACGTAAAAAAAAAAAAAAAAACCCTAAAAACAAAAAGAAAACAATTACATATAAAATTGATGAATGTGATATCAAAAGTGGTCAGAGTTAGTGCATTCAATTGATCTATATCAAGGACTTTGGTTTCTTATAATAAAAGAACTTTTTAAAATAGGAACATTCATGAATGCAATGTTCAGTATGGTAGCCACTAGCCATGTGTAGCTGTTGAGCATTGGAAATGTGGTTAGTGCAAGAGGAAGTATGCTTTTTAAAAATTATAATTGATTAAAGTTAATTTAAATTTAAAAACTTATCCATTTTAGTTACTTGAAAAAATTTCAATACGTTTGGACAACTTGATGTATGTAAGTCTATATTTTCAACTTTAAATCATTTATTTTTATTTTTTTTTATTTTTGGGACAGAGAGAGACAGAGCATGAACGGGGGAGGGGCAGAGAGAGAGGGAGACACAGAATCGGAAACAGGCTCCAGGCTCCGAGCCATCAGCCCAGAGCCTGATGCGGGGCTCGAACTCACAGACCGCGAGATCGTGACCTGGCTGAAGTCGGACGCCTAACCCACTGCACCACCCAGGCGCCCCTATATTTTCAACTTTAAATTTTATAAGTGAAAATACAGATCAAATAATTCCAAAGAAAAATTAGTATCCGAATTAAGATGCTCTGTCAGTGTAAAATACTTAACAGATTTCAAAGACTAACTAGAAAAAACGTATGAATAACGTAATGTATTTTAGTAATGCTTTCATATTGATTATATATAAAATAGTTGTATATAAAATATTGAGTTAAATAAAAATTTAAGTTCTTTTTTTTTACTTTTTAGTGTAGCTACTGAAAAAATTAGAACTATATAGGTGACTCACATTATATTTCTATGGGATAGTACTGAGAGAGAATAGAAATCTACAGAGTATTGAATTTAAACAGATTGTTAAGAATATGTTTTAGGCTGAGCTATTTTAAGTTTACTTACAGTTTTCCCTAGTCATCTCCTTCCCCACACTGTTCCCACAACCAGAAACTGTGACAATGTAATTCATTGTTTTGATTGGCAGAGGAAGGCATAATTGGGATAACAGAGAAAAGAGAAAGGCAGAAATATTTTAGACTTTTCTTCTGTCACAGTATATTAGTCTATTTTTATTCCTATCACTGACTAACAAGAGATGGCAAAGAGAAAAGAAAAAAAAATAAGTGGGAACATTAAAGATTCAAAGAAAAGGAGGAATGTAAGAACGTAGGAGTGAAGTACCCATCTTTCCATAAACTCTGTTCCCCAATGGCCACTAAAAGGTCCACATTTCCTCCAAGGAGGTTGTGACAGCAGGTCACCACAGAGATTTTTCAGAACAGGATGAGGGAAAGAGCTGTCCACTGACTGAGATTTAGTCAGGCCAGGTGGAGAGTTACAGGATGTTACCAGAATAGTACTGGTGCTTTTAGGAAGTGAACGAATGGGAGGCAGTCTTTAAATTTACTCAAAGTATACAACTTTGGCAACTTTCCTTTTATGGCTGAAAGAATGGCTTCTAGTACTTACCTAACAAATGATATGATAATTGAAGCACTGCTTCAGGATATTAGGGCCTATTATGGACAGATCAAAGAACCTGTGAGCTGCATTAGCTATAATTTTGAGAGTAAGAACTGATATACTTGAGCTTTCATGTCATAAAAAATCTCAAAAATTATTTTTAATTACATGAAAAATGGTGAAATTGTTTTTTCTAAGCTGTTTATTGATTTAAAAACATAAAAAAAATGATTAGCTAAATCCTTAACATTTGAATCAGTTTACTGAAAGCAGAATATGTTGTCTCAGGACAATAATACATCCTAATAGTTTAAAAACACCAAATTTTGCATTATTTTGCATCTTTTTACATTTACATCTTAGTTTCTCTGATTTAATTTGAATTTTATAAACAACCTAGGCTTTTTATCTACAAATCCGTCTAACAGTGAAGCTGAAAGCTAAACAGCAAACAAAAACATTCTGCATTAAAGTCTATACAGACAGAAATGCTCTTACTGAAATCATAGTGGTTTCTCAAAGCAGATCTCACAGTTACGACCCCCAAATCCTTTCATTCTAATAGCAAAGCATAAACAGTAATTTCAATATTCGCTTCATCATGAAGTACTAGTTTAAATGGTCAATACATTTTTATTAGGTAACACTGTGTTGAAATGATAACAATGGAACCACCTTATGTGCTCATTATATATCAGGTATCAAAATGACCACTGTCTCTATCTCAGTGATTCCTTACAAAAAAAACTCCTTTTAGTAAAATCACTGTCATTTCTACTTCAAAGATAACAAAAGCAAATTTAGTGAGGATAAATAAATAATCTAAGGCAAGAACTGAAACATGTTGGAGCCTGGACTCTTCCAAGCCTCTGTTTCTAAGCCAATGCCCTTACCCATTATGTCATCCTGGGTTTTTTTTTTAATATCCATCATTTGATATTTTTAGTATAAATTTATAATATTCTTTTATCATATAAAATTTTATTTATTGCACCCGAAAATTCTTAATATTATTTTGTTACTTAAGTCATTCAACAAACATCAGATCTAAGTTTGCTTTTATCCTACCCTATGTTCGGTTAAAAAATGAGAAAAGTAATTTATTGACATAATTGTCACTTAAAGAACAAACTTTTATGGTATTTTTGGGGGGGGATTTGATTGTCAATATGGTTGACAATCAAAATGATACTTGTTTAAAAAATAAGTCTAATTGATTTTTAATCAACATTTTTCTATTAATCTTGAGATTATTACACATGGGTCACAATTCCAAGAAACATGAATTTCTGGGAATATAAGGCTTCTTGTGCCAAGAACTGCTGAAAAATCTTTACTCCAATATTTGACATTTTATGCTCCTCTAAATGTATTCTAATGCATGGTCACGCTACAAAATGACTATCATTAGTGCTGTCACAGGCCATGGCTGTGGGAAGACCATGACTAATGCTAAGCTATCAGCACTGTCGGTGCAAGGTGTATTCTCATAATTTCTCAAACTGACCATGGAACCAATTTCCACTGATCCCTAAGTCATAAAACTTTACAATTACCCTGAGTTCATTAATAATGTATTACAGTTCTCATTCTCAATCAGAGTTTAATCAGACCCATGTCTCACAGGAAGGTTGACAAGTAAGCCACAAAATTATCCATATAAATGTCAAGATTTATTTTCCTAACATAAATGATCTAACCTAGTCAAGCATAGTTAATAATAAAATCACTCTTTCTGAGATTACCATTCACCTGATTGTCATACCCATTTTGGCCTTATATCTCAACCTCTCTAATGGTGGAGGTTATGAATATGGTCCACATAAACAGACCAATTTATATGAGTCATGTTCATTTTTATATTAAAAAAAT
Source organism: Felis catus (assembly GCF_018350175.1). Classification (NCBI taxonomy): domain Eukaryota; kingdom Metazoa; phylum Chordata; class Mammalia; order Carnivora; family Felidae; genus Felis; species Felis catus. Next base: position 58,637,304 of record NC_058372.1, read on the forward strand.
ACAAAACCATGAAAACATATACTATTGCTTATTACTTGTTTGAAACAAAACCAAATGGTTCAATTTATTTCATGTCAATGAAATAAGTATTAGGAAAGAAAAAATATGTTACAATGGTAATTTTAGTTGTATATATCTCAGGCTGCCATCTTTGCCAAAGTCATAATGACATAATCCCAGAATACTTCCAAATAGGGAATTATGTATTAAGACACTCTTTAAAAAGTAACTGCATTGGAGGCGAGCCTGAGTGGCTCAGTCGGTTAAGCACCTGACTTTGGCTCAGGTCATGATCTCATGGTTCGTGCATTCAAGCCCCATACAGGGCTCTGTGCTGACATATCAGAGCCTGAAGCTTGCTTCAGATGGTTGTCTCTCTCTCTATCTTTGCCAACTCATGCTCACTTGCTCTCTCTCTTTCAAAAATAAACATTAAACAAAAAAAGTAACTGCTTTGGAAAATTAACATAATCTTGTTTCTGCAGTGCATTTTGTCCACATTCTGTGAATAAAAGTATTTGATATTTTAATAATGAAGGATGCATATAATAGATTCCGAGTTCTTGTTGCTGTCTAGTTATTGTTATACTATCTACCCATTCTTGATGCATTGTGATCATGCCATAAGTTGAAAAACATATATTATTTTCTCCACAATAAATATATGAATTCTTAGTTTTCTAGAAAGGTAACACAGTAGATTACTAATTATATAAACATTTATCAATTTAAGAAAATGTATGCAAGAGTATAATTTATTTGCTTTGGGAAGACTGATAGAGGTAAACAGATAAATATATGTAAGATAAACAAATGCAGATGAAATTTTAGAAACAACATATTGATTGAGAAGTACTAGACTATCAAGGATGCTAGTAAAGAATTTTAATATCTTCTGCCAATTTTTATATACCACCTGTCTTAATAAAAACACATTGTTTAGAGTAGCTTCCCTTCTGGGCACATACAGACAAATTTGTTGACACAATTCTGACAGCTCCATTGAAGCAAAAAACAGAATTGCATTCATTTATTCAATTTCTAAGCATTAGATTCACAAACCTTTAAAAGAGGAAAACATTTTAATATAGATAATTAGAACAAAAAAACCAGTATTGTATCATTTTACTTTATCAGACAAAATAAATTAGTATGGATTAATCAAAAATTTAAAAAGCAAATTTATTTATTTCTCTTTCAGTTGACTTATTTTATCTTAGGCAAGCAATTTAAATTTCACATTTATTAAAGTTAAATTGATAATACTGATAGAAATCTATAGGGGGTATTCAATGCTATGACTCTACACATGACTATGTAGAAGTTGTGATACATTTAGCATCATATTAGTAAAAGCTTCTACATAATAATTTTCCTAGATGCAATAACTTGACTTCTATTCAATGTTTTAATAGTAACAGGGCAAATATAATAAATATCTGACACTGCAAATATTATTTCATAAGGACTACTACTTATTGAACCCTCTTTTCTAATTATTTATATCACTTCCTTCAGTTAAGGATACTTTATTTAATCTTATCTATTTTCTTTTCTTCCAATCACTCCTTTTTCAAGGAGATGTATATGCCTGTGATATTGTGATTTATAATAAGTAATAGACATTTAGTTATCATCATGTTTCTGGCACAGAATTCCTAAAACCTTTGGAATTCTCTATGGGAGAGTGATAAAAGTGTCTCCTATTAGGTTAATGAGCCGACTTTGGAACTCACCTAAGAATGGGAGTTAGTTGCCAGGGGGACCAACCATGAATAAAGGGGTAGAACTTTTAATCTCATCCCCTGATTCCCAGGAAGGGGAGAGGGCCCAGAAGTTGAATTCAATCACCAATGGCCAATGATTTGATCCATTGTGCCTTTGTAATGAAGCCTCCATAAAAGAGAAACAAAATCGAAAGTTACTACCTTTGCCTCCATAAGCCAGAATGCCTCCACATGCCATGGTTCTGGGCTCCAAATTCCAATAAAGTAGAAGATCCTTTTTGGGGGACCTCACCTTACGTATCTCTTCATCTGGCTGTTGATCTGTATCCTTTAATATCTTTTGTAATAAATCAGTAATGTAGTGAGTAAATAGGTTTCTGGAGGTCTGTGAGCTACTCTAGCAAATTAATCAAAACCAAACAGGGGGTTTCAGGAAACTGTGATTTATGGCCAGTTGGTCAGAAGTATAGGTTACAACCTGGACTTGTGATTGTCATCAGACGGAAGAGAGTTATTGGAACCCACAGTCTGTAGCCAGTGGATCAGAAACACATATAGCAACTGAGCCCTTAATCTGTGGAATCTGATATGATCTCCAGAAAGATAGTGTCAGAATTAAGTTGAACTCCATGATATCTATCAGATGTCAGAAAACTGATGGTATGTGGAGAAAACCCCAAAAACATTAAAATTGAGTGCAGAACCAATATAACATTTAATAAACTATTTCTTTTGTTGAGCCTGTTCTCTAATTATGCTTTCTTTTATGGATTGTATTTAAAACCTCTTTCATAATAGAACATTTCCATACATTTCTATAATACATATAAGCAGATTTGATATTTCTACCATTTAATGTAAAGATGTAATTTCATAATTAATTTATTAAATTTGTATATTTTCCAAGCCACATGCTGATATGTATTATATTCCTCAAATATAAATGACTCATATATACAGAAGGTCTTTTATAAAAAGACTACATACTATTAGAAATATCTTTGTTTTTAAATTTAAAAAAGTTCTTAGAAGGAAAACATTTATATTTCTAAACCTCAGTTCATAATTGTTAAAAATCAGTTAATATCTAATGGCTAATCCAGGGTTCAACCTTAATGACAGAAACTATTCAAGCTACAGGGGAAATGATAACACTATTCTATTCCTGTCTTCTCTCTTAGAATCTCTCAAAAGATTCTCTAACCTTACACAATAAGTCACTGTCAACCTATGAAAACAGGTTGTTTCTCACTGCAAAGCAAATCCATTTGTTATGACAAATGCCCTTAGCTTACTATGAATTTAAAACATAAGAATACAAATTCTGATACTGAGTTGTGCTTAAATGTTAGAGCCAAACTGGTTGAAATTATTAGGTGAAGGCACTTTTAGAATCAATCCACCTCATCTTCTTTAGAATGTGAAATAACTTTCACTCAGACCACCCACCCACATAAGTATGGGCTTGCTCCCACAACACTAACCACCAGACTAGGAAAGTAGAACCAGGAATGAGATTTAATTACTACCACCTTTTAAAATATAAACAAGACCTGCCCTACAAACTATTCTGTCAAAATATGCCCTTCATTCTAGTGTATTCTATTGTCTGGTATCCAGTTTTAAGCCTAATGCGTCTTAACTAGCTTAAAATTAGTATACTAGGTCCTTTTCCTATTTAAACTAATGCTCTCCCTAATTTAAATGTCATGGATGGGGAAATCATAATTTGGACCAAATTCTTCAAACCAGTAAAAATATATAGGGGTTTTACTTCCCTTCAATCATCTATAATTTAAATACAAATGTCTAACTTTTAATTTGTCAGCATTTTTATGGTATTAAAGGTTGATAAATGTCTCTAATTATCTCAATGAGTGTTGTGAAAGTCTAAGAATGATTCTCAAAATAAAATTAATATTTTAGGAGAAAAAGCTACAGCACCCAGCACTCTAAAAGTATAAGGAATATGAATCAAGAAAGTAGGAATTCTGGAATTAATAAGAATGTGGATTACTGGGATCAGGGAAAGTTCTGGTCATAGTACACATATCACAGGCAATATCTTCCCAGAGCAAGGCATAAAGGGATTCTACTCTTATTGATGTGTCAGGATGCTGAGAGTATTATAATTAAATATTAAAGAATTCAATTAGTCTGGAAAATGTCATTTGATCATTTAGCCAATGAACAGAAGACAGTAGTAAATAGACAAACATTAGAGTTGTGAGTGAACCTGGAAGCTATGACAAAGACTAAAAGTAAAACAAACAAGACCTAGAAAATCACTGGGGCCTCAGAAACCCCCAAACTGTGACACGACTCTAATACTGAGGCTGTTTTCAGACTCAACTGGAATCTTCTTGCTGTAATTCCAACAATCAGTAAGAGGATATTAGCAACTCAGAGCATCTGTGAGTGATCCCATATGAGTACCTACACCTATTTCTCACCATTCTTATTCCCCTAATTTCCTTTATATAGTAAGTTTACCATTACTTAATCTTTAGATCCCCTCTCTGTAGAAGAAACATGCATAGTTCCCTCAAACTTTCCCAGCCAAAAGGAATACACAAATGAATGATTACTGTGTTTTAATCTAGCCAGAACAAGGATACATTACTTTCTGTGTGATTTTGAACAGGTTGTTTAAAATGGAATTAGACAAATTCCCGTTTCTTACAGGAAGAGAATGAAATAGGACAACGGAAATATGCTCAGTAAGATTTAAGGTGGTAGTATAGTTTCATCTAATTCTCTCCTTTGATCAAAATTGTTCAGTGATGTTTTTAAATTCGCAGAACACGATTCAAATATCTTAATGAGGAGCTCAGGTCCTTCCCTAATGCCTTCTTCAACAGACCTTCCGTATTCACTTCCCACTGCCCCTCTCTATGTAATTTTGGTGTAGTCACACTGAATTATTGCATTCATTCTTCCTGTGCTATAGATCTGCTTTTGCTCCTGCTTCTTTCCCCAACTCTATAAGCATTTCTACCCTCTCCTTCAAGGACCAATTCAATGTTTATTTTCAATAAAGTGACATTTCCAGATGTCTCTGCCTTCCCCCTTCCTCCAGATAAAAAAGATTTCTCCCTTCTCTTACCTCTGAATCTAACCTTTCCCGTGTCTTATGGAGCATTTGACTCCATGCATCCTCTCTTTTCCTATTTTTTTTTCATATTCTCCTTATCCATTATCTCACTTCCTTCACAACTTTTAAGATTTTTATATGAAATTAATCAGGCATTAACAGGAAAAAGACTAAACCTTCTATTTAGATCTTAGGCACAAGCAACTTCCTTTGTTCTTTCAAGTTGTACTACTGCTATACACATGTAGCATAAATTTCAGTTGTTTCCTTTTTTCTTTTTTTTGCATATCATAGATCACATATGGAAATAAAAAACAGGAAATACATGTGGTAATGAAAAGAAAAAGACAGCAGAGAATTTTTCAAAACCTTAAAAAATCAGTTCTTTGGACAGGCACTGCAATGGCAGAGTTATTTTGAGACTGGTAAACACAGTATTGATACTGAAAAAGCAAAAAAGAGTGTGTCAGCCTACTGGAAAATAACTCATGACAGTGGAATTTAGTGCAAAGTGCTGAAATGTGAATGCGACTTTTGAGTTGTGAAATCTTGCCTAAAATCTATTGTTTTATAAATTTCCATCACATGTGTGTGGAAACATATATAAATATATATTTATATAATACATATATATACATATAATACATATATATATATATTTATATAGTACATATATATATATTTATATAATACATGTATTTTATAACTATCTATCTATTATTTTGTTTTAGTCCAGTAACAATATCCAGGAAATAGTGAAGGGTGCAGATGCTTTTAAATGTCCCATCCTAAAGTACTCTCTTCATACACTAGATCTCAAATCCCACTTCAGCTGCAACCATATTTCTCCCTTTTCATTACTGCAAATTCTGAAAGCAACAACATTCACTGTCTAAAGTTACTCATTCCTATGGACTTCTCCATTAACTTCAATTTAGCTTCTTCACCCATTATTCCATAGGAACTCCTAATTTTCAAGTCATTGATGCCTTTCTTATTGCCAAATCTAGTAGGTATTTTAAATTTCTTATCTTTGCTTACCAATACTCAACATTCAAATTATCACCTAATTTTTCCCTAGTTTTTAAATTATTTGTATTGATTGATGACATTACACATCCGTGTATCTTACCTGACTGCATCCACCCAATCTCTCTGTTGGCTCTCCTTCCTCTTCTTATCAAATGGCAATCTGTAGAATTGTATGAGTGCCATCATATGTCAACACTCAGAATGAGTGGTTTAGTCCTGGAGTGGAGAGATTTGAACTATGGGCCAGAGCACATACTAAATCCCTAGTACTCAGTAAATGAGTTTCCAAGCATTAAAAGGGATATGTGTGTATATATGTATATATGTAGATATGTACTTGTGTATGTATATGTATATACTGAATTAATAAATGAAATTCATGGTTTTCATCTTTAATTTTCTGACCATATTCTTTACATTGTAATAGTTCATCCACAAGGTAGCTCACAGTAAGGTCTTTGTAGATCAGAAATGTATTAGATTTGATTTCATATTCTCTATATTGCAAAGTTGAGAGCCTTTCAAATAGAAAATACTAACTAAAAACATTAAATAGGGGTACCTGGGTGGCTTAGTCAGTTAAGCGTCCAACTTGGGTTCAGTCATGATCTCAAGGCTTCTGTGTTCAAGCCCTGTGTCAGGTTCTGTGCTGACAACTCGGAGCCTGGAGACTGCTTCAGACTGCATCTCCCTCGTTCTCTGTTCCTCCCCTACTTGTGCTCTGTCTCTGTCTTGCTCTCAAATATAACATTTAAAAAATATTTTAAATAAATGGAAATGGGAGAGAAGTAAAAAAGCAAGTCATGTGAATGGCTGATAAGCTTTATGACAGTGTGTCATAACTCCAAATTATTTGAAAGACATTATAGAATTATATCCATTATAGAATCGAGAACACGAAGCTGTCATTCCCAACATCCTTTTCTTCTACTTACTCTTAAATGTTGGGTGATTAGACTAACATCTCTTTGCTGTTGTTTTCTGGTTTGTGATTTTGGGATAATAATATTAACTCCTTATAAATTATAAGAATAAAATGCTCTACAGATAAAAAGTATAGCAAAGGACCTAATATGGAGTAAGTATCCAATGGCATTTATTCATTTATGTATTATTGACCAACCTTTGTGGAGTTACTATTCCACATACAGTAGTTTATGGTTATTTCTTATCCTTAAAAATTAATTATACATGATTAAACATGTATTTTTAGGACATAAGAAATAAACATTTGTATAGTTTTTAATAATATTTCAAGGCATCTCTTCAATAAATGGTACTAAGCTAATTGGATACTAACATTTAAAAGAGTGAAACTGGACCCATATCTTAAACCACTCACAAAAATTAACTCAAAATGAATTAAAGCCTTAAATATACGACCTGAAACCATGCAACTCTTAGAAGGAAATATAGGAATAAAGGTCCTTCACATGGGTCTTGATAATGATTTTTTTAATGTGACACAGAAAGCATAAGCAACAAAATGAAAACATAATAAAATAAACAAGTGGGAGTGCATCAAACTAAAAATGTTCATAGCAAAACAAACCATCAATAAAGTGAAAAGAAAATCTATGGAATGAAAAAAATATATATTTGCAAATCATATATCTGATAAGAGGTTAATATCCAAAATATAAAAATAACACACGCAACTCAATAGCAAAAGTCAAATAACCTAACTAAAAATGGACAAAGAGCTTGAATAAATATTTCTCCAAAGAGAACATTCAAAAGGCTAATAGGTACGTGAAAAGAGGCTCAACATCACTATTTACCAGGTAAATGCAAATTAACACTATAATTAGATAGATATCATCTCATGCATGTTAGAATGACCATCATCAAAAAGACAAAAGATAAATGTTGGCATGGATGTGATTCAAAGGAACCATTGTGCATTGCTGTTGGGATTGTAAATTGGTACAGCCACTATGTGAAACAGTATGGAGGTTCCTCAAAAATTTAAAAATAGAACTACTATATGATCCAGTAATTCTACTTTGGGATCTAATGTATTTCCTCATTATTTATGGTTGAATAAAAACCATTCACATATACACATACATTATTCAACCACAAAAAATGAGGAAATCCTACTATTTGCAAGGACATGGATGGACCCTGAAGGCATAATATGCTGAGTAAAATAAGTCAGACAGAAAAAGACAAATACTGCATGATCTCACTGATACATGTAATCTAAAACAAAACAAAAAAAAAACAAACACAAAAAAATAAAACAAAAACTCAGAAGAAGAGATCAGACATGTGGTTATCAGAGGGGGAGGGAGAATTGAAAGAAAGTGGTCAATTCAGTACAAACTGCCAATTATAAGACAACTAAATAAATACTAGGGATGTAACATACAACATGATGACTATAGCTAACACTGCTGTAAGATATATAAGAAGGTTGTTAAGAGAATAAATCCTAAGAGTTCTCATCACAAGAAGAATTTCTTTTTTTTATTCTTTTTTTTTAAATTTTTATTGTATCTATATGTAGAAGATGGATACTAGCCAAAACTATTGTGGTAATATTTTCATAACATATGTAAATTGAGCTACTATGAAATACACCTTAAATGTACACAGTGCTGTATGCCATAATTATTTCTCAATACAACTGGGAAAAATTTTTAAATAGTATTTCATTTGTCACATTCTGGATTAGCAGAAATTCAGTATTTTTCTCTAATGCTCAAGTTTGCACTATGAATCAAATAAAACTACTTAATAATGAAAAGGGTTAGGAGAATGACACATATTTTGCTATGATTAAAAACTAATCTGAGAGCAGCTGAACTGCATGTAGTAATTGTGGTCCCAATATTATAATTTCCTTAAAAAAACAAGGCTCAGGGGTGCCTGGGTGGCTCAGTCAGTTAAGCATCGGACTCTTGGTTTCAGCTCAGGTCTTGACCTCAGGGTTCCTGAGATTGAGCCCTGGTTGAGCTCTGCACTAACAGCAGGAAGTGTGCTTGGGATTCTCTCTCTCTGCCCCTTCCCTACTTGCACATGCTCTCTCTCAAACTAAATAAATAAAAATAAAATAAAATAAAAAGATTGTTTCATTTTCACAGTTTGAGTTTTTACTTTATTTATCTGATGTTGCCTTTTTTTTAGGTTCATGTAAATTTTCAATATAGGAAACTATATTATGATTACTACTTAATTTATATTTGCTGTGGATTGTTTGATCTAAGAGTAAGAGTATATATATTAGAACACACAAAAAAATTACTAGAGGAAAAGAATATCATATTTTGCTCATAAATGTACTATACAAATATCAGAAAGGTTAATACAATTACATTCAATCCAGTCAGTCTTAAATTAATGTAAAGTTTATAGTATTGAGCAAAGTTACAAAGATTTGTACTGTTAACAGATACAAGCTATAGAAGTGATCTAATAATGAAATTTCCAGAAAGCCAGAACTTAATTGCTTTATTTCTTAGACTATTCTACCATTATTATTTGTTGTACAATGAAGTTTTAACTGCTTGTATATTTATTATTACCTGGAAATTAAATTTTTTATAATATGAATTATCATCAGACTATATAACTATACAAGTGCAAAAACAAAAAAAAATCATGCAATACACTATTCTAACATAACAATCTTTTCACTTCCAATTTTTTCACTTCACTTATTTCGTTGAATCCTATTTTTGTTAGTCTTTTTAATTGGATATTGAATAGTTAAACTTTTGAAATACAGCTAGGCATAGCTCCCTACTTGTCCTGGTATCATATAGTCCTCTTCAGCCTACATATTTCACTTTGTATAGCCAAGTACATATGTGATGATCTTTCTGACTGAATTGACAACTAAATGCATAGATGAAACATAAAATTAACTGCTCTATTATTATAATAGAACTCAAGGTATTTGAAAATACATGGAAAAGAACATGACTACCTTTTTATGAATAACTGACAATAATGTGGGTAAGAACTTGGTTCTCAAATCAGTTCTAGAACTGCCTTGGTTGGACATATTCTAGCAATTTAAGAATGGGTGAATTATTCAAATTCTCTGTACCTCAATATTCTCATCTGTAAATTAAATAAATAGTAATAACTAATCCATTATGTTACTGTACACAATAGACTACTATCTAAATACTATGCTCATTGCTTGTTACTTGTACTCAGAAATTATTACAGTAGCTTGTTGTTATATTTCAGCCAATGAAGTATTTATATTCACAGAAAAGTAAAATATCTTATATTTAAATAAATGTATGACATTTATTGCTAATTATATAAACAGAAGAGGTTAATTCAATTGTTTCAAAGTATAAATGGCTCAGTATTAATGTACTGTTACCCTGATAAGACTAAGTATATTAATTTCTTAGGCTGCTATCATAAAGTACCATAAACAGATGGCTTAAAAAAATGGAAAATTTTTGAGTCACAGTTCTGGCGACTAACGGTAAAACCTAGGTGTAGGGAAGGTTGATATCTTGTCTGGTTGTGAGGGAAATATCTGTTTTCCTCTCAACTTTTGGATGGGTGCCTTCTCCCTTTGTCTCCTCACATGTTTACTCTTTTATTCATATCTCTGTGTCCAGAGTTCCCCTTTTTAAGAGGAAACCAGTAATACTGGATTAGAGCTTACCCTAATGACCTCATTTTAACTAAATTGCCTCTGTTAGAACCCTATCTCAAAATAAAGTCACATTCATAGGTGATGGGGCTTAGGAGTTCAATGTATAAATTTTTTGGATGTGCAATTCAGCACATTACACTAAGTATATAAATCTAGTTTTTCATTTCACTGACCATTTGATGCTTTTCTACCTAATACTAAATGTTTATTTAGAATAAAAATACTATCTTCAATTTATGGAATTTTATGTATTGTATAATACTTCCATATTCTGTAAATTCACCTCCACTGTGTCACACTGCTCCTCAACTCCTTGTGCCACATGCTCCCCAGCTCGGTCTCTCCTCTACTTCTATGATTGTCCTTTCTTGGTCTCCTCCATTGACTCTCTTTTGCTGCCCATAGTTAAATATACATATTGTCAAGGAAAGCGTTGCTTCTTTCTAGAGAACTCATGTGTTGTATGTACTAATTCACATTTGACTTCAACCAAAAGTATTAAAATCTTAATTGCCTGTGGAATATACCTGTTCCACAGGCATCTCAAACTTAAAATGCCTAAAACAGAATCCTCCTCCTTATTCCTTCCTAATAGCTTGACTTAAATACAGTTCAATTAAATACACCATAATTAATTACTCAGTCACTATATCTGAAAGGTTGATAACATTAATTTCTCTCCCTCGTCCACTGCAACTGGCTCACAATATTTGGTTGATATTACTTAAGGTGCTCCTCACATTTAACTCATGTCCTCCACCTACATTATTGATTTTTTAATCTTAGCCCTTAACATCTCTCATCCTGCTATTATACTGATTTCCTGAAATGTATACCTGCCCTAACCCTTGTTAATCTATTCTCCTCTCACTTCTCAAGAATGAAAGCTAACCATTTTCCTCTTTGAAAATGTAGTTTGGCTACACAGAAGAGTTAACACTGTTCACTTTGCTGCACAAATAATTTCACAATTTTGTTCTATCTGCCTTTGAATTCTCTGCATCTCTGCCTCACTACATTGATTACAGTTTCCCAGGCTTGTTAAATCATTTTTCTACTTCACTACTTTGGGCATGTGCGAATATTCCCTTGCTGAGGAACATCCTTTCCACTTCATCTTCCCTGTCTCTCCCTACCATCTATTTTTCACCCACATCTCCCCGTGTAAAAATGCCTATCCATCCTTCCAATATCATTTCATACAGAACCTTTTCAGTGAAGCCTTGTGAGACTTCCCTAGAGAGAAAAGTTCTCTGTCCTTTGTGTCCCTGTGACCCTTTGTCAGTATACTGTAGATTATGCTCTACCTTCCCTTCATAGGATTATACCTCTATTAGACTCTAAACTTCTCAAGGGGATGCTATGATAATGACTAAGAGACTCAGAGACAAGTTAAGATCCTGGCTTTGACAACTATAAGCTGCTGACTTCTAGAATTTGCATAAACTCCCTGAATATTAGTTGTCTCATATGAAAAGTGGGAACAATGATACCTATATTTCCAGCTGATGGGATGATAAGATATTATCTAAAGCATTTAATGCATTCAAATATTACTAGAAGTAATAATATTGTTGCTATTACCGCAAATTCATGATTAAGGCAAGTCATGTGCTCAAAAGTAGCATTTCACTAATAAATGCTTTTCACAATAATTTAATAAAATGGACAATAAAACCACACCCACACTTAATTAGATGAGCAAACAGGTCCCTAAGAAGGTAAATTTCTCATCCAGTTTCACAAGGGTAATAATTGCTAGATCTAAATTTAGAACACAAATCTTCTGACTTTTCTTTGAATACTTCCTGTATCATGAATTTCATAATTCCACTTTATGAAGACATAATCCCGTAAATGTTTCCTATTTCTAAAAAAGCTATAGTGCCCAGGCACACATACCTGTGGCATCAACTGATGAAGTATTTCTGCGTATAAAAGATACACTTCAGTAAAAGAACCATAACATAAACATGATCAAAGACTTCATGAAGTTGAGCCTTTCAAGATAATCTTAGAATTTAACTGCATTATAAAAGCAGAAATGGAAGGGCATATCTGAGTATTTTATATATTTGTCTGTTTTGCTAGCAGTTAAACTGCAAAATACATTTCAGAATTGTTTCTGTGAAGACAGTATTTATTAAATGAGGGCATATGTATTAAATAAATAATTAAATGATTAATTCCAAATTCCCATGTTATGGTAGATTA